>NC_136061.1:1522852858-1523493785 GCF_964261635.1 Lissotriton helveticus
CTCAGGGGCCCCGGATGGAGCTCCTGAACACAGACAAGCAAGGGGAGGCTCCCCGGGCACATCGGAACCCCTTTCCGGGCCCTTGGCAGTGCGGCAGGCTGGGAGACAGGGCCCAGGGCCTGAGCACCCGACCCGGGGCCCGCCCGGGCCCCTGGACCCAGCCGGGGCTCCCAAGCCCGGAGGCGCATGGGACGCCTCCCCGGTCCCTCCGGACCCCGTCCCGGGCACCCTGCCACGCAGCAGGACCAAGGACAGAGCCCGGGGTGGGGAGGCCGCCCTCCCCGGGCCCTCAGGGGCCCTAGCCACTGCTCCTGAACCCAGCCAAGCAAGGGGAGGCTCCCCGGGCACATCGGAACCCCTTCCCGGGCCCTTGGCCGTGCGGCAGGCTGGGAGACAGGGCCCAGGGCCGGAGCACCCGACCCGGGGCCCGCCCGGGCCCCTGGACCCAGCCGGGGCTCCCAAGCCCGGAGGCGCATGGGACGCCTCCCCGGTCCCTCCAGACCCCGTCCCGGGCACCCTGCCACGCAGCAGGACCAAGGACAGAGCCCGGGGTGGGGAGGCCGCCCTCCCCGGGCCCTCAGGGGCCCTAGCCACTGCTCCTGAACCCAGCCAAGCAAGGGGAGGCTCCCCGGGCACATCGGAACCCCTTCCCGGGCCCTTGGCAGTGCGGCAGGCTGGGAGACAGGGCCCAGGGCCGGAGCACCCGACCCGGGGCCCGGCCGGGCCCCTGGACGCAGCCGGGGCTCCCAAGCCCGGAGGTGCATGGGACGCCTCCCCGGTCCCTCCGGACCCCGTCCCGGGCACCCTGCCACGCAGCAGGACCAAGGACAGAGCCCGGGGTGGGGAGGCCCCCCTCCCCGGGCCCTCAGGGGCCCTAGCCACTGCTCCTGAACCCAGCCAAGCAAGGGGAGGCTCCCCGGGCACATCGGAACCCCTTCCCGGGCCATTGGCAGTGCGGCAGGCTGGGAGACAGGGCCCTGGGCCGGAGCACCCGACCCGGGGCCCGGCCGGGCCCCTGGACCCAGCCGGGGCTCCCAAGCCCGGAGGTGCATGGGACGCCTCCCCGGTCCCTCCGGACCCCGTCCCGGGCACCCTGCCATGCAGCAGGACCAAGGACAGAGCCCGGGGTGGGGAGGCCGCCCTCCCCGGGCCCTCAGGGGCCCTAGCCACTGCTCCTGAACCCAGCCAAGCAAGGGGAGGCTCCCCGGGAACAACGGAACCCATTCCTAGGCCCTTGGCAGTGCGGTAGGCTGGGAGACAGGGACCAGGGCCGGAGCACCCGACCCGGGGCCCGCCCGGGCCCCTGGACCGAGCCGGGGCTCCCAAGCCCGGAGGTGCATGGGACGCCTCCCCGGTCCCTCCGGACCCCGTCCCGGGCACCCTGCCACGCAGCAGGACCAAGGACAGAGCCCGGGGTGGGGAGGCCGCCCTCCCCGGGCCCTCAGGGGCCCTAGCCACTGCTCCTGAACCCAGCCAAGCAAGGGGAGGCTCCCCGGGAACAACGGAACCCATTCCTAGGCCCTTGGCAGTGCGGTAGGCTGGGAGACAGGGACCAGGGCCGGAGCACCCGACCCGGGGCCCGCCCGGGCCCCTGGACCCAGCCGGGGCTCCCAAGCCCGGAGGCGCATGGGACGCCTCCCCGGACCCATGGAGCCCGTCCTGGGCATTGAGCCATGCCGTTGGCCTGGAGATGGGTGCCCCGGACGCCCGGGGGAGGTCTGTCTGGGACACATGGAGCCCGTCCTGGGCATTGAACCATGCCGTTGGCCTGGAGAAGGGAGCCCCGGACGCCCGGGGGAGGACTGCCCGGTACCCGTGGAGCCCTTCCCGGGTACTTTGCAACGCCGTTGGCCTCCTGGAGATGGGTGCCCCGAACGCCCGGGGGGTGGGCTGCCCGGGACCCGTGGAGCCCGTCCTGGGCACTCTGACCTGCTGTTGGCCCGGGGGAGGGACCCCAGACGACCGGGACCCGTGGAGCCCGTCCTTGGCACTCTGACAAGCCGTTGGCCCGGGGAAGGGAGCCCCAGACGACCGGGACCTGTGGAGCCCGTCCTGGGCACTCCTGTATGCCGTTGGCCCGGGGAAGGGAGCCCCGGACGTCCGGGACCCGTGGAGCCCGTCCTGGGCACTCCTGTATGCCGTTGGCCCGGGGAAGGGAGCCCCGGACGTCCGGGACCCGTGGAGCCCGTCCTGGGCACTCTGAAATGCTTTGGCCCGGGGAAGGGAGCCCCGGACACCCGGGGGGGAGGACTGCCCGGGACCCGTGGAACTCGTCCTGGGCACTCTGACATGCCGCTGGCCCGGGGAAGGGTGCCCCGGACGCCCGGGGCCCGTGGAGCCCGTCCTGGGCACTCTGACAAGCCGTTGGCCCGGGGAAGGGAGACCTGGACGCCCGGAACCCGTGGAGCCCGTCCTGGGCACTCTGAAATGCTTTGGCCCGGGGAAGGGAGCCCCGGACGCCCGGGGGAGGACTGCCCGGGACCCGTGGAACTGGTCCTGGGCACTCTGACATGCCGCTGGCCCGGGGAAGGGTGCCCCGGATGACCGGGGCCCGTGGAGCCCGTCCTGGGCACTCTGCCATGCCGTCAGCCTGGATGGAGCCCCGGACGCCCGGGGGGGCGAAGGCCCGGGACGCATGGAGCCTGTCCCGGGCACTCTGCCATGCCGTCGGCCTGGATGGAGCACCGGACGCCCGGGGGACGACTGCCCAAGAGCCATGGAGCCCGTCCTGGGCAATTTGACATGCAGTTGGCCTGGAGGAAGGAAGCTCCGGGTGGCCTAGGGAGGTGTTGCCCAGGCATATCCCATCTGGTCCCCATGGCAGAGAACCACCAACCCTGGAGGGGTGTCCGGGCATACCCTGCCCCATAGTAATCCGGAGGCAAATTACCCCCCTTTCTTGCAATCTGTGCACGCGAGGTGACAGAGGGGACCCAAGGCGTGAAAGAACCCGACCTCATGGAGCCCTCGCTGGGATCCGGGAGGCGAATGGCACCTCATTAAGACTTCCAGGGAAGTTCGGCCATCTGGTCCCCCCCATAGGAAAGCGTTGCGGGCGACCAGATGCCCGAGGGGATCCGGGCGACCAGATGGCCGAGGGAATCCGGGCGACCAGATGGCTGGGCATGGAGGTGAAGCCGCCTGGACTCTTCCCCACCCCGTCCCCGTCCCGGGACGAATGCCCGGGACGCATGGAGCCCGTCCTGGCCACTTGACGTCCCGTCCTGGGCATTGAACCATGCCGTCGGCCTGGAGAAGGGAGCCCCCGGACGCCCGGGGGAGGACTGCCCGGTACCCGTGGAGCCCTTCCCGGGTACTTTGCAACGCCGTTGGCCTCCTGGAGATGGGTGCCCCGGATGCCCGGGGGTGGGCTGCCCGGGACCCATGGAGCCCGTCCTGGGCACTTTTACATGCCGTCGGCCTTGAGGTGGGTGCCCTGGACGCCCGGGGGAGGCCTGCCCGGGACCCGTGGAGCCCCTCCCGGGTACTTTGCCAATGCCGTTGGCCTCATGGAGATGGGTGCCCCGGACGCCCGGGGGGAGGACTGCCCGGTACCCGTGGAGTCCTTTTTCGGGTACTTTGCAACGCCGTTGGCCTCCTGGAGATATGTGCCCCGAACGCCCGGGGGGAGGGCTGTCCGGGGCCCATGGGGCCCGTCCTGGGCACTGTGACATGCCGTCGGCCTGGAGGTGGGAGCCCCGGACGAGCGGGGGAAGGCTGCCCGGGACCCGTGGAGCCCTTCCCGGGTACTTTGCCATCCCGTTGGCCTCCTGGAGATGGGTGCCCCGGACGCCCGGGGGAGGTCTGTCCGGGGCCCATGGAGCCCGTCCTGGGCAGTGTGACATGCCGTCGGCCTAAAGGTGGGAGCCCCGGACGCCCGGGGGAAGGCTGCCCGGGACCCGTGGAGCCCTTCCCGGGTACTTTGCCATCCCGTTGGCCTCATGGAGATGGGTGCCCCGGACGCCCAGGGGAGGTCTGTCCGGGACACGTGGAGCCCGTCCTGGGCATTGAGCCATGCCGTTGGCCCGGAGAATGGAGCCCCCAGACGCCCGGGAGAGGTGTTGCCCAGGCATATCTCATCTGGTCCCCCGGGCAGAGAACCACCAGCCCTGGAGAGGTGTCCGGGCGTACCCTGCCCCTAGTAATCCGGAGGGAAATTACCCCCCTTTCTTGCAATCCGTGCACGCGAGGTGACAGAGGGGACCCAAGGCGTAAAAGAACCCGACCTCATGGAGCCCTAGCTGGGATCCAGGAGCCGAATGGCACCTCATCGGGACTTCCAGGGAAGCCCGGCCATCTGGTCGCCCCATTGGAAAGCATCGCGGGCGACCAGAGGGCCGGGATCGAAAGGACTCCCAGCTCCCCATCCATCCCAAGCCTTCGCGGTAGGGTTCCTGACTGCCTGCCCACGCAAGGCAGGGCTCTTGGACCCCGGCTGGGCCTCAGGCGCAGGTTGGACCACCGGAGCTCTAGGGCCCGGACGACCTCGGGGAGGAATGCCCGGGACCCGTGGAGCCCGTCCTGGGTACTTTGACATGCCGTCGGCCTGGAGGTGGGTGCCCCGGACGCCCCGGGGGAAGCTGCCCGGGACCCATGGAGCCCGTCCTGGGTACTTTGACATTCCGTCGACCTGGAGGTGGGAGCCCCGGACGCCCGGGGGGAGGTCTGCCCGGGACCCATGGAGCCCGTCCTGGGTACTTTGCCAATGCCGTTGGCCTCATGGAGATGGGTGCCCCGGACGCCCGGGGGACGAATGCCCGGGACGCATGGAGCCCGTCCTGGGCACTTTTCCATGCCTTCGGCCTGGAGCCCCCAGACACCCAGGGGAGGACCACCGTGAAAACCATGGAGCCCGACCCGGGCACTCTGCCATACCGTCAGCCTAGATGGAGCCCCGGACGCCCAGGGGACGAATGCCCGGGACGCATGGAGCCCGTCCTGGGCACTTTTCAATGCCGTCAGCCTGGATGGAGCCCCGGACGCCCGGGGGACGACTGCCCAGGAGCCATGGAGCCCGTCCTGGGCAATTTGACATGCAGTTGGCCTGGAGGAAGGAAGCCCCGGGTGGCCTAGGGAGGTGTTGCCCAGGCATAGCCCATCTGGTCCCCATGGCAGAGAACCACCAGCCTCGGAGGGGTGTCCGGGCGTACCCTTCTCCCTAGTAATCCGGAGGAAAATTACCCCCTTTTCTTGTAATCTGTGCACGCGAGGTGACAGAGGGGACCCAAGGCGCGAATGTACCCAACCTCCTGGAGCCCTCGCTGGGATCCGGGCGGCGAATGGCACCTCATCGGGACTTCCAGGGAAGTTCGGCCATCTGGTCGCCCCATAGGAAAGCGTTGCGGGCGACCAGATGCCCGAGGGGATCCGGGCGACCAGATGGCCGAGGGAATCTGGGCGATCAGATGGCTGGACACGGAAGTGAAGCCGCCTGGACTCTCCCGACCCTGTCCCCGTCCCCGTGCCCGTGCCCGGGATGCATGGAGCCCGTCCTGGGCACTTTTCCATGCCTTCGGCCTGGAGCCCCCAGACACCCAGGGGAGGACCACCGTGAAAGCCATGGAGCCCGACCCGGGCACTCTGCCATGCCGTCGGCCTGGATGGAGCCCCGGACGCCCGGGGGACAAATGCCCGGGACGCATGGAGCCCGTCCTGGGCACTTTTCCATGCCTTCGGCATGGAGCGCCCCGACACCCTGGGGAGGACCACCCTGGAAACCATGGAGCCCGACCCGGGCACTCTGCCATGCCGTCGGCCTGGATGGAGCCCCGGACGCCCGGGGGACAAATGCCCGGGACGCATGGAGCCCGTCCTGGGTACTTTTCCATGCCGTCGGCCAGGAGCCCCCTGACACCCAGGGGAGGACCACCGTGAAAACCATGGAGCCCGACCCGGGCACTCTGCCATACCGTCAGCCTGGATGTAGCCCCGGACGCCCGGGGGACGAATGCCCGGGACGCATGGAGCCCGTCCCGGGCACTCTGCCATGCCGTCCCGACAAATTCGTACGGACTCCTAACCTTCCGACACGGATCGGAATCGAGCCCTTTCTGACCCAGCAGATTTCAGGTTGATTTGCTATATACTTTACGTACGATTTTATGGGGGCCGATTCCGATCCGGTACGTAAAAGCAAATACGACCGACATGTCGGACAACCACGTACACCCAGGGGATAGGACTGCCCGGGTCACATGGACCCCGTCCTGGGCACTCTGATCTGCCGCCGGCGCCGGGGATCGAACCGTGATCACCAGATGGGGATATCCCAAAAATCTGGCATGGATACGGCCCGCCAGGACAGGTTTGGGCACCCCTGGTGTAGATTGTGGGTATGGGGATTGTGGGACTATGGGCTACGCAGAAGGTGGTTCATTTTGTGTTGTCATTTTTGATTTGTAATAAAGAGTCATTAAAATGTATATCGTGAGCAGTCAACAGATCTGCTGACTAAATGCAATAGCAGGCAACATTAATAATTTGAAAACATGAATGGCCATTCGCATCTTTGTAACATAATAAAATATGTAAAGGTTGGGTGGGAGGAATGTAGGAAAGAATTGTCCTATGGATGGTATACGCAAGTATGGGGCGGGTGGACTGAGTGATTACGTGTGTCCAAGTGGTTGAGATATCAGGATAGCATGGCGCCACCAGGATATCAGGGCGTCAGGACATCCCCCTCCTCCCCTTTTCCCCCCATTGTCTTCTTTGATGGCACTGTTGTCCATAAGTGGAAGAGTGTCAAACCCGGGGATCTAACAGTTTAGTGTGTCCCGTGGGATGAGTGTCGCCGACAGGCTAGCCAATGTTCCCCCCAACACAGGACCGCATATCCATTATGCAACCTCTGGAGTATCCCCGGTGGCAATTGACCTTTGGCCAAAGTTCTGGGGGGGAATAACCCTGGGGGGAAGGACATGAACAGAGCATGTCGAAGTGGGGGTAGTGCTGGTTTTTGTGTATCTGTATTTGTCTAGAAGTGTATAAGGACAGCTGTGCGAGCTATAGGATGGTATATGACAGGGGGTATCCTTCTCCTCTGTGTCCACTATTCTTGGTGTGAGGGTGCTTGTGACAGGTCTCTTGCAGTGCTGCGTGGCGCTGCGTGGTGTTGCTGGGTGGTGGGGTGGGGAAAGGGGTTGGGGAAGGGGGATGGGAAAGGGAAGTTGGGTACACAGATAGAGGGGGAGGAATGGGTAAGGATGGCTCTGGGGTTGTGTTGTAGAATGAGTGTGAGCACCTTTTGAGATATGAGAGAGGAGAAGGAGGAGACGACAGAGCAGTTGGAGAGAAAAGGTAGGTGGGAGATGAATGTAGACAGGTAGGTTGTAGGTGCACAGGCCGTAAAGGGTGAGTGTGGAGAGTGTAGTGGGGAGGAAGGGGGGAAGTGTAATCTTGCAGTTCAATGAGAGCACTGTGGAGAGGGTGGGGGGGCCCGATCCCGATATTTAGAAGAACATTAGATGCTGTGGTTTACGGGTCGGCTGCGGTAGATAGGGGTTCGAGCCCCCTGCTGTGGGATTGCCCTCAGCGTTCTCCTCTGCACACAAGAAGGGTGCCCATATCTGTAAAAACTGGTCGGACTGGTCCTGTCGATGGTAAATGGCTTGTTCATGTGAGGCGATATTGATCATGACCAGTAGCCAAGCCTCCTGTGATGGCAGTGTCGGCGACCTCCATTGTCATAGGATAAATATTTTAGCTGTGGCAACCGCTGTGTGGTAGAGTTGGCGTTGTGTCTTTGATAACTCCGGGGAGTGCCACAGGTCATGCAGAAGAATGGTGGGGGTGAATGGCAAATGTAGGGGCATAGAGGCGCTCAGTACCTGGCTCACATGGGGCCAGAAGGATTTCACCGATGTAAATTGTAAAAAATGTAAATTGATACTTGTATAGCGCACTACTCACCCGCAAGGGTCTCAAGGCGCTTGTACGAATACCGCTGTGGAACCCATCCTGGCTTTCCCTGTGAGGTGTCCACTCCTGGGCACCCCCAAGGTGGAGGCCAGGCATCCTTAGCGTTGTGGGGGCCATTGTGGAGATTAAGCAAGCTATTGCCAAGAGTTGCAGAGTGGGACTCCATGATTGGAATAGGCACCGAGGCGAGAATTATCAGGTCCATGGAATTTTGAGCCCAAGACCCGCCGAGGCGGGGAATCGAACCCTGGTCCCGGGCTAGACCTCTGCATCAGGGTCTACCGCTCTAACCATTGAGCGACACTTCTCCCCCGATGGGCGTTTGCAAATATGATATGTTGTATCACAGCATGTGTCCCAGCATCTCCAGCAATACGCATGCAGGATAAGCCGGCTCTATGCAGTTTCATCGGCGTCCAATGCCAGTCATGCAGGGTCTTAAAAAGACAGCATTTCGGTTGCACCTCCCTGGCGCCCCTATCCAGGGCTTCTAGAGTATCTGCCCACTCATCATCTTCATAAGAGACTGACAGCAGTGCTTGCCATCTGGCACAGAGAGCCCGCAAGGTTGCAAGAAGAGATGGGATGAGAGAACTCCATATAGACCTGACATTACCCCTTTGTGTTTTCCCATGTGTGGTGGTACGATACTACCGGTTAGGCCGAGAAGAATCAGGGACGCGGACCGAGGTATTTCCTCATTCAGTGCTGCAATTGGATGTGTCTCCAAGATTGCGATACAGGGAGGTCAAACTCTTCCCTTAACTGTGTGAACGTTTTGAAGTCTCCATCAAGGAGGAGCGTATGCCCGCCTTCTTCCATAGGGGCCAGGACTGCCTCTGTCCAGCAATGCATATGCCTGCATTCCCTCATACGGGGGCTTTGTCATGGAGATGTGGGCTCGAGCCCAACAGGTGGTGTGCTCATTGCCAGGCAGTATGCATGTTGGATAATACCGGATGGGTGGGGTCTTGTTGGCATTTCCCCGTCCCATATAATGCGGAGAGACCAACCTCGGACGATGATAAGTGCCGTTGTACATGTAACCACTGTGGCGTGTCCGGAGTCCCCGGCAGCATGCATGTTAGTTGAGAATGTTGGAGTGTACAAGTATAATGCGCACTGAAGGGAGGCCCTGTCCCCCGCTCGTGCGCTGGGCCTTTAGTTTTGGCATGGCCAGGTGGGACTTCGAAGAACCCCACACGAAAGCTTTCATCCTGGAATCCATGAGGTGCAGCATGGCGAGAAGCCCATGTATGGGAAGCATTCCAAGGGTATAGACAAAGCGCTGGAGTGTGACCATGCTCACAGCTTGTACTCTGCCCCACATGGAAAGCCCTAGCACTTTCCATTTCTCGAAGTCACCTTGCATCTGTGAGCAAATGGGTTTAAGTTGTCAGAGGCCATTCCAGCCACGCCTTTGTTCACCAGGATGCCAAGGTATTTAAGACGTGAGGGTTGCCAGTGGAAAGAGGAGCCCATGTTTGGCTGCTATTGTGGTGCCATCAGAGATGGGGAGTGCTTCACTCTTATCCCCGTGAATTTTGTCACCATAAAAAGGAGGAGAAATCGTTAATGATTTGTAGCAGAGATGGTAAAGATCAGTGAATACCTGAAAGGGTGAGCAGCATATCAGCTGCATAAAGGTAAAGTTTGGATTCTCCAATTGGGAGGCGTATGCCGTGACACTAGCCGAGTTACATCTGGGGACTGTCAGGGGTTCCATGACCAGGAGTAAGAGAAGTGGGGAGAGGGGTCATCCCTTGTGTGTCTCTCTTTGAATTGTAAATGGGCCCAATACGAATCCCCAGCAGTTAATCTGCGCGGTGGGGTTATCGTATAGCAGTTGCATATTGGCAATTAACGAGTCTCCTAAGCCGAAATGTTCCATTACCTTAAAAAGGTAATCCCATTTGATGCAGACTGTGGTTCAGTGGGGTATATGGCCTGCCATTCTGCCTGCCCGGTATGTAGATTATTGTTCAGCCAGATATGTAAAGTGTGATTCGGTAGGTGGAATGATCTTCCATGTGGTTTATGTGGTATGTGGACAGTAGGTGTGTGTGTGTTTTATGGTGGCTCCATGCAGGGGCGTAACACAGGCCCCTGCAGCCCCCGTGGTGCGGGGGGGCCCTCACCCTCCAGGGGGCCCCGTCAGCACCACACTTCTGCTGGGGGGGCTCTAGATTGAGCCCGGAGGGGGCCCCTTCACGTACCCTGCAGGGGGGCCCCCTCAAAGTTCGTTACGCCACTGGCTCCATGGGCCCTGAGATTGTGGTTCTGAGGGTAGGCTGACTGTGCATCAGCAGGCATGTGGTATGTGGTTCTGTCAGATATGTAGATTATAGTTCTGCAGAACACATGAAGTGTATTTCAGTGTGTGGACTTGTGTCCTGTGGGGTATGTATAAGACGGTTCTGTAGGGTATGTGATCTATCCTTATAGAAGTTTCTGGACTGTGGCTCTTTTGGGCATGAAGATTGTATTTGCACAGGGGTCTTAATAGGGGGAAAGATGCCCTGACTCAGCAGAGTCGAGTGCCTGTATTTTTTTAGTTTGAGGTGTCTAAAGTTAATATATATTATTTGAGCCTTATATTTATACGGCGGTCCAGCAGTGGAGGATGCACCTCTGCATTAAGGCGCGGGCTGTGGCGCTTGAAATCTTGTCAGGCTCGAATCCAGTGGCAGCAGCACCAGAACCACGCACAATTCGGGGCACATCAGAGGGCTTTGATTGGGGACCTTGAGTAAGCAGCACCCAACTGGGTACAATTACCGCACTACATATCCCACAACACCTTGGGGGACTGTTCATTGGAGCAGAGTTGGCCTATTGAAAGGCAGCTCATTGTTGAAATATGGGTGTGGTTGAAACGCTGTGAACTCTTTGGGGCCAGCCTATGAAGAAGGAATCTATCCGAAACGCGTCAGGCTACATCCCGGCTTGGGTGTGTTGATTTGGACAATTTGCTGCAGCCAGAGTGCGTCCTCGTCTGTGGGCAACTTTGAGCGTTATATTTACACGGCGGTCCAGCCGTGGAGGATGCACCTCCGCATTAAGGCGCGGGCTGTGGCGCTTGAAATCTTGTCAGGCTCGAATCCAGTGGCAGCAGCACCAGAACCACGCACAATTCGGGGCCCATCAGAGGGCTTTGATTGGGGACCTTGAGTAAGCAGCACCCAACTGGGTACAATTACCGCACTACATATCCCACAACACCTTGGGGGACTGTTCATTGGAGCAGAGTTGGCCTATTGGAAGGCAGCTCATTGTTGAAATATGGGTGTGGTTGAAACGCTGTGAACTCTTTGGGGCCAGCCTATGAAGAAGGAATCTATCCGAAACGCGTCAGGCTACATCCCGGCTTGGGTGTGGTGATTTGGACAATTTGCTGCAGCCAGAGTGCGTCCTCGTCTGTGGGCAACTTTGAGCGTTATATTTACACGGCGGTCCAGCCGTGGAGGATGCACCTCTGCATTAAGGCACGGGCTGTGGCGCTTGAAATCTTGTCAGGCTCGAATCCAGTGGCAGCAGCACCAGAACCACGCACAATTCGGGGCCCATCAGAGGGCTTTGATTGGGGACCTTGAGTAAGCAGCACCCAACTGGGTACAATTACCGCACTACATATCCCACAACACCTTGGGGGACTGTTCATTGGAGCAGAGTTGGCCTATTGGAAGGCAGCTCATTGTTGAAATATGGGTGTGGTTGAAACGCTGTGAACTCTTTCGGACCAGCCTATGAAGAAGGAATCTATCCGAAACGCGTCAGGCTACATCCCGGCTTGGGTGTGGTGATTTGGACAATTTGCTGCAGCCAGAGTGCGTCCTCGTCTGTGGGCAACTTTGAGCGTTATATTTACACGGCGGTCCAGCCGTGGAGGATGCACCTCTGCATTAAGGCGCGGGCTGTGGCGCTTGAAATCTTGTCAGGCTCGAATCCAGTGGCAGCAGCACCAGAACCACGCACAATTCGGGGCCCATCAGAGGGCTTTGATTGGGGACCTTGAGTAAGCAGCACCCAACTGGGTACAATTACCGCACTACATATCCCACAACACCTTGGGGGACTGTTCATTGGAGCAGAGTTGGCCTATTGGAAGGCAGCTCGTTGTTGAAATATGGGTGTGGTTGAAACGCTGTGAACTCTTTGGGACCAGCCTATGAAGTAGGAATCTATCAGAAACGCGTCAGGCTACATCCCGGCTTGGGTGTGGTGATTTGGACAATTTGCTGCAGCCAGAGTGCGTCCTCGTCTGTGGGCAACTTTGAGCGTTATATTTACACGGCGGTCCAGCCGTGGAGGATGCACCTCTGCATTAAGGCACGGGCTGTGGCGCTTGAAATCTTGTCAGGCTCGAATCCAGTGGCAGCAGCACCAGAACCACGCACAATTCGGGGCCCATCAGAGGACTTTGATTGGGGACCTTGAGTAAGCAGCACCCAACTGGGTACAATTACCGCACTACATATCCCACAACACCTTGGGGGACTGTTCATTGGAGCAGAGTTGGCCTATTGGAAGGCAGCTCATTGTTGAAATATGGGTGTGGTTGAAATGCTGTGAACTCTTTGGGACCAGCCTATGAAGAAGGAATCTATCCGAAACGCGTCAGGCTACATCCCGGCTTGGGTGTGGTGATTTGGACAATTTGCTGCAGCCAGAGTGCGTCCTCGTCTGTGGGCAACTTTGAGCGTTATATTTACATGGCGGTCCAGCCGTGGAGGATGCACCTCTGCATTAAGGCGCGGACTGTGGCGCTTGAAATCTTATCAGGCTCGAATCCAGTGGCAGCAGCACCAGAACCACGCACAATTCGGGGCCCATCAGAGGGCTTTGATTGGGGACCTTGAGTAAGCAGCAGCCAACTGGGTACAATTACCGCACTACATATCCCACAACACCTTGGGGGACTGTTCATTGGAGCAGAGTTGGCCTATTGGAAGGCAGCTCATTGTTGAAATATGGGTGTGGTTGAAACGCTGTGAACTCTTTGGGACCAGCCTATGAAGAAGGAATCTATCTGAAACGCATCAGTCTACATCCCGGCTTGGGTGTGGTGATTTGGACAATTTGCTGCAGCCAGAGTGCGTCCTCGTCTGTGGGCAACTTTGAGCGTTATATTTACACGGCGGTCCAGCCGTGGAGGATGCACCTCAGCATTAAGGCGCGGGCTGTGGCGCTTGAAATCTTGTCAGGCTCGAATCCAGTGGCAGCAGCACCAGAACCACGCACAATTCGGGGCCCATCAGAGGGCTTTGATTGGGGACCTTGAGTAAGCAGCACCCAACTGGGTACAATTACCGCACTACATATCCCACAACACCTTGGGGGACTGTTCATTGGAGCAGAGTTGGCCTTTTGGAAGGCAGCTCATTGTTGAAATATGGGTGTGGTTGAAAAGCTGTGAACTCTTTGGGACCAGCCTATGAAGAAGGAATCTATCAGAAACGCGTCAGGCTACATCCCGGCTTGGGTGTGGTGATTTGGACAATTTGCTGCAGCCAGAGTGCGTCCTCGTCTGTGGGCAACTTTGAGCGTTATATTTACACGGCGGTCCAGCCGTGGAGGATGCACCTCTGCATTAAGGCACGGGCTGTGGCGCTTGAAATCTTGTCAGGCTCGAATCCAGTGGCAGCAGCACCAGAACCACGCACAATTCTGGGCCCATCAGAGGACTTTGATTGGGGACCTTGAGTAAGCAGCACCCAACTGGGTACAATTACCGCACTACATATCCCACAACACCTTGGGGGACTGTTCATTGGAGCAGAGTTGGCCTATTGGAAGGCAGCTCGTTGTTGAAATATGGGTGTGGTTGAAACGCTGTGAACTCTTTGGGACCAGCCTATGAAGAAGGAATCTATCAGAAACGCGTCAGGCTACATCCCGGCTTGGGTGTGGTGATTTGGACAATTTGCTGCAGCCAGAGTGCGTCCTCGTCTGTGGGCAACTTTGAGCGTTATATTTACACGGCGGTCCAGCCGTGGAGGATGCACCTCTGCATTAAGGCACGGGCTGTGGCGCTTGAAATCTTGTCAGGCTCGAATCCAGTGGCAGCAGCACCAGAACCACGCACAATTCGGGGCCCATCAGAGGACTTTGATTGGGGACCTTGAGTAAGCAGCACCCAACTGGGTACAATTACCGCACTACATATCCCACAACACCTTGGGGGACTGTTCATTGGAGCAGAGTTGGCCTATTGGAAGGCAGCTCATTGTTGAAATATGGGTGTGGTTGAAACGCTGTGAACTCTTTGGGACCAGCCTATGAAGAAGGAATCTATCCGAAACGCGTCAGGCTACATCCCGGCTTGGGTGTGGTGATTTGGACAATTTGCTGCAGCCAGAGTGCGTCCTCGTCTGTGGGCAACTTTGAGCGTTATATTTACATGGCGGTCCAGCCGTGGAGGATGCACCTCTGCATTAAGGCGCGGACTGTGGCGCTTGAAATCTTATCAGGCTCGAATCCAGTGGCAGCAGCACCAGAACCACGCACAATTCGGGGCCCATCAGAGGGCTTTGATTGGGGACCTTGAGTAAGCAGCAGCCAACTGGGTACAATTACCGCACTACATATCCCACAACACCTTGGGGGACTGTTCATTGGAGCAGAGTTGGCCTATTGGAAGGCAGCTCATTGTTGAAATATGGGTGTGGTTGAAACGCTGTGAACTCTTTGGGACCAGCCTATGAAGAAGGAATCTATCTGAAACGCATCAGTCTACATCCCGGCTTGGGTGTGGTGATTTGGACAATTTGCTGCAGCCAGAGTGCGTCCTCGTCTGTGGGCAACTTTGAGCGTTATATTTACACGGCGGTCCAGCCGTGGAGGATGCACCTCAGCATTAAGGCGCGGGCTGTGGCGCTTGAAATCTTGTCAGGCTCGAATCCAGTGGCAGCAGCACCAGAACCACGCACAATTCGGGGCCCATCAGAGGGCTTTGATTGGGGACCTTGAGTAAGCAGCACCCAACTGGGTACAATTACCGCACTACATATCCCACAACACCTTGGGGGACTGTTCATTGGAGCAGAGTTGGCCTTTTGGAAGGCAGCTCATTGTTGAAATATGGGTGTGGTTGAAAAGCTGTGAACTCTTTGGGACCAGCCTATGAAGAAGGAATCTATCAGAAACGCGTCAGGCTACATCCCGGCTTGGGTGTGGTGATTTGGACAATTTGCTGCAGCCAGAGTGCGTCCTCGTCTGTGGGCAACTTTGAGCGTTATATTTACACGGCGGTCCAGCCGTGGAGGATGCACCTCTGCATTAAGGCACGGGCTGTGGCGCTTGAAATCTTGTCAGGCTCGAATCCAGTGGCAGCAGCACCAGAACCACGCACAATTCTGGGCCCATCAGAGGACTTTGATTGGGGACCTTGAGTAAGCAGCACCCAACTGGGTACAATTACCGCACTACATATCCCACAACACCTTGGGGGACTGTTCATTGGAGCAGAGTTGGCCTATTGGAAGGCAGCTCATTGTTGAAATATGGGTGTGGTTGAAACGCTGTGAACTCTTTGGGACCAGCCTATGAAGAAGGAATCTATCCGAAACGCGCCAGGCTACATCCCGGCTTGGGTGTGGTGATTTGGACAATTTGCTGCAGCCAGAGTGCGTCCTCGTCTGTGGGCAACTTTGAGCGTTATATGTACATGGCGGTCCAGCCGTGGAGGATGCACCTCTGCATTAAGGCGCCTACTGTGGCGCTTGAAATCTTGTCAGGCTCAAATCCAGTGGCAGCAGCACCAGAACCACGCACAATTCGGGGCCCATCAGAGGGCTTTGATTGGGAACCTTGAGTAAGCAGCACCCAACTGGGTACAATTACCGCACTACATATCCCACAACACCTTGGGGGACTGTTCATTGGAGCAGAGTTGGCCTATTGGAAGGCAGCTCATTGTGTGAAATATGGGTGTGGTTGAAACGCTGTGAACTCTTTGGGACCAGCCTATGAAGAAGGAATCTATCCGAAACGCGTCAGGCTACATCCCGGCTTGGGTGTGGTGATTTGGACAATTTGCTGCAGCCAGAGTGCGTCCTCGTCTGTGGGCAACTTTGAGCGTTTTATATATATATATATATATATATATATATATATATATATATATATATATATATATATATATATATATATATATATATATATATATATATATATATATGTTCCATATCACGCTGCCCTGAGATTGAGGCACCACACATCAGCGTTGAAACACCTTTTATTCACTCGGGTGGCAAAGGATATCGGCATCAACATGTAGCAAAGTTCAAGAGTCCATACGCGTTTCGGGCTTGCTAAGCCCTTGGTCACTGGTTTCTGCAGGTAGGCAGCTGAGTGATCTTGCGCCGTGTTCACAGCGCTTCAAATTGGGTTCGGGCTCAGTGGGCGTGGCATGATTCTGTTGCACTCTGGTCGTGGTGGTTTATACCTTTTGTAGTATGCCCCCATACCTTTCCTCAATCTTAAAAACCTTCAAGTAGGTTTGCTGACATTTTCGAAACCAAGTCCCAGCCAATATCATCCTCGGGAACGGTTACGCTGTTCCACTTGTCGCCGCTGTATTTTTGAACGCCGTGCAGGATCCGCTATTACGCGGCGGGGTGCTTTGCGACCCGGGTCGGGCCGCTATATATTCCATATGACGCTGCCCTGAGATTGAGGCACCACACATCAGCATTGAAACACCTTTTATTCACTCGGGTGGCAAAGGATATCGGCATCAACATGCAGCAAAGTTCAAGAGTCCATACGCGTTTCGGGCTTGCTAAGCCCTTGGTCACTGGTTTCTGCAGGTAGGCGGCTGAGTGATTTCGCGCCGTGTTCACAGCGCTTCAAATTGGTTTCGGCCTCAGTGGGCGTGGCATGATTCTGTTGCACTCTGGTCGCGGTGGTTTATACCTTTTGTAGTATGCCCCCATACCTTTCCTCAATCTTAAAAACCTTCAAGTAGGTTTGCTAACATTTTCGAAACCAAGTCCCAGCCAATATCATCCTTGGGAACGGTTGCGCTGTTTCACTTGTCGCTGCTGTAATTTTGAACGGCGTGCAGGATCCGCTATTACGTGGCTGGGTGCCTCGCGACCCGGGTCGGGCGGCTATATATTCCATATGACGCTGCAAAGAAACAGGCACTACACTGAGCTCTACACTAAGCGCCAGAGCAGCCATTCATGATGCAGCCCCAGGTATATACTGGGAAATGCAGATTTTGGGTGGGAAAATAAAAAATCCACATTTTTCAATATAAGTAATAATGATCATATCTGTTAAATGGCAAACACCTCAGTGCCAAATTTTTACCAGGTGCTAGAACTATCTCAGCTGGTATGACCTACTCATAATCAGGCCTCTGGGAAGCATAACTTTGGGTATGTGTCCTTGTTGTCCTGAGGAGTATGTAGATCATGGATTTGTGGAGTACATGAGGTGCGTTTCTGCACATGCAATGGAGCCGTGAGCTATGCATATGTGGAGAGTACAGCTGTGGGGTATGAGTTCTAGTTGTTTTGAGAGGCACTGTGTTGTATAGCACTTCCTACCCCTCACAAAGCCTTCAAGTGAGATGTGGCAAGCAGCACATTACTTCAAAGCCCACGGCTAGTGGTTAATGTTGTGGTTTTGGTAGATGTTTCAGTTTATTCCTGTGTCTCCCTTACCTACAATACTTTTAATGGGCGAGTACGAACACTTCTCTGCAGCAAACAGGAATTCTGAGGCAGAGTGTGCTATTCTTTCTTCTTTAATTCCATTTCAACCACTGATTACACCAGCTGTTTGTTGTGAGGTTGGGGGGAGTTAATGTGCTAGTGGGGGTACATAACATAAGGTGTACTTGTAAAGCGCATGTTCACCCGTAGGCATCTTGGCGCTGAATAACAGATGTTTATTATTACCCAACTCAATGGTACTCATTTTATCGACCTCACATGGATGAAAGGCTGAGCGGGCCTGCCGTGATTTGACCCTGTGACCATGAGGTCAAACACACGCCCCTCCCTGTTGTGGACGTATTAGTCCACTGAGCCGCCAGACCCGGCTATATTTCTTTGTGCAAATTAATATGGGGGTGAATATATAGGGGAGAGGAAGCTTAGAGGATTAATATACTGCAGACAAGTGATGACTGACTGATTTTTGACAAGCAAGGGGTGATGGGCTGTTGATTCAGACATGGGCAATATATAAAAGTGCATATAGAAAAGTAAGTCAAAGGGCACTGCTTTTTTAAGGGCATTGAAGACAGACATAAAGTTTAGAATAGGAGTCAAATAAAGGGAGCGGGGAATGGAAAAGATAGTAGGTATTGTTTTTCATGATTAAACGTCCTTTCTGTTTGTTGACTGATTATGGAATATGATGAGAGGGAGCCTATTGGATTTCGTGCAATCTTGTACAGTATTTGGGTGCTTAATAGCACTTTCATTGTGCACTTAGTTATACAGGGAAGGGGTGTAATAAAGATAGATCTGTTCACAGTTAGGATTGATTGAGTTCTTGTATAGGAACTTCACGAGCTGGCCAGAGTTTCAGTTTATGGACAGAACAGCCTTTTTAGGTTTCGCCTGGCGATCCGCTGCGCAGCAGCGTTCGCTCAGGTCGAAATCTTATGATCCTACAGTGTGGGGCTTTGTCCCGCCTTCTCTTCCATTGGCTAGCTCCATAAATGGAGGCTAGCCATTGGAAGAGATGGGTGTCTGTTACTCTTTTCCCGTCCCGACGCGATTCGGGGGCGTTTTTGGGTCTTTTTTTAAGTCCCGCCCCTTGTTGCCGTGTGTCTTGGGCCGCGCTGTGATTGGATGCCGGCCCGGGACACCCCCGTGACGTCATTCCCCGGACCGCGCTGTGATTGATTGCCGGCGCTGGACACCCCCGTGACGTCATTCCCCGGGCCGCGCTGTGATTGGCTGCCGGCCCGGGACCTGACTTGTTTATTTACACAGAAGTTTACTTGTCTTCATATGTTTCCCAATAAAGTGGATTGAATCCCTCGTATCGCGTTGCTATGATCTTTTGTACTCCTTTCTTCTTTGTAAATAAAAACAATGTTCGAAAAAACAGTAAAATGCGGAATAAAATTAACAGTTTTAAACGTAGTTTTGTGTGCGTGTCAGATTCTATTATTCCCTCAGTGCCGTGTGGAGCATTTCCAGTGGCGTTGCTAGAATTTTGCCGCCCGCCCGTGGCCCGTATGCAAGAGCGAGGGTGTGAAGTGGGGTGTGGGGGGGCTGGGGTGTTGCTGGCTATTCCTGCGACGGACGCAGGTAAGGTGGGGGGCACCCCCCCGAAACTCGTCCCCCTCCCCACCACCCCCTTTGCTACGCCACTGGGCACTTCGCAGGGTCGGCGTTGCCTTTCCATCGGGTGTTAATGGATTCCGCTTGTACCCTTGATGCATTAGAGGAGTATGTGGTACCTCGCGCCCGTCTGCATGCCATAAAGGCGCCTCAGTCGAGTCCCGCCCTGTGCACTGTACGTGTGCTCTATTGTTTTCTTTCTCCAACAGACCCGCCACCCACCTTTTTTACTGTACATTTCCGTAAGTAATCCAGTCAGCGTTCGTAAACTGTTACCCTGTCCCTCACTTTTGATTATGACCCGATTGCATTTCCAATTTAGCCATTTGTGCTTCACCTGTGTGGATACAATGTAACATCTGCCCTTGTACTGTTGTGTAAACAGGAGTGGTTAATTTCCTATCTTCAAAACAAGACCTAAATGTAAGAAAAAAAGGAAAAGTTTAACCTTTCAAAGGTGACTACAAGACGAATATAGGTATTTATTTGTATCCAATTATTTTAGCATTGTAACATGACTTTAAAAAAACGGACTATACTTTAATGTTGATCATGGAGTATGCGACTCAGATTTTTTATAAACTATACGCAGGTAAACTGCGCATTGTTTTGTAGTTATTCATGGGCCACCATGCAGTTCAAAGTCTAATAAATCCATTTCGGGGCCTCCTATTAAAGGTGATCTTTATTTTACGATAGTTTCTGTAAAAGGGCTTTGCATTCAACGCTCATCTGACCTCTGCACTGGTAACTCACGCGTTTGTGCATTTACTGGATCTGTGATATTTTTTCAGGGTTGTTTAATAGATATTGTTTTACAGTCTGACACCTAGGGTCAGATTGTTCAAGTTGAGATAGACACGCGGTCTTCTGGCAGCCTGCATGACCCTGGTCGGAGCTGGCTTTAGGACTGGTGGCGCCCCCTGTGACCACCTCTGCCACGACTCCCTCACTACCACCCTTTAAGTCTCCATTACCGCTCTCCCTCTCAGATGCATTTAATTCGTTTCATAGCGCCGCCACCGCTCATAACAATGTAGTGTGTGAGAACACTACATCACACACACTACACAGTGACAGTCAGTCCTAGGTGTGTAAATCAGTGTCTAGGAAATGTTACATAAGACAGAATACTACAAGTTGTAGGAGCCACGTCACCCACACCTGTAGGTAGTATAGTTTAAGAGTGCTTGGTCTGGAGGAGCACACACTCAGAATTTAAAATATAACACCATGGTTGGGGGGGTGTTTACTAATAGGAATTGATTTCTACCCATATTAACCTTTTTTGCAACATTAGGATAATGAAAGACTGTGAAACAAAACATAACGTTCTGACTTATGCCTATTCTATTCACCTAGATTTATATAGCGCATTGCTACTCAACGGGCCTCCCAGCGCTGGTAACAACCTCTGCTCTACAAACTTGGTCTGTATGCAGCTTTTTGATGACAGTTAATAGGCCGTTGATCCATATTAGGATTTTAACTTCTAAACTGAAACTAACAAAGGGTCTCTGTGACAAAAGCAGAAGCCCACTGAAAGATTTACATTATACGCATTTCTGTCATCTGCATTGTGCATGTTCTATGCAGCAGACATATTAACCGTCTGCACTGCCTTAAGATGACTCCGAAGTTCCGCTAGACAAAACTCCGATCCCTCTCCTGCAGACCCATTCATCACCAGCTATCGTGACATTTTTATTGTTGCTTGGAAATTACTGGAGGCAAAGAAGCAGCAATGGGTGCTTTTACATCCACAATATATTTGAAAACACGCCATGGCCCCCGTCTCACCCTCGGACCCTCGTTATTGCTGTCTAATCGCAGTGAAGTGTTCTGAATAGTGAGTGTAGTTTTCACAAAGTCTTGTTTATTCTTCAGAGATATCAAACAAACTCCTTAAGTATGTTAGGTAGACCACTGCAAGCCCAACGTTTTTAGAGCACAACATGGAAAAGAAGTACCGCATCATGGCCTAGTCGAACTCCTAATCTGGCCAACCAGCATAGACCACCGTTGAACGAGAAACATAACTGAAATATAAACACCAAGGCATACACATGCATTAGCAAAGCCAATTGGTCTAGCGAAAGCTGCCAGCATTAAAGCTTTGTGGATGCTTGTATTGTTACATATTTTGTAAAATGATATTGTTGCTCGGGGGGAGGAAATGGGGTAACAATAAAACAATAACAAGCAGTGGCATAGCCAATATGTCTCGCCTTTGGGACCATATAAGTATTTAGTTATGCAGCTAAATATCCTTACTGCAACAACATTACCTGTTGCATGGCTAAATACTTATAAGGTCCCAAAGGCGAAACCTATTGGCTATGCCAATGCTTGTTTCTTGTTGTGTGTCCTGTTTTGCAGAGGATGGCCTCTCGGAATATCCACGATGGTCAGTTCAGGAACATCTCTAAACCATTCTTCTAAATTCCAGCTTGTTTGCATTGGCTCTTATGTTTGCTGGGAGAGAATTCCATCATTTTGCAGACCATGCAGAGAATGTAACACTGCCAACCGTTTTCTTTTTACCAGGTAGAATGGTTAATTAAAGTGCCAGTTTGGAAATTAGATTCTTAGGGTTGGAGTATTTGTCGATTTTAATCCAGGACCTTAATTATGTAAAACATGGCATACATAATAGTTTGAATGAAGATCTTCTTGTGACTGGTCCCCAGTGGACAATAACACGTTGTGTACTTCTTTTGATGTTTTTGGTTATAATCATAAATTATTCACCCACACTGTTAATGGATCATAATTTTTCTAATATTTACAACTGAGTATTTCAGTTTTGATGCATTTAGTTTAAGACAATTCCATGTCATCCATTTGTCTATGGCTTTCAAACAGTTTTTAAGTTTTAACTTTTTGCTTGTTTTTCGAGATTTTCCAGTTTGGTTATTATTTGTGTGTTATCCACATACTTGTATCAAATATGCTCAAAACTATTAAGTAGCTCTGATAATGGTTACATGTATATGCCAAAGATGAGAGGAGCAATGATAGATCACTGGTGAACCCCAGGGTATATTTTATAAGGCTTCATGGGAAAGGGGACATTCATATCATGTTAGTCCTGTCAGTAAGGTAAGAAGATCATATCCAAGCAAGAGATTATCATCAATACAGAATTATTTGAGTCTAGAAATTAAGGTTGGATGATGAACTATTCCGTAGGAAGAGGGGTGGTGGGTCCCAATCCTTTACTCGTCGTTGAATATTGAGCAGAAATTTGCCTGCTATTTGGAACACATTGACATTTTCTGATTAGCAGGCATCACGCAGAGACTTTGAAGAGTGTATAACGACCCATATTATCAACAACCTCTATTATAGCTCAGAAACGATACGACGCCCGGAGGAAGCCCTGGGACGGATGGCCATGTAATGGGGCGAAACACGTTTTGGCTGCTTGTTATTTTCTTGCACACCCACTCATTCTTTCTTTAATGAGTGACAACACCGATAAATATTATTTTCATAATGAATCCAGCTTATTGGAATTATTCCTGAAATATTATGATTACCTGTAATTGCCCTGACACCCACCTTTGGATGGTGAACTGTGTTGAAAGTAGTAGAGAAGTGGTCCCCACATTGTGGTCAGCCAAGCCTTAGGGGTCCGTGTTCACAGGCAGCAGTTTTAAAAACACTGCAAAGTTCCTTTTATAATCAGAAGATTTTGGACAACAATAAAAGTGTCAAGATAACCCTTATTATTGATCTACCTGCTTGAGAGAGATGGGATTGGATTTTTGTCCTGTTTGAGCTTTGACTCATCTTAGGTAACGCAGAGTGTTAATATGCCTGCTTCAAAGAACACGTACCATGCATTTAAAAAAGCAATATTTTCTGTCCATAGCTCAGTGGGTTATTGCTTTTGTCACAGAGCTTCTGTTGTTACTGTGCAGTTCATAATTAACAATCGTACTCTAGCACAGTGAGCTATGAACTGCCATCAAAGAGCTGCATGCAAACTGCATGGTACAAGTTAGTAAGTTATTTTTATTCCCAGTCTTTCATTATCCTGATGTTGCTAAAAAAAAAACGTTTTTTTTGGGTAGAAATCAATTCTTATTATTAAAGTCAAAGCCAACCACTGTGCTATATTCTAAATCCTGAGTTTGGGCTTTTCCAGATCAAGCACTCTTAAAAAATGCCTACCAGTATGGATGGCTTGTGAATCCTACACCTTGTAGTCCCCATTGCCGTATATAACATTTTCTATGCACTGATGTACACACGTATGATTCATTGTCTCTGTATGTGTGTGATGCAAAGTGCTCCTACACACTACACTGGTTTAAGAGGTGCTAGAAAACAAATTAAATACATGTGACGGAGGGCCTATGGAGAGATGAGAGGCACTGCTGGACGGTGATGGTGAGGGAATCATTGAAGAGCCAAACAAAGATTGTCCTATCCTGGTGCACAGTAAGGCCATAATTTACTAAGCTTTAAAAGCTAATTCAATTAAATATATAATGAAAAGGTGTTGTAGAATGCACCATGTCTCCCCTAATTTTAATTGAGGGAGAGCCCCCCATAGCCCTCTTTGTAATGGTAAGGCTAACTCACTGCACTTGGTGTGCACTGTACGGGGACTGGCCTGACATTTGCCAGGGCTACTTTGGGTTTCCAGTTCAGCCCTGGCAGGAGCCTTGTATTGTGAAATAAAACCAAACATTGAAAAGTTAGTCACCGAGATGCAGCACCAACCTTCCCATTAAAATCTTTTGATTTTTGCAAATGTTTTCACTATAAAATACTATTGTTAGTAAGTTGAGAATGTGTTTGTTGTGCACTTGTTTGCGTATTTTTTGCTAATTACTCATTTAATGTTTGAAATTTAAATAGTACAAATTGGTTGTGGTTCCACAGCTTCCAGTAGTGAATCAGTATAGGTCCTCAGAAGTCAACAGTTTGCGAATCACTGTTGTAGAGAGATCCAGAAGAAGTAGTGCTGCTTTGTAATGTTTTACAACTGTGTTTAAAATGTTATCCTGTAGCGCGAATGGAGACGTTTCTGTGGCTCTCAGGGCCGGACTGGGAACCAAAACCGGCCCTGGCAAAGTGCTCGGCGGGCCCCCCCTTCCCCCAGCCCCCCTCCCCGGTGTTGGGGGTGCCGCCGAGCTCTTTCCGGGGGCCGGTTTTCGTTTGATTTTGTTACAGGGCCGATTTTGCAGCTATGCTGCAAAATCGGCCCTGTAACAAAAACGGCCCTCAGGGGCCCAAAACCGGGCCCCACCCTTGCGGTGCACCGGGGGATTGCCCGGTGCCCGCAACGGCAAGTCCGGGCCTGGTGGCTCTTTCCAGGTAGAATCATGTTAGTACTCTGAGAGTACTTGGTTATTCTCTAGGATTGATGGATCTAAGAAAAGCTGCTCGATCAAAGAATTTGCCAAGAAAGGCTCCATTAGAAATTAGCCTGTAGTCATTACGGTCCTATTTGTCCAGAGTGATCTTCTTGAGTAATTGTCCATTATATGCTTTAATTCCTGATTATTGATTCCAATGTGGATAGTAGAATTTTCCTGAAAATATGTGGTGGTCTGAAGGGAAGTGAGTTGGGCCACTGGCTTTCTCAATAGCCAGCAATTTCTGTCACTTTTATTTCTTTTGATGACGATAGAGATACATACAGTTTTTTGGGAGTGTTTATCATAGGTGGCATTTTCCTGTGACATCTGTTTCGCTAGTTTACTAGCTATGAGCCTAAGGTGTCTGTTTTGCTGGTGTAGTGACATGGTCTCGTTCCTCAACTTTAACAGAACGGAGCAGAATAAATTCCATACACCAACACCTTTGGCACTTGAGCTTGTATCCAGCCAAGACCACTCTAATAAGTGTTTTGCCAAGTCCAAATGTCTCTAGTACTTGACTCAAGAAAAACCAGCTCACCCTGTCAAAAGCATTATCATTATCTAATGTGATCAGAACTGCTTTTCCTACAGTCTTGGTGGAGTTTGCAACAAAGAGAGCCAGCCTGGTAATAACGTTGAATGCCTGTCATTCTTTATCAAAGTCTGGTTCGTTCTTGTTCACCAATTCAGGAAGTGGATTAGTAAGCCTTTTGTCAAGAACCTTCAAGCACATTTTGGTGTTCATGTTCAACAGTGCTAAGGGCCTGAATTATGCTCATAGAAGGTCATCCATCCTTCCTGGGTTTGGAAAGTGCCACTACATCTGCTCGGTCGTAAAAGGTTTTATGAATTTTGAAACGACAAATATTCGGAAGAGTCCCATAAAATACTGCGCCAGCTGGGTTGAAAATGTTTTTATAGAATTCCCCATAAATCCTCCTGTTAGATTTCTGACTCAGAACAACTCGCAGGATCTCTGTTAAGTCACTGGGGATACCAAGGTCCTACTTTTGTGCATTAGTGATTTTGGGGCATGCATTTGATTCAGGGAGGAATCTCAGTGGCTGTCTTTTCCTCACCAACAGATCAGAAAGAGTTGTAGAAGTGACAAATCGTGTCTGCCTTCTGACAGTTCTTATGAAACTGACTCTCACAAACATCACTCATTCCTTGACTTTAGGTGCATTGGCCAGCACCTTGTGAGCTCTGTGTCAACTTCCCTCTGTTTAAGAAACAGCAGTGCTCTTTCCGAATTATGAATCAATACCTTGTATTTGACCGCTAGTATTAGTCAGGTGCCTATAGTCCATTGCAAAGAGTTTGTGCAGGTCTTCAGCTAATTGTATTTTATTTGCCATCCTCTTTTGAACCAGAACTCTGTCTCTTTTGGCTCCTGTTGCTAGCGTTATACATTTGCCGCAAACCTACTGTAGTGCCTGCTCTGGAGTTTCATTGATTTCTCAAATATTCAAATATTTATTTGGAGATTTTGGCCCTGTGATCTATGTTTTCAAGTAGTTATCTACCTAACGTTTATCACCTATCCACGGGGTATTCACAATGCCCTTCAGAGCAACCCTCACTTGTGCATTGTTAGGCACCCGTAGTGGAGGCCGAATGGGAATTCCTACCTCGCCTTTTCCTTGAGACAGTGAGCGAGGAAGAAACTGCTTAATCAGGAGTAGTACTGGCGAACATGTAAGTAACCCTCTCTCCGAGTTCAATAATCTTCATGCATCTTTTAGGCCTAAATCTACGGACTCTTCCTGAAGTTGTAGATGCGCTTTGAGAATGCAGAACCTCTTTTTCATCATGTTTCAGATGTGGACGTGCACCACTTTTACTATACTAATTTCCCATCACTCCTTACACTTGACTAAAACACTCCTCCCCCCTTTGTCTGTTATCATTCTTTGCTGATCAAACCCAGGAAGCTGGAGAAAAGGACAGGAGCCCCACACACTATAGTGATAGCCGCTGAGTGGGTGGCAGTTGCGGGTAATATATCCACGACCTAAATCTGCCTGACTACACTTTAATGGAATGGGTTCCCTGAAGTACAACAACATTAGCACAGCCAAAGCGTTTTAATGATAAGTGTAAGCACTATGAACAGAAGAGAATGAGGTCCACTTGGCTTGCGAGAGGTAGCGGGATCGTTGCCCGCATTAAAAAAAAAAAAGAAAGAAGAGAATGAGGTCAAATTACCTAAGGCTTCAATGACAAAGCAAAATACAACACCTTCTATCTTAAACTAAACGTGCCAATTGTGGTAACTGAGAAACAAAGACAAGGTACGTTTCTTCAAATTAGACAATTTATTCGCAGCTGTATAGTTTTGCAAGCCATCAGGGACAACAACAGGCAACAACTGCTTCTAAACTGAGTGATACTAGCAAAAAATGATACTATTTTCTATTGAGATTAGAAAGGACACATAGCCTATTATTTCAAAATTAAAGAGTGAATTGAAAGCACATTTCCCTGCTAAATTGTTTAACAAGTATTGGCAATCCCAATAGGTCTGGCTTTAATGTACTGCACCCTGTACCTATGCAGGCATACCACTCACCCTGCACTCTCAATACACACTGAGAACTTGCACTGAGGCACATTACTCACCCTACACTCACAAAGCACACCACTCACCTTACACTTACAAAGATACACCACCTACCCTACATTCATACAGACACATTGCTTATCCCACATTCAAACACTTTGCTTACCCCATGTAGATGCACTCAAACACACAAAAACTCTGCATTCACGCACATTATTCATTGTGCACACTCAGACACACCATTAATATTACTAATACACAAACCCAACTCACCTTACACTCAAACATGCACACCACTCATTCGATACCCCACAAGCAATCCCTCACCCTGAACTAACTCCCAATGCACACAACTCTCCCTGCACTCACATTTCTCACACTGCACTAATACAAGCACACTGCCTATTTTATACTCACAAAGGTATACCTCAACCCCACACTCACAATACTCACCATTACAACCTGCACTCAAAATACACTTTGCTTACAGACTGAACACTTCTTATTTTCACACAGGCAGACTGCTTACACTTCAAGTATACAGACAATCAGAAATCATGGCCATCATTTGGGGTAGTCAAGGGTTGCAACTGTGACCTCTAGCTTGCTCCCTGCTATTCCTGGCACTTCCTTTGTGACCCCCTAACTAGCCCCAAATTACATCCATGTCGAAAAGCCCTTCACTATGCAGTTGTACTGACTCACATGACTTGCACTATGCACACCACTAACCCTGCCCACTGTATATTCACAAAGGCACCCCTCAACCTCCACCCAACCAGATGCATCACTCACCCTATACTCAAATAGGTACACTGCTCACCCTGCCCTTAAACATGCACACTGCTCATGTGCACTCACACAGAAACAACTCTTACCCTACACTAACATAGACATATGCGCTCCCCCCCCCATACTCAGGGGCACAGACCATACCTTGCCCCCCGGCAGTGTCTTTGTGGAGAACTAGACAGAATAGGACCTGTAAAGCCCAACCTGTAGGAGTTTGAGTGCTGCCAAGAAACATGCAATCTCACCCCTTACCCCTTCTTTCTCAGACGTAGGTGGGTGCAGGAGAAAACAAGCATTGGAAATGCAATAGGTCTCGCATTAGAAAAGTTGGAGTTATTGGTCTTGTAAATGACATATTTTATTTATTTGTTGGTTTTTAAAATTGCTAAATTGATGGCTTTGTCATTTACAATGCCAATAGTTATAACTTTCGCGAATGTGACACCTATAGCATTTGGAATGCAACATGTTTTGTATTTACGTGACTTAGATGCAAGCTCTGGTCGTTAGGCCACATCTCTAGAGAGCAGGAGAGTGCAGCAGGGGAGAGAAGCACAGCAATGCAATAGGTCTCGCATTAGGAAAGTTTGAGCTATTGGTATTGTAAAGGACACATTTTTTATTTATGTGCTTGTTTTGAAAATAGCGAAATTAATAGCTTTGTTATTTACAATGCCAATAGTTTTATCTTTCGCAAATGTGACACCTATTGTAACACAATATGTGTTGTGAGGGTGAGTGAGGGTGAGGGTGAGGGGTTGAGGGTGAGGGGTTGAGGGTGAGTGAGGGTGAGGGGTTGAGGGTGAGTGAGGGTGAGGGGTTGAGGGTGAGTGAGGGTGAGGGTGAGTGAGGGTGAGGGGTTGAGGGTGAGGGGTTGAGGGTGAGTGAGGGTGAGGGTGAGGGGTTGAGGGTGAGTGAGGGTGAGGGGTTGAGGGTGAGTGAGGGTGAGGGTGAGGGTGAGTGAGGGTGAGGGTGAGGGGTTGAGGGTGAGTGAGGGTGAGGGTGAGTGAGGGTGAGGGTGAGGGGTTGAGGGTGAGTGAGGGTGAGGGTGAGTGAGGGTGAGTGAGGGTGAGGGTGAGGAGTTGAGGGTGAGTGAGAGTGAGGGTGAGTGAGGGGTTGAGGGGTTGAGGGTGAGTGAGGGTGAGGGTGAGGGGTTGAGGGTGAGTGAGGGTGAGGGGTTGACGGTGAGTGAGGGTGAGTGAGGGTGAGGGTGAGTGAGGGTGAGGGGTTGAGGGTGAGTGAGGGTGAGGGTGAGGGTGAGTGAGGGTGAGGGTGGGTGAGGGTGAGGGTGGGTGAGGGTGAGTGAGGGTGAGGGTGAGTGAGGGTGAGGGTGAGGGTGAGTGAGGGTGAGTGAGGGGTTGAGGGTGAGTGAGGGTGAGGGTGAGTGAGGGTGAGGGTGAGTGAGGGTGAGGGGTTGAGGGTGAGTGAGGGTGAGGGTGAGGGTGGGTGAGGGGTTGAGGGTGAGTGAGAGTGAGGGTGAGGGTGAGGGGTTGAGGGTGAGTGAGGGTGAGTGAGAGTGAGGGTGAGTGAGGGGTTGAGGGTGAGTGAGGGTGAGGGTGAGGGTGAGGGGTTGAGGGTGAGTGAGGGTGAGGGGTTGAGGGTGAGTGAGGGTGAGGGTGAGTGAGGGTGAGGGTGAGTGAGGGTGAGGGGTTGAGGGTGAGTGAGGGTGAGTGAGGGTGAGGGTGAGTGAGGGTGAGGGTGGGTGAGGGTGAGTGAGGGTGAGGGTGAGTGAGGGTGAGGGTGAGGGTGAGTGAGGGTGAGGGGTTGAGGGTGAGGGTGAGTGAGGGTGAGGGTGAGGGTGAGTGAGGGTGAGGGGTTGAGGGTGAGTGAGGGTGAGGGGTTGAGGGTGAGTGAGGATGAGGGTGAGGGTGAGTGAGGGTGAGGGGTTGAGGGTGAGGGGTTGAGGGTGAGTGAGGGTGAGTGAGGGTGAGGGTGAGGGGTTGAGGGTGAGTGAGGGTGAGGGGTTGAGGGTGAGTGAGGGTGAGGGTGAGGGTGACGGTGAGGGGTTGAGGGTGAGTGAGGGTGAGTGGTTGAGGGTGAGTGAGGGTGAGGGTGAGTGAGGGTGAGGGTGAGTGAGGGTGAGGGTGAGGGTTTGAGGGTGAGTGAGGGTGAGTGAGAGTGAGGGTGAGTGAGGGGTTGAGGGTGAGGGGTTGAGGGTGAGTGAGGGTGAGGGTGAGGGGTTGAGGGTGAGTGAGGGTGAGGGGTTGAGGGTGAGTGAGGGTGAGGGTGAGTGAGGGTGAGTGAGGGTGAGGTGAGTGAGGGTGAGGGTGAGCGAGGGTGAGTGAGGGTGAGGGTGAGTGAGGGTGAGTGAGGGTGAGTGAGGGTGAAGGTGAGGGTGAGTGAGGGTGAGTGAGGGTGAGGGGTTGAGGGTGAGTGAGGGTGAGGGGTTGAGGGTGAGTGAGGGTGAGGGTGAGTGAGGGTGAGGGTGAATGAGGGTGAGGGGTTGAGGGTGAGTGAGGGTGAGTGAGGGTGAGGGTGAGTGAGGGTGAGTGAGGGTGAGGGGTTGAGGGTGAGTGAGGGTGAGTGAGGGTGAGGGGTTGAGGGTGAGTGAGGGTGAGGGTGAGTGAAGGTGAGGGTGGGTGAGGGTGAGGGTGAGTGAGGGTGAGGGTGAGGGGTTGAGGGTGAGTGAGGGTGAGGGGTTGAGGGTGAGTGAGGGTGAGGGTGAGTGGGGTTGAGGGTGAGTGAGGGTGAGGGTGAGTGAGGGTGAGGGTGAGGGTGAGTGAGGGTGAGGGTGAGTGAGGGTGAGGGTGAGTGAGGGTGAGGGTGAGGGTGAGTGAGGGTGAGGGGTTGAGGGTGAGTGAGGGTGAGGGTGAGTGAGGGTGAGGGTGAGTGAGGGTGAGGGGCTGAGGGTGAGGGGTTGAGGGTGAGTGAGGGTGAGGGTGAGGGGTTGAGGGTGAGGGGTTGAGGGTGAGTGAGGGTGAGGGTGAGTGAGGGTGAGGGTGAGGGGTTGAGGGTGAGTGAGGTTGAGGGGTTGAGGGTGAGTGAGGGTGAGGGTGAGTGAGGGTGAGGGTGAGGGGTTGAGGGTGAGTGAGGGTGAGTGAGGGTGAGGGGTTGAGGGTGAGTGAGGGTGAGTGAGGGTGAGGGTGAGGGGTTGAGGGTGAGTGAGAGTGAGGGTGAGTGAGGGGTTGAGGGTGAGGGGTTGAGGGTGAGTGAGGGTGAGGGTGAGGGGTTGAGGTTGAGTGAGGGTGAGGGGTTGAGGGTGAGGGTGGGTGAGGGTGAGGGGTTGAGGGTGAGTGAGGGTGAGGGGTTGAGGGTGAGTGAGGGTGAGGGTGAGTGAGGGTGAGTGAGGGTGAGTGAGGGTGAGGGTGAGTGAGGGTGAGGGTGAGTGAGGGTGAGTGAGGGTGAGTGAGGGTGAGGGTGAGTGAGGGTGAGTGAGGGTGAGGGTGAGTGAGGGTGAGTGAGGGTGAGGGGTTGAGGGTGAGTGAGGGTGAGGGGTTGAGGGTGAGTGAGGGTGAGTGAGGGTGAGGGTGAATGAGGGTGAGTGAGGGTGAGGGTGAGGGGTTGAGGGTGAGTGAGGGTGAGGGTGAGTGAGGGTGAGGGTGAGTGAGGGTGAGTGAGGGTGAGGGGTTGAGGGTGAGTGAGGGTGAGGGTGAGTGAGGGTGAGGGGTTGAGGGTGAGTGAGGGTGAGGGTGAGGGTGAGTGAAGGTGAGGGTGAGCGAGGGTGAGGGTGAGTGAGGGTGAGGGTGAGTGAGGGTGAGTGTTAGGGGAGATGTATATGGGCATATAACGAGAAAGCGAAAGTGAAAGAACAGGTGATGTGGAGGACTCAGAGGTAATCAGAACGGAGCCGAACGCAGAGGAGATGGCTTCGAGCTCCAGTACAGGTAGAGAGAGGAATGACAAGGACACGAGGGCAGCTTGGGAAGGACTTCTGCTGATTACCTTCAAGTACCGTCTTCCACTGCCAAGTAAACTGCTCTCAGGACAGAAAGGGCAGAGGGGGAGCATGAAACAGAAGACAGGTATAGTGACTAAGCAAAGGGCAGGGCGACAAACAAGAATAATGATCATACGGATAGGGGTTCAAAGGCGGCAAGGATGAGGCTCATGAAATTACGCGTTGGCAATTTGGATAAATACATTAAATGATTACGTTAAACAGAGTAGGCTATAGCCAGAGAGAGGAGGCATGCAGGGAAAGAAGTTAAGGCAAGAGGGAATCCAGGCCAGACTCCCCTGCTCTGGATTCATAATAGAGTGTGAAGAGGGTTATTAGATGACGTGCAATATTAGGATGTAAAACTGTTAACAAAAAAAACCTTTAGAAATAAACATTTTTACGCAATAAAGTGCTATAGTAGTTTGATGCACTAAAATCACACTAACGCTGCTATGATTGGTTCCTGGCAGTGCTCTTTGCAACCAGACTGGAGATGCATATGAAGCGGTACTGATTCTCACAAGAATGAAAACTGGTCTAATGAACAGACTATATGTTTACAGACTCATATATGAAACAGCAACTGTGTTACCCACAAAAACATAACTAAAACAGACAATAGGTCCAGGTCATTGTTGAGATTGCACACAACAACTTAAGACACCGAAGGGGAGACACACGGCGGGCAGGGGAGGGGGCGGAGCGGGGAGAGCGGCATGAGGGTGTGAAGCAGCCGGGGCCTTTGAAGTGAAGCTAAGCTTCACTTCAAAGGTGTGGGAGGAGTGTGGCTTTGGGAACAGATGGCGATTTGGTGATGTGCACGCGCATTTTAGGTCAATGCGCTTGCGCATTGACCTAAAAGCGCACGGGCACAGCACCAAATCGCCGCAGTTAGTTAAACTTTGTTTAAAGCCCTATAGTCTCGCTTCTCTCAATGCTCATGCGCATTGATAGGTCACGAGACCTAAAAAGGAATTAAGACAAATAATTAAGTCCTTTGTAAAGAAATAAAAATGTAGGGTGGCTTTGATACTACCGACAGTAAGATAACATTACAAAAAGAAGAGTCTGTGCTGGGAGGGAGACTGACTGGTGGGACATCGGTGACAGAGGGCATTGGGGCCGAGAGGCAGGCAGAGAGTCAAGAAACTGTCTTGAGTGTACAATGGTCACAGTAGTCTGAAGTGAGGAGGGAACTGAAGATAAGAGAGCTTTAATTGTGAGAGGCTGTTGCACAAAGAAAATGAGACCACAAGGAAAGAAACTTTGCCAGGGAAGTAGCAGTGACAGAGAGAGAACGAGAGCTGAGACAACTGTAATTATGAAACACAGCAGTACAGAGAAGAAAATACTGCTCCGAGGTGTTGACCAGGAAAGACAGCAAGTAGACAGAAAAGGAATGGGACTGAGACAGCATTTATTGGGAGAGAGTGCAGAGCCGAAAAAAAATGTGTCTTCATGACCCAGCAATTTATGAACTACCCACCTCACTACAACTGATTTGCAGCACACTGCAACACACTATGTAAATATGTAGTCTGGTGCGGGATATCCACCACTCCTCAACACTGTGCCGAAACACATTCCTAGACCAAAGTCACTCTGCAACCCAGGCACCTTAAAATATAACACTGTGCTGTCTGCAGCAAGCATGGGATCTTTTTTTTTTTTTTATTTCAAAAGATTTTATTAGAAGAAGTTTTTACAAAAACAGTACAGAGTAAGCCGATCGAAGGCAACACTGGTAAATGTAAACATACGCATCGGTAATAATACATACGGGCTTGTTACGGAGCTTGTGTGCTGGTTATACATAGGCTGCTTGGGTCCTTGTCATTACATAACGGTCCTATGCATTGCCCCCTACGGTCAGAAGAGATCGTGTGTAGAGGTAAGTAGGACGGAGACGAGAAGAAGAGAGAGAAAATGAAGCTGGGGAAACAGAGAGACTAATAGGAAGAAGGAATGGGCAGAATTCAGATTCCAAGCACATCAGACAAGTATGCCACTGTTTTCGGCCACTCGCAAGAGAAAATGTGCACCAGATAGGGAATCATACATGTATTTGGGGAACAGCTGTTTATCCAAGAGTTTGTTGGTGCTATATTACAGATGCATGTTTCCCAAGTCAATGGTACAAAACTCTTCTCACTTTATTTATTTCCTCAGAGGTCTTATTTTTAACTACTACTTTTATTTACTTCTGCTCCTATTCTGCAATCTTGGTCTTGATAACTGTCTTTCGAGTAATTGATTTTTTGCGAGCCACTGAAACCTCAAGCTAGGCTCGAGTCTGAGGCCTGGTTCAGTTCAAGTTCCTATTGGAACCTCAAGCCCATAATGAGCCATGCCTTCAAATGGCTTCTGCAGGCCTCCCTCTCTCCCTCTACCCAGAATGTGGCATTATGGCCAGAGCTGCTGACTTTGGAACTAGGAAACCAGGTTCGAGTCTCGGTGCTGGCTCAACATCCTTTGATTCTGGGTTTGTCAATGAATTTCCCTGTGCTTATAAACAATGAATGTTAACTGGTGCTCATATAATGTGCTCCCATACATTTAGGTTGAGTTCGCACTGTATAAGAATTTCATAATAATGCACTAAGTGGTAAAAACAAAGCCTTAACATGAGGAAAGACAAATAGATACCCATTTATTGGCTGATTTTTACAAAGTGAAGCAGAAAACCTGGATAAATCATGGCTTTCCCTCCTAAATTGTGTGATCTTAGGCAAATACTTTATTTTACCCAAACTTGTTCTCTTCATTACTGCATATGCAAACACTTTCAAATAATTTAGTTCAGACTTCCAGTTGTACAGAAATCTGTTCTGTTTGATTTAATAGACTATGTTTCTCTATAATAATCTTACCCACTTACAGGTGTTATAAGACAACTTCTTGCCTCTTAGTTCACTAATGGTTCATGTTTGAAAACGATCACTTATAATATGTACTTCTCACTGCAGTGCTATAGTGTGACTATTATGTGAAAGGTTCTACATGTTAAAGAACTACATGTTTTTGAATGTTGTAGAGGCTTTATTATATTTTACATGATGTTAGTTTACAAGGCTCAGCTCGTGCATAGGCTCTAAGATCCTAGCCAGACTCTTGGCTCGGTTTTGGCTCTGCTCTCGCTGTTAAATTGTTGGCTCGCACATTTTTTATGTGATTTGTTTTCACAAAGTACTTTTAGAGACCCCTGCAGAGCTCTCCCAGACGTGATAGAGAGGAACTGCAATTAGTAAGAATAATGTTGCGGAGAAATCACAAATGTGATTACAAGAAGAGGATTGCAGCATTCAGATTGCATATAGAGAAGAATAAGTTGGCTTATTTAGTTTATATTAAGAATATACGTTGGTAAGGTGCAGACAGCATGTCTATGATGCAGATTATTTTATGAGCGTTATATTTAGCGGGGCCCTCTTTTCTTTTTCATCTCTGCATTTCTCTACCTCCCCAAAAAAATTAGTTTGAACAGAACATTGTTTACTTGGAACATCTGTAGCTTTTTTGTCAACGCCTTCAAATACAAGCATGCCAATATGATTTTACCAAAAGAACTTGTTTATTTACCATGCTTTTACTAAACAAATTGCAGTACCCACACAATTGTTCCTTCTTTTCACAATTGTAAAGTGAGTAAATCTTATGGGATGCTACATTTAAAAAAACAGTTAATCTAAGAATTTGTGGAGGGGCTTGGGAGTCACACCTTAAACCAGTGATACTCAACGTACGGCCCAGGGGCCGCTTGTGGTCCTCTTAACCTTTAAAGGTGGCCTCCTTGGTGACCACTAATATTCAGTAAAAATGTTAAATAAATGGGCAGGCATTTATTAACCTGCAAATAAATGCGTGCCCGTTTATTTAACATACGTTTGAACCTCCTTACACAATCCCTGACTTACCCAGACCCCCTACCGCCACCCTACTTCCATCAGTGCGACCCTTGGTCAGACCACGCACCATACTTTGTGGCCCCTGGGCAATTGTTTGTGAGTACCCATGCCTTAAACAATCAAAGTCAGGAGGAAGGAGGAAAAATATCAAGGGCCTCTCTTTGTGTTCATTAGCAGCTCATTGAGAGCTCTTCTCTTGTCAGCAGAAGATCCGTTTGTTTTGTGTGCTCCTTAAGGCTTCCTGCTCAGTGAAATAACATCTGTGCGCGGCTGCCGATGCGTGCAGCTTAGAGGGAACATAGCTCCTGAGTCATTCTCTAAAACAAAAAGGTACCTTCGTTAACCCAATGCTGCAGCTCACACCTCCACCATCCTTCAGTGCTTCCATTTCTTCACTACACTCATCATCACTTACACTACTCCTTCCTTCTACACCCTTCACTTTAACCAACATGCAGGTATTCCAACACTAATCGCCTTCTAATATCACACTATTTCCATTCACCTCCAAAACTTGAATGGGTGGACCCAACTTTGATCGACCTTTCTTCACAAGTGTAGGTTTCTTTACCCTTATTACATCTCCCCTTGTGATTCTAAAATCCTTGACTATTTTTTTTTATCAAAGTATTTCTTTTGTTTTTGCCTGTACAACTTCTATGTTTCCTTACACTTTCGTCCTTCCACTTGCCATGCATGACCCATTTGTTCATCCAAATTGGAGAGAATTTTGTGGTGGCTATACGATCACGTAACAACTCAAATGGTCAGACACCAGTAGATGCATGTGGAGGTGTGTGGTAAAACCACAACATGGCTTTACCTGCATTACACAACACACAGCTGTTGGCAACAGCCTACAGTATACATTCTCCCGACACCCTGTTCATTCTCTCAACCAGGCAATTGGTTTGAGGATGATACAGTGAGCTTTTCAAATGTTTTACTCCACTATCTTGCAAGAAAATCTCCACCTCACATGAAACGAACTGTGTTCCATTATCAGACACCAGAGTGGCTGGAAATCCTTCTTTTACAAGCACATCCTTCAGAAATTCAATAACCACTCCAGATGTAACTTCATTTGTAAATTTTACATCTGTATATTTGGTATAACAGTCCATCATAACCAATGCAAACCTAGAGAAGGATGCCAAAACATTAAACGGTCCGACAATATCAATACCGATCTTTTCCCATGGTGCAGATGGTAAATCTATAGGACACAGAGGAGGTGTGCACAACTTCATGGTTTTATTACATCTTGCTCATATGACACATTCCTTAACCCCTTCGACGCTGATGACGAGCTGGGCTCGTCATGAGGTAGCCTCCTGCTACGCTGATGACGAGCCCAGCTCGTCACGTAAAGTGCGCTTTGAAAAATCTCAGCGTACGAACGGAATTCCGCCCGCACGCATGCGGTTAACTACCTCATCAATTTCTCTGTCCATGGAGGGCCACCAGAAAGACAGTCTTACACATTTTTTTGTCATTGTAGCCCCAAGATGACCTTTGTGGGCATGGATTATGATGGCATTCCTCAAAGCAACAGGAGGCACCAACTTGTCAGCCCTCATTAACAATCCATCTTCAACCGACAAATCTTTTGCCACCTTTACATAAGCCTTAAACTCAAAGTTGAAATTCTTCTCTCTCGGCCAACCTAACTCCACGTATTTGTTGACTGACAGCATGGATTATCAGCAGCTTTATGCCATTTTTGTTCAGAAATCGCACACATTTGAGGTAAGTCTGCTGCTGGTCCTATGCAATCCTCCTTGTCTTGATCACCTACATCACTACCCATCACAACACACCGTACCACTATTCTTACTACCCGGAATATACTATGGAACAAAATCAAATTGTAACAATTTGGATGACAATCGTGCAATACATAGCGTAAACCCTCTGGGATTTCTTCCACTCAAAATGTAAATTAAAGGTTTATGCTAGGGGTGGGCGGACATTTCCGTTCCGCCCACGGAATGTGCGGAGATTTGCCCTTCCGCCCTTGTGCAAGGAAGGCTGAGATTTGAGGCAAATCTCCGCACATTCGGGGGCGGAACGGAAGTTGGCCGCCCGCCCGCCGCCCGCCGCCCGCTTTCCACCCTTCCACCCCCCTCCCGCCCGCCGTAATGAAATTATACTTAAAACAAAAGCCTAAAATGAAACTTAAATAAAACGTACCTTATTGCGTCCGCATCCTTCCCCATCGCGGCTTCATCTGGAAACTGCGCATGTGCAAGAGCCTGTGCATGCACAGTTCTGGCGAAACGTCAACGCTAAATATCAAGTGCAAATGATCACCCACATTGATACAAATTAACATGATTTATTTCGCACTGGGTTGATACATACTCAGCAATATTTCACACTTTGTCTAAATGTGTTTTTCGGAATTTATGTGTCTTATATATGGTGTTGTGATAAGTAGATTCATTGTTTTGTGTTCACTTTGTCATTTATTTTGAATGTAATTGTATAGTGTTTAGCTGTGTGTGTATTTACTTATTCCTTTTGAATACATGATTCACATGAATTTACTATAAAATGATATCTGAGAAACATGTGTTTTTGATTTCGATTCGGTTTGGATGTAATTAAGATACATAGATTTTCATTAAATGTGAGTCCTATCAGAATAGAGGGACACAAGTTGAATACAGGTCGTATGCTCTCTTGAAGCTATAAAGTGGCAGAACCACTGTTCCCTTAATGTGTAAAATGTTACATAGCATTCCCCATTCGGTCCTATGGGGCAAGATAGTCTCTCAATAGTGAAAAACGAAATTGGCAGTATTTCACTATCAGTACATATTACACAAGTCAGTACATGTCCTACCTTCCACATACACTGCACCCTGCCCCGGGGGGTACCTTCGACCTACCATAGGGGTGTCCTATATGTAAGAAAAGAGAAGGTTTAGGCCTGGCAAGTGGATGCACTTGCCAAGTCAACATGGCAGTTAGCAAACTGCGCACAGGCCTGAGATATCTTTTCAGGGCTACTCATGTGGGTGGCACAATCAGTGTTGCAGGCCCACTAGTAGTGTTTGATTTACCAGCCCAGGCACACCCAGTGTAGTGTAGTTCCTATATCCTTGATAGGCTCTGCGCATTGGAATAATATACTGTATAGTTTTGACAAAGGACTGAGGTCAGTATGTCTCTATCGAGTACATTAAACTTAATTACTTGTGGGTGCCAGCTAACTCAGAGGTCACTAACTTCTCGAATGAAGAAGAAGGGATTAGTTTCTGACAACCTCATAAACATGACAACTTTGTTTCCCCTAGAATCGGAACAATCTCAGAGTCGTGGAAACAATAGATAAGCGTTTCACTCAGCCAATCGTGCATGGTTCGTTTCTACAGAGTTACACAGAAATAGATAGATGGGCGTTTCAATAAAAAGGGTCTTATTTCTCATGCAAGAGATATGAACTGCTACAATCGTAAGGCAGAATGCGAAGAATAATACGTAAGGCGTTAGCAGTAAGATGAAATAATACTGCAATAGCATGGCTTGTAGCTATGGCATATATTCATAAAAATACATACATGAATAACACAGGCTAAAATACTCATCTGGTGCTTCTAAAATAATCCTACCCCAGTGTACCTAACCTAAGTATAGTACGAGGGAAGAAGTAGGTGCTGTTTAGCTATAGTCTAGTTTAGCTATAGTTGCCAAGATTTTCCAAAAGTCCCTCTAGGTTCTAGTCCGCTCCATACCTTAGAATGAGTGAGATTGGAATCTCTTTCTGGTCTCGATCTCTAACACCCAGCAAGGGGAGTCGGAAACACTGGAGCTGGATTCTCTGCGAGGAGGATGGCAGCGTCTGGTCAGTGTGTCAGTTGGGTACTTGACGTCCTTCCGAACTTGCCGTGGCGATCCGTGTCGTGCAAATCGGCAGCCAAACCGTGGACCATGATTCGCCATGGCAAGTGAAGGTATATTTATACCTTGAAGGTGTTTAGGAATGCCAGTATTGACGTAAAAGTCGGGCATAAGAACGTCATGAATGAACCCTAAGGGATAGATGTTCATGCATAATAAATGAGTTCTTGGAGAAATCAATATCCAAGCAAGGGGAAGTCCTAAAGGCTTAAGAGTCTGGTTTTCCAAGCACTCACTGTGACGTAGATGAACGGATGTAGGTGTCCATGCCTGTATTTGGTTAGAATGGAGAATGCCTAAATAAGGGCTGGATTTCCCTGCCTAAATAAGGGCAATGTGAATTGTACCTATATAAGGGCATAAATTGGGAAATCTATATACGGAATGTAGATCAACACACAACACCAGTGCACTTTACTAGGGACTGACCAGTAAATCAAATATGCCAATCAGGGAGTACCAATCATAATAACAATTCATACAGGGACTATATGCACTTTAGCACTGATCAGCAGTGGTAAAGTGCCCAGGGTCCTAAAACCTACAACAACAGGTCAGAAAAAAATAGGATGAAAAAGCAAAAAGTTTGGGGATAACCCTGCAAAAAGGGCCAAGTCCAACACAAAGACACTGTAAGTTTCTTCAAATAAGACAATTTATTCTCAGCTATATAGTTCTGTGACCCATCAAGGACAACACCAGGCAGCAACTGCTTCTAATCCGTCACATCCAACATTCCGCTAGAGAGCATGGAACTACCGTACAGCAAGATTCCAAGTCCCCACAAACTATTATGAAATACTACACCAACCTTCACCACTCAACAATATTATAAAACTATGAAAAAAGTGAGACATGTATTTAGGTTTTTTACCTGGGTCTGAAAAAAAATGTCTGACAAGCCGCCATCTGGGTCATCCTCCTGCCGGTTGCCCTGCAGCCTGCTTCTGCATCCTGCATCCAGCTACCTCACCAGCACTGCCTCGGCTTTAGTGATGAAGCAATTAAAAACCACTGTATCCAGGGAGATATAGAGAAAGGCCAACTGTTGAAAAAGGGTATATGTGTTTCTAAAGGAAAATCTCCACAACCAGTTAGCCTTCTTTTCGCTCTTTTGAGAGTCCTCTGCTGCTGTAATTTGTCGGTGAGGCGGTTTGCCAAGCAGTATCTTATTTTTCTTGTGCTGGGTGCTTTCAGGATCTTCATTGTCCATTAGGATGCCAGGCTCTTTAAATCCCATAATGCACTGTAAAGACATGACAATTTTTCTGTCGACTTGAAACTGTAGACCACAAAGAACATCCGAAAGAACCTTAGTTCCTTAGTGAACAAGGACTCAAGTGTTTTTACATTCCCTTCTTCATTGAGTTGCTCAGCACCAAGTGCTGAAGCAGGTTCAGGTGGTCCAGTCTCCACACACAATTGGGGGCGTTCTTCTCACCTTGCATAGGAGACCCTCCCTTTAAGGGTATAATGAACATTTACCAACTATGTCATGTGGCACTGTCAGGGGCCTTTGTCCTCCAGCCAACTCTTTTGCCACTCCTCACTACCTATTGTTTAATCCTATTAAACAGTGAGAATTTTGGTGATCAAAAGTTGCATGATTTCATGAATGCCATCCCCTTCAGCTTCCTTTCTGTCCTTTAGGAGTTTTAGCTGGTTTTCATTGGGCTCGGTTTTTGTGGTCTCACGTTTCAGATGTAGTATATCAGTGATGTGAGACTCAGCGGCCCCTCTATAGTTCAAAGCCTCCATCTTTTCTTCAGCCTCTGCTATCCTGTGACCAAACTGATCCAGATTGTTCTTCTCCACAGATACAGCTTCAAGAACCTTTTTCTCTTCTCATACATTTCGAATTAGAGGTTTAGTTTCTATTTTTCTGACATTCCAGAGAAAAGATTCTAAATTCAGCCTGGCAAAACTTTAATTATGTTAGAAAAATGAGTGAAATTCCAGAATATTCGAAATTTTATGACATTCCTTACCTTGCAATTTTACTTAGCTCCTTGAGCACGTGCACATCTCAAGGAAAAAGTGTTGGAAGATACCAATGGAAGGCAGGTTTGCACAGATAGCATCTAGCTGAGAGACAATTTTTGCTCAAACCAGTCTACAACTATTATCATGCAAGGATTTATTATTATACGTGGTGTGCGCTCAAATAAAAAATCTCACATGAGTGTTCCAGAAAACCTCATTTCCTTCTGAGAATGTAATTGCATGTAATTTTGTGAAGTGTCAATGGAAATCTAGCAAAACCAGTTAAGCCGTGTCACACCGCTTGAGTAGAGATATGTCAATTTGAGCACATTGGTGTTTTTAAATGAAGCCAACAAGCTTGTCATCCTGTTCATCGGATTTCACTACGCCCTTAGAAGGCAGACCATGTGGAGAGCAATCCAGACAACAATTATTTTTAAAAAAATATACTTTAAAAAAAATACATATCTTCTCAGTCGGTGTGATTCATGTACATAACATGGGGTATTATTACAGTCAATCTCTTATCAAAGTAACATACCTACCAATGTATCGGCAAACACATCTGAACGTTCCTACGTACAGGGTCATTGGAAAGTGTGAAGAAAATGACAAGCAAAAACCAGAAGGCAAGTATGTGTATGTAAATCCAAATGGCAGTTGTGTACTGAATTAACTCATTAACAGTTCTTAAATATGACAACCCTCAACCGCAGTCAGGTGTTTGTTAATCATTCAATCAATCAATCAATCAGGTGTTTGTTAAGCGCGACTACTCACCCATAAGGATCTCAAGGCGCTGGGGGGTGGGGAGGGTCGCAGGTTCCAGTCCATGAAGGAGGGGGTCTCTCGAAGAGCCAGGATTTGGGGTTTCTTTCAAAGATGGGGAGCAATGTTATCTGTCTGAGGTGGAGCGGAAGGTCGTTCCAGGCTCTAGCTACGTGGAAGGAGAAGGAGCGGCCTCCTGATCTGGTCTTTCTGGTGCGGAGGACCATGGCGTAGGAGAGCCGGGCTGATCGTAGGGTCCTTTGGGGTGCGTGAAATTTGAGTCGGCTGTTCAGGTATGCTGGTCCGGTGTCGTGGAGGGCCTTGTGAGCGTGGGTCAGCATCTTGAAGGGGACTCTAGCTTCAATGGGGAGCCAGTGGAGTGTGCGCAGGTGCTGGGAGAAGTGGCAGTGTCTTGGCAGGTTGAGGAGCAGTCTTGCGGCGGCGTTTTCGATGCTCTGTAGCTTGAGAGTGAGGTTTTTGTTTATTCTGGCATAGAGTGCGTTGCCGTAGTCGAGCCTGCTGGTGACCAGGGCGTGAGTGACGGTCTTTCTGTGTTCGAGGGGGATCCATTTGAAGGTCTTAGGTAGGAAGCCGATGGTGTGGAAGTAGGAGGACGAGACAGAGTTGATCTGGAGGTCCATTTTGAGCTCTGAGTCCAGGATGATTCCCAGGTTGCATGCGTGGTCTGTGGTGGTGGTCGGGCTGTGATTGTCACAGTATGGTTGTCGGTTCATAAAACTCTAGATATTATCAAGCATTGGTACATTTCCAGCGCAACCTATTATAAACGCTGCATGATCAATACTACCCACAACAGGTCCTGTTGTGTATGTACTCAAGGTGATCTGCTGTCATTATTTGCCTGTAACTTTCTAATGTATGCATCCCAAACAGTATGGTACAAACATGTTGACAATGCACTCTAAAATAGGTACCCGAATATGTTGTGATTTGGATTGGTTAACTTTTATTGGGTGCTTCAGAATGTCACCTTCTGATCCTAGGCGTAAATATGATTGCGCCCTCACAATCTGGGAATGGCATTCCCTGAGTGCACACCTAGATGGGGAACGTCCTCGAGTACCTTTAGGTAAGTTAAATGGAGATCCTTCAATTGTAGGATTACATTGTTTTTTACCTGCAATAAAACCATCACATTCTTGGATGTGGAAATCACCATAAGCAACCTGCCACTCGAGACTAACATCTACATAAAACCAACTGACTGCAACAACCTCTTGCACTATAGTAGCTTTCATCAGAATGCGCTCAATGGGCCTCTATGTTACTCTCACTTACTGAGAATCAAACACATAGTCTCCAATTCCAAAAGTTTTGACATAGATAAAAACATGTTGATGAACAAATTCACACAACGTGGTTATCCCAAAAGTGTGGCCACCATCACAGATAGGTCCCAACTTTTGAAACTAAGGAATTTTTAAAAAAAAACAAGTGAATGGTGTATGTTTTTAAATAGTTTACTGTTGTGAGGTTATTTAACGCCCTTCTTCTTTCTTTACCCCTTTCCTGCTGTTCAGCCTAGTAGTGGTGTGTGGAATGTGATGGAATGTGATGACTGCATAGAATGTTGGGTGCATGAGGTTAGGCAGTTGGTGTCCGCAGGCTGAGCAGTAAGGATATACTGCTCCTGGTGAGGCATACTTCATAGCCTAATTACCATCTTGGCTCTACCTTAAGCTTCCTGTAACTGAACTACAAATAAAGATATTCTTGGAATCTACAACTTGACATCCTGAAGATTCTTACTTTGCAACATTTACCAGGAGCATCAGACTGAAAAAAAACATATTGAGAAGTTGGCCTATGCTCCAAACCAAAATTTCTTTAGTGGGATATATGACCTACCCCATTGTTTGCTTATGAAAGATCTAAAAATCTCAAGGAATTGTTGGAGAACACAAAAGGCTCAATAAGCAGGTTTACACACAAAGGGGCTTTACTGTGTTTGAATTGCAGAATTTGCAACAACATCATTAGAGCTACCACTATTACCCATCCATTAAAAGGCACCAAGATCAGAATTTATGTGATACTACGGACGTGATATATTTGTTGAAATGCCTGTGTGGCTTGGCATATGTCCATAAAACTGAACCGAAAATTAAAGCCAGACTGATTGAACATAAAAGCAATATTTGTGCAAAAAATGAACTATCCGCAGTGGCACAAGTGAAGTACCATTTTTATTGGGTGGTAGAAAATTTGTGTTGGCCCAGTGATCCCACAACTTTTCCAGACAGAAATGTTAGCAAAATTTGATTTGTAGCTAAATTTGATGTTTGCGGGGGATTCTTGGTATGAAAACATTAGGAGATTCATGCAAGCTACTCCTCCCTGGAATCCCCCAGGTGTCCAGCTTTCAGAAATGTCTGGGTATGGTAGGTTTCCTTATATGTCTAGAGAGCCCGGGAACAAATATGCAGGTGCCTCCCTTGCAAATCCAGCTCATTTTGTCATAGATAATTTTCATGTCTTCACAATACGTTTTGGGCCCTTCCCTGTCGCAGGCACTTGGCCCACCCACACAAGTGTGGTGCCATTTTTGTAGGGAGACCTAGGGGAACGTTGGGTGGTAGGACATTTGAGTCACACTAAGCCCTAGTCTGCCACAGATGGGATCAGTCTCTTGGCCCCGCCCAGCGGCAGGAAGACGTCACCTCAACTGGACCCGATTCAAATGACGGCACATCATGACTACACACTATCCTTCGCTGGCACCTGCTATCATTCTGGCGCTGCAGTCCATGCTAATGACCCCACTAATGCGCAGCAGCCACTCAATCGCCCTCCCTCTGGGCCTCATTCACAGAGGGCCTCTGCACTTGCTGCAGAGGCCAGGTGGTCATGAGGGATCTCCACACTGGAGGCGGAAAGATTCTGCCCCAAGTGCAAAGACTCCCCCACAACTGCAGGACCTCCGCCATGAGTGTGGAGGTCCTTTGTGACTCAGGCCCTATGTGTGGAAGCAGCTGCTCACAGACACCTTCACTCTCAAGGTATCACCACAACTGTCTCCAACCTCAGGTGCCGCAGTCTGAGCTAGTGATTCAGAAGGTACTATTGCCACAGCAGATGTTGTTAGGGCCCAGAGTCCGTTTTAGTGATGGTGACCTTTGGCATAAATTAAGTACCAACTCCAGTTTTGTGTCCAGGTTAGCAATATATACAGAGCAAGACTGAGGCATGTGGTGAAGACTCAAATTATGGAGAAGGATTTTGAAGGCAATGAACAGCTCCAATACAGTAATTTTCCTCTCATTGGAGTACACCTATTCCCATACTTCTAACTGGGAAATGTAAAACTAGTTCCAGAATATGAGGGAATCAATCAGTACTTGGTGAAGTGATCACCTTGAGTTTGGGACAAGGACACTGCATTGCTTCCACCCCGATCACTCCATCTTCCTTCCTCGTTCTGTGTTTTTCATACCTGCTCTGTCTCCCAGCTCCCTTTCTTCTTGTCACCTTCACCTTCGCCCATTATCCCCACATTTTTTAGTTGTCTCTTTATTCTGTCTTTACATACAAGCTCCTCACCACTTCCCTCCTCTCTCCCTGCTTTCCAGAGGCCCTATGTTGCTCTGGCCATCTCTCAAATCCTCCTTTTCTTTATGTCTCTGTGTTTTTGAGCTGTGCAATCTCAGTGTTAGTAGTTCTTGAAAATCTCCTTCACTTTACATTGTAGTGACTAGAGCTGTATATTTATAACTCAGAATGTAAATATTTAAACATCAGCATACAAAAGAGAAGTGCTAAATGTATTCCCCTGATTACTTTATGTTTCTCAGTTGTCTAAGGCTTCATCTCTCTACCCTGCCTGCCTTGTCTCATCCCTCTGCCATCCTTTCCCTTATTTCATTATTCTCTCTTCTGCCCTCCACTCTGCGTTATTTATCCACCTCGATGGCACTATCAGAGCAAGAAGATCCCTGTACCCGACACTCAGTGAGCTGATGCAGTATTTGTATGCCACGACTGGGTGGTTCTGGGGACTGGATGTGTGCGGCGCAGAGGCCACACACCGGTGGAGCCCACCGGATTTTGTACCAACAAAAAACAATATCATGCCCTGCTGCGTCACAAGAGCCACAGAGCTCAGCAGTTGGTTGCGTCACATCTTTCCTTGCTCGTGGTTACCTGGGTAATTGTGAGAAAGATGGATAAAGGCAGGATGGGCCAGTTTCTAGCTGGAATAGTTCTCTCAGTAGGCGCAGTGCTCCTCACCATTTCCTCCTCGGTGCCACGCGACATCTTGAAAGACACACTAAGGGACGCTGGAAAGGGCCATGGTTTGCATCCCACAACAGTGTCCCTCCACCCCAAGCTTCATAAAATGAAGTAAGGTGTCTGAGAGGGTGGCGAAAGTGCCTTTCCTTTCCGCTGCTGAAGGATGATGGAGGCCGAAGAAGCAAGCAGCACAAGGAGTCTCAGCAGGTCCTTATGTGGGCTAATGTGTAAAGATCTCTACTTACTGTAAAGCGCTTTGATATCCGCAAGGGTCTTGTTCGCGCTCAATAAAACATTCAAATAATTAAATAAATCAATAAGTTGGGGAAAAACTGGGGGGGGTACTCTAAAAGAGGTGTGACAATCCCAAAAAGGGGTGTGGTCTATCGTATTAGGGGCGTGGTCTAAATCTTGAGAACAAGCATTGTTATTTGCATACACTGGGCTTGTTTGATGCCTCACAGAAATACCAGTACACACTGCCTGCATACTACTCTCACACACATACACACACTCCCTGCTAAGGCTCCACTCTGTCTGCACACTGGTGACACGTGTACACGTCTTGCATGTGTACACTCTCATTTGTGAGTACACCAGACAGCTTTCCATGCCTCAATATATATCATCAGCTCCATGTACACCATGCCTGCACACTAATCACACACATCCACATGCTGCACATGCACACACAGCCTCCCTCCTGGACACACCCGCCTGCTGTCTTTCTACCTCACATGTATATCGGCAGCCCCCTTGTCACAGTGCCTGCCCGCTTCTCACACATCATGTACATGTCTTACAAGCGCACAGCCTCTCTTGTGAATACCCCAGGCTGCTTTCTACTACATTCCCATTTCAATGAGAACCTTGTATTTTGAAAGCAATGGCTAGGTGTGAAATGCTAAAACCAATGTGAAACCAAATATTTCTGCGACCCCTTCTATTATCCTACCTTCAGAAAACAGGCATCCAAATTGTTTGGTGTAGGTCGATTACAAGTTTAGCAGGCTTTTAACTTGCTGGTGCTGTTCGGACTGGGGCAGGATCACGCAAACTAGATCCTCTCACTGCAAACCCCTTTGGAAGGGGAGGGAGAAACTTCATTTGTGGCTGTATTACACTGCAGGCTCCACACTCTGTGTGGAAGGTCGGAGCAGGGTCATGCTGCCTGGGGTCCCCTGACTCTTTAGTTTTTAAAGCAAGTCCTGTCTGTTGGTTGGTAGTTCATACCACGATGTCTTCACTCCAAAGGCTGGCACCATGATGATGTTGCTCTTGCGTTGCAAAAAGAGAAGGGAAATGCTGAGAGAAAATGGCTCTCTTTAAAGGATTTCCCTTCCTCCTACAATACTCACAAGGCATGACTTCATGCCGTGAGCTCAACTTGTCAGAAGTGAGCAAAATGAGCATGCGCACATCGATGAACTTGCTCTCCCTGCAGTCCGGAGTAAAATGGACTGCCTGTACGAGGCCAGAAAACAGAGCCCGATGGGGACCAGTTTTGTGGCCCCCTTTTAAAAACTGCTGGTGCTCAGCACCGGCGTGACCCGGCCCACTTAAAGCCCTGAGGCTCAGGACGTGCTGTGCTCGTGGTCTCGGCTATGCTCCCATACTCTTCAGTGTTGCTTCCTCCTGCTTTTAGCTGTTCTTATTGATTTCCTGGAAGAGGTTGCGCTGTCGAGTTTGGATTATCATTTGAATCTTGTGCTAAGGTCTTGGAAATAACCAAAGTAACTGTAATTTGTGCTGCACTCTTGGGAGGTGCTCCTGTTGAGTCAGGTGCAAATTACACCCACACCAAGTTTAGGCAACAACTAGGTCTAACTGACTCGCATAACTAGGTAAAAGCAACATCTGTTACGTAAAGAGCTTAGAAATGGACGACTGTGGGGTGAAGCATCACACAATTGTAATTTTTTAAGGTCTATTGTTATAATTATCATCATCATCATCTTTATTGTTATTGTTTTATTATTGTTTTCTTCTTCTTCTTCTTATTATTATTATTAAATATTAATATTATTATTATTATTATTATATTTTCAACCTATAAGATGGCATTTTGGACTGGCCGGCCTCCACTTGACGCCTCAGCACCCTGTTCTCTCCCAGTAGAAGGCACATTTGTCACAACAGGGCCTAGGAATAGTGCTGTTCCCTCTCCCCATCTCCTTATCTCTTTACCTCCCCATTTCGCTCATCCCGGCTGCCTCCTTATCAGGCTGCTCTGAAAAGAAAATTGCTAAGTTCACAGCTGTCACGTTTAACTGATGGTCTGCCTTCTAGAGGGGATGGAAGTTTCAGCTCTGCTGGCCCCTGTCTGCAGCTCCCCCTTGAGCACTCTATCTCCCAGATTCCTTTGAAATCCCACATTCCCGTGACACCGCCTGCTTTAGACCCAATGTATTCCAAAGTTAAGGTGCTACCTTCAATCTGTGTCTCTTAAACCTATCATACTGAGTCAACTTTAGCTCCCACCACTCTTGTTCTTGTGAAAACTTGGAATGAAACGTGTTTTATAGACTAGTTCTTTTTTTTATAGGTTAAAAGGTATATGATGGTGTGACTAATTTGATTACATGACACTGTAGAGCATTTCTTTTTGTGACTGTGTGGTGGCATGATGGTTACTGTATTGCTCAAAAATTGTGCGGTGTGGGTGTATGACGGTAGATGTGTGACGGTGGGTGTTTGTATGTGCGGGGATAGTTTGACTGGTGTGTAATTGTGGCCTTGTGCCTGTATGTGATGAGCCTGCTCCACCTCTGTTATTGCTTTAGTAAGGCTGAAAAATGATGCAGGAGAAAATGACTGATTTTGTAAACAAAGCCTGTGTGGGTATATAGGGGCGTAACGTAGGACTCCATAGTCCCTGCGGAACAAAGGGTCCCCAACCATTCAGAAGACTTCCACCCTTCAAGGGGGTTCCCATTCAGCCCAAGCTCAATGAATACCTGTGAGCTTTCGAAAATTCAGGTGCCCTTCATCATATTCCGGGGGGGATTGGGGGGGGGGGGTCATAATTTTGTGTTACACCGCTGTGGGTATATTTATTTATTTATAAAGTTTTATATAGCGCGAACAAGATCCCGAAGGATATCAGAGCGCTTTACAATATGATGGGAGGAAGAACATCAATGCAATATTAACATCCGGTAGAGAGAGAGAGAAAGAAAAAGACTGTAATGGTCGCAGAATGCAGGACAATTGCGCCCAGGAGGGTAATACAATAAGCAGGTGTACAAGGGCAACGAGGGGGGGTTCGAATTAAAGAAGAGCGGTTACAAATGGAAGTATTATGATAGGGGGAACAATGTCAATGAGCAAGTGAGCCTATCCCTCTTAGGGTAAGAATTTGTTCATTAGGAATCGTTTAGCTTCCAATTTGAGAGCCTTCGTTGAAGAGATTCTGTGTACCTCCAGTGGAAGAGAGTTCCATATCTTTGGGGCAGCTCCGGAGAAAGCTGTGTGACAAGTTCTTTTTTTGTTAAGGATGAGTGGTTTCAAGAGGACTAAGGTTAGTATGTTGGTATGAGACATTGTATGTGTGTGTGTGTGTATTATCATGGCTGTCTTGAGTGTTTACTTTTTTTTCTGCTTAAATGTATGAAGATAGTTGTGATTTTTGGGTGGAAGATAAGCATATGAACATTATTTGCCTTTGCATAATGTGGTGTGTTTTTGGTGTATGATGGTTATTGTGGGGAAATGTTGCCTGGTGGTCTGATGCAAAGTGAAACTATAAATGTCCTGGTGAGGTTCTGTGTGTTTCAGAGGACGTCATTATGGTCTGTCTACGTATGGGCTTCACCCAAGCCTACCTTGTGGGGATGGTCTCTTATGTATTCCTTTTGTGTTCTTTGTCCATTGTTCCTAGAAATCAAAAATGGTGCAAACTGGTTTTCTCCAAAGTGAAACTCCTTATGTCGCAATGAAGTGTTGTGCGTGTCAGGGGATATGTGATTTTGGTTTAACAAGATGTGGTCTATGCCTACGCCAACATTTTATTTATATTTATTAAACTTATAAGGCGCACAGCTACCCGCAGTGGGTTTCCCGGCGCCAAGGGACAGATTAAAAGAGGGAAGAGAGAGCAACCGTATATCTTTGCCAAAAGAGCCAGGTCGTAAGTCCTTTGCGGAAACGGGGAAGGTTAGTTTCAGTTATTAAAGCAGCGGGCAGCGCATTGGAATATGTATTTTAAATCCATTATGTATATTTTGCACACTGTTTTCAAACACAAATGGTGAAAAGTTGTTTGGTGCAAAGTAAAGTCCCATGTGTCCCATTATGGTATTGTGTTTGCCAGAGGGAATGTGTGTGTGTGTGTTTCTGTGTTGGAGATATGTGTAGTTGGGAGCGGTTGAAAACTTGTAAGGGGTGCCACATTAATCAGGAGTGTGTCCACAGTAGTGTAAGTATAGATATGTGTGTGTAGCCAATCATATGTGTTTAGTTGGGAGAGTGTGTACATGTGTAGTCAGGAGTATGCATGTTTGTGTGGGCGACTGACGCTGGAATCTGGGGATCAGGGTTCGATCCCCGGCTCCGGCGGCAGGTTAGCCCAGCACCATGCGACTCTGGGCAATAGCTTGCTTACTCTTCCCGACGGCCCCCCAGCGCCTAGAGACCCTAACGGGTGATTGTGCGCTATACAAATGTGGATTATTATTATTATTATTGTGTGTGTGTGTATGGTGAAGAGTATGTATAAGGGAGAGCGTTTAAACTAGGGATTGTGTATTTGGTAATGTAGGTGTGTGTGTGTGTGTGTGTGTGAGAGAGAGATTGAGTATAATCAGATGTGTGCCTACTGAATGTGGGTAATAGAGAATGAAGTGTCAATAGTGTGTTTGTAGACAGGAGTGTATAGCCAGGACCATATATGCACTTGAGAGTGAGTAGTTAAAAGTGGGTATGTATGAGCTGAAAGTCGGGAATGTGAATGTAATCAGATGTGTGGGTAGTCAGATGTGCGTGCCTGTGTATGGAAGGCTGTGTATAGTTGGGCATGTGCTGTTGGAGGGTGGGTATAGTTGGAAGTGTGTGTGTCTGTTTGTGTAAGTGAGAATGTACCTGATCTTTTTCAAGGAGGAATTATGTCACAGTGTTTTTGAACTGTTACCTTGTCTTGTTTGTACCGCATGTGTGCATCCTTGTCTGCCATGTTGTCTGCAGTTCGCAAACATCTTCCGTTATATTGATAGTTTGACATGGGCACCAGCAATGACATTTTTCCTCAGGTTTTCCAAAAGACTAAACGTGATTCCACCAGACTGAGCAAAAAGACATTTACAAGCCCCTTGCGCCTCTTTTACGCTGCAGCTGAGTCATTTTTGTGACGCAGTGGCGGCGCAAAAACCAGCGCCATGGTGCGGGGTACTTACAACGTGACGCATCTGGGAGATGCGTCACGTTGTAAAGACTTGCGCCACAAGAAGGCGTTCCATCACAGGGGGGGGGGGCGTTCTGGTGCAGGAACGCCTCCTAAAAGTGGCTGAGTGAAATCTACAAGCTTTTAGGGCTATGCTGCGTCAAAACCCTGCGCCTGCTTGAAGCAGGCATAAGGATTGACACAGCATGTCAGAGATAGGGCACCCCCCCCCGAGCCTTGCTGTAGCTGCTTCGCGCTTGGGACGCTACTCCAGCAATGCGTCGCATTTCTGCTGGGGATGCGTCACGCACCTGCCCATCCAAGTGCCACGGTGCGTCGCATTGTAAATTTGGCGCATCAGTGCTGGTGCACAGGTGGGCAGATGCGTCGCAACTCTTCTGGCGCATCTCTGCTGATTAGCAGAGATGCGCCAGAAGTCGCAAATCTGCCCCCAATTGTCCAAAAGTCTCTTGTGGCATAAAAAGTTGATGAACAGAAGTTCAACTATTGATATAAAACAAATCTCCAAAATATGGCATTCCATTTTACCCACTGGGGGCTCGCACATAGAGGGCACCAGGGCATCAAACCACTGCCTCGCACTCTCCCATGAACTGCTTGGCAAGGTCCAGCTTTTGCATGAAAGCATATTTGCCCACGGACCGTTTGTTTGCATGCAGAAGCTGTAATAAACCCTTAGCAGCAGAAGAGGGCTCCACTGCTGTATTGCGCATGCATCAAGCGTGAGCTGCTACAGCCTGACCTCACACAGACACAATATCTGACATACTGCACTAGCGTCAGGCAGTGTAGCGTGACAGATAATGGAACTTCAGGGCTTGTAAATCATACGCCCTCTTACCCAATCAGAAGTGGGAATCGAGAAAAAAGGTCTACATAAGTACTTTCAACACTAGCCTGGCATCAGATTGGATATATGCCAGTGCACATGGTATTTGAGCCTAGCTGGAGTAAGGAGAAAGAGGAGTCAGGAGTCAACCTGCGCATGTCAAAGAGGAGCAGTTAAGTGTTCTGTTTGTATGAGTCAGTCTTTTTTTGTGTGTGTCAGGGAGTGTATGTCTGTGTGATTGTCTTTTTTTACTTGAGCGTTTGATTAAATAATTAAAAAGTGTGTGTGTGTGTGTGTTCAGTTTGAAAGCTTGTGGGTAGGAAGTATTGGGCACAGGGATTGGCAAGCACTGTTTATGTATTTGTGCCCCACCTTTTTCCAAGTTTATAAGCCACCACTGACGTAACGTGCTGCCTGTGTGCCTTCTCTGTTGGTTGATTTATGCCACCTGACTCAGTTTAGAGAATCACTTTAGATTTTGATTGTCCAGGACCTCAAGTGAGGATTGTACAGTGGAGGCATCCATCGCTTGGCGGAGTCTCCGCGAAAACATTTCTAGTAGACAGAATCTGTCACTAAAAAAGCCAATAAAATGAGGAGAGAGATGAATGTCACTCTGAACTGCTCCAAGATGTGATTGACAAAGTCTCAAGGAATGGCTAAAGGGTCTAACCCATACCTAAATGGAACTGACCCAAAGGCACAACGGTGTTGATCATGAAGACTTTGTGATAGTGCAGTTGGCCTGGTTAGAGGTATTGCTAGTTGCATATGTTGGATTCTGTAGTCTACAGAGTGTCACTAGATACCTCAGAGATAATGTCAGCAGGCTAGATTGATGATGTTCATTCCTTTTGTGATAATTATGCATGGTAAGCACTTTGGCAGGAGCGGCCCATGCACGTAAGAGCAGTGAGGTAGTAGGTCCGTGTTGGGGGGGGGGGGATTTGACAGACGAACAATGGGGGAAATTAAATAAATAATACATTTTCCCTTGTCATCTGTCGAAATCCCTCCCCCCACACCCCACCCTGCCCCACCGCCTTTACCTGCACGGGCTGCGGCTGAACTCTGGTTATTTTGCAACTACACCTCCTGTTCTTTTGGAGGGGTTGTGAACTGGCAACTGTATATTTTTTTATATGTTTGTTAGTTTGCAAGTAGTGTTTAGCTCTGTGTACACTCTTGTACTTCTTCTTTTTTTAAAAAAAAGAATTTACTGGAAATGATTTATTAAGTGTTATAGTGTACATGAGCTTTAAGTTTCCTACTGACATCACCTCTCTGAGGGATCTTTGGAATGAGCCTTGAGTTCCCTCATCATTTCTCCGAGTGATCCTTGGACTACTCTGTTTTTGGAACCTTGAAAGTCAGGGGCTGGAAATGTGTGCTTGGCTTTCAATTCCGGTTAACAATAGTACAGGGATTCCACATTGCCATTGGTAAATGACCACAAGTTGACTCAATTGAGTCCTAGTATACTCTCAATGCCCTTGGGCGCCCATAGCTTGTCCTCACAGAAGCAGTCAACAGAAGCACAGCCTTATAAGAGAAGGTGATATAATTAAATAACTGTTAGAGCGATCATCCTACTTAACATCTCCAGTTTATTTCAGTGGCAATTCTGGATTTTTAGTGTTGGTTTGGGTTTAGGCAATAATGCCACTGCCAAGGAGACACAACACCATACCTGGAATGGGCTGAGATCACTTACCTCTCGTCACCTCAATCAGCAACACAAGCAAAAAGCTCTTAGCAACAGTAGTAATTGTTGAAAATCAACTGCTGGTCCTTGTTGAGCCACTCAAAGGATATCAGGCAAATAGGTACACCAGAAGAAGCATTTTTTTGTGTTTTTTCCTATTTGTTATTTTTATTTCATCACTTCAAGCTAGCATGGGCACATTGCTAGGGAAGCGCATTCATGTCCTCAGATTGTAGGTAGACATCTTTCTACCTGGGCACTCAGCTCTCCAGAATAACATTGATACACAAAAAAATGGCGTACACTTTGAACTCTATACAGAACTTTCATCCCAGACCATTCAGTACTATAATATATAGGCAGGGCCGGCTTTAGCGCTGATGGCGACAGGAGCGACATTCATTCTTGGCGCCCCCACACCACATGACCGCCTCCTCGGATTCTCTCACTACCACTGGGCAAATGTCCCCTCATCTCTCCAATCATAAGTTATTGCTAAGCACAGCACCCCTCCTGAGGTCGGCTCCCCTTCACAGCTCAGCGCCCAATGCGGCTGCATCAGTTGCACTGCCATAAAGCCGGCCCTGTATATAGGTGCAGCACTTGGGCAGTACCAAGATTCTGATAGCATGCTAGTCCTGAGGAATTTCCCTGATAATTGATCAGAAAAAAAGCACATTGACACATTCCTTTTATTTTAGTTGAATAAACCATTTAAAATATTTATAAGGACATTTGAGAGATAATAAGTAACAGTGAGCCAAGGATTAAATAAAAGGTTGCCAGGAAATACCATTACTACTAAATAGACCCCGGTATTCATTCAAAAAGTTGAACTAACATTGTCTGTGTAATGATATATCACAGAATCTGACTTGTTTCATTGTTTTATCAAACAAGAGATGTGTGTGTTCTACAGTCACTTTAGTTGGAAGTGCCTATAGATGCTTTCAAACATTGAAAAGAGATGACTGTGAATGTGAAAAAATACATTTTAGATATAACGAGAATTCGATTGAGTAAGTTTCACATCGTCGAAGAATGTTCCAGGTGTCTAGGGGAACACACTGAATTCCACAAAGTAAAATTGTAGCTGTGGAAAAGCATCTGATTCCACACACTCTAATTCTTAGAACCAATTCCTATCCAAAACCCTATTATAGTTTACATTTGCTACCAAGATCCGCAATGTTTCAAGGATACCCTATATCTATTACTTACCCGCTTGTGAGCTTCGGCATATTTGTTTCCACTGAGTTTTGGGGACCGTTTTCTTGCATGATTCAAGAACAGACTAGAGGGTTTGGTGTCCAGTTCCAGATTACCAAATAGGCAAAGTAGGCACCGATCTATGGGCCCCACTCCTTTTAGAGGCCCTGCACCAACCGATCAAAATGGCACTGATTTGACCTTGAAAGAAAATTACAATCAAGCTTTCTTGACTGTTGTTTCCAAAAGATAGAAAAAAATGAATCAACTCAAAGAAACGAAACCTTTACATTAAAGACTCAATAGAGAAAATACTGTAGTAACGTAAAGTACCCATTAACAACGTATAGTACATAAACCAGAGACATCAGATCCACATAACAGTTTGTCTCTGAAAAGCTCATCTTCTAGCAGCTGGGAGTTTGTGATTAAGTCCGGTGCAATGAGTATTAAGAGATCATTTGCTCAGGGCCCCGAAATTTCGGCTGCCAAAGGGTCTCCAGAGGGTTTAATCCATCATTGTTTGTGGCACGCTGGTGGTTCTGTTAGTTGGCCAAAGCAAGAGGCAGGCAGGTAAGTGGCACCTAATTCCTGTTCATTAGCAGAGCTCTAGTTTGGACAAGCTCCACAACTTGTTTTCTCCAAACAATTGTGCCTCAGGCTGAAGCCACTCTTCTTTTGCATGACACGTGCACTGTCTGTACCGAAGAAAGGCTTGTATTGTCTGTGTTAGCTTCATATCTTGTTTTCTGGCAGAGATAGGATCAGGTTTGCTCATTCATATGCACACTATATTTTAACCTGGGCGAACTTAGGTTTTGATTTTAACACTTCGCAAAGTTTGCCAAATTTCCCTGTGTGAGTTTTGCCTTTATAAAGTTTTCCCGCACACTTTAACATCATTTTCATTACGTTGCAACATCATTTTCAAATTATTCAATCACATCCTTTACGGAAAATGATTTAAGACTTCAACTCTTCAGGCTTATACTCAAGAGACTTTACTGTGCACAATAGCAAACGCATGCAGATTTTACCTCCTGTGAAAAAATGCCTCAATAGTCACGATTTTTTGACAAATGTAAAGTACTCACATCTGTGCAATTTTGTGAAATTTAAATTTGTTTAAATAAAACTTTGAGAGAAAAAAAGTTGAACTTTAGCACACCCCTAAACTATTGCTTCTACAATACCATGCAGACATAGTGCCTTCACCTTGTGGTGCCTGATGACAGCAGAAGTGGCGCTATTGGTGGTTTCGATCAAGAGCTATGCCCAGCAGGTGATCTGCCATCACAAGTAGCCTTGCGCAGGGTGTAAATGATACATCAGTTCTGCAAAGAGGGCAGGCTCTAAATATGTCATTGTGTGGACTGTACCACCGTGGGCCTCTCCAGCTCTGCGAATCGTGAACCTGCCTTTCGTTATGGTCCCCCATCTCTTTCTCCACAGTGTCAAGTTTTCACTTACAAAGCTGCAGGAATGTGGAACCAATGCTTTCCCGTCTGCCCGCTCCAGTGAGACCCCACTTCTGGCACACGGGGTGGGGGTAGGGGGTGGGGGGTAGAGGGTGGGAGCGAGGAAGAAAAGTGACAAGATGATTGAGATGTTGGCTATAGATGAATGGAGGGGGGTGGTAAGGGGTCCTTTGAGGCCTTATTCATCACAAGCTGCATAGGTGCGTCGTTTTGTCTAATTCGACATAACTATTGTGAAGCGCTCTGACACCTTCGGGTAAAGTCCGCGCTATATAAAAACGCATAAAATAAATAAATAAAAAATGTCCTGCTACAGACTGTCAACCACTCCTCCTGTGAATCTTCGCCTGGTTTGATACCTTATAACTAATCAGCAATCCCCCTCCCCATAATCCAGCTGTGGACACAGGCGCCCCACGGTCCACCCCCTCCTGCCCGCTCCTCGTACCCAGTCCAGCTGCTCCCAGCTGTGTGCAAGCTTCTTCACCGACAGCCCCCCTTCAATTGGTAAAGCGACCGTATGGATGGGGAGTGAATGCCAGCTGTTCCGTGCCAGGGGTGGGGGGCTCTACTGACTCAGTGCTGACACTTTCTTTCACTCCGAGGCTGCTACAGTCTTAAGCAGTTTGTTTTAAAGTTCTCACGGCAAGTGCGGGGGTATGTGAGACTGACGTTCACTCGTAAAGAACTGCAAACTTCACCTCTCCCGCTGCTACAGAACCGCAGCTGTCAGCCCCCAAGCAGTAAAACTGCAAACACCAGCCTGCTCCACCTAGGGTGACCAGATTTTGAGAAGCAAAAACCGGGACAGGCTAGACATAAAAGTAGGACTAAGGACTTTAGTGCCATATGCACGAACACATTTTCCCATAAACACAGAATGGGCAAAACCCTTTAATGCATCTGGCCCTTGGTCTTCTACATCTGGCCTGTATATATATATATATATATATATATATATATATATATATATATATATATATATATATATATATATATATATATATATATATATATATATATATATATATATATATATATATATACATATATATATATATATATATATATATATATATATATATATATATATATATATATATATATATATATATATATATATATATATATATATTTTGTCACAATGTGATCCCAAACCATGCGAGAGCGCTCAGCAGTGTGTGCTCAGCCCAGGGGTCGGATCCTGACCCAGGGAAATTTTTTCAAACAAAGGAGGCGGCACATCAGGAATTGATTTAAGTCTTTTTATTCAAGACTTCACCCCACCAAATGGGTGGGGTGAAGTCTTGAATAAAAAGACTTAAATCAATTCCTGATGTGCCGCCTCCTTTGTTTGAAAAAAAAAAAAAAAATATATATATATATATATATATATATATATATATATATATATATATATATATACATATATAACAAAACCTCCCTTGTGGAACACAAAGAAGCACGCCGCAGACCGGACTTTGATGATAACAGGCGCTTTATTAATGCAAACTTCCAAATGGCAACAGATTCAATCCTGACGCGTTTCAACTCTCGTGGAGTCTTGTTCACAGGTGAGCCAAGTAGATAATGAAGGTGTGACTTAATTCAGTCCGCTTTTAAAGGGCTACAGCGTCTCTCCGTAGTCTCTTATTACTGCAATATCCATAATGCATTGGAAAGCAACCTTTGCAACATATTAACGCTCGATTATTCAAGCCTTCAATTCCGTTTTCCACTGTATTATTCATTTCTGGGGCAAATGCTGGCTTCATGTTTCCAAATATACTCGTGATTTCCCATGCATCAAAATGCTCGAAATAACTTGATGCCCGATTTTAACAAATTGTCCTGCAGCGCCTGTTCCTTAAACTCCTTCAAAAGGGCAAGTGTCCATTTGAATTCCCTTGCTCTGCTACACTTCATAATCAATGGTGAAGCAATTTTCGTACCTTTCACTTCCGTGTATCATGCAGGCGGGTCGGGCTCATGCTTTAACAACATCCAACGTAATTTTCTCCAATCTTGAGCCCCTGACCTCCACATATATATATATGTATGTACGTATGTATGTATACACACATATATATATATATTCACTGAAAAAACCATAGGTTATAGACCATATATAGTTAGGAATTAGCATTTAGAAAACCTTATTTCACTCACACAAAACCATTGAAATTCCATATATAGTTAGTTGCACTAACTATATATCGCGCACCCGCAATCCACTGCTGATGATGTCACATATTACATCATTCATGACATGGTCAGTGACATCACTGATGACATCACTGATGACATCTCAAATGACATCACTGATGATATCTCTTTTGACATCAATGGTCACATCAATGATGATATCATTAATGTGACAATACAATGCATCTCCTCAACTTTAATATAACCTCTGTTACACCCAGTGTTAAATACAGAGTATAATTTTTGAAACCATTGACACACCAATACTAGTTACTACATACGCATTCACTGATTCCTACGTCTACACACACATTCACTCATTCACCCATACAATCATTCATACATACAATCACTCATCTTTACAACACTATCATATGCACTCATACACCTATACAGACACTCACACTCTGCCACTCATCCATGGAGTTACTCACACACCTAGTCAGTCCTGTAAAGAATCAATCACACTTCCATTTTCTAATCTACACAGTTAAACATAGAGTACCTTACATTTTCAAACATATACTAACACATACTTACTCTCTTATAGAATCACTGATACAAGTACACATTGATCTGCACAGAGTCACACACCTCCCAGCCAGCCATACACACACTCAGTCTCCCATACAAATACTTGTGCAACCAATCAATAACCCATATAGCTACTTATATAGCTACTGATCAACACATGCAGCAGCTTGCACAACAACAGACATACTGATGCACACTTTCAGACAGTTTAGTCACTAACCCGTGCATTTAGTAAGACGCATTTAATCACTCACTCATACAGTCAATCACGCACCTACTAAAACCTTCATTCAGACACTTATACATCCACTCATTCTTCAATATGTAAAACATATTTAAACTTTACAGAAACACATAATCACTGGATGTTGTCATCAGTGATGTCATCAGTGATGTCACTGACCATGTCATGAATGATGTAATATGTGACATCATCAGCAGTGGATTGCGGGTGCGCGATATATAGTTAGTGCAACTAACTATATATGGAATTTCAATGGTTTTGTGTGAGTGAAATAAGGTTTTCTAAATGCTAATTCCTAACTATATATGGTCTATAACCTATGGTTTTTTCAGTGAATTTTCAAGGTTTTGTAAATGCTAATTCCTAACTATATATGGTCTATAACCTATGGTTTTTTCTGTGAATTTCATTGTTTTTTTAACAGCTAATATCTGTAGCTGTAAAATGTATTCTTCTTTAAATCCAAAAATATATTTTATATGTTTATGAATAATTTTTTTTTAAAATATTTTTTTTTCTTCGTTCCCGCTTCGCGAATCGGGAAGCTTCCCGTTAGCTGACCTTGATGCCGCGAAATAGACCGCGAGCCGGTAAACGTTTCTTTACCGCAAGTGCCGCGTTAGAAAACAACATCGTGACGCCTCCCGTCCGCATGACGTTCCACGTTGTCGCGTGATACGTCATATGACGTGCTACGTTAGCGAACTGGTACGCGAAGCGAGTGCCAAAGCGCAGGTTTCTGGAAGCAAACCGGGAGGCCCTGCAAAGCGCTTAACGTAAACACAGCAAGTCATGTGACTTGGTAATAACACTTTTCATTGGTTCATTTCACTTTTGGTTTCCTAATGATGTAAGACTAGGTCATATAATCTAAAATGAACACTTTTGATTGGTTGAGAACTCTTGTTTTTCCCAAATGATGAAAATCCCTCCTTCTTTCCTCACTCTGACTTTCATCATTGTGAGAGAAAGACCCTTTGTGATCACTGAGCAATGGCTTCTTTAGTAGCTTCAGCTGGTGCTTCCCCACCACCTCCACCACATCCAAGGAAGAGTGGACCACCTGCTCAAGTTGTAATTAAACAAGAAGAAGAAGAAGAGGAACAGGAGGACGAGCACGAAGAGAGGCAGTTTTTGCCTGAGCAGCCCAAGACGTCTCACCGGAAAGAAAACTTCATTTGGCAATTTTTTAAAATTCCCAAAGGTCAGAAAAAAGTAAATGCAAGATACGTAACTTGCCTTATATGTCAAGATAGACTGTCCAGAGGGACCGACAAAAAATACAGTTTCGGAAACTACACAATGCATCGCCATATGACTAGGTGGCATCCTAACAACTACAGTGCTGCACAGTTTCGGAACGACCTAGATAATCTCCCTATTATGGCCAGAAGATCTGTTGTACCGGAAGTAACGGGACCAGAGGGCAGGGAGATGGTGCCAAATATACAAATGAGATTTGGTGAAGTAAAACACACCTGCGTATTTTGCGATGGATTCATTTCCTACGGAGAAAGAAGCATCACTCTGATCAACAGAGCTATTGACTATCATATGCAAGTTTGTCCGAAACGCCCAAAATAATAAATACTTCTTTTTTTTGTTTTGTTGCTCCTGTTGAGCCCTTTACAATGAATCGTTTTCATTGCCCCCTCCAAGAAAAACCCCAAAAAATATAAAACTGTTCCGAAAAATTCAAAAACATTAAAAAAATGTTCAGAAAAATAAAAAAAAAAGTTCTTTTCAGAACTACCTCCCCGTTATTAAAAAATTGGTACAATATTTGGAACTGTGCCAACCTCTATTTCTCTTAGTTCGCTTCCTAGTTCGCTCGCTGGTACGCGAACTGGAAGCGAACCAAAAACAGTAAGTATAAGGGAAGGAAACACACACTTATGTTAAAAGAAAGACAGCTATAGGGGAGTAAACTAGAGATACTATTACCCATAATCCACTACTGATGATGTCACATATTACATCATTCATGACATGCTCAGTGACATCATCAGCAGAGGATTGCGGGTTTTTTGGCAACATGCCTTATCCACGGTTTAATAACGCTGCCTTTTGCTTTATATAAGTTTTCAAATTGTATGAAATATATACCAATAGGTCTTTATGAACCTTTAGGTAGTGCTTTTGTTCATGAGGTCTGGTCGCTTCCATACACATACAGATGTTTCAAAGATGATCAAGAAGTTTATCTGAATGGAGAGGAATGCACTGAGACGCCAGATCATTCACTAATGTGTAGGCACATACAGTTACACGATTCATGCAACAAACACCGACCAAATATGGCTTGCGTGTTGCAAGGCACGCCAGTTCCTGCTATCATCCCCACGTTCAAGTTGTTGGAAAATGGTAGTTATTTGATGCTCAATAATGAAGATTGTTCTGAGTTAATTAAAAGTATTCCTTTTATCGTAACAGTAAGTGAACGGGTTATTTGCTGCAGAAATGTTCTATTTCCTCCCACACATGAACATAGGGAGTTTTCAATCTGGCCACAAATACCAACCTTGGGACACGTTTCAACGGCATGACAAGAATAAGAGCTCTTTTGTCTCAGAGAGAGGTGGCCTTGAGTTCGGCCCGTGAAACTTTCGTACTTCACATAGCGAACACCCGTACACAGGTTTGCCTTTCAATTTCAGCAACATGTTTCCGACTATCTTTAACGCATCCTCCACAAAATCCCTGGCACACTTTTTTAAAGTTGTTACCAGTGGTCTCGTGACTTCATTTGAGAAAATCTTTGGAGTCATCCCTGCTCCCTTTCATTCCATTTTCTCCACTCTGGTTCGTGGATTGCATTTTTACTTGCATTACCAGCGGACGCTCTTGTGCTTTTTTACATTTTTAAATATGGATGTCCCTCCTATGCAACCTCCGACCCTGCAGCTGCTGACACTGTTCCGCAATCGCATGCTAGAATATTATGGCACAATGCCGTTGGCGATATTAAGCACGGCATATGGATTATCTTTTCGGTTCTCCTACTTCACCTGTGTCCAGCCTGTATTTCACTGCCTGACCTGTGATTTCGATTGGGCCATTGATTTGTGTCTCTGCGGACCGGTTTCTCCTGACGTCGACTTTAATCAGCTGATGACTCCTATCATTACTCACGAGTTGATTTGTCCTGGCGAAAGGATTATGGCTGTGGCATTGATGCATGGACTACTTGGTCCCTGGAATTTACTGGCGGCAGCACAGTCTTTCTTGGAACACAGCTTTCTTGAAAACCCACCGAGCTGTCCTCTGATGGTGATAGAGGATCCGGTGCTGGGAGAGCACGTATGTTCTTTTCCGCTTTTAAATTGGATGGCTGAACTGTTTTCGGATGAAGACGGTGACTTCCTGTTGGAGGCTGTTGCAGCTTATTTTGCATACACAGTTATGTCATAGACCTTTTTCATGTTTCATATGCTGAGTACTAGCATTTCATTGACAATTCATTGACTTAATTGTCAAGTTTTTATTATTTACCTTGCCTATTGGCTTAAGACTCGATAAAGTACTTGGCTGTTTTATTTTTCTTTAGCATTGAATTTTCCTAGTTTTTAATGCTTTACCTTGCGGACCGTCCACATATAAACTTGCAATCTGCTCTCATGAGATGGCACTTCTATTATCTTATTCAGTTCGTTTCCGGATCATGAGGAGGTGTCATCTAGGTCCTGGATATCTTTACACCGTGTTAAGTTAGCATGGGCTCATTACCGGTTTAAACGCCATTTTTCCTTTTTTGCAACTTCTGCACACGACATTTAGTTGTTGCTTTAGCTTTCCACCTAGTAGTTCATCGTGGTTTACATGAGAATAATATGTTATTGGTCTACTATCTGCTTTACTTGTTAAACTATATCTGTACAGCGAGTGCTAAAGTTTCAAGAACAACACGATACAGAATTGTTATGAGGTCTGATCTCCACGACTTCATACTCATAACATAAGTGCAACTTCTGCCAATTCTGGGCATGAGGCGGGTTTTATATTGCTTTGCCGAACACACATACACAACAGTTGATGCGGTTCACATGAAGAGAGAGCTGGTGTATGCTGATGTGATTCCTTCAAATCTAAGACACTAAAGTATGGGCACGCCCTAAACCAACACAAAGAGACCTTCTTAGCAAATAATATAATATGTGTATTAGGGAGGGTGAGATATAAGCAGCCGCGGGCCGTGGAGGGAGTTACGGTGAGGCAGGGAGGCGGGGAGGGGGAGAAGCAGGGTGGAGCCCTCTCTACCTTGCCCCTCCCCCTCCCCGCCTCCCTGCCCCACCGTAACTCCCTCCACGGCCCGCGGCTGCTTATAAGTGTTGCTAACTCTTATTCATTTACAGCATGTTAACATACTGTCACCATTCGCTTTTTATGTACTAGTAACTATGCTGGTAATTTTGCTACTGATAATATGTGTACTTGTATTCTCCACCCTGCTTCTCCCCCTCCCCGCCTCCCTGCCTCACCGTAACTCCCTCCACGGCCCGCGGCTGCTTATAAGTGTTGCTAACTCTTATTCATTTACAGCATGTTAACATACTATCACCATTCACTTTTTATGTACTAGTAACTATGCTGGTAATTTTGCTACTGATAATATGTGTACTTTTATTATCTAAGGTACTACGCCTGAGAAGACGGCATTAGTAAATAAACATTTCAAATACACATGTGTTCTTCTTAACTCCATGTTCTGGTTTCTAAGAAATATATAACGACCGACTGTTCATGAGTTCCACGTATCCTGAGGTACTATAAGTTCATATTATGGATTGTCTAAACATTGAGAGTTTGTTATATCCAATGTGACACTGTACCTAGCTTGCTAAATAGTTTTTGATTACTAACGTGAGTTTTGGGACACCCTAATTCGCCGAGGTTCCAATCCTCTGTCCACAGTTCTGTGTGAGAACAGAAACCCTGCGACAGGGGCACCCCCGACCCTTGCTGGACCTTCATCACACTTGCGATACAACTCCAGCAATGCGCCACCTTTACGGCACAGATACATCACGCATCTGTGCTGTTTTTGCCCCGTGATGCGCCGCATTGTAAATGCAGCACACCATAGGTGACGGAACAGCGGCACAGAATGACTAACACATCCCTGGTGATGCGCCAGTCATCATAAATCTATCCCTATGCTTCTTATCTTGTTAGAGATGAACCGCCATATGTATCATCAAAGTTATTTGCATTTCCTAAATAGCGAACTTTAAGGAATAAATAGCGATTCTTTACCATTCCTAGTTTGCGATGAGCTATTTGCTAATTAGCCGAATGTAGCCCAATGAAGCCCAATGTAGCCCAATGTAGCCCAAAGATGGCCGCCAGACACACAAAAAAACAAATGTAGCCCAAATATCAGCCAGATGTAGCCCAACTATAGCCCAGTGACAGAATGACCAATCAGCTTCGCAAACCTCCGTTACGCGAAGCGGAGCGCTGTTACAGATATATATCTTTTTTTGAACGTTAATTTCTCAAAATCCACTGGAGCACATATATTGAGACCTAGCAAAGGCACATCGGGCTACCAGTCCCTAATATTTTGCCAAGTTTCGTGCAAATCCATTCAGCCGTTCAATTATTATTTTTATTATTTTTTTTTGCCCCGCGGGGCCCTTTTAAAACCTCCACATCAAACCTAGGGGGTCAGCGAGGATCTACTATGCCCCCTTATAGTTATTTCCCCCTTTGTTTTGACCTCCTCTTGTCTCTCGATCCTACCGAGAGACAAGATGGCGGCCGCTACGGACTGTTTGGAATGTTGACAGACGCCGGAGAACCAATCAGCTTCGCTTCACAAAGCTCCGTTGCGCGAAAAGTCCGCGAACCAGAGCGCTAACCGGTCCGCTGTTACAGATATATATCTTTTTTTAAACGTTAATTTCTCAAAATCCACTGGAGCACATATATTGAGACCTACAAAAGGCACATCGGGCTACCAGTCCCTACAATTTTGCCAAGTTTCGTGCAAATCCATTCAGCCGTTCGGGCTAAAAGTGAGGCCAACCGCCCTATGGAAAACTCAATGTTAAAAACACGTTTTGGGACCCCCCTTTTTTCTCGGCCCCCACTGGACGAACCCCCCCCAAATTTTCAAGGGCTGCTCAGAAACAAAATGTGCCATTTTCCTGAAAATTTCAGCCAATTCCGTCCACAAACGCCAAAGTTATTAGACATAGAATTTTCAAAAAACCCATAGAGAAAAAATCCTAACTATATATACCTACTGGCGACCGCCAGTAGGTAATATATATATATATATATATATATATATATATATATATATATATATACATACATACATACATACATATATATATATATATATATATATATATATATATATATACACATATATATACGCATACAAATATATACACACACACACACTTGTAAGTGTGTGCATGCATATATGTCTGTGGCAGGATCCCTCCACCCTGAACTCCCCCTGCCCTCCACCCCACTTTGTCTCTGCTGGAAACAGGCAGCCATAAACAGATACATTACTTAACATTTTAGTCTTCAGATGCGCCTGTAAATGGATGTATAACTTTCCATTTTGCTTTGCAGAATGACTTGACCTGTGCCCCAAAAACCAGGACATTTACTGAAAATTAAGAAAAGTGTTGGGACATCAGGACAGTCCTCTAAAAACCGGGACTGTCCGGGGGAATCCGGGACCTATGGTCACCCTAGCTCCATCAGCAACCAGAACTGGGAACATAACCCTGCTCAACCCTCAGTCACAGATGTGTGGAATTCACCCACTTCTCAGCCACAGATTGGCAGGCTCCACCCCTCCACCAGTCTCAGAACAGAAAACGGTGCCCTCCTCGCCCTCAGCCACTGAACTGTAAGCAAGGGTGACCTCCTAGCAAGAAGGAACATTCTGGGCAGTGGCAGTAAAAGCTTCAGGTTAGAGGTAAAAAAACAGGACACAAATCCAAAACAAAAGGTTAATTTTACAGACACAACTGAGGAGGTCATGCCGTTCTAAAATGGACAGACTGAGGAAAAAGTCAAAATAGGTTTATGTTTCAAACATTCAGCGGCATAGCTAGGGGGGTGCGGAGGGCGCGGTCCGCCCAGGCGGCACTATTTTGAAAACGGCGTCCGCGCTGCACTGGCCTGTTGCAGCGGCCTCTATAATTTATTTGGGGACACTGGCTAACACTACTGTCAGTCAGGGTACCCAAATAAATTATAAAGGCCGCTGCAACAGGCCAGTGCAGCGCGGACGCCGTTTTAAGTGCAAGCGCTGCGCAGCAGCAACGCACGTCACGTGGATGCGAATGCCTACCGTTGCCCTGAGAGGGTGGGATCACTGCAGGAAGCAGAAGAGTCAGAACCGCAAGGTCAAAGCTGGGGACCATTTAGGGTGTGTGTGAAAGGAGCGCGAGGGCAGCGGCAAGCTGGATTGGTCGATAAGGCTAGCAACAAGGGAGCAATGATGAAGCCGAAGACCATGGAGGTAAATTGATGTATGTTTATCAGATTATCTCCTACAAAAATATTTTTGTGCTGCGATATTTAAAACACTCACTGGTACAATACAACTGACAGCCTGCATGGAATTAGCAGGCCTTACAGGACAAAAGTCATCACCTATCTTTCTTGCTTTCCCTCCCTTTCTGTTTATCCATACTTGTCTGTGTGCCAGCCCACCTCTATGCTTTCACAATATTGGGAGGAATACACATAGGAAGCTGCACTAGTCACATGTTTTCAGGCTTACTACTGTTGCGGTTTCGTCAGTACAGAATTGCACGACAGTGTAATTCTGCATAATTGTGCAACTGCACAATTCTATCTTCCTTGTTTTCTCTAAGGGGAAATCTTTTTTTCCCAGGCAGAACCTGTTTTCCTTACACCATCACGAAGTGTGAGTGCGTTATATTCCCTGCCCCATCCTGGAAGAAGATGTAGCTCAGCCCTTTCTTAGAGCATATGCCCGAAAATGTGCAGGGTGGTAAACGGTCAGAGAGGTGTTTTGTAACTGTCTACAAACATGCAAGATCGTGGTGGTTCACAAACTCACAATACATGCTCACAAGAGAATCACTCCTTCATCTGTCCACTCTCCATCCCTTGCAAGGAGTTTACGACTGAGGCATTATATGGAGTTGTGATGCACAATTAATGTGACTGCAGTTGTAGGCAGTTAGCAGCAAGGGTGCCATGGGCCCTAGGGCAAGCAAAGAAAATGGGCTCCCTGACTGGTGACAATGGAGGTAAATTGATGGATGTTTATAAGATTATCTCCTACAAAAATATTTTTGTGCTGCGATATTTAAAACACTCACTGGTACAATACAACTAACAGCCTGCATGGAATTAGCAGGCCTTACAGGACAACAGTCATCACCTATCTTTCTTGCTTTCCCTCCCTTTCTGTTTACCATACTTGTCTGTGTGCCAGCCCACCTCTATGCTTCTCCGTTTCCCCCTTTCTGTCTATCTTTCATCTCTGTCTCACTGTTTGTATTTTTTCCTAAGTGCCTTTCTTCCTCTTCTACTGTTGAGTGCCTGTGTCTGCCATCTCCGCTGATATAAGTACCTGCCTATCTCTTTCCCTCTGTCTGCTTGCTTTCCACATGTCTGACTCCCTATCTGTCTTTGTTTCTGCCCCTTTGTTTCTGACTACCTTTCTGCCTCTCTCCCTCTCTAGTTTTGTCTTTCACTGTCTCTGACTGTCTTTCTGTCCATCTCTTTCCCTCTGAATGTGTCTATCTCTTTCTGTCTTTCATTCCCATTCGCACTGTCAGTCTTCTTTGTCTGTCTTTCTGCCTATCCACTCCATCATTCTCCGTGTCTGCATGTGTTGCCCCCTTCTGCATCATCTTGTTTCTCTCCCTCCATCTATCTCTCCTCATACCTGACTGCCTCTATCCCTCTCACAAACAGGGTAGGTAGAACTGATGTAAGTTTTGGGTTTCCTTCCTATTTTGTGGACGGGGTCTGTCTAGCCCTGGACCGTGTCATGTATGTGCATGTAACTTCCATGATCCAAGTAACTTTTAGCGGTGATACATTGTGTCTCTCGGACCTCTTTCAGGTGCTCGCCATCCTTTTTCCCCAGCAGCCCCCCAGGGGGCGGCAATCTGAAGTATAGCCCCGGGCGCCACAAGCTCTTGCTTTGCCTCTGCAAACATTCACATATAACTGAACTTACCTAAAGATGAAAAAGCTAGCAACCATATATAATCCAAACAGAATTCGACATCAGGGATAGGTTTCGCAATTCTACCCCCACACTGTGAATGAAATTGCTAGAAGCAGCACTCTTTTGGTGGTCGTGGCCTTAGATTTCATTGGCATTAGCTCTACTAGTTTAAGTTTTTCTTTCTGAAGAGGTACTATTATTAGCAAAAATTACACAAAATTACGTGTAGTTCTGCGAAATGTAAAGCTGGCATTTGGCACGTTGCTTTTGCGCAAAAGTCATAATTTCATTAATTTGGTCACAAGGGTGCATTTCACACAAAATAAGCACAAGCGGCACAAACAGCAGCTGGTCTTGTTCTGGTCTTTTGCATTGTTCTTGTGCACTTAACGCAACATTTTTGCTGTGACTGCATGTAATTATTATGGGTGGGCGGCACTTGCGGAGTGTAACTCTGCAGAATTCTACAGAGTTATAGAAAAACTCAGCAAGATTCCACAGAATTCTGACAATGGGCGAAAAATATGCAGCGCACGCTACAATTTAGCGCCGGTAGTGCTAAAAATCAGCACTAATGGTACCATGCTTTGCACAAGAGCACGCAGCTATACAATTTGATTTTGCTGCTGCTCGAGTAGAGAATCTACTTGAGTGGCAGCAAATCTACTCAAATGGCATCCCTCTGATCGTGACCGCTTGCGAACGTCGGGTACCGCCTATGCTAGAAAATCTGGCTAGGAGACACCAAATCTCGCATGCACTCGCCAGCTCACATATTTGAGAGCCTCACATGAGAAATATTCCACTAAGCACCCATTACTGGAATTTGGCAATAACTACACATTAAAGTCTGAAAGAGAGTGGCCAAAATCCTGCCAATTCTGTCGGTGGAACAGAATATTTCACTCATCTGTAGTACTGAAGTAACATGGCGTAATAGTGTAATTTTAGCAATTTAACATAACAAGTTTCATCTAAAAGTGTGCAAAATGTTATCCATGTAGCATACATTTTACTCAGGCCTAATCTTTATCAAAGTTGTCAGGCTTAACAAGTTCTTTGTTCCCAAGAGAAGTTGCGTGCCAGAGACTTCGCATGTTGTAAGAGTGGTCAGCGTAAAACAGCGACAATGTCACACTTCTCAACCTTTTGCCACTGAACATTAACCTCACTTTTCTCATTCTCTAGCCACAGTACTGTAAACTTCAACCTCATCATTATTCCATGAATGTACTTTACTCTCCTCATCTACCAATAAAAAAACTATAAACCTCTCCGTTCTCTAGTCCTAGGGCATGGGACTCCAGCTTTTTGTGTAGTGAGAGCTAAGTCTGATCAGTGAAAATTATTGTGAGCTACTGAAGGCTAAACAACTTGCGCATTGTTACCAGACACCATCTTGCTGAGCTCCATTGACTTTAAACCTAATGTCCATAGAACCGGATATTATGGTTTGAACAAAATACTTTGTCTTGGGGCACTGTGACAGGACTGCTATGTGTGTCAGTAAGAGTGTGGTCTTTGGGGATGTATGACAATGTGTGCGAATGATTAGGATTAATGTGTATGGGTGACTGAGAACCTATGTCATATGTAATTGTGGTACTGGAATGCCTTTCGTCATATGTGGCACCGTTACATGTATGATACAAATATATAACCATTTTTTCAAATGGGAGAAATTTAAAGTGCAGAAAACAAAAATGTCGATGATATGGAACATTTCTCTGCCCTTTAAATTTCTCTTACTTAAAATAATGGCAGTTTTTTTCAGTTATAAATATGGTACCATGTCTACCAGCCACTGGGAGCAAGATGCCTGCTGTTGGTAAAGGGCAGTGGCATAGCTAGCCCTTGTGCCGCCTGTGGCGGTCACTGTTTTTGCCACCTGCTGCAGCTGCATGATAGAGCAGGGATACGGAGGCCGCCGCCCCAAAAACTTGTGCTGCCAGGACGCACCGCACCCCCGCCTACCCCTTGCTATGCCACTTGTAAAGACAACACTGAAATGGGAGAAAATTAACCTGAAGAGTTAACTTTATGTTCATATGGATTCCAGAAAACTCATCATTTAAATGTAATCCTGTTTCCAAGTGTCACATTTATAAACCAGGCACCTTGAGTGGCCTGTTAACAACTTGCCATATATATATATATATATATATATATATATATAAAACAGAAAAATACAGCCAGAGGGCTCTATTTTTCCATTATAAATATGACAGTGTCTATTTGCTACTGGGAGCAAGAGGCCTGCTGTTTGTAAATGTGACACTTTAAACTACGAGAAAATTCAAATGAAGAGTTAACGTAATCATTAAGGTTACTTTTCATTTTAATGTACTACCATTTAATAGCATTCAGAAACATCATTTTGTTTGCACACTCCCATATTGAGTTGACTAGCACTTATGTAAGTGTTAAATACCTCAGTGCTTCAGTTCTTCACCTCTGTGCCCTCGGTCATAAATCTAACTCCAGTACTGCTCATTAGAAGGCCCTGCAATCTGCAGCCTGGTGAAAATGATGTAAAACAAACACAGTCTTCCCTTAACATTAAAGGAACAAGCATTTGCAATGCAATAGGTCTCGCATTATTTAAGTTTGAGCTATTGGCATTGCTAAAAAATGCAACCAATAGCTCAAACTTTAATAATGCGAGACCTATTGCATTGCAAATGCTTGTTACTATTCGGTGCTGGGTGGTTCTGACTGTGAGAGCTCATCCACAGCTCATATCAAAACTGCAGACTCTCTCTCTCTCTCTCTCTCATAGAACAGCAACCGCATTTCCCCCAGCTGGGTAGTAATATCCACTATTTAAGCACTAAAAGGATTCGGTTTGTGAAACGTTCTATAATATTCATTTATACTGTTTTTTATACTGGATTCTTGAAAAGGAAATAGATGAAAAGCTGGATCATTTCAATAAGCACAACAGAGATGTTGTTTGAGGTAATTCTCACCAAAACCACTGCCATGTGCATGGCCAAACCGGAAATAAAACTCCAGCTGTGTGCTTTATTCTACACAGTCTCTTATAAGCCACTGAATTTCATTCAGCACACGGAGTGCCTGGTTTTGCACCAATTTGTACTTTTTAAGAGATTTCAAGAGGCTCTTATCAGAGTCCCTGCCTTTTTAGTGCAGCAGAACACACATATCCTCACTCACACTTTGTTTTCCTCCACAACCCTCGCATTCTCCATACCTGGCGGCATCCTAGCTTCATAAAAGAAACCCTCAGACGCTGGGAGCAGAACTGGGTGTGAAAAGAGAGGCTGAATTCCAACAGCATGATCACACCTGCTGAGTCAGAGACTTCTCTGCTCTCTTACGCCTACCTTAGCACTATTGTATTGCAATTGCGTTTATATAACACTTACAATCCCTGACGAGGCATCGACATGGGCGTCCGCAGGGGGGGGCAAGGAGGGGCGCTTGCCCCCCCCTGGATCCAGGCTCACCCAAGGAAGATCCTGGCTCACCCAAGGCCATCCAGAAGTGGAAAAGCAGGTCCACATACCGGCACCGACTTTCCTGCTGGCGCACAACTTGAAAGGATGATACAGATTGGCTGTGACTTTTAGCAAGCCTCTGTCAGGACGGTCCATTGTCATGGGCAGAATGACAATGGACCGACAGAGGAGGCACAGCATGGCGCATCTCCGCCCATCCCAGGCCTCGGAAGGTGACGGAGTCCTCAGGGAGCTGCTGATGCTTTTGAGCAGTACAGGGGACGATGGCATTAGTCCCTCGTAGCAGGCCACAACGATCGGTTTTAAAGCCACAGAGGGAGTTTGGGGGGGGGGGGGCTAGTGCCAGCTGTAGATACCAGAATTAGATTGGAAGTTTCATTCTAATGAAATTCCATCTGTTTATGAAATAGGGAGGGTGCTGTGCACCTCGAAGAGAAATGGAACTTCAGAAATAAAGCACACTTTGTCAAAATCGAATTTTCCTTTTACCCATTTCTGGTCATAATTTTTAAAAATGTAAAGTATATCAGATAACTTTACATTTGAAGAAAAATATGACTAGAAATGAGTAAAAGGAAAATTCGATTTTGACAAAGTTTCAGTGAAATAATTAATTAACCTTCTATGATGGGGCAAAAGGAGAGGTGAGAGGAAATGAGAGATAATAAGAAAGAGAAAAGGAAATAAGAGACGGAGTGGAGAATAGAGACAAATGTAGAGGAGTAGAGGAAAAAGGGAGAAATGATTGACGAGAGAAGGGAGAAAAAGAGGCTAGAGTGGAGGGGGGAAATAATTTTAGATAAGCACAGGAGAAGGAGAAAGAGAAGGAAACAACAAAGGAAAAGATGAAGTGAGGACAAACTAAGTGGAGAGAAGGGTGAAACAAGAGTTTGGAAAAGGTAGGGAAGGAAACAAAAGAGGAGAGATGGGTCATGGCAAAGGGAGAAACAGAACACTGAATGACAAAGTGAAGGATGGATGCAGAAGAGGGTGTTAGAAGTTTCCTGGTTAGTAATAAGAAAAGGGTGGAGCAAGGCCTCACAAACACTTCTTCTTCCGACATTCCAGCAGCCCACAGCCTGATTTAGAGGTTGGCAATACCTTGAGGTGGTGCCAAATCTAGAGTAAAACCCAAGAAAGGGATAATATGGTACTACCCCTTCAAGAAAGGGATTGTATAGTAACAGAAATGACACATGTGGATTCTCCACTGTTTCTAACAATTTCTCCAGAAATAGGTGGGTTTTCCTTTACCACTCAACAATAAAGCATACTTTTGGTCTGATCGCTACTAGAGTTAGAATAGGCCCCAACACTTTCCTGAATAACCTTTGGAAGCTGCAGACCTGAAAACACCCACAAGGACAGGAATCTATTTAATGTCTCCAGAAAACGGTCTTTTGCAAATGTCAAGATTTGATAAAAACAAGTTGTTTCTGACGGGGAACAGCCTTTACAACACGGGTATTAGCACGCGCTACCATTACAGCGCTGCTATTACAACCCAAGTTGTTACAACGACTTGTGCTGGAGGGCGCTGTTGGATAGGGAATAGTTTAATTTTCTATTCCAACACCTTCCCTACTGTAACGTGGGCTGGAGTTGGAATGGAAAATTAAACTATTCCACTATCCAGCGCTTACAGCGCAAGTCGTTGTAACGACTTGCGTTGTAAAAACAGCGTTGTAATGGCATGCGTGGTAAAAGCCTGTGTTGTAATGCCATACAACCGTTTCTGACAGCAACAAGTCAGTAAATTGGCTACAACGAAATATAACAGGTGTAGGGAAATGAGGGTAACTGGCAAGAGAAAACACAATTGAAGAATCTCATTTGCCCTCGATCCATTTCTTGTTACAACCTGTGCTTGCTTAAATTAAGATCTGTGCGGCAGTGAAATGCAGAGACATTGGGTACGGGGCTACAGGATTGTTCCTGTTAGCCGTCAGCCCCGAGACCTGCTACCATGTTTCGCCCCACCACTTTCAAATGTAACTAGCCACCGTTGAGTGGAAATCCCCAAATTCCACACGTAAATCCTCATTTATATGAAAAAAACTCATAATTGGAAGTATTTGCCTCACCAGATAAATAAATCACACTCACTCTCAGTATTGGTATTCACGTGGTTTAGTAAAATCTCAGTACACTTTACCCCATTTGTGGTTGATCCCAAAATTATCAACTACATTTCCAGCAAAAAGAACTAAAAACACTGGCATTGATTAACTACGGTACAAAAGGGGGTGGTGATGGACGGAGCATCTGAACCAATCAAACACTCACACCCAGTCAAAAGATCTGGGTTTAACCCATCATCGGTCTTTAGCCCACTCTGCCACCCCAGTTCAGACATGGCTATATGCAAATCAGTCTGACCCTGTGCCTCATGGGAACAGTCCAGCCCGAACTGCCAAGCCATGCCTTCCCTGGACCGGAAACAAGCTTCCGAGGACTGGTTTCTGGCATTACAGCCGTCTTCAGCCCGGCTTGCTTGAATCCAGTGGCAAAGTGAGCAAGGGACTCACGTCTGAGCATTCCCTGCCACACTTATGGCGGCCAGAAGCGGTACAAAAGGGGGTGGTGATGGACGGAGCATCTGAACCAATCAAACACTCACACCCAGTCAAAAGATCTGGGTTTAATCCATCACCGTTCTTTAGCCCACTCTGCCACCCCAGTTCAGACATGGCTATATGCAAATCAGTCTGACCCTGTGCCCCATGGGAACAGTCCAGCCCGAACTGCCAAACCATGCCTTCCCTGGACCGGAAGCTTGTTACTTGGTACTGGTACTAGTGGGTACTAGTGGGTCCTGTTATCAGCTGCCAGTCCTCTCTCCGATATTGGGCTCTAGGGACTTTTGTTTATTTCCTAATGAATTTACTGACATACATTGTGAAGTTTATTTTTCCCCAAAAAGTATACTATATATTATTGTTGAAAAAAAAATTAACGTGTCCGTCTGTAATGCAATTAGTGCTCATGTGAAGTGCTCTGATCCCATTAGGTTGAGTTCGCGCTATGTAAAACTACAATTTAAAAAAAAAAAAAAGAAGCGTTGCACATGTTGTAGAGCTCTTTCGGTGTTCGAGGCGCTTCTAGGTTCAAATGCGTATACCTCAATTGACTTAACATTTCATCTCTGGAACACCTTTCCTACTAAAAATAATAAACACCTGGCTATTCTCTGCATTATAATTTCAAGTGACCTTTGCTACAAAGTGTACTGGTTTGTTTAAGCAAATTGAGACCCTGCCTCTCACACTCCTTCACAGTTCACCTTATGCAATAATGTTCTGCCATACCCCTGCCTTATCAGTGTTGGATCATACCTCCAGATTGCAAACACAAGACCAAAACTATTATTTATAGGCTGAACCTCAACCCACAGATGTAGTAGCTTAAACTAAACAATTTAAAGCAAGACAGAGTGGTCACAAAGTTGCCAGATTGGTTTTATTCACACCCAAAAACATTAGCTCCACTTTACTGACTTTCCCAGTGAAGCTCTATTTTGATTTTTTCTCGTCTTTGAGTAGCATTTTTCTCCTCAGGTGAGGAAGTTCACCGTTCCTGGAGGTACTGCGATATCTGGTTGATGCATGGTGTAGAAAATGTTTCATGTTATCCTTATCAGCGGTTTTCCTTTTATTATTTTATGAAATGTGTAGTGTACTGCTGCTTTATGTTCATGAATGTGGTATTTTAAAACCATACTCCTTATGTTTTGTAAGGATTTAAGCAATGAACATTGAAACGGGTCCCCTCCGGGCCCTTTAGTTATGTCCTTAGCTTTACAGGCAAAAACACTCGTTGATTTCTGAATAACGAGTGCACAAGCATTAATGTAAGCATGTTGTTCCTGCTTAAATTTCACATAGTGTTTGCTTTTTCCAGGAGGTTGTTACTGTTTTTTCAGATAGAATATTACTCATGTCTAGTGCATAATTTGAATTGAGTTGTTTCCAGGCGTTTATAGCGGAACACAATTGGATTGCATCTAAAGTTTCTTTTAGTGGAAGAGTATGGTGTTCAGTGGGGGAGAAGATGTGGCACTATGGCCAGAGCTGCCGAATTTGGAACTGGGGAACCAGGTTCAGCCTTCTCTCCTAAGGGAGCACATTCCCATTCTAGACCTTAGAAGGCCCTGCTAGACCTTAGAAGCCCTGGTGTCTTAGCACCAGCATGTCCCTAGCTGTGGCAAGAGTGGGTTAACCTTGAAGGTCTGTCCCCCCCAATCCATACCAAAGTTCACCTTCAGTCTTCTGGGTAGGCCTACGAAGCAGCACACGCTAGAGCGACAGTGACTGTGTCACTGAGGTCACAGGACCCTGAGCTAGCCCGCCTCACCCGTTGGTACCTCAGTTGGCCTTGTTTCTGCAGAAGTAGTGCAACTCACCAGGGATCGGCAATGCAGGATTTGCACGCACACCAACCTAAGTTTGCAAGCTTTAGGGTCTCTGCTTCATGCACAAGCACTTTTAACATGTGTTATCTGCTTTGGGCCACAGAATTATTCAGCAATGGAGGATAAAATTATGTTGCAGTGTTAACTAAATTATGCAGCAAAAATAGGGCTGCAGCGTAATGCAGTACATTTTCTGATGCCGACTGCTAGAAGGTGTGAATATCTACCAAAAGCCACAAAAGAAAGAGATGGCTGTGGCACAATAACCCTATGGGGGAAACAACCTTTACAACGCAACTTTTACAACGCACTACCATTACAACAAAACTTTTACAACGCAACATCCATTACAACGCATGCATTTACAACGCAACCATTACAACGCATGACACTACAACGCACACCACTACAACGCATGTCATTACAACTCAGTCATTACAACGCATACCATTACAACGCATAACATTACCATCCAACACTTACCCTACTGTTGCACCCCCTGGAGTTAGAATAGTAATTTTTACCCCTACACTATCCAACACTTACTCTACTGTTGCACCCCCTGGAGTTAGAATAGTAAATGTTACCCCTGCACTATCCAATACTTACCAAACATGCAATGTAATGTAATGCATTGTAATGGTATGCGTTGTAAAGGTAGTATGCGTTGTAATGGAATGCGTTGTAAATGTAGTTTTTAAAATTTTGTTGTAATGGCATGCGTTGTAATGGAATGCGTTGTAATGGATGTTGCGTTGTAAAAAATGTGTTGTAAAGGTATGCGTGGTAAAAGTGTGCGTTGTAACGTCATACATCCACCCTATGGTGTATGAGATCATATGCAGCCTGCTCCCTGCCCCTCATGGCTCCTACTGTGCCCCAGTGTTTCTTGTGCCCCACCTGGGACACATCATGTTGGAGGATGGTGATGACGTTAACATTTTGCCCCCCCCTGGAAACATTTCTGCGGACGCCCATGGGCATCGAAGCAGGTTATTCATGAACTTAAAGAATTGGTGGCAAATCAGTATAGTGAAATCTGAAAGTGATTTGACTGGTGGATAAGTTAGTCAGTTATTTGGATTGAGAAAGATAGTGGAGGGATAGAAAAGGGAAAAAGGGTTGCCTTTATAAAGTGCTTGATACCCCTGATGTGGTTTTGAAGCGCTCCTCCGGCAAGTAGCACGCTACTCCGGAACCCATAAAAGATTAGGGGTAAATTAGTATACTGAAATATGAAATGTGAATAGGCATTCAGATATTCCCATTGAATGGCTGTGTATTGCAATAAGAATTTAGTTAATTTGCCTTTGCAAAAAAGCCTGACCAAAAGCTTAAACCACCCAATTACTCCAAACACAGGAAGTGCTGGTGTGGGACACAGGTACATAAAATACGGGTGCTGTCATTTCATCCACATCAGTTTTTTCTAGTGACTAATACAGATGCTGCTAAAAGGACTGTGGCAATGAACAATTCCAAAGTGTTCAATTATATCCAGTGTCACAGGAAAGGCATTCAAAGGTGTTGGTGTTTAATTGAATATCTGTGTGCATGGCTGAGACCAATTTGGCTTCTCTAGGCATCAGGACATGTCAAGAAGCGCTTGAGGCATGTATGAGGGGGGACTCGCCACAGTTGGCGACTCGCTTTGTAAAATTCATTACAGAAATTAACTCCTCGACTCTATCATCCGAGCAAGCTTGAACTTTAACCTACCTAAGTGACATTCCCTTGGCTTTTCTGCTTTCCCTTCCCTTTACCCTACCCATCAATTTTATTGTCTTTTTTAATAGACTTGAATACATCTTTTTTACTTAAAAGGTCATTTTCTGTATGTGCATATTGCAATGATTTGAAATAATTGTGCAATAAAAATGTTACTTACTTACCTGTGTGCATGGGGTAATTGCTCCATTCACAGGGTGTGGGGTGCACATGCATGGCAGAATACCCGAGATTAAGTACCTAACTACGGGAGGACAATGGTACTATATGTAATATGAAAGCTCCCAGAGTTCTGGGACGGTACAAGGAAGGCAAACACTGCTGTTTCAGGAAGCAATATTGTTGCAGACAACGTACTTGGCCCATCTATCTGGGCCCCAGCTATGTGATTTTTGAGTAGGTTGACCAGGAGAACCACATCGCACATCAACACAGAATGTAAGGGGACATCAATAGAGTTTAACCACCACAGCGTGTCATTTTGGAGATTTTTAGGTGTGACCAAAGAAAGCTAGTAGCTGCATCTTTTATGACACTTTAATTATTAGCATAGAGCTGCGTGAACGGCAGAAAGAAACAACTCTTCCACACTTTTGTCAGAACCTTTTTCTCCAGTATCTGCAAGTGACTGTCAAATGTGAGCTATCTGACGTAACCTGCTCACAGCAGGAAGCACCATGTATTGCTGCAATGATGGACCATTGGGACAGCAGTGAGATGATCCGAGGCTGTGATCCCCGTCCCATCAAAAGCTGACAGGGGCCCAGCTGTGAGTGTACAGCGGTGGGGTGCTACAATACCATCTTTCTAATCATTTAGCAGCTGCTTCTGCAGAAATGCTTGCATGTAGCACACACTGTGCTCTCAAGACTGGAGGATTGGGGATAAGGGAGGAGCCTGTGTATGAGAGCTAAGGGTCTCCATTCTCTAGTAAATCCTGCAACAGGACGCGTCACCAAACTGCATCACATTCTCAAATGGTGTGCTAGTGCGGAGAAGCGCCAACTTCAGGTGCCGGGTCTTCTCCCAGAACCGATGCAGGCTTGAGGGCTGTCGGAGACTATATTTAGTCGACCAATGTGCCCCGTCGCCTGTAAGCCAAAAAGCTCTCGATTCTCGTCTCTGCCTGCCTTCAGGATAAAGGAATGACCAAACGCCTTTTTGAGAACTTTAACTGGGTGAGAGAAATCAGTGTTGTATTCTGGAGCAGTCCCTCTAAATGTGGAGGGCTGGTATGTGTGGTATCCCCTCTTGGCTTTTTTAAGTGCCTACGTAATGAGGCTTAATGCCCAACTTTAATAAGTTTATGTAATGAACATCTTTAATACAGGCATGTTAGAGATACTTTGATTCTTCACCTGGCGAGATTGAAGACTTGAAAAGCATACAGCTCAGAGATCCAATGTTGCAGAAAAGGCTATTACAGCAACTCCGACTCTGGTCAAATGAACACCGTGGGAGGTTTAAGGTTTAAGCCTGTGTATCTATTCCAGGCATTTAGCTTATCTCGCGAGCGATCTCTTGACACTCTAAAGGGGATCGGACGAGCCAATCTCGTGGCGGGTAATGTCCACGCGCTGCCGCCTCAGTCCAGTCTCCTGCACCTGCAGCAGGCGAGAACTGTATATATGGGCGTGCTGGTCTTTATATGGGACACACTACCTTGGAAGCAGAGGACATATTGGCGAAAGAGTAGGAAGAGAATGAGAAACCCAAGGACAGTAAGGGGAGGTGTAGGGAAGGAATGTTGCCCTGGAAACAGAGTGGTGACATTCGTGTCACCCCACCTCGGAATACGCAGCTCTTGTTTGACGCGCAGTAGATAGGACGACAACAACACAACTTAAAAACAAGCAATGGCCGAGTGGCCGTTAAAGTGACACGGCTTCACAGTGCAAAAGTGAAAGGAAACAAGTAGTGCGCACGCGCACCACAGAGGAGCGGGGGGCGAGGGAGCACGGCAGCGGCAGCAAGGTGAACGCGTGCTGCTGCGCGTGCTAGACACGGACGGGAATGGGCGGAGCAAAGGCGGGACATGCACCCGCCTTTGCTCAATTGCGTGCCTTTTTAAAAAAAACAACGCAAAACACAATGGCTGCTGGCAAAAGCAAAACCACACGCACAAGCGTGTGGTTAGCTTTCAAAACCCCCTACATTAGGTCTCGCTAGGCATGAGACCTAAAAATGGGACCCAGTCCTTTAAAGAAAATTGACTTACGGCTGTGAGCTACTCTGAAGGTGTCATGGGGCTACTGGTAGCATGTGATGATTGGTTGGAGGCACCTGTCCTAGGCACTCAACTATAAATTTCACCCTCTTCATCAAGCATTGGAAAAGCCAGTAGGTCTCGTCATTAGTAGTAGGGTGCATACCTATTGGGCTTTGCCAGTACTTGCTTTCTTTGCCATACTGTATGGCTAAAAGCAATCAGATATGGCCGTCCATGCTTGTTCATGTGTGCAGATGCATGTGCAACCATTTTCGACATTTTTTTGTTAAATTAACAAAACTTTGAAAGCTGGCCCTATGCATGATCGCGCATAAATGCCTGTCTGTGGCTAACTTGTAGTGATTTTGTTATAGTCAATTGTTTTTGTTATAATTTGACATCTGATATCCCAAAAGGGCTATGCATTAGAATATTTTTTACCAAATTAAAACAAAAATCAAAGGCCACTTTTGAACTATAAATTAAGAATTAAATTATGGGTCTTATGTCAGGCAAATGATCACAGCAGAACCCTTTTAAAGAAGTGTGCAGCTGCTGGGCAGTTGCTAAAATGTTTTTTTTTTTTTTTATAATACTAAAAGATAAAGCAGGGGTTAGAGAGGGGGGGATTGCAGGGGCTGCTGACCAGTGATCAGAATTAGTTGATCTTGTAGCCATATGCAACTGCATGTGACTCGCAAAAACATTTTAAAAATGAATAAAAAATAAAGTGGAGCGTTAAGGAGATGAATGATGATTGGCGGGCAGGGCTGGGGAATAGGTAGGTAAAGACCATGATGGGGAGGCGCAGGCGGGGACAGGATGAGCAACTGATTCCATCTGAGTGATTAAAGAGAAATATAAAATACCCTGGCCTGGGCCTGACCACATTGGAAGTGTTAGGATGCAACTCATCCAATCAGAAACAACGTGAGAAAGCATTGCTCCAGGAGTGGTACAAATGCAAGAACAGGGAAGAAAGGCAGTAAAAAAGGAGCACGAAGTTGAGATACAAGAAAACATCCATTCATGAGCACGGGGCTGACCTAAAGCCCCCGCTATGCATTCTATCGTAGACAACAGGTTTTTAACAAATAGGAGAGACCTAAAAAACGGAACCAATTTTAGAACCGCCCCAAACCCCTCCCCAGCCACAGACCTTTCGCTCCTTCCTAACTGAGTGACAGCACTGAAACTGTCATCTTGTCATTCCCAGCCAGAAAGTGATTGAATTTGTCCCACTCCTCAGTTACAGAATGGAAAATGGTACCGCCCTCCTTGCACAGCCACAGACCTTTGGCATTCATTTCACATCCCAACCACAGATCTAAAAACGTCACCATCCGCTGCTCCATTGACAGCCAGAGAATTGGAAACTTCACTCTCCTTCTCACACAAACACAGGACAGAACCCAAACATTTGACCCTCCTCCAGCCAAACAATAAAACTACATACTTCACCCTCCTTATCACACAGCCATAGACCCGAGTCGCTCCTCCCTAGACACAGAACCTCAGCATTCCATTACAATGTAGCATTTATATAATGTTCCTACCCCTACGTGGAGCACCAAAAATGCACTTTTGGGTGAGTAGCATGACATACCATAGGAGACTGCATGGTTGACTGAATGTTTGTATTAGTTGTTATCCTAGGTGTTTTGGTGTTGTGTGTGAGTGACCACAGAGATCCTACTATTGCCTTAGTCCCGAGTGCCTAGCAGTGGAGGGACGAGGAGATGAGATAGGGACTCAAATTTAATTTTATTTACAATTGGACCTATAACATATAAACAGCTACTCTGCACCTATCTTGCCAGAGGAACACCGGGGTGTGTGTAACTTGTACATCAAATAAGGGGGTAATCAAAGAAGACACAGTAATCCATAGTGCAACATGCACAAGGCAGAGATCCTGTCAAATGTGTAAAGTAATGCCAAATAGGTAAGAGTGGAATTTGGAGACATGAGCAGGAGCCATGCATCAACATTAAAGGCAGGGACACTGCCTACTGCTGTACAGATACACCGCATGAATGAGGAAAGAAATGGGAAAATAATCAATATTATAATCTGAACAAAAACTGCTCCAGCCAGCTTTAGAAGGACTAGATTTTACTTAACCCTTTCCATGCTCATAACGACTCAACGCCGTCATGAGCGACGGGCGGCGTGTGCTCATGACGGCGTGGAGCCGTCATCAACTGCCACTCCACCCACGCTCCTCCTGCGCGGCACTAATTCCCCGCCTGTGCGGGTGAATTAGTGAGTGGGCGGGGTCATGACGGCTCCATGCCATCATGAGCACACGCCGCCCGTGACTCATGATGGCGTGGAGCCGTCAGGAGTAAGGGAGCGCCACTCCCACCCCGTAGCCCCGATCGTGCTGCAGCCGAATTCGCGCCGCGCCGAAGAGGTTATCCCCCGGGCTGTAACAGATAATGTGGTGAAAGCCAAAAGAAGCCTAACCCAGCTTCCATTACTTCTTCTAGACAGCATCATGAGGAGCCGTCTGCTGTCACTTCTTCAGATGGCTTTGAGGTCAGCAGAGGCACAGTGTGTGGCCATGAGTTAAAGTAGGCCTCATACTCCAAGTGAGAAGAGTTGACCGAGGCAGGGATGAGCAACAATGGGTGGTAGACCTGCCAACTTACACAGTGCCACCGCGTGCCACACGATATTGGCTTTCTTTACAGGGTCAACTGGTGAAGACTTGGTATCGCACAGTGGCAGGGAAGGCGAGCTGGAACTCCCTGCACTAGGTGGGTTGGAGGACCTAAGCATCCATTAATGGATGTGAAAACAGCCCAGGTCATTGGTGGCAGCTTCAGAAAGCTTTTGGTTTTGGGTTTTTTTTTTGGGTGGGGGCAGATTGTTTGGGAAATGGGCAGAAGTTATTCTTTGGCAGATTTTAGCATGAAGTACAGCCCCCTCCAAGACCCTGTCCCCTCCTCACAACGTGATATTTTAAAGATGGCAGGTCTGTGATGGAATGTGCAGTGTAGCATGGGACGAGGGGAAGGCAACAGCGAATGAGAAAGGATCCACCAAAGGAACGAAAAATAATACGCGTACAGGAAGAAAAGGTTGGACAGACAGATCGAGCACCATTCACCCTGTCAGTCAGCTACAGCCACAGTAGAGAAAACCTCCCTCCACCCTGTTAGACGCCAACCCTGACCTAGCTCTTCTCCCACATACCCAGGCCTCAACCCTTTCAGCCATAAATATGGTGGTCTATCAACCTGTAGCCCCTAGAGCTGCCGCCCCCCCCTCCCTCAACCACATTGACCACACAGGCCAATCCCTGCCCGAGCACCAGGGGCAATGAGCGCTTCATAGTTCTCTTATTAATACTACCGGCTTGAGAATAGTATATGAGCTTTTAATTGGTATTTAAAAAGATAGTTACTGCAAATTACCAAGTGCTTTATTACAGTCCAGCTGCTAATGAAGACTACGAAGGCAGGCTTTCCTGGAGCTTTTAGGAACACGAGCAGCAAAACCCCGACATCAGCAGATAGAGAGCAGAGAACCCCTGGGGGAGCGGCTTGTGATGCTGTCCGAGAAGGTGATCTAGGAAGAGGTGTTTCTTAAAGATGTTCAAAGATGAGAATGCAGTGGCGCCATGGGCCCTCGTACAAGATCGAAACAAGCACTGGCAAAGCCAAATCGTTTTCACCTATGCAAAATCTATTGGGTTTGTCAATGTTTTTTTAAAATGTTGCACTGCAGTTGAGTTGCTTTGCAGCAAGGCTTAAACAAAAAGTGCTATGGTGCCTCAAGCATTGACAGTGTCATAATCCCCCCAGCCTCCCCCCCAGTAAGCAATATGTTAATAAAAAGACAACACTAGGATGTTTGGGCGGGTCAACGCATCGGAGAGCAGGAAGAGGACCTAGTGTGGGTGAAAATCAATGGAGAGCGGTGGTGGTGGGGGAAAGTTACTTTTGGTGTGGGAGGAGGGCGAGGATTTTGGGTGAAACCAGCCAGCGGGAGAGGACATGAGGCATGGTGACACTACGGAGGGCGGAGGCTGACTCCACAGAATGTGGGGATAATTCCAAGGAGAGTGGGAGGAGCGTGGGGATGAAGGAGAGACACAACAGAGCACGTGCTCTCTGAGTGCATGCTGGTAAGTGTAAAAAAAAGAAGAGAACCTGCTGGCCAGTGGAAGGGCACTGCCACTGGCCACAGGAAGCCGCACTTGCTCCATGCACCATGGCAGCGACCGAAGACCGGGGTGAACTCCGAAGCCCAGGAGGATGTTGGACTCCAGGAGGAGGAGCTGACCAATGGGATGAAAGGAAGCAACAGTGACGTGGGTGCCAATCAATGGTAATTAAAGTTAAGTTATGGGCAGGCTCTAAGCCCCCTTTAAGACTTTTTTTAAGGACAATAGCTTTCGCTGACAACGAATTCAAGCTGTAGGCGAAACCTTAAAAAACGCCCCTCGCCTGCTCGTTGCAAATCATATCACTAATTGAAGTGCAGTGGACCCCTCAGACTCCTTTGCTCCGGTTCCACTGCACCTGCTGCTCTACTGATACCTGTGCCACTGTGAAGAGGACAGTGTTGGGCTTCAGAGCCGGTGAGAATATAAGAGTGGGGGGCACTAGAGGGGAGCAGCCCATAGGTGATCTGAGGAGGTTAGAAGAAGGTGCTATTTCAAAGTTTTAAAGGAATTAGAAGGAGGTGATGGTCTCAGCTGTTTACAGTGCTACTTCTACTATATACACCATTTCTCTGCCCCTCGAAAGTGCTAAGCAGTGCCAACTATTCACATCACTGGCAAAGGCAGCTGCTTACACTACTATTCGATTCCTGGCAGTGCCAACATTTAACCATAGTAATATACCACTGACAGTGCAGTGCCTGCTTTATTACTGTAACCATGCCTAGGACAGCTGAAGCTAATGATGATAGATACGTGTTTTTACAGAATTTCGAAACCCTTGGCCATGGCAGATTTTTACACTAATACTATATCTCATGTTCACTCTAACTACACGCATAGCAGTGGCAGCTGATCATTAGAATACCACAGGCACCTGTGACAACCATTTACACCGTTTCCCTAATCCTGGCAGAGCCGGCTTTCCACACTAGTAGCCTTCCTCTTTTCAGTGACGCCACTCTGCACAATTGCCACTTCACCAAGGCAGTGAGAGGCTATTTACACCAAAGCTTTGTCTGCTACTTATCATCCATGCTACATGTGGGTGCATGTAGACGCCCTTCCACTTCCGATCTTTCTCTAGACTCTACCACATGTGCCCAGACTCAAACCAAGATCAGCTTTCACCGCCATTGCCTGCTAACCCCTGGCATATCACCGGTCGCCCAACCGGTACCCAATTATGTCTTCTCAATGGCAATGCCACTGCCTAGGGCCAGACTGGCCGTAACAGGCACCAGGCGTTTCCCCGGTGGGCCGCCAGGGTGGAGACCGGTTTTGGACCCCTAGAGGGCCTTTTTTGTTACCGGGGCTGGTTTTGCAGCATAGATGCAATGTAGACCCCCTCTAACAAAAGCAGCTGCAGTATTTTCCACCCGAACCCCCCTGCGGCTGGTCTGACTCAATTGGCAGGGTTTGCGTTGCGCCCCCACCTGTACCCCAGCTTCCCTGGCAGTGCCCTCACTGCCTCTCAGTACTAGTGACCTTGTAGCAGGCCCAGGTACACCTGCCTCTAAGAACTTTGCCTTCTGCCCCTTTCCTTCTTAGACAGATGGCGCCTGGTTCGCGTCTGGTCAGGGCACGCCATGTTTTAATATTTCAGAAAGGATTCGAACCGCACTGTATTTTTGCTCTCTGTCTCGCTCTCTCTCTCTTTCCTGCTTTTGTCTGATTACTGTGTGCATTTGGCTGAGAATCACTTTTTATGTCTGTGTTTTTTTATCCCCTTTTAGAGTGCTTTTTGCCATTCGCAGGCTTTCCTGAGCACTTGTTTTGAACATTGCTCGAGTTTTATGTAAAACAGTAATTGCCAAAGCCTCTCGTGAGTGATCAAAAGCAAGTAAATGTGGATGGGGAGGGATGGAAGTAGGTTGCTCCTAATCATGTTTTGGCAGAGAACAAGGAGAGAGAAAGACAGATAGAAGACAGGAAAAAGATAGAGGGGGGAGGAGGGGTGGTTGTGATGCCCCACCACTCATGGGTGTACTGCCTTTGCCTGTGTGACTGAGGAGCCTCCTCCCTTCATGGGTAGAGGGCACCCGTTCCAATCTTTATGTGTACACAACCCTACTCCAATTCATAAACCTGCCATTCCGTCAAAATCATGGCTGCATACACAGCCCCCCTTGTGGGTACAGAGCGCCCATTGCTCACCTTCTTGGGTACAGACATACATATCTTCACTCTCGTGGGTACAAACCACCAACTCCCCATCTCATAGATACACAGACCCCTAACCCCATGCTCACCAATATGGGTAGAGATCTCCACGGTTCTCATGGAGATAGACCATCAGACCCATGGCTACAGATGGCCTCCCACACCCACTTCATAGATACCGACCAGCCACTCCTCACCCTCTTCGGTATAGGCTCCTCCATCCTCCTGGGCACAGAGTTCCCTTTCCTGGTTCTCTTGGGTACAGATCTCCAATTTAATACTCTCTTGTGTAGAGACCTCCACTGTCATGACCTAAATGGCTGGAGACCCTCCCTTCAAGGATACAGGCCCCGTTTTTTTACCCTCAAGTGTGGAGACTGCCTGTCCTCTCCCTCCATCCTCACCCGAGGGTTCAGACTTCCCATACACCTAGTTCTCATGGGTACAAGAAACCCCCGCTTCTCCCTACTTACAAGTTACAAACACTGGGCCCGATTCGCAAAGGCATTCTGAGACAAAGGTCTATCTTTACGACCTTTGGTATTCACAGAGGTCATTTTCTAGTCGTATCTTTATGTCTGTACTCGGACCATACACTTCGGCTCAAGCCGTACTCTCCGACTCAAGCCGGAATCTTTGGCTCTGGCCGGTGAAGTGTAATCAATATGCCGGAATGCAATTCTTACCAAAAGGAACATTAGGAACGTGAGGTGAATGAATGAATACATGACAGCTTATAAAGCATGTGGCTACCTTGGAAGAGGTGTCCCGGCGCTAGCAGACTAACCATGATAGAGGAGATCATGAAATCAGTTTTGGCAGGGACAAGGGTGTGGGCAGACACTGCATCACATCCCAGAAAAGTTTGCCCCTCTGCAGCATGGCACATGCAGTCCACAATTTGAGCTCTCCTCAGTGTTGACTACAGTCAACATGGCCCCCGTTTAAGGTAGAGTATATAACTCAGAAACACTTGAAAGATACCATGTTATATCATAAGCCTTTCTTTAATTTTTCAAACCCTGTCCAGTAAAGACTTTGAATACCATTAGCTCCTACCTGACCAACATGTCCCTGGTTCAAAGCATAGTGCCCAATATGTTTATATTGATGATGTTCAGCTTTACTTAAAAGTCTCATCGCCAAATGGCATAACTGTCCTACAAAGTCAATGAAGATCTTCAACTATGGATAATCATACATCAACTCTAAGAGAGCCTTCAAAACAGAATTCCTTATGCTCCTAGATGATCCACCACGGTGCACTACTGGCTCAATGCAACAAAAATTCTTTATTGTAAGCTAACCCTAGTCAAACGCACCAAATGCTTGAGCTTCACACAAGAAAAAAAGACTACATTTACAGACCTTGTATAAATGCCATTGTGAAAAAGGTACGCTAGCAAACATGACAATTCTAGGGACTTATACCCCTTATCCCAAAAGAAGACTTTAAGATAATTGGCCAATCACTGATTACTCTCCAAGTAACTTCTTATTGTCAGAAAGCCCCAAAATACACCTGGCCTCACTGAAAGAAGCCCTAATCTCAGCAGCCCCACTTGTATCGGGTGCCCTAAAATCTGCCTGTAGCACCCCAACCCTAATCACCCTCAGTCACTCTCTATTTGGTTAAGAAGTTTACTGGAGATGGTCTTTATAATTCACAGCACTTTAAATTCAAGCAAAAGAAATTACTTGGCTCAGAAATGAACTGTAAGTGCAGGGTCACACTCACACACACACACACACACACACACACACACGTAATTGCAGAATCCCTTAGTTTGCTAACCCCGTTCTTCAAACAACACAAAAACCTTGAGGCAGACTTTCTAAGGAAGTATCTCAGGAATATGAGTACAAATCCTCTTCGATACTTTGGTTTCATAAACTTTTTACTACAATACAAAATCACCACACTTTACAATTATGTAGTCCTGTGTGGGCCATCATCCTCCCCTCTGTCCTCCATTTTCCTCTGTTTCAGCTCCCGCTTTCTCTTCCCATGAGATCTCTGGTTTCCTGTGTCAGGACTCCCTCTTCCTTCCCCTGTGGACTCTTGTTTCTATTGCCCGGGCTCCCACTCTTCCACTCCTCTTTGGTACGTTTCTTCTTCTTCCTGTCTTCAGTGCCTCTGCGTGTACCCTCCTGTTTCCTATACCTGGGCTCTCTTTCTTTCTCTCCCTATTTCCTTTGACTGATCTTTCTCATCCTCTTGTCTGTTGCCCCCTGATTCCTTTACCTGGCCTCTCTCTCTTCCTGTGATCTCCAATCTCCCTGCCTAAGCCCTCTTTTTCTATTGCCAGTGATCATCAGTTTTCTTTGTCTGGTCTCCCCCTGGCTTTCACTCTCCCATGTTAACCTCTCTTTCCTCCATCCAAGTGCCCTTTTCCACTCACCAGTTGAGTCTTTTGCCTGTGCCCTCTTCGTTTAGTCCTGTGTGATCACATGTCTTTCTATGAGGCTCCCTGCCCCACTGAATCCTGTGTGCCCCTGTCAGAGCTTCCTTTATCCTCTACTCCGGGTTGAAGTTTCCTCTGACTGTGCTCCTTATATCCACTCCTCTGTTATCCAGTTTCTTATTTCTCCACTCCTTCTCTTCCTCTATGTTGCACCCTTTTTCCTTTGCATGGGTTCTAGCTCTGTGGTTCCTTGTTTCCTCTGTCTGTGACCCCTCTCCTTCCCCTGTGCACTCCTCCACCCTCTGTCAGTGCTCCCATCGTCCTCCTGTCTTGAGGGCCCTAGTTTTCAATGGGCCATCCCTCTTCACATCCCCTGTGGTCCCCCTGGATCCCCTATAGTTCTTCCTCTCTTACTGTCCCTGGAGTCCCCTGTTTCTTCTATCTGAGCTCTCCATTTCTATACCTGTGGTACCATATTTCCTCTGTCTGGATTCCATTCATCTCCCATATCATGCCCTGTTTTTTTCTGTCCAGTGCTCCTCCTCTTGCTCTCACGTGTAATACACCGTTTCCTCTATATGAACACTCTCCTGCTACCCATTGTCTCCATTTTACTCTGTCTATTCTGCACATTTCCTCTCCTCTACTTTAACCCATATTTCACTGTCTGTCTGGACTTCCATTTACTCTGTCCTATGACCACCATTTTCTCTATCCTACCCACTCGTCCATTACCTTGGGTTGCCTTTTTAGGTTTCGCCTACTGTGCGCATGCGGTGCCAGTGAAGGCTACTGTTCTTTAACACCTTGACCGCGGCGCCGTAGCCGCGCCCTGTGCTGGACATTCCAGAACAGGGCGCGGTCGTGACGGAACCGTTCCGTCATCAGCACAGCTCAGCCGTGACTGATGACGGAACGGTTCCGTCATCAGCATCGAAGGGGTTAAAAAAAAAAAAGCTTAACAGGGGCTTAAGCCAGCCCATTACTTACCTTTACTTACCACTGGTTGACTCCCACATCTCTCTTGTTTGCATACGTCCTATTGGTCAGCACTTCTTCTTTGCCTCCGGCTTCCTCCTGGGCTTTTGTCTTTATCCCTGCTGTGGAGCATGGACCAAGTACTGCTTCCTGTGGCATGTGTCATTCCGGATGTATGACGTTACAACGCATGCTTTTACCACGCATGCTGTTACAACGCAGGTTTTACTATGCATACCATTACAACACATAGCGCTTTGGGGTGCTGGATAGTGAATAGTTTAATTTACTATTCCAACTCCAGTCCCCGTGGACACTATGGAAGGTGTTGGATAGTAAATTACATCTATTCCCTATCCTAGAGCGCCCCCCAGCGCAATGCGTTGTAATGGTTTTCGTTGTAAAACCTGCGTTGTAATAGCACTGCGTGGTAAAAGTTGCGTTGTAAATGATGTTTCCCGTCATTCCAGTGGCCACAGACTCCTTCAAACACTCTTTTTTAATTTTCAGCACCACCCCTCCTGTCACTCGCTTTAACCCACTTACCCTGCCACTTTTGTTCCCCACCCTCCTCCCTCTTGATGCCTTTTTTTTTGTTGCAGGTTCCCATAGCCAAACTTGACCGAAAGGTATTGGAAGGTTTTACATGGGCACTAGTTACATTGCACAAGGACACATTCATTTTTGTTTTTTAGACACAGAGAGATGAAGTGATATACTTAGAATCACAGGATGTTGAGCTGGTGGCGAGAAACAAACCTGTTTCCTCAGTTCCACAGTCAGCAGGTCTAGCCGTAACACCTCATCCTTTTCCCATGGGAGAGGGGTGCTCCCAAAGCCCCTCCCCGCAGTTTTAAGGTATATTGCACAGTGGCACAGGCTGCTGGGCAACATGTCAAAGTAAATAAAAACAAAGCGCCATGACGCGGTCAACGCTGGCTGCACCATAGTGTGCGCTGCTGTGTAACATCTTTAAAAAACATTTACAACGTATCGAAAGGCAAACCCTATTGGCTTTGCTGATGCTTGTTCTTTTCTCCGTTGCAATGCCCGCTTCCTGTGGGAGCTTGCTTCCCCTGTTACTCTTCTTCACTGTCTCTCTCTCTCTCTGCCCTCACTCCCTCCTTTTATCCTTTCATCTTTACTGACTGTCCCAGTTGGAATGTTGTGTGAAATCAGCAGTAACATCGAATACCTGGTTTTGTTTTGGGGGGAGGGGTGAGAGACAAACCCTGCAAAAGAAAATATAAGATATCACCCAATCCTTCTTTTTTATGTCTGGCCTAGAGACAACCGTAGCTCTCTTTCCATCCTCAGGCTTGCACAGCACACAATGCACACCACAACTCAGGTAGCCCGCCATGAACAAAACACTTATTTGCCAACAGCACTGGAAGCACGGTAGCCAAACGACAGAAACATGAGTTATGGCGGACTTGTGTTGCATAGTATAACTGGCGAATGTTTCTAGTTTTGTTCTGCTTTGTTCTAGTTTGAATCCTGAGACAGAAACATATCTCATTTTTTTTTAGTTAACTGCCTCTTCAAGTGGCAATCACATCTTTTTCATCCAATACAGCATACATAATGGGGCATGGGTCAGCCTGCATCAACCATTGGCTTGTGTCAAATAATGCCATGTTGATTGTGCATAGCTGCCTGAATAGATGTTTACTTCAGTGGACCACTCTATGTTTTCATTTCTGCTTTACGTTTATGTTGCTTACTTGTTTTGGTAATTGGAGATTTTTTTATTTTGTTGCAAATATATGCAGGCATTTTAAGTTGGTGGCATTGTTATTTTTTGACACTTTTAAATGTTTGTTGCATGTTTCATGCTTAAAAATCTGCTGAATTGAAATATGTTCTCATTAGTGTGGTAATTACAGGCAAAGGTCCATATGCATCAACACTCCGTTTTGCGATTCTTAAATAGCGTTTTTTGAGGAATCGCTATTTAGAAATCGCAAAATGGTATGTATGTAGAAATCGCTTCTTTTTAGCGATTCCTTAAAAATTCCTTAATTGCGATTAGCAAATTGCTAATCGCAATTAAGGAATAATTTCCCATTCATTTCTATGGGCCAGGAGGCCCATAGGAATGAAGGGGAAATTTGCGATTCGCAAATTGGTAATCGCAAATTGTGATTATTTTCAAGGGTGCAGGGGTGTCTCAAGAACACCCTGCTGCACCCCTGAAAATGACATGTGTGCGCATATGGCGCACATACATGCCCTGCGGGCATGTATGAGCGTCACATGGCACCTTTTGATGTTTAAAAAAATGTTTTTTTAAAGGAATTCGCAATTTAACACCAACTAGAGGTTGGTGGTAATTTACGAATCCTTAATGGCATTTTAGAATGTTTTTTTCCTTGATACATTGCATTTAAGGAATCGCAAAATTTGCAATTCCTTAAATGCAATCGCAAAATAAGGAATGGCAAATTTAGCGATTCCTTATTTTGCACCAAAAATGTTTCATACATACCATTTAGCGAAAATGGGTTCGCAAACGCCGGAATTCTTCGAATTTCGGCGTTTGCGAACCCATTTTACTTTGATACATATGGCCCAAAATCTGCTAAAAAGTCAGAGAAAAAAACATATCAAAATTTATCAAACAAACTTTACGAAAAAATGAATTCATCTGCACTCTACTTATTGTCAACATTTCTGATTGTTTAGTCAACATATACATTGAAATATGAAGGGTTGGCGCACTTTTGTTTTCAGCTGCAATGTGTGAGTCCTTATATCTAGTTCCCATCTCCTTCTCACATACATCTCTCAGCGCCCTCTCACTGCCATAATGCCATTTTATGTGTATCCCTTTCATGTCTGTGCATCTAACAGCACACATGTTAGGGCTGCATTTAGATCAGGGGATGTGGTAAATTGGATAAGCCACTGAATGATGTCTGGCACCTTTCCTGCAGTCTTGCAGTGCAGGTGTCCAATGCTCAGCTTGCCACCATCTAAGTGCCTGCACGAAAACAGCTGTCACTGCAGCTCTACCACTGTGGCCCGAGCCCTTATTTCTTCCTTTCTGTTGTTTCCACACAATTCCTCCCTCCCTGGAAATTTAGGTAGAGCTAAAAAAAAAAGGTGCTGATGATTCCTCAAATTAAAACCATCTGTAGGCAATTTGCAAACTATCTAAAATCAGCAGGATACTAAAAACAATCTGTCAAAACCGTCTCTTGTAGATTTGTATTGTCATCATACACGAACCTCCCTAGAAGCCTGCAGAAGTTGCCAAGATTTAAGATCGTTCGAAAAGTTTGTAATTTTTTGAAGTTTGCAAAGCTTTATGTGTTGCCCTGTAGGTGTAAACATTTTGACTTTGAAGGCAATTTATGCTGGATATACTTTTGTAATGCCTCACAGCTTAGCCCACCCAGCTTACCATCCATCCCCATCCTTTCCCAATGCATCAGCTCCTTCCCCCTTCTCCATTCTTTTCCTTTGCTCCACTTTTTATTCTTCGATCTTGCGCCTTTTCCTTTACACGCTTTCTCTCCTCTCTAATACTATATTCCCAGAATCCTCAATTGTCACCATTTTCCATCGATCAATTTTACCCAAAAATTTACCCGCTACCCCAGTATCTCATGTTAACTTTCCGCGTTCTGTTTCATCCTTACTAGATCTAGGCAAAGTCTTTTTGCGCTCAGTGGGGAGTCTACGTGACAGGACCAAGGATCAGCAGCCAGTCTCTTCCCAGGCTGATAATAACGTTGATAGAGTTCCCCAGCTTCCCAGGCAGGTCCACGCTTAAGTAGCTCATCCAGTCCTTTTTTCCCATGCTTGATTTGTTGTGATTTCTCTCCAACAATGAATCAGGACTACGAGTCCCAGAATTCAAAGAACATCTTCAAACGGAATAAGCCATTGACACATGGAGATAGGAAACTTGAGAGGTCAGCCAATTGGACACTCAACTGCGGAATGCCGACTGATCACAATTAACGTTTTTCAGCCCCCACTCCCCGCCCCCTCACTGTTACTTATTGTTTTGGCCTGTTAGGCAGACCAATTTTTTTGCTTGTTCCACTGATAATGATTGAGCACATTGAAAAGGCCATTTGTCCAGTGGGGAGGAGAGCAAAAAAAATGGGGCAAATGTCACCTTTTTTGATTCATGCTAAATGTTTCACTCATCGTCAGATGATTATCAGCCCACTTCTTGTCTATGGACTTCACTAATTCCTCAGGGTGTGTGTTGTCTGCTTAGGGCCCACAGGACATTCCTCTGTCCACAAGTTCTTGGGCTCTGATTCTGACCTACAAGGAGGAAGTGATTGAGTCTCACTACTACACCATCATTCTGAGTTAAGGCTACCTAAGTTGCCCCCCATACGGTGCCAGTAGAAGTAGTTGCTATTTTTTTTATTCTTCATTTCCAGTTCACTGTCAAACTTGCTTAGCCTGAGGAAGATGGAACACTGCTGCACAGGGCAGACGCATGTAATAGAGCTCCTAATGCACTACGTAAACCTGTGGGCCACTGAGCCTGTAAAAGCGCTATTAAAAAACATGTTGCTAGATAGTGGAATGTGCCGAAATGTACTCCTCATGAAATCGTACTTTTTTCCAACACAACCATGGTGTCCATTGTGTTGTTAAACTGTGTGCTTGCAGCTTGCCACAATTACATTGAGCTGTGTAGCTGTGTGCCCCCGAACCTTCGTCTCGAACATTCTATTCACATTTCATTGCATAATGGTGTGTGGCAGCTGGAAATAAAGGGTGGGCAGAGGGAGGCCCGATGAAAGGGTTTATGAGTTGAGGATCCCACCGCCCCTAAAACAAAGCCAAGAGTCTCCCAGGGCATCTACTCTCCATATTATCTAGATTATCTGCAGCTGGAGGGGGAGGGTAGTGACTGGAGGGCATTTAATCATCGTGTGAAAATCTGGGGTTCACCTGTTCATCTGAACAAGTACATAGCAGAGGGGGGGGGGGGGGGAGTGGAACACATGCCCCGGGAGCGTTTCCTGGCCCACAGAGAGTTCTGTGCATTTTCAAACGAGAAAAAAAAGAATTCCAGAGGTGTGAACAACAGCTGCCAGCGAACTGCTCAAGTTTGTGGGTTCTGGAAGGCGAGAAGGGAGGGGGAGACTGGAAAGGCATAGGGAAAGGGTGAGAAATAGAGACAGAGAAGTAAAAGAAGAGAGAGCGAGAGTCAGAAGGACAAACAGATGCAGTAAGCAGATTGGGGCGGCTCCTCCGCCAGGGCGGAGGAGCGTCGCCCCACTGCCTTCAGCACTGCAAAAAAAGGGAAAATAAAATGATAATAACGCAATGTTATTATCATTTTATTTTTCCGTGCTGCAGCAGCTGTGTGGGTGGGGCGGTCTGTGCAGGGGCGGCTGGTGACATTTGAAAGTGGTGAGGCGTAAACTAATTTGCATATTGCACCGCAGCGAGCGCAGCGAGCGAGCCCAAATCACCTTGCATCCATCCATACATCATTCATGCATCCACCCATCCATCCATCCATCCACCCACCCATCCATCCACCAATTCTGCATCCATCCTGCATCCATCATTCATTCATGCATCCACCCATCCATCCAGCATCCATCATTCATTCATGCATTCACCCATCCATCCATCCTGCATCCATCCTTTATTCATGCATCCACCCACCCATCCATCCATCCACCCATCCATCCTGCATCCATCATTCATTCATGCATCCATCCATCCATCCACCCATCCATCCTGCATCCATTCATCCATCATTCATTCATGCATCCATCCATCCACCCATCCATCCACCCATCCATCCACCCATCCATCATCCATTCTGCATCCATTCCTGCATCCATTCATGTCTACCCATCCATCCACCCATCCTGCATCCATCATTCATGCACCCATCCATCCACCCATCCATCCTGCATCCATCATTCATTCATCCACCCATCCATCCACCCATCCACCCATCCAGCATCCATCCATCATTCATTCATGCATCCATCCATCCACCCACCCATCCATCCACCCATCCATTATCCATTCCTGCATCCATTCCTGCATCCATTCATGCATCCACCCACCCATCCATCCATCCATCCATCCTGCATCCATCATTCATTCATGCACCCATCCATCCACCCTGCATCCATCCTGCATCCATCATTCATGCATCCACCCATCCTGCATCCATCATTCATTCATGCATCCACCCATCCATTCATCCACCCATCATTCATCCTGCATCCATTCACGTGTCCACCCATCCACCCATCCATCCACCCATCCTGCATCCATCATTCATTCATGCACCCATCCATCCATCCATCCACCCATCCATCCTGCATCCATCATTCATTCATGCACCCATCCATCCATCCACCCATCCATCCTGCATCCATCATTCATTCATCCACCCATTCATCCACCCATCCAGCATCCATCATTCATTCATTCATGCATCCATCCATCCACCCATCCATTCCTGTATCCACCCATCCATCCATCCATCATTCATGCACCCATCCATCCACCCTGCATCCATCCTGCATCCATCATTCATTCATCCACCCATCCTGCATCCATCCTGCATCCATCATTCATTCATGCATCCACCCATCCATTCATCCACCCATCATTCATCCATCATCCATCCATCCATCCACCCATCCTGCATCCATCATTCATTCATGCACCCATCCATCCACCCTGCATCCATCCTGCATCCATCATTCATTCATCTACCCATCACCCATCCTGCATCCATCCTGCATCCATCATTCATTCATGCATCTACCCATCCATTCATCCACCCATCATTCATCCTGCATCCATTCATGCATCCACCCATCCTGCATCCATCATTCATGTATTTTTATGACCATATAACTTGCACACAGCTTGTCAGTGTTTAATACCAGTCTCAAACCTTGTACTCCAGCACCAATGATACATGATTAATATTAATTGTTTTTAAAAACATGTATTTATTCGACACCAATTTCACACCTTAGTCGGAACATCATTTTTATTTGTTTTTTAAAATATCTATTTATTTAACACCAAAGTAAGTCATGTATACATTTTTATGGTTCGATAAGAGGCTCGAACCTGGTTTCCCAGCACCAAAGTCGGCCGTGCTATCCGTCAGGGGTTATGTAACTGGGCTATGTATTGACCAGCCAATCCTGCGCCAGGATTGGCTGGGGGGCACCATGACTCCTCGCCCAGTCGCCCTGTGTTACCCCGGGGGCTGCGGCCCGCCCCCTGGTCCTCTCTCTAAGGGGGAATTCACAAGAAAACGATCTGCGCATGCGCGGGCATGTTTCCTTCCCCCCCCCTTGCGCACTCCGGGAAGGTCGGGTGTCTCCCGGTTTCCCGGTCGGCAGATAGCGCGATTTTTTAAAATAATTGTGTTTGGCTTCTAGTGACGACGTGGTGGGTCCATGGGGCTTAGTGGGGCTTCGCCCCTACGCCCCAATGGACGCACCGCGCCTGGGTCTGTGATTTGCCCACTCCAAGTGAGCATGAATTTTTGGCCAGCCCTAACACTCATTCACACTTTGCATGTTCTCCATCCAGGCTACATTACAGCCTGGGTGGAGAACATGCCCCAGACTCCCATTCTCTGGCCGAGCGCCGAACCGCAGCACTCAAGCCAATCACAACGCTACATAGCCACATTGTGATTGGCCAGGAGAGCCTGGGTGGGTGCTTCCTGTTCCTGCTTCATGTTAAGCAGAATGAAGGAAGAGCACACAGATGACCGAGGAGAAGCAGCTGACAGGCCGGCAGGTTAGCGTTTTTATAATCCCCGCCTCACTAATGCTATTTTGGAGCAACCGCCACTGAAGCAGGGCCGGCTCCAGAGCGGGTAGCACCTGTTTTTGCATCCTTTGTTGGCCCCACATCCCAATGTCCTTCTCCTACACGTATTCCCTCATTACCAGCCACCAATAATGCCTTTATCTCTCCTTAGCCCCTGTTAGACCTGGCACCATTGGCATGAATGTCCCTTCCATTTTTCGCTGTTGTCTCCTCTGTGTTGGCTGGTATTAGATGCTCTGGGCGCTGTGCCACTGCCATTCAGTGCCACAGCGCAAATGCTCCTTATTGTAAATTGACTGTATGAATTGGTATAATCCTAATTGACCCAACGAACATGATAGGAAAGTCGAATTTAGTATGCCTGATTATTTTTATATTCTGTGTTTAGAACTACCACTTTTGGGAAGTAGGTATTTTCTTGCCTAAGCCTTCCCGTGTGCTCTGCTGTTATGTGTATTGGCTGTCTGGTTTTGGAGGGTCTGGGCAGGCTGAGGCCAACATGGATAAAATGGAGAGATCTGGATTTGGAGTATTGAGAGGGGTGACCTTTTTATCTGAGCAGGGCTGTGCCTGGCAAGGTGAATGATGGCTCTACCTCCCACTGTGCATCTGAGGGCAGAACTCCTCTCCCTGAAAGGCAGGATGCCGCCTCGTAAATAAAGTGCTCCAGGACGACACCAAACTGGTTCTGGCTGGGTTCAGTGATTAGTGACTTTTGGAGAACGAACACTTTTGGGGCATAACGATCTGTACTAATACCCCTACAGGGTGTGTTACTTCTGGATGTCAAGACGAACCTCTGTCCGTGTAAGGAGAGGGAAAGGGCTTTGAAATTTTCATCCATCTTGCTGAAGCAACTACACAAGAGGGATTTGAGCTGTGGGCTGCTGCAGCTGAGGAGCTGTGCTGCTGAGTGCCCGTATTTGCTGTGCTACGAGAATCATCGCTATCGCTATTTTGGGCCGCTGTAGCTGAGGAGCTGTGCCGCTGAGTGCCCGCATTTGCTGTGGTATGAGAATCATTGCTATCGATAGTGTGAGCCGCTGCAGCTGAAGAGCTGTGCCACTGAGTGCCCGCATTTGCTGTGCTACGAGAATCATCACTATCGGTATTGTGGGCCGCTGCAGCTGAGGAGCTGTGCCGCTGAGGGTCCGCATTTGCTGTCCTACAAGAATCATCGCTATCGCTATTGTGGGTTGTTGCAGCTTAGGAGCTGTGCCACTGAGAGCCTGCATTTGCCGTCCTACGAGAATCATCGCAATCGCTATTGTGGGCCGCTGCAGCTGAGGAGCTGTGCCGCTGAGTGCCCGCACTAGTCACCACTTCGAGGATCTTGTTATCACCTGCATGTGCCACTGGGTGCCCGCCTTTAAGTCCCATACCAGGATTATCGTGAGTGCACGCCACGGACCGCTACAGCTGGGACCTTTGGCCCTTGCGAGCCCGCCTGTCATCACTGCGGCTTCCTGGTGAGGCTGCGTGCCATGCCCCTTTAAATCTCAGGTACATTGTGCATCACCGGGCCGCGTGGGCCTCAAACTAAGTTCATTCCACATGCTTTTTGGGTCCTCTATTGCTTTTGAAGTGAATCTGTAATCATGTGCATTGTGGTTTCTTGATCGCTTTTAAGCCTCGTGTTCAGCCTATATAAAGATAACTATTTTTCTAAACCTGCTTGTGGTGTCCATTTGTAGTGTATGGTCATAAATTCTTCACACACTGCCTCTGAGATAGGCCTGTCTGCTCGTGCTCCATTACCACAGGGTTGAGCAGGGGTTATCAAAGGGTGTAGCCCCCTTACTCTGACTTAAGAAGAAGGATCCCTATTTGGACCTCGGCGCCACCCGCTGCCAATTAGGGATCCCCATTTCGAACAGCCCCTCTCTATCATTTATATATTTTATAGAGCTACTCATCCCAGTAGAGACTGTCGGGGTGCTTTACATGACAAACGTACTCTACAGAGACAATGAGTCATACAAGCGTGTTAATCAATGGATTGCAAATGGTACTTGAGACAATGAGGACTAAAGGGTGTCACGGCATCTATACTTGCAGGCCTGATATGTTAACCGCATGCGCGCTGCGGCTATTTTCGCGCTGCGCTGCTTTTTTCAAAAAGCCCGTTACATGACGAGCTCAGCTCGTCATCAGCGTGCGAGCGGCGTAACTGATGACGAGCTGAGCTTGTCATCAGCGCTGAAGTGGTTAAGAGTGCTTGGTCTTGAGAAATAAAGGGGTAGAATAACTAAGCTTGTACAATGTGCAGTAACCAAAGTTGTTGCACTGTATTGCATGAAAATGAGAGAGCACAGTAGCAACATATCTGCTTAGATATGGTGCTCATGCTCTCTCCTCTTGTGCTGGTGTACCTTAGGTTGTACCGTACCAATGCGCGCACCCCTGCACCATAGTGAAGTCAGCGGAGGCTCCTCCGCTAAGGCGGAGGAGCGTCGCCCCACAGGAAAGATGAAATGATAATAACACCTTGTTCCTATCATTCTATTTTTCAGTAATTGCTCTGAAGGTGCAGGGTGGAGCAGGGCTGCCCACACAGCAGGGTGAGGAGTGGTGAGCACTTTCATTAATTTTTGGACGGCCATCTTGGACTGGCCAAACAGTCATGCCCACTTAGCATGTTCTCCACCGGGCTGTGTTGTACAGGGTGGAGAGCATGCACAGGCTCCTACTACCTGTCTGAGCGCCGAACCATGGTGTGCAGACCAATCACTACGCTGCTGTCATGCTGATGACAGCAGCATTGTGAGTGGCTTAGGGAAGTCTGCTTCCCACTTTGACCAAAGACGATGGAGGTGAAGCGGCGGCTGGCAAGTAAGTGCAATTTTCATTTTTCTTTACCCCCCCGCTTCCCCCACCCCACCCATCCTACCACTCCTGCCCTGTTGCAGCCGCTACTGAGTGCAGTGGTCCTTGTGCCATGTTAACCTTAGGTTTTTTACTGGAAGGTTGCGCTTTTAGCACAAAAATCAATGCTTTGACAAAGTTTAACATTTTTCCACTTTGTATGTGTGCTGTACGGTGCTGCATACATGCAAAGTTGTAAAGGTTTGAAGAATATAAAATCTTTTTTCCAACTTGACTGCTGCCCTGAGGAGGTGTAATTTTTTTTATCCCAGTCCCTTCTTCCAAAGTTAGTAGATAGGGATTAGCATCACAGTCCATGGATGAGTGCATGGGAACATCCATGTACCTCCCATGGTATACCTCCTTAATGTAAAGTAGCACATAGTGCTACTTTGTGTTAATTTAGGGTTACTGCCTGAAGGAAGGCGGAGTATTATGTGGTGATGCTGGTTATGCTTCACCATGGAATACTCTCACAGACCTTAAAGATGGTCCTTGGAATCACACGAACAAATCATTAGCTCAGTCCTGGTAGTGTGGCAAAGAGCAGTCAGACTTTACTAGAGGAACACGTTTTAAACATTTCAGAGTACCAACATAGATTATAAGTAACTGAAATGACTCAATAGAAATTAGACATCAATTTATAAAAATTAAGTTCATTTGTTACTTAATTTAGACATTAAAATGCACATGATCAGATACATATAACTGGAGTTATGAATTTTAGAAGAAAACAGAAATCCCAGTAATTCAGTACTACAGAACGTTTGCACTGTGGTCAATGGAAAAAGTGGTGGTGACAATCGGTCACTTGCAATGTTGCGTGGAACCCAACGAGGATTAAGGTGATATGGGTCTCAGGATCAACCTATGACAGTCAGTTCAATTTTACCTGGCCTGTGGAACCTGGGTGCAGAGTTGTTTTGGCTGTCCCTAGTGCGAAATTGGAGCTACTGGAGAGCTGCTTTATGCTGCCTAAACAGTGCTGCATGGAACAAGATGCAAAAACACAACAATGGGGTGGTTGCTGATGTTGGTCGGAGGTCCGATGGAATTCCCTCCAGGTGCAGCATTGAGTGCAGAGGTCGGTTGCAGTACTGGTGACCAACAAGTCTTGGCAGCGGTAAACTTGGTAGAAAGTACCTCGTTGTCCGTGGTCTTGAGGAACACGGTAGCTATCTTTATTTTCTCTGGAAGGCATGACTACTGTTCCAGCAATGCACTAGACTAGACCATCTGGATTTGAGCATCCATTTGAGGGCTCAATGGCCAGCAACTATTTGGATCTGCAGAATTGTTTTAACTGCAGTTTGCAGGGGACGGGCGCTACTAGTCCAGGGGAGTCTGAGGGTGCTTATGGTCCTCACAGGAGTCATTTTGTCTGGGGCAACCAAGAGTTAACCTAGGACGAGTCTCAATCAGGCAGTTCCAAGAGTGATGCCAGAGGTACAGAGTATGCCTGTATTGGTTTGTGCAAGTCCTGTTGTCTCAGACATGGGTCTCTCTCTTCTTTGTCCTCTTCCATGCAGGTTTATTCAGAACTGAGATCCCTTAAATCTTATATTTGAGAGAGTTAGGCGCTTGGGATCAAGTAGTCTATGGGCTGCTAGTCCCTGCATCTAGTTTGCCCCTAAGGTGAGCAAATTCGAGGGTTTAGGTCACATTTTCTACCCAGAACCAAATATTTCTACCACTTTTAAAAATGGCTGAAGACTTCTTTAGCTGTACAGACCAGGCAGTCCAACCTAGAGGTTTGGCTAACCTTTTGGCAGTGTACACCTCCTGCATACTTAATTTCCCACCTGTCCAGGTGCAAACATGCAGAAGGAAGGTAGAGAGCTGTTTCCTCCTGTGGAAGTCAGGCTGATGCATTTGAGACGTGGTTTACCCTTTAAAGCTCATTGCCTTGATGTGCCACATCCATAGCCTTCCTGGGAGGGAGAAGGTGTGACCTCCTTCCTGACCAGGCCTTTGTTCCTGACTCCTGGGAGTGATCACAATGCTGGCAGAAGGTCAGAATCCTGTCTTGGTGGCAGCAAGCGTGGGCTGCCATCCAGAACACGGAGAAGCTAGGGCAGCCAGGTGGCCAACCTCTAAGGTAGCCACCTGGGTGCATGCCACTTCGCCCTTAACACAAAAATTATGTCAGGAGTGAGAAGGCACATGGTTTGATACCAAACATGACATATTAAGGAGGTACCATAAAGGAGCTCCCACACTCTGGTTTGCCCGGGTGCCAGCCCATGTTATCCTATGAACCATCTTTCACTTACAGTGTCCTTTAATGGTAAAGGCCACCATAGGGACATATAAGCTTTCACGGCCAGTGGTAGTAACAGGTTCAGGAGAATGGGATTAGAGAGAAAACAGAAATACAGTATTCCACCACGACCACCAATCACTTCCGTCGTTCAAGGGGTACATGTGTGATGCATTGGATATCTAGAAGACAAAGTGACTTAATTAAGTTGTTATGGACATTTCTATGCTTACCTGTAATATTAAAGGGATATACCCCAGAAGTTGCGCTTCCTTGTACCAATGTGGAACTTTTAACTCCTGAAAACTAACAACACAAAGAATGAGTGTTTCAATATATATATTAGTACTTCTCCGTATGACTTGAATAACTGTTGTAAGCTCCACCCCTATGCCCTTATTTGTGGAAGTTGATTTACCGTTTCTATTTCAGTTCTGTAGAACTGCAAGTTGATCAACAATGTTAATATTCTGCCTTTCAGTGATCTTAGCAATTGCTGTATGCATACTAGAATTCTAATAATGTATGCATGATATTCATATATACCCGTGCAGCATAATCTGGTCTAATAATCCTTTCTGTTCCCTCACATGAATAACCCTAGAAACATGTAACCACTCCCAGTCTTAGAAGAGTTTATATAACTGTTCAAGCAAAAGTTCAAAGTTCCTTTTCAGCAGCATGACTTTCTGAATACCTCTTTCGATTTCCAATGTCTATCAATACAAATCTATAGGAAACAATAGGATTTGGCAATAACATGTGTGATCTATATAGCAAAGTCCTGCCTGCAGCAATATTGTGCCATGATTGCTTGACAAGACTCTGTGGGCCATGAGGGAAGTTACACCCAGAAGTCCAAGATGACTGCTATTTCCCCAGAACTCTCTAGAGCTCATGGGCTTCTGGTAACTCTAGTACACACAACCTCAGCTATTACAGCGCCAACACTCCATGATGACTGTCTGTCTTTTCCTTCCTGGAAGCATCTTAGTGGGAGTGGGTTTGAAGTATCACTTCCCTGCTCTCTTCTCATACTGAGCTGTAAGGACTGTCTCCAGCCCTGCTACATCAAAAGAGAACTAACATCCATTGAGTAGTTTATGAGTTGGTCTGGCTGCCTGTTCCTTCAGGGCATTCCTCACAAACTTTATGAGAAGCTCTTTAACTTTTTAAAGAAAAACCTGTGATAAAACCAATGGGGAGTGCATTAGAAATCCTCTGACTAGATCTGTGGGCTAGGCTGGCTTAATATGACAACATGTTGTTAATGCCAAAAAAAAGCAGTGGATTATTGACTGAGACACGCAACAGTGGCACACTTAATATGGAAATCCTTTCCAAAGCCAGCAATTATAGGTACTTGTATTCATTGCTGGTTCTCTATTTTCTTTTATATGTAGTATTTAGTTCTGGGTGTAATATTTTCTTTTCAAAGTGAAAGCACTGGTTAGACTGATAGCTTTACTGAGTGTTATTAACAGTATCTATCTGATCCGAAGTATCTCGCCCAAACCGCGACTCTGCGTACGCCTTGGCCCAACTCCCAAGTTACACTGATGGCCATGTGCTTAAAGTGCACTTGGTACTAAGTTGTATGTCGAGTAGTATTATGCCGCCAGGACAAGTTACAATTCTCCAATTGAAGGCAAGAAACTCCAGATTGCCGGGGACACTCCAAACCAGTTTCTGCAATGATGATGCCATCTCTTTTTTGTGAATAAATGAGGGGTAGTTGACCTGAACCCCTACTGTGCCTTATCGAGTAAACACCATGGCATACTAATTAGTCTCAGGTGCTGTATTTGCTCTTAGATTATGTTTACAATCAGCCGTGCAGTAACCCATAATATCACACTTCCAACACATGCTAGAATGTTGGCAAATACGGTTTCCTTTTTCGTTAGACAGAAAAGTGCCAATATATTTGTGCAGTGCTCCTACAACTGAAAAACTAAATTACAAAACTGGTCAGTAACTCAATCTGGCTACCCATTCTGGTCCATTGTCTCTTTGCAGATGCTCACATTCCCCTTTAACAGCCTATTTAAGAGTTAGAGAATGTCTTGTCCTTGTGCAGAACACTTTGGGCCTGATTCACAAATTTAAACTCACACTTTTGTGTATGTTTGCGATTGTTTGCCATTCACAAAGGGATTTACTAGAAGTAACTTTATGAGTGCGGTATCTCCGCACTCCCCATGTGGGACATTGGGCATCCCGCACTACGTCAGTCAGGCCCTGACACCTAAAATGTGAGAGACTCCCGCAAAAACTGGATGGTTGTCCACTGGTTCCTTCTGACAGCCAGTGCCTAAGAGTACCCAACTCCTGCGCCTCCATACCCCGCACCCTGCCCCTTCCGACAGCAGACGGAATATAATGTCACCGGCTCTGGGTTCTTCTTTCAAGGTTTCACTCATATTTCATTTTTCGAAAATGTCTAATTTCAGAAGCCATTAGTACAAATCTAAATGCCTTACAGCTGTAAGTTCAAGATATCAGTGCTCATATTTCCATGTCTGTGAAACATGTTTTGCGGCAGAGTGCTCATATAACAGAGGCACAGGGGTCCTATTTCATCCTCCCTGTGACAAGAATTGGGTATGGATTCTTGTCGAGAAGCCCAAGCTTATATTTAGGGGCCAAGGTATAGTCCAGCCGCAGTGAGCTTGTGTGTAATAGGATATGGTGTCATGTTTCAGGGATATTGGGCCTTCATTAAATATGCTCTCTGTTTATGTTTCACGGTAATGTCCGCTGGTGTTTTCAGTTTATGTGCTCTTATTTTAAAGGCTGTGCAGTGGCGTAGCTAGACCCTTTGCCACCTGTGGCGGTCCCTGCGTTTGCCACCCCATGCCGGCCGCAGGTAAGAGTGGGGGGGGGGGTGGCGGTGGGGGAGTTCTAAGGGAAGTGGGCTGTGAGTTTGTGTTTCATGGCTGTGTGGTCAGATTACAAAGGATGTGAGTTCACGTTTCACAGGACTTTGTGCTCATGTTTTTGGTTTGTGGTGTCATATTTCTGAGTGCGTGGGCTCACATTTCATTGGGGAGGAAGTCATATTTCAGGCACCAGGGATTCATATTTTAAGGCCCTGGTGACTATATGCAGGGTGTATAGGAACATGTTTCATGCTCAGTGAGCCCATATTTCTATGGCAGATCACTCACATTTTCAGGGCTAAGGGCTCGTGTTTCAGGACTGAGGGATAGATACGGGGGCAAAACACTTGGGTGTAAGGGTAGCACGCATACGTTTCATAGAAAGAGAGCTCAGTTATTGGCCCAAGCACTCAGGACCATGGAGCTCAGATATTGAGGGGCAGTGTGCTCATAATTCAGGACATATGACCAAGTATTGTGTGATACATGGAAGTATGTGGCTCAGATATTCAGGTAATGTATTCCTGTCTTAAGGATGATAGACCCAGCTACGGCCTTTTATTGGCTGCAGGCAGTTTATGTTGTGTGTGGAGAGCGTTTCTCTGTTGAGGGCAAAAGTGCTTAGTTATTAACCTTTTCCATGCATCGGACGGCCGCCGGCTGTCCGACGTCAACGTGGGCGTGTGCGGAAGACGGTCGGTGGCCGTCCAAACTACGCACGCGTCATTTTTTCGGTGAAGTGGTTAGAGAGTTTCAAACTCAGGTACTGGGTTATGTCTGGTAAGTGCTCCATTTTATTCTGCTTATGGCTTCATCCTGCTCTGATATTTGCTCCTGTGCTCTATGGTCCTGGCTCCAGTGTGTTGATGTGTTTTCTCCTGTGTGTTTATTTTTCTGTGATGGACTCTGACCAGTGGAGCGACCCTCTGCTACCATTACGGGGGAGCCGCCCCTGAATTGACTCCTGTGCCCTGTGGTAGTGGCTCCCGTGTGCTGATGTGTTTTCTCCTGTGTGTTTATTTTTCTGTGACGGACTCTGACCAGTGGGGCGACCCTCCGCTACCATTACGGGAGATCTGCCCCTGAATTGGCTCATATGCCCTGTGGTACAGGCTCCCGTGTGCTGATGTGTTTTCTCCTGTGTGTTTATTTTTCTGTGACGGACTCTGACCAGTGGGGCAACCCTCTGCTACCATTACGGGAGATCCGCCCCTGAATTGGCTCATGTGCCCTGTGGTACAGGCTCCCGTGTGCTGATGTGTTTTCTCCTGTGTGTTTATTTTTCTGTGACGGACTCTGACCAATGGGGCGACCCTCTACTACCATTACGGGAGATCCGCCCCTGAATTGACTCCTGTGCCCTGTGGTACTGGCTCCCGTGTGCTGATGTGTTTTCTCCTGTGTGTTTATTTTTCTGTGACGGACTCTGACCAGTGGGGCAACCCTCTGCTACCATTACGGGAGATCCGCCCCTGAATTGGCTCATGTGCCCTGTGGTACAGGCTCCCGTGTGCTGATGTGTTTTCTCCTGTGGTTTTATTTTTCTGTGACGGACTCTGACCAGTGGGGCGACCCTCTACTACCATTACGGGGGATTCGCCCCTGACTTGGCTCATGTGCCCTGTGGTACAGGCTCCCGTGTGCTGATGTGTTTTCTCCTGTGTGTTTATTTTTCTGTGACGGACTTTGACCAGAGGGGCGACGCTACGCCCATTTACGGAGGGGCCGCCCCTGAATTGGCTCCTGTGCCTTGTGGTACAGGCTCCTGTGTGCTGATGTGTTTTCTCCTGTGTGTTTATTTTTCTGTGACTGACTCTCACCAGTGGGGCGACCCTCTGCTGCCATTACGGAGGAGCCGCCCCTGAATTGGCTCCTGTGCCCTGTGGTACAGTCTGTCGTGTGCTGATGTGTTTTCTCCTGTGTGTTTATTTTTCCGTGACGGACTCTGACCAGTGAGGCGACACTCCGCCCCCATTACGGAGGAGCCGCCCCCTGAATTGGCTCCTGTGCCCTGGGGTACAGTCTGTCGTGTGCTGATGTGTTTTCTCCTGTGTGTTTAATTTTCTGTGACGGACTCTGACCAGTGAGGCGACACTCCGCCGCCATTACGGAGGAGCCACCCCTGAATTGGCTCCTGTGCCCTGTGGTACTGGCTCCCGTGTGCTGGTGTATTTTCTCCTATGTGTTCGGGGATAGGTCCCAGTGCCCCGTGGTACTGGCTCCTGTGTGCTCGTGTTTGGCTCTTGTGTGTCTATATATTGGCACCAGTGCCCCGTGGCACTGGCACCAGTGTGTGCAGATCTTTGTGCCAATGTGCTCTGTTTTCCAAGCCTTTCCTCAATTTTGACTTGCAACTTACATTGTTTTCATTGAATTCCCAGCTTTGCCCTGGCTGGAGCTGAGCAGTGCCTGCCTCCCACTTTCCGCTCTTTTGCACCACTGGCTTAATTGAAATATTTTCGTTTGAATAATAATAGTAATTATTATTATTATTATTTGATATTGTAATGCTTTTCACCGCCTCTCCTCGCGCAGGGTGAGCACGGTGGTGCCGGTTGACAGCATTGGCCTCTTGCCTCTGCGCCCACACAGTCCGAACTATTTATAACTCGGCTTGAATGAATTGTACAGAAACAACCAGCCTGCACAATTAGCTGGGATTGCGGTTGACGCTGTTCTTTTTTTCTGTTTACACCAGACTGTATTGTTTCCCCAGCAGGCACAGCCCCAGAGCCAGCGACCCCAGTGTGCTCATCATTAATCCTCACTGTTCCTCAATCTCAGATGTTGTGTGTTGTTGGCAGTGGAGGCCAAGGGAAATGCCTTCATCTCTTGCTTAACCGAGAAACGTTTTGTATGTAATTTGCATTTGTATAGCGCCATCCACTATTATGATGGAATCGAAGCTCATTCTCTGCCTGAACTCACTTTTATATGGATTGGGAGAGGCCATCGATCATACAAGAGTAAACATCGATTGACACTAGCTGTTGTTCGAATGTGCTGTTTTGTTGATTGAGGTAACTAGATCATTTGTGCATTGTTTACATTGTAAATGCATCCTGTGGCTTAGCATTAAAGTATAGTGAGTATGATCAATGGAGATGAATGCAATTTGTTTTTTGTGTATGGGTGGGCGGGAAGAAATTTGGGATAAATCGACTGGCAGAATATAGAGCGATTTATACAAGAATCACAGGCCACGTCTTGTGTTTTTTTCAGGACGAGAATAACTATAAGTGTGTAGAGAAGGCCCTACCATAGAGGGCCCCTCCTGCTAACGCTGTTGATCTCTGTGTGGCAGTGCTTAATTTGAGCCAGTGGTTTGCGGTGCTCAGCACTGGCACTTAATTGTCACACCAGCACCTATGACAGCCTGCCACATGGTGGCACTGTTTGTCTAATTTAGAGATTAGCACATCATCTGTTTACTAATTGAATATGTTTTAAAAATAACTAATGTCCGCCACCCAAGCCAATCTTTTAGCTTTGGGGGCTTGGAATCGTCTGAATTGTCACAATTGTTGGGGTGTTATGGTTGGTAGTTGTATAGGTGCTGTCTTTGGCGGTGTTGTAGGGGCAAAGGGTGATGCCAGCTCCAAAGACCTTTTAACAAGGGCACTTATATGTTTACAAACTAAGCACTGCTGCGTGGTACATTGGATGAAAACGGCTCTGGTTTTAATACTGGTGCATAAAATCATTCAATTTATGAAGAAGCAAAATCCTTTCATGTTTTAGCCAGACATTAAGGTTTATTCTGCCAAGCTTTCCAGTCAAGATGTTCTGTCCCCAGAAGTAGTCAAGGATTGTTTCCAAGGTGTCAAGGGCTCGCTCTTCCATGCTTAGACAGTCAGAAGGCTTCTCTCTTAGAAGTTTCCAAAGAGGGGATGTTTCCTTTCTCCAAAAAAAGGATATCTCTTTCCTCCCTACTTCAAGGTGAGGCATATCTAAGAAACTGTGATGATCTGTCTCTTGAAAGTTTCTCAAGAGAGAATGTCATCTTTCTTCCACGAGTATAAGACAAAACGGCATATTCCCTTGTAACTCTTAAAAGATAATATCTCTCCTCTATATTTCCAGATGAGATGGTCTCTCTCCTCTAGAATTCTATGGTGAGAGGTGTTCCCTCTTTATTGTTTCTTAGGTGAGAAGACCTCTCTTGCTAATTTTACCAACTTAAAAAGCCTCTCACTTAAGTTAATAGTCCCTATTCTCAATGACATGAAGGTGAGACCTCATTGTTCCACAGTTTCTATCCGAGACACCATATTCCTGTTGAGGTTTCCAAGATAAGCATGCCACAGAGACTTTCTCACATTCTTTCTCTCTCCTCAGTGTTTCCTCAGGTATCAAGGCACCTCTGCCTAGCTCATTGCTGGGAGTACTAGCTTCTCTCTCTGCATTGAGCCTCAAGTTTAAAGCTGTCCATCATTTGGATATTCCCAAGTCTCAATAATTTGCACCTTGTACCAAAGAAGTCTCTCCTCTTCATCTCTTCAGGGCTTAAGGCTTCACTCCCCAGTGTTTATCCTGGCTCATGCCCCAATTCCCTTATTCTAAAAGTTACTCTAGGCCACTAGGCTTTTTTGCTCTGCTTATCTTTCATGAGTGTTTCCCTGGATTCTAAGCTCTTCTACGTCCGCTTTCCAGGTGTCCTAAGGAATTTCTCCCTAGTGTTTCTTACCAGTGTGTCACAAATCTGAGGTTCTCTACCAGCTCCCGTGCCATCTCTTCTCAGTCTTATTCATATCATAGAGAGTCTTCCCAGTGATTTTCCAGTTCTCAAAGTCTCTCCCCAGTTCATCTTCTGGTACTAAAGCGTTCTCACCATTGTTTCATTTGATATTTAGACCACTCTTCGTGGTGCTTCCCCAAGGCACCAGTCTCTTAGTTCTAGCACCCCTTCCTTGCCACAGGTTTCAAACCCTCCTCCCTAGTGCTTCTGTAAGCTCTAGGTCTCCATGCTTCTCCTTCTCAGTGTTGTCCAATGGCCTCAATTATCCTCCCACATTAGTCCTCCATAACTCTCCCGCCCGTTCTTGGCTCAGTGTTTTGGAAAGAGCCAGGCATTTTCTCCAGGTACTTGGGCAGATCTGGAGTTATAGACAGTAGAATTTATCTTTACTGTCACAGGAATCCAGATAATGTTGCTTATTATGGCTTACTAAGCATCTTGATCTCAGTGGTAGCTGTAATTGAGCTGTCACAGCTTAATCTAGTTGCTGGTTAGGTCTTCACAGTAGTTCAGTACGCTTAGGCGCGAGCTGTGGAGCACTGGAAAGAACATGGTGATCTAGAACTGTGAAATCCAAAGCAGGTGGGCAAACTTGCATTTCTTCACAACATTTTACAGAACATTTGTTAATTGTCCACTGTTTCTTGGAGCCTCCCATCTCTCATAGCTAATGGCCTGGGTTACCACGTGAGTGGAACTGCTGTATATATTTGAACCGGCTGGTGGTCTTTCATCCAAAGCCCCTGATTGAAGGATCTTGATGGTTGTGCGTATCAAAATGAGCTGGTTGCATTTGAAATTAGTTTTTGTCCCCTGGGTCTAAGGATCACAAATTTCTAATTCCATCGAAGTAAACATGAATCTCTTAACAGTCGCTAGCTGCTGTTAGGAATAATTTGCCAGTGAGTCTCTGCACATGGTTCAGAATAAAGTCTTAAGTTGCAAAGAAACTTGGAGTTTTAGATTTTGACCATGAAGTCATATGTTTTAGATCCAGAAAGTCCTTAACATTCTCTAAGCAATATTGATGCAGGCCCAGCAGGCTCCAGCAGCGGAATCAAGAAAAGGTACTCTAGATCTGGAGAAACTGTAGGTGTTCCACAGTTCGGGGCAAGGGAGCGAAGAAAAGTACTATTCATTGAAACAGGGTATTCTGAAGCTTGCCAGAGAACATCATTATTCAAGGGATGCTTAGCTTGTAAGGAAAGAAGCTCTTGATCATAGCAAAAGTATTCTACCTTGGAACAGGGGGCCCGATTCACAGAATGAACTTTAGACTAAATCCTAAACTTACTACTATTTGGTATTCACAGAATGCACTTACTACTTTCGGGATTCACAGAGTCAACTTACTACTTTCGGGATTCACAGAATAAACTTACTACTTTCGGTATTCACAGAATTGATTTAAGACTACTAACTCTAAGTCCAAACTCAGGCCGGGAATTCCGGCCCGGAGGCGGAGCTTCCGGCTTGGGGGTGGAGCTTCTGGCCCGGAGGCGGAGCTTGCGGCTTGGAGGCGGAGCTTCCGGCTCGGAGGTGGGGATTTTAGCTGTGGCTGAAATCTCCACCTCTGGGCCGCAAGCTCCGACTCCGGGCCGGAAGCTCCACCCCCATTTTCCATGTTTCCACACCCGCCTGCCTTGGATAAAAAATGGGAGAAATGGGAGAAATGCAAGAGTTCCTCATTCCAGGCAATGAGAAATGCAAGGAAAAGGGAATTACTGCCACTATCCGCAGCCTGTCATTGGAATTAAGTTAATGATAAGTACATGAAGTTAATTAGAATTGCCAGCCCTGACAGTGCTCTTCAAAGAAACATTTCCAGCAGAACTTGAGTGTGGTGCCTGCCACGAGGACCCTGCTAGAAACAAATTTCCATGCTGGGAAAGTGGTTTTGATGTGCATGGTGAGGGGTAGGGCAATGCATTCACCTTAGTGCAATTATCTTTGAGGTAAATACAATGCTAAGCACGTCAGAGGTGCTTCAAAAAGCAATTGTGCTTTTTGTTTTGTTTATTGCTGCCTATTTAGCAGTGGATCAGTGACAATTCCGCTCAACGGGTGGGAAACAAATTGCCAAAATTCCCATGTTTTGATTTCCGTGTGGGAAATGTGCCCACATCTGTTGATTTAGGGACTTTTTAGCGAGCTAAACATCTCACTAGGTCTTTGAGAAGAACATCTCAAGAGTTTGGTTCTAACTGGTTGGGCAGTGAGCCACAGAGTTGATCCAAATTCTAAGGATCACCAGTGCACACATTTACTGGGCAATTACACTTCAACTGCATCCTGATATACTAGGCCAAACCAAGAAATATTTGGTTTTGCATAGAGGTGATCAGGGGCGCAGCTCCAACTAGTAGAGATGCTATTTTTGAAAATTCTAACATCAGCCAGTCAGGGACAAGACCAGATTTGTAGACTTTCCCCAAGTCAGTCATGATAAAAAAAATACTTGTCTGTGCCACTGCTAGCCTAGTTGGGAGCTGAATGTGGCAGTTACACAGCAACAACTCTTGCTAGAAGGGAATCTCGGAAATGAAGACAGGTTTACTACGTATAAGAGGTTGTCCTTCCTGGAGAACAGAGGTTGTGAACCTACATAGTGAATCTCCCTGTAAGACTATAGCAGTGATGACAGCTAAGAGGGATAGAGAAAGAATCAGGGCAACAGAAAGTGGAGGAATATGATCCCTTGAACCCACCTTTAAAACTAAGGACACCATAAATGCAGAGACTCCACTTTGCAGGCACATGTGATGTGGGTAAAATTGAGACCTAACTACCTAAAAAAAAACCTCAACACATGAAAGATGATGGTACTTAGAAAGGAGTGAGCCTTTCAGCTCTCAATGCCTCAATATTCCCCGAGAGGCAATTTAAAGGACAGGCAATCAATAGGGTCCAGACATAGTGCCCATCGTTGCCTAAGTGACCCAGACTCCCCCATTCAAAATAAAAAATAGATGCTTCTGAGCCCGCCCTCAATGCCCTGAGGATTATACAAAATCTTGCAAGGACACCAAGGGTGTTAGAGTCTTCAACACAAGAGCAGGACCCCTACCCTGTAGGGTTCTCCATCTCATTTTGTACTCTTCATGTGATATTGGCTCTTCAGTGGGTGATGGTATGAAGAGTTCTGCATTATGTGACAAACAGTGGTACAATGTGAGTTAGAAGGTCTGAAAAGTCTTGAGTTATGGGGCAATAAAATAGATTTACCCAAGGTGAAGGTGGTTTATAGGCCTCACACCTAAGGTTACATTTAGTGGTGGTAGGTAAACTAATCCAGACCATGAAGGTATCAAATGATCAACCATTCATACTTTGCCAAGGTTACTCTCTTTCGTTTAAAAGGAGGAGGCTCTGCAGTGAGACTAAATCTGACTATCGGTGGTAGAGGAGAGCAAGGACTTGAGTGGCCTTTGCACCACAAACTACTAAGCGACAATCAGCGCAAACAGGAACATGCATAGGCAATGCGAAGAGTTGCAGGATGGATTACATGCAAGAGTGAGGACTGGTCTTCCACCCTTGAAACCAGTCTATCTTATCTCTCCTTATCACTCTTCCATTTTTAATGCCCTCTCTTATGCCTCCCCATGTCCCAAGTGTTCCCTCCTGAGCAGAAACTCTTCTCTACTAGGTTCTTTCATCAGGATTCAAATGCTTCGATTTTAAGTCAAGGTGACCAGGCAACCATGATTTGCCAGAACAGTGCTGTTTTTCCACCATCTGGGATAGCAAATTTTAGTGAATTTAGCACATTTCCTGGGTTTCAAAGATAGTTAACTGGAAAAATAAAGCAAGCTTTGATGAGTTCAGTCCAAATTATTTAGCAACCCCTTGCCAAAAAGCAATGTAGAGCATTTAATTCCCCAGTAATGGCTCACTGTCAAAGTGCATAGCTAGGCCTTTTGCCGCCCGTGGCGGTCCCAGCCTTTGCCACCCGGGGGCAGCCGTAAGAGGGTAGGGTGTGTGTTTGCTGGTAATCGATTCCAGCCTTTGCCGTCCCGTGTGGCCGCAGGTAAGAGCGGGTGTGGCCGCAGCCCCCCAAAACTTGTGCCACCTGGGGCGCCCCACCACCTCGACCCCTTCTTTCCCCATGCTACCCCGCTGTCTGTGTTTTCAGTTTGACAGCACTGTCTATGAAGCCATTCTATGCTTACCAGGTTGATGCAAAATCGCAGTCCTACTTCTATGTTTGTGGAATGCTCCAAGTTTTTGCTTCCAAGTTCTGGTCACCCTGTCCTGGAACACTTCTGACTCCCGGAGCCTATATGCTAAGTGCTGCACATGTCTCGAGCTCTCTCTCTCTCTTTGGCTCCCTTCCCGCTGACAGGTCCTCAGCGTTTCCCGCCAGAGTCCCCCCAGGCCCCACTCTCTGACGGTGATGGTTCTCCCCAGGTGCAGCCTGTTTGGGCTCAAATCTGAATAACCAGCACGCATCCCTCCGAGCCGGCGGCAGCGTTCATGTCAGATTTGAAGGAACATAAAGACATTTGCTCAAATGTGCTGTTTGAAGCAGATTGCCAGAGCTAATCTTGTGCGGTTCGAAGGTCCGGCCTGATCGCCCTGCAAGCATTTGACTGGCTGTCAGACGCAGCCGTCGCCTGCGGGCAGTATTCTGCATCCAGATCAAAATAAAGAAATATGTGACCCACACCACCGTCTCCAACAACACCCCCTCCCTTTCCAGCCACGGATATGAGAGGAGGGCTGCACAAATCTGCCGACTGTCAGATGTGACCAACGAGAAAATGGCGATGACAGAATGTTGAGAGTGCAGATCTGTACCACCATTTTAGCTTTTATTTTCTTGATGGGTGGGTGTGTGAATGTACAAAAGACACACATTCATGTCAAAATACACTGAACTGAAACAAGCAGGTAGGTTCATGTAGGCCACAGATAACCACACTACACCACAGCACACACGCTCCAACACACACCAACCCACCGCGTCACACATACAACATATACCTTACCCTCATATTGTGTATGCACTTACACCATACCTAATCACACCATATCACACATGCTTACATACACTATACTTGGCTGCAATCAATACCACCCTATGCAAAAAGGTGATGACTATTTGGCATCTGTCAGCATGTTAGGCAAATTCAAAAAGTGTAATGGTTCTGTGTGATGCCAAAAACATTGACATCAACTCACTTGCTTAAAAGGCAAACGATAACCTTACTACCTCTGGCTGTCAACAAGACTTTAATATTGCAATAGACAAACACAATAAATTCGTATAAACCTGATTAATGAATTTCCTCCACTGAAAAGCAAGAATAAAAGACATAAACCTTTTCTTCCCTGTTTCTTGAAGGATCTGTGTTGAAAAAATTTTCTTCTTGAAATAAACTGGAGACACAAATTCTCTGTGTCTAATCTGGCTAGCCTCTGGGCTGCCAGAAGAAACAACAAATCAAACATCTTCAAAGCTAAATCTAACCTCATGAAATCTCTGCTCGATGTGTCCCAAAATCAGCCAAAACTTCTCTTCAACAACATTAAACAAACCAACATTCAGCCTTCAACTAGCACGGTCTACATACCTCTATCCAAATGTGAAGATTTTGTAAACTTCTTTGCTGTGAAAGTAGACACTGTTGAACTTTCACTTCCGCAAAGATCCGCCAATTCGGACTGTGCAATGGATCACAAGGCCGACTGGACCGGGTCATACTTGAATGCATTCTCCTAGGAAGAGGTACTTCAAATCATAAATAAGGTCAAATCTTCCACCCCCTTTCTCTGACTCCCTGCATGGGTCTTTAGCAAGAAAACAGCAAAGCTGTTTCTACAATACTGGACCTCCCAGGTGAATTCCTTATTGGAACAGATGTTTTCCCCGATTGTCTGAAAATTTGCTAGGTCTCCCCTATCCTAAAAAATCCCTCTGATGACACTAATGACCTGAAAAACGTCGGCCCCTGTTAGGGAAGGTGTTAGCAAGTTGTGTAGCTACATAACTATCCTTTCATATACAGGTAAACAAGTTTCTTGATATGCTTCTGGTTTCAGGCAGGACAAAAGCCCTGAAACCGCTCTCCATCAAATTGTGGATGATTCTCTCTGCTTCCTCGATTCAGGTAAATCCTGCCTTCTTGTGCTTTTGGACCTCTCTGCTGCCTTTGATACAGCCAACCACCATGCTCTGATTACCATTCTTAAGGGATGAATGGGCATCAATGGTGCAATCGTAAACTGGTTAGAATCCTATTTGTCTAAAAGATCGCAAATAGTTAAAAAAGGAAGCTCTGTTTCTAGGAATACTACCCTGAAACACGGGGATCCTCAAGGCTCAATCCTATCCCCAACCTTGGTAATCTATATCTCAAACCACTTGGGGAGATTCTGATTAACTCTGAAACTCTTTTTTACCGATTTGCGGATGACATCCAGCTTTACCTGCAGATTTCTTGCCTGAATAAGATCTTTCTTCTCTCCAAAACCTTTGCCAGGACTCAAAAGTGGATGACAAACCAGCACCCAAAATTCAACCTACCAAAAACTGAATTTCTTCTCATCTCAGAAAAAAAAGTCGAGTCTCCCTGGCCAGGAGTGGATCGATTTCCTTCTCTCCACTGAAGTGAAAACTGAAAATTGTGAACAAGGGTAAATCATTGGGATTTATCCTTGATAGTCGCCTTAACATTCAGAAGTAATTTTCATTCATGGCCGAGGGAGCTGGCAATTAACGTAGGCAGTTCATTCTTGAGCAGGACCTGAAAACTGTATTCCAGTGGCTGATACCCTCCAGGCTGGACTATGAAAACCCTCTTATCTCTGGTCTTCCGAGAGCACATCTGGCACCCCGGAGAGCAGTCACAGAGCTGCCCGCTCTGTGACAGGTCCCAAAGAAGTTGATCACATTTCCCCTCTTGTTCACACCCTACAAGGGGTTCCCAATGAAGCAAGAGACCAAATCCAAAATGTCATGCTCCACCCACAAAGCCCTCCCCAATGCCACGCCTTCCTTCTTAGTAGGAAACTGAAAACCTCTGCTGCTTAATTTGGATCAACAAATACTGAAGCCCTCCTGTTGGAACCTCCAACATTCCAACTACAACGCTTTATGAAATAACATTCTCTGGCAGTACAAAAAGAATCTTCTACCACCTCTAGTAAAACCTTGAGTGTTGCCACATTTAACAAGAAACTCAAAATCCCACATAAGGGACACTTTGTATGAAGCTAGGATCACTTCTCTACATCCCCTTTTTAGGTCGAGCCTGGGCAGCGCATGCACTGCTCTGTGAGGCATGCTGTATCAGAGTAGGCACTTGAAGCTCCGCCCACTCTCCGTCCATATTTTTTATTGGCTTGTGTCTTAGTTCTTTGTAAATGCTGGCTTCTGATTTGGTAATCAGCTTGTTAGTCCCTCCTTAGTACTGCCTTGTCTTCATTTGTAACCTTCCATGAGGACTGCCCCTTTTACTTCGGTTGTTACACCGTCTGTGTCATTTACTCTGTAAGCACTATTTTATTTAATGGGTTTTGTCCTACTGCAGGCACAACGTGCTTTCCTTATATTCACGGGCGCCATGCGTGCTTTCACTTTCCAAGCAGCCGGAGAATGGTGACTACTTGTTTGCAATGCCATAGGTCTCGCATTTAGGAGTTTGAGCTATTGCCATTGGAAATGACAATAGCTTAAACTCTCGCAAATGAGACACCTATTGCTTTACAAATCTTTTTTTTGTGGGTTGTTTCCAAGTGCCCCATGCCACGCTTGCACGTAATAGAAGCCACGCCCCTTTCTTTATACACAGGTCATCTCAAGAAAGGGGCGTGGCCTCTATTAAGTGCAAGCGCGGAATGGGGCTCTTGGAAACAACCCACAAAAAAAAAAAAGCAATATTTGCAATTCAATTTGTCTCACATTTGCGAGAATCTAAGCTATTGACATCTACAGTGCCAATAGCTTAAAGTCTTGTAAATGCGAAACCTAGTGCATTGCAAATGCTTGTTTCACTTATCCTAGCTATCCATATATAATCTGACTGACCCACGTCTCCTGATTCAAATTGCTGGCTCCATGTGCTTTCGTTGTTTCTTTTCTGTTATTTATTTTATAATGATTTTTAATCATATTCTTCTTGTTCTCTTTTAAAACACTCTGATGCCCTCACGCCAGGTTTGCGCTATATAAAACCACAACAAGGAGTAAATAAGCACATTAGATGCAGGGTTACCTCTGAGCATACAAGTGGTAAGGAGGGCTTGTGGTGATGAAAAGAATGACGCTGTTTAGGAATGCAATTGCATAAGCAAAAACAACATGTTTGAATTGCTTTTTGTTTCAGGTTAAAATACGTAATATGGCTCTTATGAAGAGGTGTTGAAATATGAGAGGTGAAGTCAACAAAGCTGCATTCCGCTCTCTTTGTTTTCCCTCCCATCTCCCTCTCTCGTAAAACGGGTGAGAGGCAGACATCATATTAGAGGCCTCTCTCTCCATATCACACACACAGGTGAGGGATAGACAGTGTGTATGTAGGCCTGCCCTCTCTCGCTCTCACTCTCCCATCTCTCTATATCTGGGACAGGTGGAGAGACAGGTACCATATTTAAAGGCCTGCTCTCTCTCATTTCCACTCCCGCTCTTTCTCCTGTCTCTCCCCCCTCCCTTTTTCTCTCCCTCTCCTGCCACTATACATCCTCCCCCTTTCTTTGTTTCTCTTTCTCTCCAGCTCCCTCTCCCTCCTCCCCCTTTCTTTGTTTCTCTTTCTCCCCAGCTACCTCTCCCTCCTTTCTTTGTTTCTCTTTCTCTCCAGCTCCCTCTCCCTCCCCCCCCCCCTTTCTTTGTTTCTCTTTCTCTCCAGCTACCTCTCCCTTCTCTCCAGCTCCCTCTCCCTCCTCTCCAGCTCCCTCTCCCTCCTCCCCCTTTCTTTGTTTCTCTTTCTCTCCAGCTACCTCTCCCTCCTCCCCCCTTTCTTTGTTTCTCTTTCTCTCCAGCCCCCTCTCCCTCCGTCTTCACCATGGGGCAAATGAGGAACGCACACCATTTTTAGAGGCCGAACTCTCTCTCCCACGTTCCCTTTGTCGCTGTTTCTGCCGTGCTCTGCCTGTCTCTCGCCCTCACTCTCCATCCCTCTCACACAGTCTCAGGTGAGCGGGAGACGCAGCATACACGAGCCGCCCCTCTCTCGCTTATTAGCGCTCCTTTTATCACAGTTTCAGCTCAGAGCACAAAGGACCAATTAGCCGATATTCATGTTTAATTGGACCGGAGAAAAGACGAGATTAAGGCCTTTTATCAGACTTTTCAAAGCGTATTCTCAAGGAGGATAAGTGCTTCTGAGCCCGGCACCAGCCCTGACACCTTCCGGCGTTCTGTGATAGCGTAGTGTTCTCACAGTGCCCAGTGGCGTTGCAGCGGTGCCTTGGGCCCAAGGGCTAGCAAGGGGAACGCGACCCCATCACCAGATTTGGCAGTATAAAGCTGGAATTGGAGTGCAGTAGTTCCCTTGCCCCCGTGGTCGCTGGTGCTAGTGCACCTGCTGCACCATTGATAGCCCCGGGCAGAGTAGCACAGCTGAGGTGTCACCTGGTGCGACATCTGAATGTAAGAGGCCGAGCATATCGCAGGCGTAGTGTCTGCCTACGGGGTACCAGAGTACCTCAGGGGCAGGCGCCTGCCCTTAGTGCACTACTGCTTATCCCTGGTGTGGTGTCACCCTCTGTGGAGACTGCAGCCTATCGCATGATGACGTCACCCTCGGTGGAGACCACAGCCTATCTCATGACGTCACCCTCTGTGGAGACAACGTCACCCTCTGTGGAGATAACAGCCTATCTCATGACGTCACCCTGTGTGAAGACCACAGCCTATCTCATGACGTCACCCTATGTGGACACCACAGCCTATCTCATGGCGTTCCCCTCTGTGGACACCACAGCCTATCTCATGACGTCACCCTCTGTGGAGACCACAGCCTATCACATGACGTCTGCCCAGGGCCGGATTGGCTACTGGGCAGTTTGGAATGCTGCTGAGCTGGGGGCTGATTTCGTTTATGGAGCCTGTGTGTGCTAAACGAAATTCGTTTTGCTTTAATTATTTCGAAGCACACGCAGGTCTCCGTGAACAAAATCAGCCCCCACCGCAGTGAAATCAGCCGCCAGCTCGGCAACATTCCAAACTGCCCGGTAGGCACCCCGGCCCTGCGTCTGCCTCGCGGAGCACATAGTTTACCGCAGGTGTGGAGCCCATCTGTAGGAGAATGTAGCCTCTTACAGGTGCTCGGTCTGTACATAGGCTCCAGCAGTCTCTCACAGGGGCAGTCTGTGCCTATATCCAGAGACTACCGTATCAGAGGCGCACCACCTGCAAAACATAGATCACCGTTTATCACAGGTGCGGCGCCAGCCTTCAAGAGACCACCGTTTAGCACAGGTATGTCATTTGCCTATCACAGAAGACAACCTAACACAGAACCTGCTTTCCCTATAGACAGGGCCACTAAAAGTAGGTGATTGTGGGGCCACGGCGATTTTCGCATAATTATACATTTGCAAAATTTGCCACCAACTTTCCATCATCTGACATAAAATCTACAGATCTTAACCAAAAAATGGTTTTTGTTTCTAGCTCAAACGGTTCAAAAGTTACTAAAATGCAGCAATACAAGTTGCCATGTGGTGGTAGACCCTTTGCAAAGTTTGAATGATCGATTTTCTGTTGCTTTTTGCTAAATTTGTGTATTACATTGGTACTATTGGGGTGCAACCAATGCCCAGACAGTTACCAAGTTTAAAAATGACAACGAAATTAAGTAAAACTTTTACAAAATGTGGCGCATTGTGCCACATAATTTGCCTTTCCTTTCCACATAATCTACCCAACCCTGTTGCATAATTTGTCTCTCTTTTGCCACATAGCGGCAGTGGCCCTGCCTGTAGGTTGCCACAGTCTATCACAGATGCACCACAGAGACGTTTTAAGGCATAGGCAAAGTGGGCAATTGCCCAGGGCCCCCACCTTCCAAGGGCCCCCCTAAGAAAGTGAATGTTGTCACTGTTAGACCGCTGTCTAGTCTAATTCGCTATCAAAACCTTCCTCCCGCCCTCTCTGGCTAACATCTGTCTATGACTATCTCTTTACCCAGTGTCATTTTAAGGACTTTTTAGGGTCACATTTGTTTCAAACAGGAGCCTCCAAAATATGACTTTGCCGGGGCCCCAAAATCCTAACTAAGGCGGAACCAGGAACTCGGTCACGCCGCCGATAGGGCTGTGGTGCCGGTCCCTGGTTGGACTTTTCTGGCCGGGAGGGGGTGGGGCCAGCGCCAATGACGCGCGCGGGTCTCCCCCTCCACGCCTTGGGTTAGGAAGGTGGCGTGCCCCGGAAGCAGTTGTTTGCACTTCCGGGGCAACGCAGGGAAAACAGGTCCCGGATCTAGCTAGGGCCTGTTTTATCCGGACATGGGAGCACTCTATAAAAAGAGCAACGGAGTAGCGGGAGAGTCTCTTCCTCCCCGCTCTGCCCCCACAGCACCTCGCCAGCGCACACGTAGGGCTGCTGCAGCCTCTCTTTTTTCTTTCCCCACCCACAATCCCCTAAGGTAGCGAGATTGTTAAGAATTAATTTAGTTAGACATATGTTTCAGGGTTGATTTGCTCAAAGTCTTTGTAAGTCTTCCCATGGTTTGCATTATTAGTTAAAGAATGTCTGTGTGATTATGTTTTCTTTTACAAGTAAAAGTCAATTATCAATTGTCGTATTTTATGTCTGAGTATCCTTGGTCTGCAGTAAGGTCATGATTAATAGGTCTAATTTTACATCTCTTAGTAGGCATCCCATTGGTTAACAGGGACACCTGTGGGGAGGGGGGTGGGGGGGACAGTGGTTTCTCATCGCACTCCAGGGGGCGCTCGCAGCCGTTATGCTGAAGGGTGCAGGGGGTAGGGAGTTCCACTTCTGTAGGCAGCTTGGGCCAACCCCTGCGCAGGCGCATTGGGCGCCAACATGGCATAACATGCATAACATCAGCCCCTGGTAGTTAGGTTGGAAGGGTGAAGGGGGTGTCTGCGAAAAGAGTCTGCTGGGCCCACAGGCCTCCTGCGCAAGGTCACTCCGATAAAGGGGGACTTGTCAATTAGTGGGGAACAATCATGACCTTGCATGTAGGCTCATTCAGGATACGCAGAAAACAAATGTACATGTTCCAGTTTTAAGTTAGGTATGGTTATGTATTAGATTTATGTTAAGGATAGCCATTCATCATGTCAAAAAATTGTATGACAAAACGTGAGTGAATATGTTGATGTTTTCTGCGTAAAATGTTTTTAAAAAATGATTTGAATTATGTTTTTTATTATTTTTTTTAAAATACATCCGGGGTTTTTTCGACCCCTAATCCAAAGAGAATTGTGTTGGAGGTTTTACTGTTGATACCTCTGGGGAGAGGGGGATCATAGTTGAAGGGTAAGTGACCATTACTTGGGATGGGGACTCGGCAATACCAGGCCATATTAAGATGACACTGGCGCACTATGTGCCTATAGCAGACCAAAGCCTATCAAAGGTGCAGTGTCTGCATACAGGAGTCCATAGGCTATCACAGGATTTTCATCTGCCTACAGAGTACATGGAAACCTTATGCTACTGTCTATAGGAGACTGTGGCTTAGCAGACCTGCTGTGCCTGCCTGTATGGAAACCATTGTTTATCATAGGTGCTACATCTCCCTATAAGAGATTATACTCTACTGCAAATGCCTATGGGAGACAATAGTTTATCAATCGTGCAGTGACAGTCTATATGCAGATTATAGGCAATCATAGGTATACTGTCTGCCTATAAGCAAGGTCACTGGACTTATGCGGCAATGGAAGGCCAACCTATGTGGCATGCCTCATAACATTTTGTTGCAAGAAAAGGCAAAATTATGCAATATAATGTGGCACAATCTGTGACAGTATTACTTTGTTTGTCATTTAAAAACCTTTTAAGACTGTCTGGCCAAAGGTGCGCCTCATTAATGCCAGTGTATGAGCTGAATACAGCAATCAACAGCTAATGGGTCAGCAGTTAGCATTTGCAAAGGGTCTGTATTGCATGGAAGCATATTTCAACACTTTTTGCAGTACTTTTTGACCCGCTTGCACTCAGACATTTTGTTGATGAAATCTTCGGGGGGTGATGCCAAATCAGTGTAATTTGCTTTTATGTAATTACGTAAAATTTTGCAAAATCATATGTAATTATGCAAAAATGCAAAGCCAGCAGTAACCACTACATTTTACTATGAAATGCTTCCTCTCATTAATTTTAGATGCAAGGACGCATTTTGCGTTAACAAATTAGTTCCCAAAACACAAGTTTTGGAAACAGCAGCTGCTTGAGTTCCAGTTTTGTGTGCTGTTTCTGTTCTGTCATTTACCAATAAATGGAGCTTCATTACACACTATGGCATAATGGTGCTTTTATGGATATATTTATATCCGATTAACGATTAATTGAATTGAATTGATAATGGTGCAATTTCGGGAATTTTGCTTAAGATCTGCAATGCGAAATACTCGAAACTATAAAAATGAAGCCAGCATAATTAAAAGTTCACCTAGGCATAGTTTGTGCCCTTGGGTATCTGCAATCATCCCATTACACTAGGTAGCATGCCACCGAAACAATACTACTTTGTAAATACAATATACAAGTAGCTCACTGGTCACTTCATGATTCAAGACATCTAAGCTCAAAGCAATGGATGGGTGGAGGAAATGATGGATGCATGGATGAATGGATGGATGTATGGGGTTGTAACTGTGCGGGTGGATGAGTTGGATGGGTGAATGAATTACTGATTTGGCAATTTTGCTGGTGAACTGTTGATTTTACAGATAGGAGAGTAGTTGGATGAATGGATGACTAGATGCGGGTTGTGCATTGGTGGGTGGTTGATAGAAAGAACGGACAGATAACTAGACAAATGGATGGATGGATGAATGGATAGATTGGTATTTGCAAGGGTGGATGCAAGGAGGAAACATTTATATCACAGGGACATATCTTTATGTGCTGAAAGGCATGGGTTTAAGAGAATGTAGAGAAGAAGAAGATCTTCCGAATCATCTGAATAGAGGACCTTTTAGATCTTCGTGGATAGGGGACTCCTCGTTGCACAGAGCCAAGTCGCTGCATGGAACACACCCTTATCCATGTATCACATTATCTGAACTTCTTTGGTATTGTAGTTGATTTATTATGTAAGCCTGGGCTGTCTGAAAAAACATGTATGTGCATCGAATGGAGGTCTTTTCTTTAACTTAGTTCTGTATTCCTAGCAAGTGGAGTCTTCTGTTGACATTTTAAGAATTTATCTGGGAGCTTTGGAAAGCTTGAAATCACTCCACAGTTCAAAACCCAGGTCCAGGATTCTGGGGTGCCATGAGTCCAGCTGAATGTGGGACAAGAGCCTTATGCTGTGTTCCTCAGTGGAATCCAAAGCAATTGTAGTCTAAACCAGTCTACATGAGTTATTTGGAGGTGTGTAAACAGGGAGTTTACAGAAGCACATATACTTGGTTTCTGCCCTCAAAGTCAGATGGAGAGCATGCGTAAGCTTTGGGTCTTAGAGGTCTGACACCAGCTTTTATTCGCTTGAAGATTTCTTGAACAATCTGATGCAGCTCACTCAAGATTTTTTCTTTTGCTGTAAAGTGGGTTGGGGGGCAACAGTGTATTTGTACTCCAAGCTCTTCTTTCAATATACTTTTTGTATAGTACAGATAACTTCCACTGCTGGCTAAAGTAGAGATATCCATGCTCATTTCAGGAGGTCGCACGTCCAGAGGTTTGGAGGAGGTCTACTGCCCGATTCAGAAGGTTTTACTTTCGTCTGCCAATTATTTCAGGACTGTTCTACATTGAACAATACCAAACTCTAGTCTTGTTATTACCCAAAAAATCATCAAAGCCAAACAATAACTTTAGTGGAGTAAGAGGGGATTCTTTCATAATGAGGATGGCTGCACATTTAAAACCTTGACCACAGAGTAGATTTGAATCTAAAATTACTTTTGACATTGAACAGAAGCACCATGTCTTTTGCCTTCATTGTTATAGCTGGTGGACTTCCTAAATTCTGTGTCCAATCGAAGGTGATTGACTTCTGTTGTAATCTGCTAAATGCACAGATTTCAGTATTTACGCCATTAAAAAAAACATTTCTTCAATCCAGTGGTAAATGCGTATAAGACAGGTTGTGATTTTCTCCTGGCATCATAGATCTCAATCTGTCTTTCAAAACCAAATACTATTTTTATTTCAACATTCTGTCCTGCTTGAGACTTAAACTAAATGAGGCAGGAAGAAAATGAGTTATCGTCTTGCTGCTTGAAATAAAGGAATGTGTTTTGTTTCATAAACCACCCAGTTTTGCACCAATAGTGTTTCATCCAAAATGGCACCCAGATCTCTACTGTGTGTTGACTGAAAGCAATTGCCCCCATAGCATGAGTTTGAAACTTTCCCCTCATCTCAACGAATATGATCGCGTACTATGAGGTATCATGCACCCCCACTCAAATCTTTTGTTGGTAAACAACATCATGGCTGGGGTTCTTATATATGGCAAGGGACTGTTTTGGGACTAATTGCTGTTTGGAGAACTTTTCAGTCTGAACATGACTTATTATTGTCAAGTTATTAAAAATGAGAAGGTCGAATGAAAACTCAATTACAAAAGATGCTATGGTGTCTGTCATATACCTGGCAAATTTACCTGGACAGGCTTCTAGTCACATTTAGAGTTTAGAGGTAATGGAAAATCCTACCATTTTGGAGGAAACTCCGATTAATTAGTATAATCCTAATGATTTTCTTGCACAATACTATCCCTGTGGTGGAGGTATTTCAGTAGGTTGGTTGAGCTACGTGTGTCGAGTTTCGATTCTAAAGCTGAGGATTTTCACTTCCTGCTACACTCTAAGGGAATTCATTTTTCTATATTTACAACATTAGCCTTCACTATCCTCTATTTGTATAAGATTTGAAATTACGCAAAAATATTTGATCAAATCCAACTATTAAGAAAGTATAATTCGGGGGAGGAGCCAAGATGGCCACCGGAGCGGACGTGTAGGCTCCCGGCTCCGCGAGTTCTCGAGCCCCGCTCTGAAATCCTGATTATCATCCTGAGGTCGCGCTGCAGCGGGGTGTTGGTGATTGCGCGCTGTCCTCATTCGTGTTCTCCTGGGGTTTCTACCTGCCTGGTAACTGGAGTTATTCGGGAAGTTGTTTGGTGGCCTCCGCAGCCCTGAAGCCGGGACCTACGCAGCTGAATGCCGCCGGGTTCTAATTTCTCAACACCGGCCAGCCGGGCCTGTTCGGAGCTGGCCCTTTAGGACGCATTGACTGCCGACGGGGAGCAGGAACAGAATTTCGCTGCTGGGGCGCAGCTCCTCGCACCACGCGACTGGGGTGCATTTGCGAGATGGGGACTAGCTGGGCATACTTCTTCTTTGTGTAAAGCTGGAGGTGAGCAGTATCGACCCCATTTTCGAACTTGCCCGGTCTTTGCGGACCACCCCCGAATTTGCCCCAGCCTTGAATTGATGAGGGGATGGCTGTTACCGAGGATCGCTCCTTAGAGGTCTGCCTTGTTGGCATCGGTACCTTGGACTGCTGCCTGCCGGTGCCGTCCTCGCCCCCATCTTATTGTCATTCTCCCTCCACGGTGGAACCGTTTGCTGGCTCCCTGCACGAGATAGGCTGCAGTACCCTGCCTATCGCTGTGATGTGTGATGGGGTGTGCGGGTCATCTCGTAACGCGGTGATGTGGGGTCCACAACCTGAGCTATCCTGTGGCACCATTCTCGCTGCTCTTGGGGACCTACGATCTGCGTGGAGGGATGGTTACCGAGAGCTGGGTGAGAAGCTTGATGGCGTTGCGTGCACTCTGAAGCGAATATGGCTGGACTGCTCCCAGTGGGATGGCGATTTGCCTTCTCCAGTTCCTGAGGTGGCTACTATGTTTCCCCGCGAGTGCGGAGGGGAGCGGATTATCCCTGATAGTGTTGTTGCCTGCGGACGGCCGTCTGCCAGCTCCTGTGGCGCTGCAGTGTATCTCTCCCGCCTGGGGGCTGAGACTTCGTTCACGGTATCGTCGCTATTGCCCCGAACAATGCTTTTGCGGCTGTTAGCCCCTTTGACTGCATCCTCCCTCCAAGCCCCACGAGTTTTGCTGTGGACTGTGTGTCATCGGACGAACCTGGGGATGATGTTTGTCGGTGAAGATGGACCTATTGGTAACGGGCGGCGTCCATTTTGTGTTCACAGACCTCTCTTCTGCCATGCGTGGACATTTTGTTTCTTTGTGTTGGGTGGGACGGGCTTCCCACAGGGGCCATGTTTAGGGGGGCTCGCACGAACGGGCCAGGGCTAGGTGCTCCCTTTCATAGTTGATGGCTGCTTGGCTGGCGGAGGATCGGATTGATATGTCCCAATGTAACATTCAGCTGCGCTGTGTTTGATGACTCTCCCCATTCATTACCGTAACTGTTGCTTATTATTGTTGCCATTTACTCTTGGGGTGGAGAATGAACTTGTGGCTTGGGAGACCGGGAGCTCATATGTATGACCCTCCTCCGATTTATAGGGTTTCTTCTTCTTTTCTTTCTTCCTGTTCTGTGTCTATATTTCGGGTATTCTTTATTGGGCGACAGACACACTGCTAGGGGGGGGGTAGGCCGTAGCCTCTGCATGTGTGTAGGGTGGGGGGTGAGGAGGGGGGGCTTTTATTTTGTCCGTTTTCAGTTCCTATGGGCCTTATTTTTTCTCTTCCTTTTTTAACTCCTTTTCTCTTCTTCTTTTCTTCTGGTCAGTAGGGTGGCTTGGTGTGGGGTGGGTACGGACTGGCGCGAAATATTTTGGTGGTAGTTTATCCTTCCATTGCTATTTATGTGCCGATACTTTGCTTATGTTTCTCTGTTCGTTAGGTATCCTTTGGTAGGCGTTGCCCACTCTTACTCTCGCTGGACTGTATGGTTACTGATCCTTCTCTGTTTCTATCCTTTTACGTATATTGTTAAAATTTTAAAATGAACCTTAATTCTCCTGTTTCTCGGCAGTCTGATGTTTTCCAGTGTAATTCTGAATGCTTGCTACTTTGTATTGATGTACTGCTGAGTCACCGTATAACTTATGAAAGTGCTTAGACAGACGTCGAGGCCGGCCGGGTGGTTGTAGGCCCGTAAATGTTTGATGATACTGCACAATAAAGGTTTAAAAAAAAAAAAAAGAAAGTATCATTCATTGTTGAGACCCTCGTTGAAATGAGCATGTCTATGTTGCATTTTGTGTCACACTGAAAATAAAGCACTAAAGAATTTCTCCCAATTGAGAGAGCAAGAGCAATATTTCCAGCAGCAGAAGAGTAGAAGGATTTGTATAACCTAGAGCAGAAGGGGCTAGTGTTGAGTTCCATCCCAGGGATGAAAAATTCTGCAAATTTAGCAGCGGTACCATTGGCAGAATATACAGTTTTGCTATGCCACAGAAAGAGCACCCAGTGGGCGGTTGCAACATTTTCAACGCTTTTGGGATGAACATGTCTCTGGAAGGCGTATTTCACAAACTATATTTCACTCTGTCACATGGCTTGCTCTCCAGGGCTCTTGAGACATTTCACACAGCCCACTGAAATCCTTGAGAATGGCACAGGCTTTGGCCCAGATTTGTGAATGCTTTGGATCAGGTTTGTGTCACAAAAGCACTACATCTTAGAAGATATAGCAAATGTTTTCTCTCTCCCTTTGACGCAAGGCACAGCAGCACTTTTGGTTGCTGTACAGTGTGAAATACTAGTAAATCTGTCTTAAAGGGGTACACATCCTCCATGTACTTTACCTGTTTACTTCTTCTTTGTCTCTCTTACCAACACTCTTTGTTTTGTACTTTCCATCTCTCTCTTTTTCTCAGCATGCATCTTGGTCTCTCTGCACACCCAATTCTGTCTTCATCTCCCTTTGCATCTTTTATTCACTCCTCGGCCCCACCATCTCTCATGAACTTTGCCGCTCTTTTTTTGCTCCCGTCTCATCCCCTCCCCTGCTTCCATTACACTGAATTATGATTTTTTTCTAGGTTTTTTAGAGTGCTGTGTTGCCTCCCACCACTCTAGAGCATTGCATCGTCCAGAAAATAATCTAAGTGATGTCAGAAGGGACCCTTATCAAAGTTAGATGACTCCTGTTCCGGTGTCACCAATGCCGAAGGCTTGTTTGAACGCTTCTGTTATGAGAAGTTTCATCAAGTGCTGGTAGTTTGGGTCTGACCTCATATTTGCTTTTAGAGCTCCATGGGTCTTCCTTGGATCTGTCTCCCATGTTTTTGATTCTCTCGTAAACTTGTTGGATTATCTAATGTGATGTGTCCGCCAGTAGATCCTCAGCCAGCTTGATATGATGCACCAGCTCCTCCATGTACCCAGTAGGCCTTACACACATCAGAAAATGCTTTAATTATGATCATTGGCTCCAGGGAGAGGCACAGGAGCACTGTAAGCTTATGGTTACATTTTTGCCTGATTCTGCAGTCGTTGAAGCTTATCATGTAGTTCGACGCAAATCCTGGTCTAGACTATATTGCTGTGGACCCGAGACACAATCACGGAGTGTTGTCAATTCACCTCCCTTGGTCTGCTAGTAGAAGTGTGATGAGCTTCCAGAGCCTGGCCATCTGAAGCTTTACTGAAGGGCCAGATGGAAGTTTTAAAGGGAATTATATTTTAATTATTGTCTAGTTGGCCATCTCCTAACTAAAAGTTGCTAGCTTTGTTTGCACTTTCGAAAAAGAGATCCATAACTTACTGAATGGTACTGTTCCTCATGCACTGTTATATTTCCAATGCCGTTGTCATAAAACACTGCAGCACATGGTGGCTGCCCATGTACAAGCCAAATGAATAATTGCATCGTAGTCTCTTATATTTTTCTCATGATGTCTCTCTGATACCCTATCCCAGCTCTTTCCTGTGTTTGTCAAATGATCCTCTCTCATTGTGACTCTTTTTTTTCCATATCGCCACAGATAAGCCTCTGCCTCAAGGAATATCCGGAAGCCTCATTGGGATTGTAGGTGGCGCCATTGTGGCCCTCTTCCTCATCGCCGTGGCTATTTCCACATTTGTCCTCCACAGAAGACAGCAAAAGAGTCAGACAGAGACAGACAGTGACCTGTGAGTAGATGCCATGTTCTGCGCCTGCGGAGAGAGGAGTTTGCCAAGCATTGGCCATCAAACCATTCCATTGAAGGCCAGTGCATGGCTTTTGAGTGACAGGAAGGGAACCACAGAAGGAGAAGCCACTGTATGGTTTTAGGCAAGGCAAAGGAAGCGGGGGAGTTCATAGTGAACCCCTTCTTTCTTTACCGCCAGCTAAAATCGAACTTAGGGCCAACCTCGGGCCCCTCAATCTTCCAAACACCTCCATATTGTCTCACTGTGCCCTTTTCCTGCTTCATCCTATTACCACCTTTCCATATGTGATACACAAATAGTCGCTGCCCACTCCACATCACTGAGTGCCTTATTCCTATTCCTAACTGCACCATCTCCCCATTACTATACCCTGCACTGTCTTCTCCAAACATGATATTATTTGTGGCATGTTTCTCTTGTCACTATGACATGACATCTCTCCTTCCTGATGCTTCCTTGCAATACTTCATTTCACTCTGAACAACTTCTCTCCGACATTTGACATCGCTGCGCCGAGCTACAAACAACTCCTTGTCGCAATGGCATGACCCCTGTCTTCTCCCAAGCCGCCTCGCTGTCTCCCAACCCCTTTTGCCCCACTCCCCACCTCTGTTGTCACACTTCTTGGTCCACATCACTGTGTCAGTGCTCCTCTTCACTCCTCTTCACTCCCTGTCACTGAGTCCCACCTTGTCCCTCATCTCAATGTCCTGTGAAGGCTGAGGCTCAAACAGATCATTGGCATGCATGCATGCACCCCCACATCTCTGTTGCTTTCACTAGTGTCTGGGCCTCTAAAGGTTAAGTGGCGGACTGTGTAGATTAGCGCAGTGGGGCGGGTTTGGGGGTGGTGGGGTGGAAGTGACAAACAACTGAATGATGAAAATAAAATAAATGAATAAATAAAACCACTTACCTTGCGCTTGCCGCATCTCTAACTCTGAGATGCGGCGAGCGCAAGGTAAATGGTTTTATTTATTTATTTTCACTAATCTGTCGTTTGTCACTTCCACCCACCCCCGCCTCACCGCGCTTACCTGCACGGTCCGCCACTGACAATGTTTTGTCCTAGTTTTTTTTATAGCCTGTGTGGCTAGAACTAGCATTATATCATATTGTCTGATGTACACACCAGACCCTACCTTTGTATTCACCTTCCTTTGTAGTCTAAAACACCTACACATAAACACACTGCATACTGTGCGCAGCATTAAAAACCCCTCAGCATCATAGACAACATGCCCTAAGAAAGTACACTCTCGGAGCCTCAGGTTCACCAACAAAAACGCATTGTCCTACACACTCTCCGAGTGAACTTTCCCTGGCACATTTCTCATACATAGTGGCACCTGGGTGGTTCACCACCAGTGTGCATTCTTAAATAGATTTACGCATTGATCCAGAGCATTCTTTGTCAAGGAACTAATGAAGAAATATTTGGAATGCACTCCTCCATGAATATTAACAAATGCATAATTATGAGTCGATTTAGCGTTTTAGAATTCAAGAATAGACTGGTTTTGTTATGCAAAAACTGCCATCACCTGTCAGAATACAAATACAAAGCCTTGTATGTTCAAAAATAAAATAATACATTTTATAAAACAGACAAACACTGTTTCGTGCTCTGTCTCTCTTTGTCTTTGTTATTTTATGCATTTCTTTCTCTCTTTTTCATATTCTTCCTATGCGCCTGTGTTCGTGCTTCATTTCAAGTTGTTAAATTAAATGAGTTGCTAGGGTCACATGGATGCTCTGTGGCAAACATAGTATGAGGATTGTTCTCCATTGCTTCTTAATGCTGGTGGACATCTACTGCTAACAACGAAATGTCAGGTTTAGTGAAATTGAAGAAGTTCAAATTGTCCCATGGAAAATATGCAAAAGTACCGCTTCTGATGATGTGTTTGAAGGGTTGTTTAAGTTCCATGCACTTATTTAGATATGTATGATCGCTCATGGTCTAAGAGGCAATAAGAAAATCAGAGGAAAAAATTGAGCTTTTAACACCCAGAGCCTGATGCACTACAAGCAGGCAGTAATCTCTCTGATTTAGGGCCTTATTAGAGTTGGGCTGATGACATACTCCATAAAAACGGTGTTAGATATCCGACAAATGCCATAGATTATAATGCACTTGCAGTGCGGCACATAGACCTGCGCCCACCAAACTATAAATAAGGTCCTTCATTTATTAAAACAGTATGTATACAAAAGTTGAGGTAACAAACCTTTTTGTACAAGACAATTAATTCCCTCTTAAAGCTAAGGGAATCATGGATATAATTAGCTGATTTTTATTTTGAATGTTCTATTCATTGGTTCTTTGTTGAACACTTCTTTAGAGAGGCTTAAATAACATTCTATACAAAAGCAATTTGTCATCTAAATCATTAACAAAGAGGTGAAATTGTATAAGTGTTTGAGAAGTGAATAGCAGACCCAATACACTTCATTAGAGTGGCTGAGAAGTGCACAGTAGGTTTAATACACTTTGCTGGCTTGGCAGAGAAAAGTGAAGCAGATTCAATGCCCTTCACAGCGGTGGCAATGAGGTGAACAACAGGGCCCCGGAGTGAACAGCAAGGCTAAACCACTTAATGGAAATAAACAATTTTTGTTATTTGGGTATTTTGGAGAAGCTTTGCATGCTACATAACTGCTAAAGCAGAGAGCTAAAAGTTACTTTAGAAAGGGTTGAGAAGTACACAGTCGATCTAATCTACTATATAAGGATGATTTATAAATTCCTAATCTGATACACTTTATAAGAATCTCTGAAAAGCGTACAACTGTTCCCATTCACTTTATAGGAGTCCCCAAGATGTGCATAATCTAATGCATTTATTACGATTCTCTAAAAAATTGTGGAGAAGCAAGCTGGATGTAGCCTTATGGCTAGAGCGGTCGAACTCGAAGCTGGGGAACCGGGTTTGAGACTCGACAGGGACGCTTAACAACCTGTGATTCTGGGCAAATCACTTAGGGCCATATGTATCAAGGAACCATTTTGCGATTCTGTAATAGCGATTTTTAAGAAATCGCTATTTCAGAATCGCAAAATGGTATGTATCAAGAAAAATGCAATATTTTAGCGATTTCTTGATATTCCTTAATTGCAAATTCGCAAATTGCGAATTCGCAATTAAGGAATACTTTCCCATTCATTTCTATGGGCCAGGAGGCCCATAGGAAGGAATGGGAATTTTCTCTCAATTTGCGATTCGCAATTTGCTAATTGCAAATTGAGAATAATTTCATGGGTGCAGAGGTGTCCAAAGGACACTCTGTTACACCCCTGAAATAAGCATAGGTGCACATGTGGTGCACATACATGCCCTAAGGGCATGTATGCGCATCACATGGCACTTTGAAAAATGCAAAAATGTGCATTTTTCAAGGAAATCGCAACTTACCACCAACTAGAAGTTGGTGGTAATTTGCGATTCCTTAAGGCCATTGAGCAAATTTTTTTGCCTTCTTACTTTGCATTTAAGGAATCGCAAAATTTGCGATTCCCTAAATGCAATCGCAAAATAAGGAATCGCAAATTTTGCAATTCCTTATTTTGCATCGGGATTTCCTTCATACATATCATTTTGCGAATTCGCATTCGCAAAGGCCGAAATTCTGCGAATTTCAGCCTTTGCGAATGCGAATTTCAATGATACATATGGCCCTTAATCTCTCTGTGCCTAACAAAAATGAATGTGTCTATCTGTAATGAAACGGGAGCTCCTGCAAAGCGCTCTAATACCGGATATCTTCAGGTCGAGTTTGCGCTATATAAAACACTAAAATAAAAAATAAAAAGTGGGAGCAGAACAGATGAGGTGTGTTTGGGAGAGAAAAAGAGGCAGAGAGGGTGACAATAAAGTGGGAAATGCATCTGACATCGAATAGTCATGGTGCGCTGTTAAAAAGATACTAGGGCTGAGCAGAGAGCTGTTTTGAGAGGCAGGAGACTCTACCTCTGCTTCCAAAGTCTACATTTAAAGGTCTCATGCAACACCATCCAAAAGATACATTTTTACGGTGCTCCACTGGTGACAATGGACGGACAGAGAAGGAGAGCAGGTGGAATGTCTTCTGGAGCATAGGCTTCTACTGGGTCACAGACGTTAGGGCTCAATGAGGAGTCATTCACATGGTACTGAAGGTTTTAGGCATGACCTATATTTGCACATATATGAGAGGCAAAAAAAAACATATGTTTAAGACAATGCGATAATAGAGACCAGTGTTTGCAAGACAAAATGATCCTCTGCTAGATGTGCTCTTTTTAAAAAAATCATTTTATTGTAATAACAAGCTCCACAAAATTCACAAATTAGTCGGCATCGGTAATTCATCGGCACAAGAAAGACAACGTAAAGCATATATTCATCGTTAACAGTGTAACCTGCATACAAAGATCAAGCCCTATGGTGTTCACCCTTTTGCTATCATCTAATTCTCGAAGTACATCACCATGAGGAGGACCATCCAAAAACCATAAATAGCAGTTTGTTCCCCATACCACACCCATGCCCGTGACACGTCTACAGTGGGCAACCTCGTAATATCAGTTGGTTGAATGGAGGCAACGTGACTCATAAAATCATCATCTACAACATAGTCAGCATTGAGGACCAGAACACCTATATACCACTAACCAGGGTCAGAAATCTCCTGGGTATCCACTGATTCTCCCCTGTACAGTCTCCATGCCGCCCAGATATTTTCCCATTTCTTGGGGCACCCCCTGCTTTTGTATATGACTCTCTCCACCCGTTGGCACCAATCTAGGTCTCGTTCCCAGTCCTCCACTGTTGGCAAGACCTCACTACCCCACAGCCTCGCTATATTTCTTTTGGCGACGATACTCGGTAACGCCAGCCATACCTTGTCCCACTTCAGCCAAGTGATGTCATTCGTGACCCCCAGGATATGCCATCTGGCTTCTAGTGGGACCTCCGCACCCACCACTTCCGACATTATGTTTGACAGCCTAGACCAGTATGCCCGGACCCTAGTGCAATCCCATAGGATGTGAAAAAACGTGCCCACTTCCCCACATCCTCTCAGACAAAATTGCGAATTCACGTAACCTATCCGGTACTGTGTCGTGCGCGGGGTGTAGGAACGGTGAAAAATGCGGAGTTGAACTAACCTAAACCTGGCTCCAATCACCACCTCCCGGGACCTTGTAGTGACTCCCTCCAGTCATCGTCCTCTAATAGCCCTATATCAGATTCCCATTTTTCCAGCAGAGGACCCAAGGGGTCAGTCAAGTTATTATTTTGTTTTTTGTACGTGAGGGAGATGGCTTTGTCTATCATTGGATCCAACAGTAACCTATCTTCCTGCGGGGCATATTCTGGTACCCGCTCCCCGTCTTGTAAATGTTGGTGTAGGGCATGTCTGAGCTGTTGGTAATGCAAGAACTACCCTTTCCCCATTTAAAATTCCGCATGTAGGGCAGCAAATCCCACCATATCCCCCCTGTTCCATATATCCCCTAACACATCGATACCAATTAGGCTCCATTGGCGAAGACCCTTTAACTTCACAAACGCTGGGAGGAAATTCCCGGTCCACAGTGGGGTTTGCTCTGTAAGCTTCGCTTCCCATCCCAGCAGCTTCGTTGCCCGCTTCCACGCCCCTACCGCTGCAGCCATCTGAGGTGGCAGAGACAGGTTGCGCCTACCTCTACTATAAAGAGCTGCCAAGAAGGTATCACTGCCGAAGACCATACGGTCTACCCGGTATGCCGGCTCCTCCATCAGGGCAAACACCCACCCATTGACGTTAACTAGCTGCGTTGTCCAATAATAAAGGCGAACATCCAGACGGTGAGCCCACCATCATATGCCCCCCTCTGTAGCTTCTTAAGGACAATTCTCGGGCACCCCCCACTCCATAGCAGAGAGCGCTGCTCCGCCTCAACCACCCAAAAGATCTGCTCCGGGACCAGAAAGGGCATGTTCTGCAGAACATATAGTAGACGGGGAAGGGCCATCATTTTAAATAAGACAGCACGCCCCATCAAGGAGAGCGGGAGGGTTTTCCAATGTTCGATATCCCCATGTAGCCGCTCCAATTGAGCCGACACATTCAAGCGCAGGAACTCCACTTCCGATTTCATAATCCAAATGCCCAGATACCGAAAAACCTCCTTCCAAACCAGCCCTCTGCATTCTTCTGCTAAGCTCGTCGGTGGTCCCGCCAAGACATGACCTAGGGACTTATTCCAATTAATACGATATCCTGAGTTCTCACCAAACTTGCGCAAGATCTCCATCAATCTCTGGATGGAGGCGGCTGGTTGTTGAACATACAACAGAACGTCGTCCGTGTACAACGATATACGCTCTTCCCAGCCCCCCCCCCAGGTCTATGCCCCACACCAGTGGGTCCGTCCGCACCCATGTCACCAGCGGCTAGAGTGTGTTCTTTTTTATTCTTGCTTCATTTCACACATAGGTAGAAAATAGCGCAGCCAACGTGTTTCGCCGGCATATGGCTTCTTCAGGACTGCAAACATGCCGAAGAAACATATATAAATGCATAGAAATTGTGAATTACAAATAATACCATTCAAAAAACATCCCTCAAGATTATATTAATAACAGGGAATAAAAACATTAAAACACACATATATTACATTATAAGGAAACTAAAATTGCACATCACTGACATGTTTACAAATAAAAAACAGCTTATATGACAAACCAGAGACTAATGGCCATATGTATGAACACCTTTTCCCATAGACACAGAATGGGTAAAACCCTTTGATACATCTGGCCCTAATAAACTAATGTGAACTGAAAATATATACAACCAACACAGATACAGAGAATAATTACATCAAATAAACAAAAACTAAAAATTATTTAAACCATTATTATACATCAAAAGCTGAGAGTGACACTAATGACGTACATAACCCATACCTAGAACATTCCACACACCAAATATGCACAAATAATATTCTAAATAGACTTTTACATACAGAGAGAAAATCAAAGACTTTCATCGATTAAACATTATAATATACTAGCAAGACTGCAAGACCATTGTTCATCATAGAAATTCTTTCAAGTAAGAAGAAAAAGACTGACACGACATCCTATAATTGTTATGCCAGGAACCATTAAAAAGGATTCGAAAAAAGGTGATAGCAGAATCTTACCATCCAAGAGTATCCAGGCAAGGGTTCTAATGTACCCGATCAACACTTAAATGTTGAGATATCCCTAACACTGTAAAATATAAAATAGAGGCAACATAAGCAAAGCATTTATTATGCTTAGGCCTACACCCAGAACTAAAAAAGAGGAGGAACCACAAACAATAAAAGGTAAACCATGTGTGAGATACCACCAATGTGAAAAAGTGAAAAATCGAAAACCTTGCACCATCATACCAATGTGTTTTCACAAGGTACTGTCCAGAAGTCTGAGCGATCAAAATTTTAAGTTCCTATTGGTAAAAAGCAATTAAATTAGCCACTTTCTCCTCGACTTTTCAGACAGCGCTCCTTCTACGCCATATTGTGGCTGGAGGCAACGAACAAGAAAATGCCTCATTCAGAATTACGCAACAAAATGTCCAAAATAGCTGTTAACTTTAACTTTTTTCATGCTCCCGTATGATCACGACTGTAACACACCCATAGAAGGCTTCACCAAACAAGGGGGCTGATTCACAAAAGTAAACTTAGACCTAAAGTCTAAATTTAGACCGAAAGTCTAACTTGACTACTAGTAAAGTTAGACTTTTGGTGTAAGTTTGAACCAAAGGTCTAACTTAGACCAAAAGTCTAACTTTATCAGTAGTAAAGTTAGACTGTTGGTCAAAGTTTACTTTTGTGAATCAGGCCCAAGGTGTTTTCAAAGCACTTCGGAATCTTTTCACTCACCCGTGTTAATTGGTTGCTAGCGCATAATTCACAACAATGCGCGTGTTTCATAGTGTTCAGAAAATGTGAATACCACAACTGCAAGCAAAACGACAAAGGTGAACAACAGCAACAAGCCATCCCCCAACACCAATGGAACACTGCGTTTTTGCTCATTGCAGTGCTCATTCACGTAGCTCGTCACGTATCACTTACAAGCCAATCTCAGTGTCAGGCAGGATCTGGTCGCCAATCCATGACCACATGAACACTATGTTTCTGCTCATTGTAAAAGTCATTAACGTAACTCATGCAGCGTCAATTTCTAAGCCAATATCACTAACATCACGGTATAACTTGGAACCATACACATCCAACGTGCTGACTCTCACGAGCTCCCCAAAAAATACACCTCTTTCAGATATCCTATATCATCCCACACCCGTATTCAGCTGGTTCACATGCCTAAACCGGTAGCCAAGTTCTGTGTGCAGTCCAGTTGAAAGGACTTGAGTTCCCAGCTATCGCATCAAAAATACTTATCTGTCTCACAGCGAGCACGTCCCCATGAGGGAAACACTAGAGAGTAGTCAGCCCCAATGATACTCTGTTGCATTGTCTATGTTGATTAGCCGCTTGTTAAAAATAACAAGCATTTGCAATGAAACAAGTCTCGCATTTACAAGAAGTTGAGCTATTGGCATTGTAAATCAAAATGCCTTTTATTTGTGTTTTTTTTAAAAGCACATCAATAAAGGCATTGTCATTTACAATGCCAATAAGCTTGAACTCTCGCAAATCCGAGACCTATTCCATTGCACATGCGTTAGAAGAGCATTCAGGACATTACTCTTTGAGAAAATAGCGCTCATAGGCTGTAATTAAAGCCTGATGAACAACACACATAACAGGGGGTCTCATCATGGGAGGTTACAAAATGGGTAAAGGTGGTACTAAGGAGGGACTGCTTAGCCTATTGACTTATGAAAAGCCACAGTTTACAATGGACAATGACACAAGCCAATGAAAAAACTGGGCGGAGAGTGGGGGGACCTTCACGTCCATACCTTAATACACCATGCCATGCTGAGCAGGGCATGTGCCGCCCAGGCTTGACCTTTAGACGGGGAAGCGTATATTCTACTTCGCCTGTTTAGCATCGCAGTGCAATACAGTATCTTCGAAAATGGAAAAACGTGACCTCATTATCACATCAAGCAATTACTATAAACCTTTCTAAATTCCACATTAGATAAAGGATGGCATCATGCCATAAACCCTCCTAATCCGCTCTAGCCATTACCTAGTTGCGAGTGGTCTGACTATGGTGATGACCTAACCTTAGGCTGTTTACATGACTGCTTCAATGAGGATCTTGTGCTTTTACTGTAAAGTCACACATTTTTCCCTATGGATCCACTGTTCTACACACTTCTTTGCTTGTTAGTGTTCAATCATACATGCATTTACAAAATCCCATGATAATACCACTCATAACCCCAAGCCTGAGTAAGTTGAGTGCCACAATTGTTTACATCCAATTTCCAATTTATAATATAAAATCTTCATTACATATTATATTCAATTATTCAATTAAAAATGCCTATTTAATGTGAAATTTGGAAGACACACGAGCATAGTAGATGAAAATTGTCAATAGCCTTTTCTCTGCATCGTTGTTTCGAACAAATTAGCAAAAGTGAAATCAGATGGGATTGTCTTATTTGTTCTCTCTCTCTCTTTTTATATATCTGTAGTAGTGACACATAGGGCCTCAATGGGATGTCCGTCAGAAACTAAACCACCGACTCCTCGTCGGCTCCGGTTCTACCCGACCTGTGGCCGGCGGTTCTGTCCGACTGATTATGATGCTTCCGAACACCGTTCGGAAGGACTCCCATTTACTTCAATGGAAGCCTGTGTTACGATTAACAACACAGGCTCCTATGGGGTAAATTGGTGTCTGCGGAAAACTTTGCACCCTGTCGTGGGCACCTGCCTGGTGCATGGATTTACAGGTGGGGTCCTTTGGGGACCCCTCGACCCCAAACCAGAGAACTTAAGATGAAGGGGGGCCTACTAGGTGCGGCAAAATTCATTTTCCGACAGCCTTTTCATATCCTATAGACTGAGTAGCAAAAGCTGTTGGATTCCGGCATCGTAATCGGTCGGTCGGCAATGCTGTCCATTGAGCTGTACGAATCGTCTCCGACCGACTCGGAACCTCCGAATGCTGTCTGGAACTGATTCGGAATGACCGAACTGTTTCCCTTCTGACCTCGAGTATCGTAATCGGTCGGTCAGGAATTGTTTCCGACTGAGTGGGGCAAATGGGTTCCGACACGGTCTAGGGGAATCCAACTATCTGTTGGAGGCTTTCCAACTGACATCGTAATCAGGCCCTAAATTTGTCATGTTGTTGATATTTCTATAAGGAAAAACAAGGTTTTATATTCATGTTCCATGTGATGTGTCTATATATTTTAATTGAGTAATAATTTGAATGTAATGTGTAATGAAGATGTTATATTAAAAATTGGAAATTGAATGTAAACTATTGTGGCTCTCGACTTACTCAGGCTTGGGGTTATGAATGGCAGATGCATGGGATTTTGTAAATGCATATATGACTAAACACTAACAAGCAGAGAAGTGTGTTCAACAGTGGTTCCAAAGGGACACATTTGTGACTATGCAATTTTATATGGAGCCCTGCCCATTTGGCTGAAGGGCCCCCTCATATTTTGTTTACTCACCATGTGCTTTTACTACAATGACGGCTTGAGCTCAATTGTGGAACATTAGGAATGCAAAGTGGTTGTCCGCCACAGGTCCCTGCCCTTTTCACTCCTCCAGCATTCCATGGTGCAGCAGCATGTGAGTTTGCTTCAACTGAGGGGGGATCTTTGGGCCCAACAGTGATGTAAAGGTTTTAAGGCTGCTGGGCAGAGTGAGAAAGTCAATGTGGGACATGTGTTTTTGGACGGGCAGATGAGCGGGCTCTAATGTGTATATTCAATATATGTTTACGTCCAATAACCAGCATTAAATCCCCTGGGCACAAGGTGGCAGAGAACTTTATAACAGGGTAAATTTGGACAAATATTTAAGTGAGATAAGATGATTGGCATTGTCAGCAGCGATATAAAGTATAGCAATATAAGGGAAAAATGCAACATTAGTTGAAAATATTAAAACACTTCCCAGATTCGAGATGATAGTATCTTAGAAGAGATGGGAGACACCATTTAGAATTGAGAGACCCATTTATTATTCGTCAAGATTCAAGGAATAGGTACAGTTTATATTGGGTCTCAGAGAGGGTAATGTTTCAGTTCTCTTTTGACACCTACTATTGATGTGACCTGTCTGATATGCATTGGAAGGCCATTCCTTATCTTTGTACATTTCCAGAAAGGGTTGTTGAGAGTGGATGTCTTACTGAATCTTGGTGTAGCCAGTTTGAAGATGGCTTGACGTTTTAGGATTCTCTTACCACCAGAAATCTGAAGTTTTTGGGATAAACATTCATCCTTGTTCAGGTAGCTCACTCGTAGTTAAAGCATGCAACCTTATATGCAGAGTAGAATTCCAGAGAATGCTTGCCTGGGGTATAAGAATAGATATAACCCATTTGAATATTTTTGTATTTGAGGTCAGAAGGGCTGCCACGTAAAATAGTGCATTGAGAGGAGCCAGGTAAAATTTGGAAAGGCCAGTCTGTCGCTCGTTTCCATTGTAAGTGCACGAGATGAGTAGGACGTGGGCAGCCATTTTAAGGTCTTGTTTTGGAAGGGATTATTTTAGACTTTAGAGAGTTTTTTGCTCTAATCTGGTGATTACACCCATCTCTTTTTTTGTTAAGGTCAAGGGCAAAGTAATTGGTCAAATTTGAAGCCAAGCGATTAAACAGGGGAAATATTTTTGGTTAAAGGTGAATAGCTTTTAATTGGCTTGACCAATCTTTGGGCAATTCCTGACATTTTGCAGGAGATACCATGAACAAATTATGTCTTCTGTGTGTTCAGCTTCAATATAATATTTGTGATAAATTTCTTAAGTTTTGCAAAGGAGTAGATTCAGCTCTTGAGACTGTGTTATCACTCAAGCTTGATATATTGCTGGATGTCATCACTATATTGGGCTATGATAGGCCCCTGCATTGGTAAAATTACACCTAGTGGTGCCACATAATGTTTGAAAAGTAGGGGCTGATGATTGAATAATGGGGACTTTTCTGCGGTTATTTGAACGCCATATATCCTCGTCGCCAATGTTAATAAGTACTCCAGAAGTCGTAGGTAAGATTCTTTATTGCATCCACCTCTTCAATACCCATTATGTCGCTAAGGATTTCATAATCTATGGTGTCAAAGGCTGCTGAAACAGGTGGAACAGGAGGCAGACATTTCATCTGTTGAAAAGGTGAAAGGGGTCGCCCAAAATTTCAAGGATGGAGGATTTGGTGGTCCCCGAAAGGAACACAGATTAGAAGTCAACTTGGTGACTATTGGTGGTGTGCACTTGGTGGTGTTTACTTCTAGTTTATTGGCGACACATCTTTACAGAATCTTGGAGACGCCTCCACGAGGCCTGTGAATTGTGTAGGTGACTTGAAAAGAGGGTGGCCATGGACCACCTTAAGGGATGACTCTTAGAGACAGCCTTTGCTTGTTAAAGAGGTAAGGACTTGCAAACATAACGAGGACAGGACACAGCAGTTTTTTTGGCTAGTATTGGCAGTTGGATTGTATGCAAAGACCACATCAATGTAGCAACGTTTCTAAACCCAGCAGTCACTTTCTTTGGCCAATAGGATCACGTAGTGGGTTAAAACACACAATTATTTTAAATTAGGTAACAGAGAGAGTGGCACTGTTAGCGGTAGTTCTCAGGCACCTGAATCTATAACTCCTAGGAGTGAACGGACGAAGAAGCCAAACTCATTGGCCACAGATGTGTGACCATGAAAGCTGAAGGCAGGAATAGGTCTCTGGGAATGGAACCGGTACTGGACAGAGGGAGTTTTTGGCTTTGGGTTTATGTGTGTGGTGTTTGAGGCATTTGAATTAGGAACCCTTCATTTCTCCCACACCTTTCCTTTATACATATTTACAAACACTGCAGCATGAACTGCTCAGGCTGCTCTTCTGATGAGCACTCAGAGTGACAAGGACAGAGAGAATGAGAAAGGATGGGCAGGGGCTCAACAGCTTGCATCCGGGTTCAACTCGACCTAACCTTTTATCCCTAACACAGCTCTTGCACGTCACAAGCTCACTCTACCACTATGGACTTGATTATGAGTCGGGCAGATCAGAATTCCTGTTTGGGATACCACTCCACCTGATCACGAATGGTCTGATCTTCCAGCTACCGGTTTTCCACAGTGTGGGAACACCAGACTTGATTTTACTGGCCAGAAATTACAATTGATAAAATTGCCTACGGCTTTGGGTGCAACAGTAGCGTTTTCTACAGCAAAGGAGAAGCGTGCACTGTCCTAGCCTGCCAGAACTATTCTTTCATCCCGCTTTGCCTCCCCGCATCCTTCCCTCTACTTCCCAGCATGGAAACCACAGCTCCCATTTACCACCTGCTCGCAGCAGGTGCGAAAAGGAGAATTACATCTCTCTGAATAGCGAACATCATAACATTTGGTGTGGTAATTTCATTTCTGCACAGTTATTCCACATTTCAAGGGGTCTATCTCGTTATAGGTGGACTTCCATCAGCTATAGTAGCCAGTGACTGTACTCTCTGCAACTGGGAATTTACACACGGAATTCCACCAAACTCATAACCATGGTCTATGTGGGGTTCAATATATGCAATATTTTCAAAACTTGCCAAACAAATTTCGGTTTATATTGTTGCACTCATAGTCCAAGCACATGGTGTTATATATATACATATATATATATATATATATATATATATATATATATATATATATATATATATATATATATATATATATATATATATATATATATATATATATATATATATACACATATATATATATATATACCGCAACGCGTTACAGCGACATAAATAAATGTGCAAGAAAAATCACTGGAGTGTCGTACCTTTGTGTTGGTATCCGATTCTCATTAGGAAGTTGGAACAGGAGGAAAAAAAAAAAATATATATATATATATATATATATATAGACACACACACACACTTCTCTTTCCCTCTGTGCTTCTTGATTTCTTTCTGTCCCTCTCAATCGTGCTGTTCCTCTGTCTATTTTCACCCCAGTATATTTCTTCTAGTTATTCTGAATGTCTCTTCTCAACCCCTTCTTCTGTCTGCCCTTGTTTCGCTCAGTCTCTAGATCTCTCTTTGCTTCCTTTATCTATTAGACTGTTCTTTCTGTATCCCTGTCAATGTCTCTCTTTACCTGTCATTATTCATTCTCTGTCACTCCCTCAATCTTTGCCTTCATCTCTATTTCGCTTGGTCTGTGCCTGACTTCTCCCATTTTTTCACCCTTCTTGGGTCTCTCCAGAGCACTCCTTTTCTCAACCCCGGCCTTTGCCTCTCTTTAACTCTTTCTACCGCTGTCACACTGGGAAGAAAGCGAAGTTCAAATGTATTGTTAATGGTTTCATTCCCAGTTAAAAATTCTGACCCGGCTCGGAAATTGTGTTTGGGATCACTTCATTCCCCCGGTGCAGGTAATGGACTTTTTGCTGAAGCTTTGTAAATTCTTAATGAGAGACATTAATTGCAGAAGTACAAGGAATGCAAATTCTTTCTTTTTTCTAAAAGATCAAAGTGTGCACATGCAAGCCTGCACATTCCAATTTTAAGTAGTTTGTCGAACACACGTGCATAAGCAGATATTATAAGGGGTGTTATTCACAGTGCGACCCTCACATTCATAAAAGGGGTTTTCATTTATTCAATTCTAGATCGTTATTTTTCTCTCTTCCTCCTTCATTTCTTTTTCTTACTTTCCTTCTTCATCCCCTCCTGTGCCTCCTTTTTTTATTGTCTCTCCGATATCCCTTCTTATTCATCTTTTCTTTGCTTTTTTGTCTTTTTCCTCTCCTTCTGCTCTTCCTTCTTTTTCCTTTTCTCTTTATTCCTCTTTTTCTTCTTCTCCTCCTTTTCCTCCTCCTTTTCATCTTCTTCCTCGTCTTCTTTCTCCTCCCACTCTCTCTTCTTCTTTCTCCTCTTCTTCCTCTTCTAAGTCTTCTTCACCTCCAGTTCTTTATTTATCTTTGACCCCACCTGGTCTTCCTTGTTCTTCATCTTATATGTATTTTCTACTTCCTTCCCTTCTTTTTCATTTCTTTATTCATCTCCTCCTTCTTGTTCTCCTGCTTCCCTCTCCCCTTTTTGCCTTCTTATTAGTCTATCTTTTTGCTCTCTTTCTTTTTTCCTTTTTTATCTTATTATTATTTCTTGCTGTGTTTCTCACCCTCCTATTGTTATACTTATTGTTTTTTCCCTTATCTTTGTAATCATCTTCTTTTGCAACTTGATCATCTCCTTAATATTTTCCTCCTTATTTGCCGTCACCTGTACTTCCTCTCCTTTCTTCTTCTCCTTGCTCTTCTTCTTCTCTTTCTACATACTATTAATTTCTTTCTTCTCTTCTTCATTCTTTCTTCATATGCCTCATCTTCTTCTGCTTTGTATTCTGAGTCGTCTTATTCTTCTTTTTCTTCATTGTCTGTTCTTCTGATTGTGCATTTTCCCCTATTTAATTCGTTGTTTACTTCTTCCTCTTTTTTCTTGTTTTCTTTTTTCTTTTTCTCCTCTATTGTCTCTGCCAGGGGTTCCCTTTTAAGGAACAAATCTTCCAAGCATATAAAAGTGCAGAATGTCCTTGTGAGCAGGGATCATGTTTGATTGGCAGTCCTTCTGTACTCTTCACCTTTGTTTCGGTTTAAGCTGTGGGATTTTCTCTGTCCAGTATGGTTGGGTTGTCATATTTAAATGATGTCATTCTGATCCATTTCTGTTCATTCCAACATAGAGCGGAATTATGTCTCAGACAGGATGGTTCTCGTTGGACGAGAGCTTTTCAGTGCTTTCTAAGATCTTCAACATTTTTTGGGCTTGGTCGGTGTTTGGTCTTGAACAATAAGGCCAGTCACGTGGTTAGTCTTTCTGCCTTGACCTTACTTTCACAGCATCAATATTGTAGGCGTGTTTGTGATGGAGTCTTGTTTCTGCAGGAGGCCCAAGTATTCCAGCTTTCTGTTGCTGCCCTTTGGATGGACAAAGGAGTGTTGAGATCCTTATCCCGGATAGGTTTCCGTTAGACGTTTTCTAACTGGGATGCACTGATCATGTCTCTGAAACAAACATTTCTGTTTCTTTCTTGAAAGGATTGACCTGCCTCCATCTCACAAGCCAGCTCCTCCTCCTCCAAAGAAGAAACCGGAGATGAAGAGTAATTTAACTGCTGAAGATATACAGGTACTCTTGAATGCCGCTCATTCAGTCCATAATGTTTAGAATTGTGTTGTCTTTCCGCATCTCGTTGGGCTGCCGCCCTTCTCGCTTCTCCTTACCATCTCTATGCCCTTCCCTCCATACCTGGCCAACTTGTTTTATTCATGATCCCTGCTGCTCCCGTATGGCCCCTTGCTATATGCTCTGGGCCCCTCTTGCTACGAACTGGGACATAAAATAGGCCCGGAGACCAAAATAAAAGTGGCCCTCATATAGTGAAAGAGATATCTAAAAAGTGTCCAAGGTTTGCAAATTGGGGTAGTTTTGAACTTGTAAAAACACACTGTATAAGAGTGCTGCAAGGTATGGAAGAGTGTGTGTATTTGTGCTTGATGCAGGCAATAATTTCAGGGAAATCAACACTTATAACCGGCCCAGCAGATGATAAAACAGGCCCACAGCAGCCCATAAAATGGCTCACGCACAGACTTTTGAGACCATCCCATTGGGCACTGCCTGACTGCCCTAAAGGTCAATCCGACTCTGACTCTGGATCCCTTTATGCCACTTTATGTTCCTTCTGTTCCCCTTCCACCCTTCAAACTCACTGCTGTCCTTTTTTCCATCTCCGTAACGTTTGGAGGGGGATCTTGTCACCTCCGCTGGTTCAAACGTTTGCAATTCTTTTGGGCCTGTGCCTCCTGGGGTCCCTGTAGATCAGAGGATCTTCTTGTCAGCCCTGGTGGTTCAGGGACCTTCCTACTTATATTTCTAGGTGTATACTGCCTGCGACAGCGATCCGCATGGATTAAGCTCAAACGGAGTAAATGCTAAAGCTGAGAAGAGATGCTGAGATTTGGTCAAAGATATATATTTACACACTTTAGATTTGGGCTTGAGATATCACAGCCTAGCAAAAGGCAAAATAAATTCAAACCCCCTGAGATTATTTGAGAGAGACTTGAAAGGTTTCCTTGCACATACCATTGTTTGCTGTATTTAGTGCCTCTTAAAGCAGTTCTACCTGCAGTAACTAAAGCAGGAAAAGTGGATTTCAGGGACATTGACACCGCCTGAAAAGTCTAAAAAGTTTCCAGCATCTCCAAAATGTCCTTGCACACTGTGGTTAATGTTATCTTGATGTGAGTGTTTTAGCATAGGATAAGCGTGATGCAATAAGTTAGGGTCCAGCCCTAATTTTTGCTAGGTACCATGACTTCAGTAACTTAAAACCAAACCATCAATGCTTTGTCTTCTCACTAATGCTATAATTACCCAAAAATATTATTTCAAACTTTTGAAAACTAAACGTTACAAAGACTTAAAAAATTAACAAAACTGACTGAGAGCTAATATTCTGATGAATTTAAAGCAAAGCAATGTAGTAGAGAAATGCATTTGCTGCATTATTGAGAGTATAGAAGCAGACAGCAACTCTTGGCGCACCTATTAAAAGTATTGAGAACATGAGAAAATGTGCACTCACCCAGGCCATGTTGTTTTATCTCTCTGACATGCTTCCTTGTTGGATTGTATCTCACTGCACAAATACACCTGTTCTGTTCTGGCTTTGCTATTTATCACTACACATAACTGTGTGTGGTTTTTAACTTGCAGTTGGAAATGTTCCTACACTAGCCCCCCATTTTGTACCAGAGGCCTCACTGCAGAAAATATACCTCCAGATTTTAACATGATACGCGTATGGAAAAAAATCAGGAGATATGAAGTTGTACTAGATAAAGTGCCATATGTACATGCATGGATAATTTTACTAACTCACACCTTCCGTTTTTGCTGCAAATTGTGTTTTTGTTTTATTTATTATTATGTTTTTTTAATAGTACCGTAAGTGACATACAGTGTAGCAGCCACTTTGTCTCTGGGTACAAATACAATTCCAGGAATTGACAGAGATTGTGGCAGTTATTTCATTTTACAATTGTTTTTCTTCCGGTGAAAGTGGTGTGTGCCGCAGATTTCACTTCCACACTCAGTTCCCTTATGCCGTCATTTGTAAATTTCTCTGGTGCTGGAAGGAGCTTCCCTCAGTCTCCACAATTATTCCACAAATCAGTGTTTGTTGCATCTCAGGGGTTAGTGTGCAAAACCCCTGTGTATATTAAGCCACTTTGTATCTGGGTACAAATACAATTCCAGGAATTGACAGAGATTGTGGCAGTTATTTCATTTTACAATTGTTTTTCTTCCGGTGAAAGTGGTGTGTGCCGCAGATTTCACTTCCACACTCAGTTCCCTTATGCCGTCATTTGTAAATTTCTCTAGTGCTGGAAGGAGCTTCCCTCAGTCTCCACAATTATTCCACAAATCAGTGTTTGTTGCATCTCAGGGGTTAGTGTGCAAAACCCCTGTGTATATTAAGCCTGGCAGTAATTGGGAGCCATCTGAAATCTGCATACTGTATTAACAAGCTCGTGCAAATCTTCAAGAGGGTTTGAACATATGGGGGCAGATTGTACAAATAGAATGTCCACTGATTGTCCAAGAGTTCCAGAGGTTCAATCTAACACCTGACTATAAAAAATATTTCCATTTAGATACATTTTTGAGAATGTATCTGGAAATCTAGCATGGAACCTGACCCTCCTCGGACTATTTTGGACACCCCTATTTTGGAACCACCTCACTACACTGGGTAGTGACAGTTTGCTTGTGTGAGATTGTGACAGAGATTGCAAATTGTGCATCCAGTAAATGGTAGTATATAAAACAATATTTAGGCATGTATTCAGTAGAAACCAAGTCTGTCACTGTGAAGGAGGGATCTGCAGTCAGCTTAAGGTAGATTTGTAAATACTCACAAACCGTGATTGCTGTAAGGTTGAAATGCTGGTATATGTGGTCTTTACCCTATTTGCAAAGTCTTTCTGTGCAAACTTACCTTCTCCCAGCATGAAACTATACTAGGCGGTCTGTGTTTTATGGGGTGCCATAGTGTGAAACTAAGGTCCGCATTTATAAGTTGGTGGACGCCCAATGTCCCGCCAGGGTGATGGAGAAGTTACGAAGGAAGGTGGAGAAAGTGTCATAGAGACTGCCCGCCACATTTCTAAATTACTGCTTGGCAGGCGGTCACTTATAAGGCATTGTCAGGAACTGCCGTCACGGCGGTTACTGCCAATGTATTTCACTGTTTGGTCACCAAAGAGTTTTCATTGTTTATTTTTAAAAAGAAAATCCTTAAACAGGATTTCCATTTTGAAAATAAAAAATGTAATGCTCCCCTTGTCGTGGGAATCATCTTCCATAGCCAGGGGAACATTAGTAGCATTTTACTGTCCCTGTCCGCCAGAGTTCGCCTTGTGGTGAACCACAGTAAAAAACATGGCTAATTTTCCGAATATCTTGATTGGCCATTCTCTGACAGCCATTACTCTGACGGGAAGTGGGAGAGCAGTGGCAGCGTAGTCACTGCCGTAGCCAAACCTATGGTCTGCCCGCATCTAAATCGGGCGGACGGACCATTATGTTCTCAGTGAGGATACTATGTCGCTGTTGCAATGAGCATGCTTACCTCCAAAATATAAATCAGCCCCTAAGTGAGGGTGTTGATTTTGTCATCCTCTACAATGGTTATCTTTGTACATAAAGTCCTAGTCCTCATTATAAGAAGTCACACAACTCTTGCTATCATTTTAATGGGTACATTGTCAGAAATGTTTTGAGCAATGCTTTTTGGAACTCAGAATTTGGTTGACAAATATGGTGTCTGTGTATACAGTTAGACCCGTTAAGACCTCCGTCTGTTTCACTGGGCTTAGCAGCAATTATATATGCAATTACAATGCAATACAATTCTACCATTTATTTCCATACAAAATATGGTCAATTGCATTGATTGTGGTGCACTGCCTTAAGCTTAAGTTTGAGAACACATTAACAAGCGTGCTGGTAGCATACTATTGTTGAGTGACCTAAAATTAACCAGATCGTATTGAAAAGGCAGCAAAGTGCAAAACAAAAGTCAATGGAGTTTGGAAATGCCTGTCCCTGCCGCCATGTTCGATCAACGTACCTCTTCTATGTCTCACAACCCAGCAATCTAGGTTGAGCAATTCAAAACTGGCTGACATCACTCTCTTCCAAGCTCCTCCCCCAAGACTGCCATAAACTCTCACCAACATGGAGAGCTTGCTGGATGACAGGATTCAATAAAAGACCTCTGGTCTGAACGAATTAAAAGCATTTAAATTGCAGAATACCTTCAAGGTGGGGTCGGACACTCTAGGAGCTAGCAAAACCTCTTCTCTACAATGGAGGTTGAATTAATGATTTTGCAGAAGCTAGTCAGAAAGAAAGATTAACAATTTCAAAACAAATTACCCGTAATAATGAGACTCATTTTAACCAGGCGGTTTTCAAAAATCAATGACAGCCGAATGTGTTGCGGTTCATTTTTTAATTGTCCAAGAATGCCCATAATGCTTAGCCCCCTCTGAAATCTTCCAATGTCTAATGCTTCTTTGCATCCCTTTGGCGTGCATTTTTCTGATAGATGGCACAGTTGATGAACTTGCTGAGTAGTTGCTACGCTACAGCTGGTCATATTTGGCATCTGTTAGAAGGGTTAAAAATATTGCACGGATAACATTTCAGGCATCATAATAAAACATCTGCTGTAGATAAAGGCTGCATTTAATGCTGCCTCCTACGCATGTGCATTGGAGTGTAAGTAACGAGGCTCTTTTTTTGGATTCAGCGCCTTATAAGAGATTCTTTCTTAAAGTCGACTTCTCATTTCTGTCACACATCATATTTTGAACAGAAGGTGTTACCCAAAATATAAATATATTCTTGACAGCATGTTTTGATTTTAACTCTGGAAGCAAACCAGGGATGTGATCAGCTTGATTAAATCGTGTTGACTCATCACACAGAATATTCCATGGTGATCTCTGAAAGACAAAGACATTTCTTGCTTAACTCTATTCTATTCTATTACACTATGTTATGATATTACATGAGGTATTTGTTAATCTTGTGCTATGGTTTGAGAATGAAGTGGAACAGTAGATGCATTCAAGGGGCCTGAGAGGGTATATAGTTATTGATTTTGTATTTGTGTTTAATTTACTCAGCATAATGCATTTCTAATTTGCTGTAAAGGTTGCAACATGTTCAATAGTTTCAGACTTTTACCCTTCATTCATTGGAAATTCAAAGATCGATCAATGCAAAGGTGTGAGAAGGTTAAGGGCCACAGAGGAGTGTTATTGGCATACACAGACAGGAAGTAACAGCAGCAGACATTGGAGGAAGAGGGCAGTGTTAAATTCTGACGGATTTATGTCAGAGTATCATACACAGAAATATCGCCAGGCATGGCATAAATATTGTGTATCCTGAATATGGCTTTCAAAAATATCATCCCATAATGTATACCGTTTCCAATGATGATGCTAAAGGGCATTCCAATCTATACCACTGCCAAACAATTAAAGGAATTGTGTCTATGCTGATGAAGTAAATAGGCATGTTTCAGCAAAAGACGGTGGGTGGATGAAAGGCTTAAGAGGTATATTTATTCAAAGCTGCTGTGCTGCGCTGCACTGCACTGCACTGCGTTGCGTGAACGGGAAAGAGCTGAAAAGTACCATATCTAATTGAGGTTACCTACCGCCAATGTAGGCTCCCTTGCACAATGGTGCACGGGTGCCTGCGTTACATGCAAAAAAAATTATGGAGAAAGGGATACCCTGCACCAAAGGGTAAGTACACCATTTTGGTACAAATGCAGGTTTACCAGTCTTTGTAAATCTGGGTTTCTTTTAAAACACATTGGTGGATGCATGGGAACACCTATGCCCTTCCCATCTAACATCTACCTGAACAAAGTAATGTAAGGCAGTGTTATGGGCCAGGTCACGTTAATTTGTATTTGGTAAACCACGCAAAGGCACACAAAGTGGATCTGCATGACTTAGTAAATATCAAAAATTATTTTGTGCCAGTGCTGAGATATAAAAGTGACACAACTCTGAGGCAAAATCACTCAAATCTGGGGTTTAGTGTAGCTCAAAAAACTGTTTTTTTCAGTGATCCAGTTTCCCAAATACATACATCTTCATGTGATGAGCAGCGAGATCCACTCAACCAGTCTACACACTGGAGTTCTTTGCTCATTATGTGTTCTGTGCCAGGAAAGGCTGAGGCAAGTCTCTGCAACCCCTCTCCCCAAAGGTGATGGTGTGGAGAGAGGAACGCAGACAGGGAAGAAAAGGGAGTAAGTTGAGCAGTTGATGGGAGTGATTCTCTACCCAGAGGTTGACCAGATCAAGAACACGAAACAGGAGACAACTTTCAATCTTAGGAGTCTACTAGCTGGTCATTGCAGCAGTGGGTACTGTTTTCCACTGCTGCAAAGACCTGCTGAAACTGCCTCCTTTTTTAAAGTATAGACTTATAAGTTTTGAATTTTGTGAAGCTCGGAAGCCTTTTTTTCTAAAAAAACAAAAATATGAAATTCCAAATTTGAGGGCTTAGCGAATTTTCACTCAGTACAACTCACGCCAATGATATTTAATTTTGTTCCTTGTATTGTTTTGAATCTAGAACCTTTGATGATGCTCTAAGGTTTACCATTCGACTTGCTGAAAACCAATATATACGCATTGTCAATATGCAAATAACATATATAGCCCAACCTCCACACACACAGACAATTACTGTGTAATGGAAAATCAGTGCCAGTGACACCAATTTTAGACATAATACGGGGTTCATCATCTCTCTGTGAGAAATACCTTTAAAATCTCTATATTACTAACATTATTACTGTCATCTCCTTCCTGATTGCTATTATTATTATTATTGCAACTATCACAGCCCCAGGGCCGTATCTGACCTGCCACTGAAAATGCGCATACCGCCGAGAAAATTGGTCCCTTAAAGCAGTTGTTTACAACCTAAAACATAATTATATGGATCAGTCTTTAAAAAGCCACATACTGAGAACATCTGCTAGGAGCCCGTACATATTTTAATAGACATATATAGCTGCTACACATTTGATTTTTTAAATAATTTAGTCTGCATATAAAGATGCAGATTAAAAAATATATTTTAAACAGAGTAAAAGGAAGGAAGGAGCATGGCTATTGTAACCCAAAAACGCCAATAAGCAGTTTAACTGCTTAAGCCTAATCCAGTGTGTCTACAAAAATAGCGATTTCTCTCTACAAAATCTTTTTTCTTCCTGCATAAATAAAATGCTTGTGCAGGTTGAAAAATGTTGGTACTTGTGTATGGCTGAATTCTTCAAATTCATTTATGCTTGTGAAAATTGCTTATTTTACTCAGTGCACTCCTTGTGAGCCATGCACAACATCTCTACTAAGGGGTAAGCTAAGGGTCTGAAACCTACATATGAAGGAGCAGCCCTATTTCACATAAGAGTGCACCAGCTTCTGACTACTTATGTGCAAATCTAGTGGCGGTCGGGATGGATCGGGAATGGGGGGGTGACACAGGGGAAGCGGGTGTAAAAAAAAGCAAAAAATGTAAATAACTTACCTTCTTGTTGCTTCCTCGCCACATCTCTCCTTAGTACCTCGCTCTGGCCACAAGAGGAAGCACACCCAGGCTCCCAATCAGGTAATCACAACGGTGCAATGTAGCGTTGTTATTGGTCTGAGTGCCGTGGTTCGGCACTCAGACACAGACTGGGAGCCTGGGCATGTTCTCCATGCAGGCTGTAATACAGCCTGCATGAAGACATGCAAAGTGCGCACAAATGTTTGGCCGGCCCGAGACGGCCGAAGAGATATTTGCACGCATTTACAGTGTGCTCACCACTTCCCCTGCTCCTGTCGTGAGAGCAGTCCCAACTGTTGGACATCAGAAAAGGACAACTTGCGTTATTATCATTTAATTTTATTATCATTTTATTATTCCTTAACTTCACTGCTAAAAAGCAGTGGGGCGATGCGCCTCCTCCTTCGCGGAGGAGCTGTCACCATGGAAATTTCCAAAGTCAAACAACTGGCAACTTTCCAATTTTTAAAAAATGTTGCAAAGTGTTACGCTTGTTACGTTAAAAAAAGTATCTTTAGTAGTGCTTTGCAATAGTAAGGATACCATTCCTACTGCAGTAAGGAGATGTAGGTGGTGGTGGGTGGATTGCTGGTGAGCACAGCAAGTGTCACCCTCTTATCATAATCCGCACACCATCTCATCCTCTGTCCCTTCCCTTCACCATGCCCCCTTAAGTAATTGCCCATTCCCAGTTTGAGAAGGTCCTTGATTCCACCCCTCCTCCCAGCATCAAACACCATTTCAGATCAGGACTCTTGGGCAATTGCCCAGGGCCACAACCTTTCAAGTAGCCCCCTGTGAAAGTAAACTTTCCCCCTCTATCTAAGCTCTGTCCATTTCTACATATCAACCTCTCCTTCTCTCTGCCTATCTCTATTTCTTACTTTATCTCTCTTTTCCCAGTGTCATTTTAAGGATTTTGAAGCCCCCGAAAAGACCAGTGGAGTCGCTGGAAATTAATTTTAGAAGGGATCACACATTGGGCTACTGATAAAACTGATGGGGTCACCTAGAAAGGACATAAATCAATTGTGTGGTGCCAGCGAAGTTGCACACAATTTTTGTAGGTGCCCCGTCCCACCCGGGAACCCACATCTCAGAAATGTTTTGGGGGCTGCAGGGGGAGCTCCAGGATCCAGAAGACCACTGCCAGCTCCCTAGTCAACCCCCATCCTTTGTGGTGGTGGGAGCTTCCAACAACTCTGCTGCCACCCTGTTTTAGCAGATTTTTGCTCTGCTTCTACAAGAGGAGCAAATATTATTCCCTGCCCGCATTTACGGGCAGGGAACAAAAGGGAATATTTGCCCCCTCTTGGTCGGAGCATTGCTGTTCCCGCTGGAGGTCGGAGACATAGTTAGAGCCATGGGGTCTCCCCAAACAATTGAAATCATCCCTGGGGGAATGGGGTCACTGGGGCTATACTTTGGCTCAGGGTGGGGGACCTCATACGCCTCCCCCAAAAAATATCAGCCCTATGGGATGTTGTTTCCAGGTCCTTCAAAAGAGTTGCCCAGAGGGCCATACACTCTCCTTCCCATAATAATATATCGACCCAGGAGAATGGGGTCCCGGGACCTCAGAAGGCTTAGGAGAGGGATGACATGCCACCCCTCCCCAAATAAATTGACATTGTCCCTAGGGAATGGGTCTGTGTGCGTTAAGAAGGATCAGAGAGGGCAAGCACGGGCCCCCTCCCCATTGAAGTCCCAGTAGATGGGTCCCCAAGGCCTTGAAATGGCTCAACAAGGGGGAGCCACACATCCCCACCCCATAAATCTAACATTGCGTCGACCCCCCACGTTCCTGGCATACACCAAGGGGCTTTGATTTAACTATTGCCCTCCCTCAAAACCCTCCCTCCTGGGTGGGGGGGGGGGTTATCAGAGTGACCAGCCCAAAAGCCAGAGGTGTCGTAAAATGGCTGCCACAACATCTTTGTTGATGTTATGACTTCCAATCAGATTTTATATTTTAATCTGTTGGATTAGCGGATTCCCTGCGGCCCTAGATATACCTTGATTTTTTTAAATCTTCATTTATTTAAAATGCTGAATAGATTTGCTGTATGTTACCAAAAGCATTCTTTTTGGGGATAGCTCTAGCTTTCTGCCAAATTTGGTGTAATTCTGTTCTTCCATTTTGGCTGTGTCGAATTTTCCTATGGGAAATTGCATGGGGAAGACACCTATTTGGGACCCTGCCCTTTTTTCTCAGCCCTCTTTTGACGGATCACCCCAAAACTTTCCAGTAAGGAGCTGAGGTTGCTTTTTATATAAAGTTTCATCAAGATTTGTCAAACGGCACCAAAGTTATAGGCAAAATCTGTTGCAACTGGGTAGTTATAGTTAGGATTGTGTTTCCATAGGACATGTCCCTTTGTGTTGCTAAGAACTTTCACGCCATTTGACAAATCTCCACATCACTTTCCAAAAGAGTGCTACTTTTTGACTAGTTTGCGCATGGAGCGTTTTCGGGTGATCCATCACGCAGGGGCCGAGAGAAAGTGGGGGGTCCCAAAATGCATTTTTCCCAATTCATTGTTCAGTAGAAACATTTGACATAGCAACAGCACAAACCACTGAATAGATTTACACCAAATTTGGCAGAAAGCTAGATCTTGGTCCAGAACCAGAGCTTTTTTGTGTTTTGGTAAGAATATGTTAATTATTTTTGGAGAAATTAAGGTAAAAAAAATGTATATATATATATATATATATATATATATATATATATATATATATATATATTATATATTTATATAAATAAATAAATATATATATATATATATATATATATATATATATATATATATATATATATATATATATCATGCTGCGTAGGATTCGCGGACGCAACTGATCTCAAGCTGAGATATGATTGGCTAGCCCCACATCAACTAGGTAGTGGTGGCAGCCATTTTAGTACTTGGGACTGAGTCCTGAGTCCTAATAAAAATCTAAAAATAAGACAGAGGGAAGGGACCCTCACTCAAGTAAGGGTAAGGGAATCACCCAGCTAAGATAACCCCTGCACACCCCCTTAGTAGCTTGGCATGATTAGTCAGGCTTATCTCACAGGCAATGTGTAAATTATTTGTATACACTGTAACACAGTGAAAATACTACGAAAGGAGTCCACACCCATTAACAAAAATAGCCAATATTTATCTGAATAGAACAAGACCAAAACAATAAAAATCCAACATACACAAGTCAAAATATGACTTTTAAATGATTGAGCAAGTTTAGTCCATAGAAATCAAAGAATGCGCTTGTTTAAGACAAAGTACCTTAGGTGCATCAAAAATCAAAGATGAGGAAAGATGCAGGGGAGGCGAGGTGCCAGAAAAGCAAATGATGCGCTAGTTCATTACTATGCAGGGGAGGCGATGCTTAGGTTCCTTACTGCTACATGGGAGGTGAGGCATTGGTTCCTTACTGCTAAGCAGGGTAGGTGATGTGTTGGTTCCTTACTGACAGGGAAGGTGATGTCTCTGTTCCTACTGGCAGGGAGGTGATGCATCGGTTTCCGTACACATGTCCTCGGTTCCTTACTGCGGTGCAGTGTCGATGAAGAATTGGCACCCCGGGGCGATGCATCAAAAATCCAGATGCGCGGCATCGATTCAACAGCAGTGAGTCAGGCGCTGCATTAATTCCACAGTGGCAAAGCAGGTGCTGCATCTGAGTCAGAGAGGGCATCACAGACGTCGGGATGTGGTGCTCGAGACTCATGCAGTGGTGAGTCTTCTGACACATTACGACAGCAAGCTGGGGTCTGCGATAAAGGCCATGTTTGATGCATCAAGGAGGAACCACGCTTTGGTGCAGGCACAATCAGTGCTGCAGGTCCACTAGTAGCATTTGATGTACAGGCCCTAGGCACACCTGGTCCACTTTGGTAGGGACTTACTGGTAAGTCAAATATGCCAATCATGGATAAACCAATCACCAATACAATTTAGACAATTTCTACAGGGAGCACTTACACTTTAGCAAAGGTCGACAGTGGTAAAGTGCCCAAAGTCCTAAAACCAGCAAAAACAAAATACAGCCCACAATTAAAACAGAAGGTCAGAGGCAAAAGACGGGGGAAAGATGCTAGGTTTAACAACTACTAATTATTCAACATATTGCATCACTCATGACATCTTCTAAGACATCATTGATAATAAGACTGCAGCATTTGCAATTAAATTATTGATGAGAAACATGCTTGTGGGGGGTCTACCTTGTGGCACAAGTTGTATTTACTTGAGATAACTATAACATTACTTTAACCTTTGTTTACTTCAGTGAAAGAAAATATATATATATATATATATATTCACTGAAAAAACCATAGGTTATAGATAGGGCTCCCGGTTTTCCGTTTTTACGGATTTATACACATAAATACAGACGGAAACTATTTTTCCATCATCTGTATTTATATGTACAAACGGAAAAATACTAGTAAAACTGTGTATGGATGAGGTCACCTTCTGGTGCTAATCAGCAGTGAGGAAGCACACCTCGGGCGCACTTTAAACTCCTGCTACAATCTACTGGCGCCAAGCGTGTCACTCGCCTTAAAGACACTTGCAGTGCACGTTATGTTAAAGGCAGGCGGCGGCCCATTGTCATTCTAAATGTGGTAATCATCTGCAGTCAGAATGACAATGGGCTGTCCACAGCCTGTGCAAGGGTGGGGAGGGGCGTTTGAATCCCGTGGATTTTCAAAGATGTGCGAAGTGCGATCTGGTCCCAATAACTTTTTAACTCCTGGGGCTTATCACAGCTAAGCTCCCCAGGTGGTCTGATAAACGCGGAACAATGCAGGGGCCTTGAGAAAGCGGACACCATCCCATTGTGCCTGCCTCTGCCACCAGGCGCTGGTGCGGGGGTTGCCAGGAGCTGTTACACTAGAGCTGAGGATTCCCGCCTCGCCCTCCCATCCTGAACTCGATGTCATGAAAGGCAGAAAAGGCCCAGTCTGTTCGGGGAATGCCAGGTGTTTCCTCCCCGTGAAGAAAGGTCCCGCTGGGCTGGATCGAGACACAGAGAGTGAGGCGTTCTCCTTTCCACCCCTTGCAAAGCTTCAAATACACGGCAAACACAAGCTACAGAGATGCGTTTTCCTGCACACAGTGTAATGTGACAATGTATTCATTTATATAGCGCTACCTGTTTCAGGTTTGCAGCTTCGCAGAGCTACAAATAACTATTGCCACTAACGCCCAACTATATCCTACTCATTTTATTGCACTCGGAAGGATGAAAGCCTGAGTCTGCTGAGCCGGGATTCAAACAGAGCTCTGTAGATTTTAGCACTTGCTCAGTGTGCTTCGGGCTGTTTGAGATTATTTTTAATCCAATTACAAGCAGATTAAAGGGAGCAGGGGCCCTGAATGAACTATGGCTACAATAGCACTGGTAAGGAAACATTAAAAAAAAAATTACTATGAAAAATGCAGCTAATGTATGTAGCATGGCACTCGAAATTTGGATCAATTAATACTGTGATACTAACACATGCAAAGTGTAGAAAGGAATTTTATTTTAGCTGTGTTTTCAAGTTAAATAAATGTGGAAAAATACTAGCTGTAGCGTCGTCGTTTGCGTGTGGCAAAAATAAATGTGGATAAATACAGAAAAAATGGCCAAAAAATAAATACAGATAAATACAGACGAAAAATCGTGTAAAAAAACAAAAGGAATCGAGCAAAATCAGTAGGCCACTAATGGGATCTCTTTTTGACCTCCCTAAAATAGAAACATTAGGAACAACCTGTTGATAATACCAATGTGTATGTACATAAGCGGCGTTCATTTGTGTTCTCAGTACCCCTTGTTGATTGTTTGAATCGAGCATTGAATTGTTCGAAGTTGGTTCTCTTAAGAATCTTCTCTGCCTGCAAACGAGGAAGAATAGGAATATTCTCTCTCCCTTTGCAGATAGTGAAGGGTAGGTAACGCAAACCTTTAACACGTCGTGCCTATTTCGTTCCTCATTGATTGATTGTTTCCCCAAACATTGACTGTTTGGGAATTGGTTCTTTTTGGAGGTATTCCCGGTTTGCAAATATACGTAGGAAAATCTTTGCAAATAGTGAAAGGGTACGTAATGCGGACCTTTCTCCCCCGTTGTAATCTGTCATGCCTATCTACTCCCCACTGATTGATGCACCTGTTTCACCCGGACCATTTACTAGAGATACGTCATCTGGCCCGACCAGAGAGCACCCCTAGTGAAAAGGACATATGCAATAATAACGAAGTGATCACTGTATCCTGTTAACAGAAACTTTAAAAAACCTTATTTTACTCACACAAAACCATTGAAATTCCATATATAGGTAGTTGCACTAACTATATATCGCGCACCCGCAATCCACTGCTGATCATGTCACATATTACATCATTCATGACATGGTCAGTGACATCACTGATGACATCACTGATGACATCTCAAATGACATCACTGATGACATCACTGATGACAACATCCAGTGACTGTATGTTTCTGTAAAGTTAAAATATGTCTTACATATTGAAGAATGAGTGGATGTATAAGTGTCTGGATGAAGGATTTAGTAGGTGCGTGACTGACTGTATGAGTGAGTGATTAAATGTGTCTCACTGAATGCATGGGTTAGTGACTAAACTGTCTTAATTTGTGCATCATTATGTCTGTTGTGATGTAAACTGCTGCATGTGTTGATCATTAGCTATACGAGAGGCTATATGTGTTATTAATTGGTTGCCCAAGTATTTCTATGGGAGATTGAGTTTGTGTGGGGGTGGCTGGAAGGTGTGTGACTCTGTGCATAGATGTGTGAGCAGTTTATTCACTAGGTGTATGAGTTCAAGAGTGCATGTGGAAACAGCTACATGGGCAGTTGACTGTGTGCATGAGTGTATTGATGAGTGAATGGATATCTCAATGCTACATGTCATAGTAAGTACATATGTAAAACACAGTACATGTGAGAGTTGGCATATATAAATAACTGTGCATGAGAGCCACTGAATGAGTGAGTGGTTGTATCGATCATTGTGAACTTGTATCAGGGATTGTATAAGAGAGTAAATATGTGTTAGTATATGTTTCAATAAGTAAGGTGTGTATAACTGTATAGTTGAAGAAATGGAGGTGAGATTGTTTCTTTGCATGACTGACTGGGTGTGTGAGTAACTCCATGGATGAGTGGCAGTGTGTGAGTGTCTGTATACACTGAGTGTATCTAAGGTTATATTAGAGTCTGAAGAGGTTTATCGTATTAGCACAAGAATGATGTCAAATGAGATGTCATCAGTGATGTCATTTGAGATGTCATCAGTGATGTCATCAGTGATGTCACTGACCATGTCATGAATGATGTAATATGTGACATGATCAGCAGTGGATTGCGGGTGCGCGATATATAGTTAGTGCAACTAACTATATATGGAATTTCAATGGTTTTGTGTGAGTAAAATAAGGTTTTTTAAATGCTAATTCCTAACTATATATGGTCTATAACCTATGGTTTTTTCAGTGAATTTTCAAGGTTTTGTAAATGCTAATTCCTAACTATATATGGTCTATAACCTATGGTTTTTTCAGTGAATTTCAATGGTTTATTAATAACAAATATCATAAGCTGTCGAATGTCAAGTACGTGGTAAGTAAAAACATTTTCGTGTTTATGCACACTGATCTGCTTTGAATGCTGCCCCCCACCCCTCATTTCTATTAGGAGTACTCTCTCTTTGCAGATAGTGAAGGGTAGTTAACGCAGGCCTTTGCCCCCGTTGTAATCCGTCGTGCCTGCTTCTCTCTCCATTTGATTGTTCTCTTTGGTTCATTCTCTATTTACAAACAAGCACAGAGTCGCAATACTCTGTTTAGTCTTTGCAGATAGCGAAAAATCGTGTAAAAAAACAAAAGGAATCGAGCAAAATCAGTAGGCCACTAATGGGATCTCTTTTTGACCTCCCTAAAATAGAAACATTAGGAACAACCTGTTGATAATACCAATGTGTATGTACATAAGCGGCGTTCATTTGTGTTCTCAGTACCCCTTGTTGATTGTTTGAATCGAGCATTGAATTGTTCGAAGTTGGTTCTCTTAAGAATCTTCTCTGCCTGCAAACGAGGAAGAATAGGAATATTCTCTCTCCCTTTGCAGATAGTGAAGGGTAGGTAACGCAAACCTTTAACACGTCGTGCCTATTTCGTTCCTCATTGATTGATTGTTTCCCCAAACATTGACTGTTTGGGAATTGGTTCTTTTTGGAGGTATTCCCGGTTTGCAAATATACGTAGGAAAATCTTTGCAAATAGTGAAAGGGTACGTAATGCGGACCTTTCTCCCCCGTTGTAATCTGTCATGCCTATCTACTCCCCACTGATTGATGCACCTGTTTCACCCGGACCATTTACTAGAGATACGTCATCTGGCCCGACCAGAGAGCACCCCTAGTGAAAAGGACATATGCAATAATAACGAAGTGATCACTGTATCCTGTTAACAGAAACTTTAGCATGAAACAACCTGGAAAGAAAAGAATAGGAAAACGAAAATCAGTAGGCCACTGATGAACATGAACTTTTATTAAACAACGAACAAAGAAACGATAACATAACGTAATGATAAAACCTATTAATGTCCTAGAAACAAGAAAACGTTAGAAATATGCCAGTGGTGAGAGACCAGAAAAACAGTAAGAGAAACCAAATCACCCCTCGCTCTCCCACCGCCTGCCACGCCAAAAAAATCGATAGACTAGGGAAAATGCAAGTCAGTAGAACATCCGCCCCCACTCTGGAAACTTCCAAGGTGGGGCAGGGTTGCGGCTACGCCCAGCCGGGAGCAGCCCATATAAGGCGGGTCCTGCTGCCACGCCTCGGCCAGGAGATCCTAACGTAGGGTGTAGCCGGAGGAGAGGCCGAGGCCAGCGGGACCCGGCCAGGGGATTGCCTTTACAACGCTGAAGAGTTGCAGGGGGGGGGAATGTCTCCTCGACACTCCCCTCTCTCTCCCAGTCCGGCCGCGGTGGCCCTTGAGAGTTTCAGGTAGTCCCGCCACATGCTCTTCCGGTCCGGCCACCAGCGGTCGGGGGGCCGAGGCCGACGGGATCCGGCTGCAGCCGATAAACCAAGGAACCCGTTCATGGGGCCAGAGCCAGGGGCGTCCGGCCGACATCCACCGGAAGCCCGGCCCAAAGACGGACGGGACATTTTTTCTTTTCTCCTTCGTAATAGCAGCGGCAACACGCCAGGCACCACTTCTTTCTTCAAAAATGGCTTTGACAACACTGGGGGGGATGTCTTGCACATGCCTCCGACCCCCCCCCCCGACCTCATCGCCACCGGCCATAACAAATGTCAAGCGGGGCGCCGTGGGGCGCACTGGGAGGGAGAGATGGTGCGAACAGGCCTCTCCCGCCTCCTCAGGTGAAGGCTTCCCAGCTGCACCCTCAGCGCTCCAGGCGCCCCGAAAAGGGTTCGTCCACTGTGGCGATGCTGCAACGTCTCGCCCGGCAGGGTGGAGCCCGTCCGCTCATGTGACCCCGCGATCGCCGGTAGCTGCCGAACTCTCAAAATGGCGATCGACCTGGCAAGAGCGGGCCCAGCATGAAGAAATGGCCCGGTCACTGGTTGACTCCACCACCGTAGTCCTCCACAACCTTGAAGATTCTAGAGGAGCCGCGGGAGTCTCCGACCCCCGATGGGGAATGACTGCCATGATCGCCCGTGGAGTGACGAAACTGTATCCGCGGGACGTCGGCGCTCCCATGCTGGCGCCAGCCTCACTTTGAATTACTAGAATCCTGCAGACCTCAGTTCCGGTGAAAGCACAGTGTGACCCGGTAGGAAAAATTGTTGCACCCCCTCCCCTTTTTGAGTGATAGTTCAAACCACCGATCCTTTCCTTTGCCCTTTTAACGGAACTTTGGACTGCCTCCCCCTCTTTTACATTTTCTAGAGAAAACAAAACAATAACCACTACATTACCATAGCAGTTGACACCAGAACTGTTTTCAAATTGAAAACCAACAACATCTTCAACAGAATCCTTTTTGTTTCTGCTGTGACCCTGCTACAGCACAGGCATTGTCCCCAGCAGTAATTCTGCAATGCCGGTAAGAATAGCTGTGGTGCCTACTGGACTCACTCACCCCCGCGGCGCCCCACGCCGTTATTTGCTGGGCGGCAACTTACTAGACATCACTTTTGTGCCATCTAGATTTCAGCGCGTTCTGCTGCCTTGGAACTATTCGCACAACAGACTGCTACTGACGACCCACCCCCAGGCAACATCTTCTGAATTTTCATAATTTGAAAGAACTAGTAACATGTCCTCATCAGGAATTCAAAAGAAATTGCCACGGTCTCTTCGTTGTTTAAATGTTTTTACTGTTTTTGTTTTGTTGTATATATTTATATGTTATTAAAGTTTTATATTCCTACTACTTTGTTGGAGTGCTATATATTTTTAATGTGACACATAATTGTAAAAACTTTGATGTACAAAGAGTCATTCCTGGAATCTTCCGCTTCAGGCTCGGTCCCCTCCCCAATCACAATACAGGATGGTTTTCAGATAGTAGGAACACGTGTGGTGTGACGGATCTCATCGGGTGTGGGCCTTGATCTACTATAACTCCTTTGAAGAGGGGTGATTCTTTACAGCTGGAGCCATAAACTACATCTGCAGGGCTAGCTGATAGCCTGGACAATCGGACACAGAGGAAGAGGAGTGTCAGAGGGTGCGGTAGTGAATAGGGCGAAAGGGAGGTGTCGGGCGGGCACAGAGTGTGATTCTCAGGGAAGAGCAGCGCAGATGGGGGGAGGTTTATTGCCCATGCATAAGACAGAGAGCGGGGGTGACCAGTGCCTGGGGAAGATGCTTGCGAGGGTGGGGAGCCATGCTACGAATCGACAGCGTGCAGAGAGTGGGTCTGGTCAAGGCATCTAAAATGGCTGCCGTGCACGACAAAAGTGTGGCATTTCAAAAAAGGCAAGATGGCGCAAACAATGTTTTTCAACACTTCCTCATTTCCTTCGAATCGAACGTTAACAGACGTTGGTGCATATTACCAAAGTTAAGCGATATTTATCGCTAACGATGCTTACCAACGAATTTTTTACCGCTAAGCATCGTCAGAAATTATCGAAGATAAACCTTGCTATTATCAAGGTTTATCGCAAATGCGATAAAAAACGGCCGCAATGCATGAATATCGCTAAAAAGTCAGCGATATTCATGCATTACCGAGCTAATGCTCTTAGCCATGTTATCCACCTCCCATTGGATAACATGGCTAAGAACTGCTCAGGGCAGGTGTTACTTTTTGGAGATATTCGCGCTTAGCGCGAATATCTCCAAAAGTTGGTAATAGGAGATATATATCTTGCATGTTGTAATGCAAATTATTGTGGTATATGGAACTCATACCATAATCTCTCAGGAAAGCAGAAACTGATCCTTTTGGGACCGCCTGAGAAGGCCTAGGGGGTGAGGGGTACTCTACTTTGCCCCCTTTTCACGTTCCGAACTATTTTATTTTACTCTCTTCTGTAATTACACAAAATAGCAGCGATAAGATGCATCAGAGACACACAGTGAGAGAAAGGAGGCCGGAGATGAAGAAGAGATGTCAAATACACATTGGAGATAATATAGTGGGAGAAGGGAAGTAAATATGAGTAAACTTACCATGTAACATAAAAATGTTGCACTCTATACTATAAGTCTCATTTTATACTACAATCACTTCGTTACAACCTCATAAATTAAAAATAAAAATGAATAATGTCTCAAACAATTTTTGATTTCTAAATATAAATTTATTCTTCAGAATTTTCTAAATTTGAAAGAACTAGTAACATGTCCTCATCAGCAATTTCCTCTTCAATCATCTCATCTGGAATCTCCTCATTAAAAGTCTGCAATGATGATTCTTGTAACTCTATGGTCTCCAAACATTCGATAAATTCGCCATCAACAGATTGATCAAAAAAATCATTCAAGTCATCTCCTCCTTGTGACAATATTTCATTATTGGTGCTGTCAATTTCAATCAATGTAGTGGAATCATTCAAGTCATCTCCTCCTTGTGACAATATTTCATTATTGGTGCTGTCAATTTCAATCAATGTAGTGGAATCATTCAAGTCATCTCCTCGTGACAATATTTCATTATTGGTGCTCTCAATTTCAATCAATGTAGTGGAATCATTCAAGTCATCTCCTCCTTGTGACAATATTTTATTATTGGTGCTGTCAATTTCAATCAATGTAGTGGAATCATTCAAGTCATCTCCTCCTTGTGACAATATTTCATTATTGGTGCTCTCAATTTCAATCAATGTAGTGGACAATTCAAAAGAAATTGCCACGGTCTCTTCATTGTGAGCCATTTTATTTTGAAATTGCTTGCTGTAAATTGCAGAAAAAAATAATCACTTTCATTTATCGTTTTTAGTAATACATAATATAAAACTAACTTTATCAAGTATTTAGTATAACAGAAGGACTGCAAATAAATAACAGAAAACATTTTTCAAATTATCTTCAAGTGTACAACATAGTTCCCCTTACAAATTAACAACTCACCTTTTTAAAAGTAGGAGAAGTGTTAGTACTGTGTAAATCAAACACCAGAAATTCACCACCAAAAATTCCTCACAAATGTACCTCAGACAGTAGTATCACAAAATGGCTGTGGTTTCCTCTCATTTGAGATATATACATAACCAATTAACTTTCATCACACACAAATACAAAACCAAAGTAACATTTTAATTGGTTCTAAATTTCAACACTTTCAAATGTGTTTTCCCCATGCAATTTTCCATAGGACATTTACATACGTCTACAGCCTGAATGGCTGAACAGAATTACACCAAACTTGGCAAAATGGTACATCAAACCTAAGAGGTCAGGAAGGATCTACTATGCCCCCTTATGGTCATTTGCCCCTTCGCTTTGGCCTCCTCTTGTCTCTCGATCCTACCGAGAGACAAGATGGCGGCCGCTACGGACTGTTTGGAATGTTGACAGACGCCGGAGAACCAATCAGCTTCGCAAAGCTCCGTAACGCGAAAAGAAAGCGAAGCGGAGCGCTGTTACAGATATATATCTTTTTTTGAACGTTAATTTCTCAAAATCCACTGGAGCACATATATTGAGACCTAGCAAAGGCACATCGGGCTACCAGTCCCTAATATTTTGCCAAGTTTCGTGCAAATCCATTCAGCCGTTCGATTATTGACATTTAGATACGTCTACAGCCTGAATGGCTGAACGGAATTACACAAAACTTGGCAAAATGGTACATCAAACCTAAGAGGTCAGGGAGGATCTACTATGCCCCCTTATGGTCATTTGCCCCTTCGCTTTGGCCTCCTCTTGTCTCTCGATCCTACCGAGAGGCAAGATGGCGGCCGCTACGGACTGTTTGGAATGTTTACAGACGCCGGAGAACCAATCAGCTTCGCTTCACAAAGCTCCGTTGCGCGAAAAGTACGCGAACTGGAGCGCTGCCCGGTCCGCTGTTACAGATATATATCTTTTTTTAAACGTTAATTTCTCAAAATCCACTGGAGCACATATATTGAGACCTACAAAAGGCACATCGGGCTACCAGTCCCTACAATTTTGCCAAGTTTCGTGCAAATCCATTCAGCCGTTCGGGCTAAAAGTGAGGCCAACCGCCCTATGGAAAACTCAATGTTAAAAACACGTTTTGGGACCCCCCTTTTTTCTTGACCCCCCCTGGACGAACCCCCCCCAATTTTCAGGGGCTGCTCAGAAACAAAATGTGCCATTTTCCTGAAAATTTCAGCCAATTCCGTCCACAAACGCCAAAGTTATTAGACATAGAATTTTCAAAAATCCCATAGAGAAAAAATCCTAACTATATATACCTACTGGCGACCGCCAGTAGGTAATATATATATATATATATATATATATATATATATATATATATATTTATAGCCTTACACTATTTCACTAACACCTTATGTGTTGGCGCTGTGATGAAGCTATACCATGTTGATGGCCTGCCTCCAAACATCATGCACCTCGTTCCACACTCCTGAATAGGTGAATCTGCAATCAACACCTTGCACCACACAGCACTCTGAAGAAGGTGGCCAGGATCTCAATACACACTGGAAGCTTTACTTTCCCATCAGGCATAAGGACCACCTTATAATTGCTGCAATGTAATGTCATCCAATGCAGTTTGTATATTTCTGACGATATTTATATGTGCTAAACCTACAACTGTTTTACCTGCTAGGGCTACCCGGCCAAGGTGAGAAGTCTTGAACTGCAAAAAAGCTCTTCTTTCTCAAATTTTTAACATTTCTTCATTGTCTTCTTAACCGTATTAGGGGGCCTATTAGGATGGCGGACGGACCTGCGTCCGTCCGCCACCCCCAAGGTGGAGGGACCGTCCGCAGGGGCAGCGGCGGTCTCTCCGGTGCTATTAGGATGTGACCGCCACCCTGGCGGTCACATCCCGTATCTTTAACCTTGCGGCGGGTGCTGCTTGAAGCAGCACCCGCTGCAAAGTTAAAAAATGCATGCCTTACATTTACATGCACAAAGCGGCAGGCACCGCGCGGTGCATGCCGCTTTGTGCATGTAAATGCTGGGGGTACCATAGGTACTCCCCATGTGCACCCCCCACCCCCCGACACCCTGGGGGCCCGCAACAGGCCCCCAAACACAAAAGACCACATGCTTTTCCAAGCATGTTTCAACTCACATCATAATTTGGCTGACAGTGTCTTGCAGACACCGCCACCAAATAGCCCTCCACACCCCGCGGATCAGCGGCGGACGGACCTGCTGTCCGCCGCTGTTCCCACCGCAATCCCACCGCCATCCTAATCTGGCGGTGGGTGTTTTCTGTGGCTGCGGCGGTAAATCCACATCCTCCAGGCCGTCGGTGGCTTCCGCCGGCCCGGAGGATGCGGATTCACCGCCATCCTAATCGGCCCCTAAGTTGTAAATTTTAAATTGCAGAAAAAACCTTGAAAATTATGTTTTGCATCAAAACAATAGCAAAAATGAATTTGTAGTGAGAGAGTTATTTTGCAAAAATAGATTTTCAGAGACGTCTTCCCCTCAGTAATGTTTTGCCAAATTCTTTGTAAAGTACTTTGTTTGTAAGGTCTGCAAACTTTTCCATTTCTGGTTTGTACGTCTGAAAAAACGATGTAACAGATATAGTCAAGTAGATACCTGCAAAATGCTTAATATCCAATTCATGTTTTAGCACTGCAGAAGAGAAGTGTCAAAAATGTACCAGTCGGAATACAACAGCAATGTAAGATGTGTTTATACCTTTGCGATAAGAGTACAGTAGATTTTAGATAGATGCTGGTGCTGTGTTATTGGAATGCAGGAGGAAAAGCTGAGAATTGCCTGTTTTGTTAATCTGTTCTATTCATCTATAGAAGTGTTGTTGACAAGTGCTGTGAATGTGCTAGGCACAGTCCTTTGCTTCTGCTTTGTCCACACTCGCTTCATCTATCTCCACTTTACCATCTCTACCCATCTACCTTAACACCCACCCCCCCCCCCCCAACATGTTTCACATTCAAGCGATGTCTCGCGGCACTCGCCCGCCCCTCCCCACCTGTCTCTCACAATGGTTGCTAAATAGCTCTTACATACACAATGCTTGCTGTCTCTGACTCCTCAGACATTCTTCCTCCCTGCTGAGGGGGATCTTCCTCCCCCTCCTGGTGAGTCTCTGCCACTGCAGCGTCTCTCAGTTCACCTTGGATCCTTGTACTCCCCTCAGGTGGTGCACCTGGAGAACATGAAGCAAGACGAGGACATGAAGAAGCTGCCTCTCCAGACTCCCTACTACGACCTGTCCGCGTATGACTCGCCGGATTACTCCGAGAAACAGGTGAGGCTCAAAGAGGTCCCGGCAGGAACCCAATCACACAACTCATGCACAGATCGGATAGACTCCATCTTGAGATGGGCACATTTCATCAGGGCACACAGCTGGCATATACAATTTAAGTATATTTGAGCCTTCCCACCTCCCCACCTCCCCATACACATACAAACCCCATGGCATTTCTGTGACTCAAAAAACCCTGTAGAATGCGAATTGGGCACACCAGTAACACCAGGGCATAAGTCCCAAAAAAAGAAGTGGGGGGACGCTGACGTCATGACAGGATGTGACGTCACTAAAGGTGGCTTTGCAAAAGACTCATTGCCTCCCCTCGCTCACCCCCTATATGCGATTGCATCAGAGAAGCCAGCGCGTGAGCTGTGTTCTGAATGGGCTCCGATCTCGCCCCAGAGAGGCCAAAGAGTGAATGTGTCGAGCACCCGGTAAAATAAGTGGGGGGATGCCGTCCACCGGCATAGTACCCCGACTCGAGCCCTGAGTAACACACATAAACGTCACTGATCCCCGCTTCTGGGCCTAGATTACAGCATGGCTGGAACCTCGCCTCAGCACACTCGTATGACACATACAATTTCAGAGTAGCTGTAACCTCACCTCTGGGCACAGATCTGAAAGAGCGATACAGGGCACAAGTCAGGGGTACACGCGGGCACATGGCGCCCACCCACTATTTTCACTGGGGTGATGCCATCCACCCTGCCAAGAAGTTGGGTCCCACAGAAATATGCTTAATTGGTCCTGGTGTGTGTGGTTGTAATATCAGAAGTTACTTCCTGTGATGCCATGTGCAATGTCACGTGTCGTTACGTCATGCGCTATGATTGTTCGCGCCATGATGTTACTTGCATCCTGCCTAAGTTGGCTAGTCCCCCACTTCGTTTTTTAGGACTTGTGCCCTGGATGGATACATCATTAGCACTGCGGAAACCTCGCCTTAAGACACCCTGACGCACAGACACTTAAATGTCTCTCAAACCTCAACGCAGAGCACCACCTGATGGATATTTACCTTCAGCATAGCCTAAACTTCTCCCCTGGATACAAATGTTACGGATATTGACCTAAAGCACTTCCCAGGGCATGCATTGGATGCATACATCCTGCAGATTCAGGAGCTGATTTTCCTTTCTCGCGGGCCCCACACCTGGCGCATACAAAGGATCTGCTGTTTTGGAACCTCCAATCAGCAGGGAGCTCATCTGGCACAGCAGCTGGACCTCATCTCCCTTAGGAGGCAGTTCTGAATCACTCACTCCTGCAGTGATGGACTCCCAGCCGAGGGCCCCCCTTACTGACAGACGTACACGTGTCTTGGGCAACAGATAACGCATGCATGCCTTCTGAAGCAAGCAGGGAACCCCTAACAGAGGAAATGCAAGGACATGTACACCTTATGTGGTGTGTCCTGCTGGACACACTCTAGTATTTCTGCCAGCCTCTTCCCCAAGGGCTGCCCCATGCACCCACCCCACACCCATCCAACACAGGCATCACCGATCAGGTGACCCAGCCAAAAAAAGAGCCCGGGTGCAAGTTCTCGTGGCCAGTTCCAGTAGTACATCCACTGTGCCTGTGTCATCATTTCTCTAGCATGTGGGCCCAGGGCCCACAACACAACATTATGGACATTATGGAGTCAGAATTTCCTTTACTCAACTTAGGGCATAGCTTAACCCGACAGGCCTTCAGCGATGGACTCCCAGCCGAGGGCGTGCTGTGCTGTGAAGAGGTTTGAGACCAGATACAGTTACGCTTATTGTTATCTGTTTTAGTTTATTTTGTGGCCGTACCATGCAGTTACTTGGATCAAAAGAGCCATGGTTTTAGTAGTCTCTGGATTTCAGGGTGAGTGTTCTACAGTGCCACTTGGTATGTCTGGGGGTTAATCAGTATGTGGCCCCGTGATCCCTTGGATGGCACATCTAATATTATACACCTTCAGCTGTAGGTAACCACCTGATCCCACTGAAGCATACATAACATCATACACCTGCAGTAGCTAACCTCCACCTTCACATCAGGTTGTCAGTTGTGCAAGGCCTGGGGAAAAAATAAATGTTGGGCCCTCTGGGGTCCTTTTCTTCCTTTTTTGTGAGGTGCCTGAACAGGGACATCGTAAGGATTTGGGGGGCCCTGGGCCAAACGTATTTTGTGGGCCTCTACTAGGAACTGCTTTGAATTTATGATCCAATATTCTCTCTTTCCTTTCCTCTTTGGCAGTGCACAGGCACACTCGTCCAAATTCTACATGAGTTTGCATCTCATTTTCAGGGATACTGATGTGTGTTTTCAATATTTCAACACAGCAGCAGCTCACTAATATTACTGCAAGTAATCTCCATGACACCCTCCCATTTCTCATATCTGAGGTCCTGTTTTGATCTAAAAGAAACTTTTTCGTGTTTGCTGCATGAAACCCAAAAAACACTTTCTCTAAAAAATGTCTACAATAGACTCACACACATCACCCACACTAAAAATAAATGAAAGGAAAACGATATTTAAAGCAATATATTTAAGTTATTAAAGTTCATCAGGGCAAGACTCTGCAGAACGGGCCAGGCTCTGTCAGGGGGCCCCCTGAGAGGCTGGGACCCTGGGCCAGAGCCCACTTTGCCCCTGCCTTAAAACCTCTCCACCAGTCTACGAGTATTAAAAAATACATAAACGCCCGAAAAGAAGAACAATTGAGTTGGACGCCCTCTAGTGGTGGAGACATGAAATATGTATCTTCTAATAAATATGTCAGGCTTACCTTCAATTAAAAAATATATAACTTTTGCTGAAGCAAATTTAGTGAGGGTTTGGAAAGTGTGAGGCCTTTTGTATAATGCCATCTCTTCGTCCCCTCCTGACAACCGTGCATACCTTAGAGGGCACACCTTGTCCAGGAGCTAAACCTTTCCTGCCCATAGAGGGCTCGTCTAACTATACACACCTTCTTCAGTTCTTCAGTAGACAAATCCTCTCTTCCCCTTAGAGAGAGCAATGGACCATACACATCTTCTGTAGCAGTTGAACCTCTTGTCTCCCAAAGCCACTAATACTCTTTAAAACTAACTGTACTTTCTCTTCCTACAGCAGACATACCTAACAATGTACTCATTTTGCAGTAGCTAAAAACATTATCTTCCATAGAACTGCCACCTAACCAGACATCCTGTCTGCAGTCAATAAAGCCGCCCCAGCCCACCAAGGTGGCACATGTACACTTATAAACTCTCTGAAGTAGCTAAATCTGCTCCCTCCACCGAGGTACATTATTTGATAGTTGTATATAGCGCAAACTTGATCTGATGGTATTGGAGCACTTTGAAAGAGAACCAGATTAATAGCTCGGGGAGATTAGGTGAGTTGTCCAGAATCTCAGGATGTTCAGCTGAGGCCAGCATTCAAACCTGGTTCCCCGGTTCCAAAGTGGGCAGCTGTAGCTGCTGCAGCAGTTCTATTCCCTGTATCATAAAATGCATCACATCTTACATCACAGGAAATGAGTGCCCACCCAGCGTAGACAGGGGGTGGCAGAAGGTCCTTAGATGTTTATCCATGTAGTGTCCCAGTCTTGTAGGTGGGTGCCCCTGGTGAAGAGCTTGTGAGCAGGATGGACCTACATGATTCTGCATCCTTTGGAAAAGTTAATTATTTTGATGTTTATCCCCTTCGCTGCGGGGGTAATTCCCCCACGATGCAGGGGGTGGGGGGGGGGGGGGGGCGCCGCAGTGCTCGTGACGAGCCCAGCTCATCATGAGTCACAGTGGAGCTGTGCTCTTAACTAGCTGGGCTTGTCACAACCCTGCCCACTGATTAATTTGTCCGCACAGGCGGGGAATCAATTGCGCGTGGGCGGCGCGCAGCCGTTATGACGAGCCCAGCTTGTCATGAGTACAGCTCCACTGTGACTAATGACGAGCTGGACTCGTCATGAGCACCGAAGGAGTTATACAGCTCCTGAGCAGTACTTGGTGAATTTTTTCCCACCTTGATGAATTTAGGCACAAACATAAGAACCACCAGGCCAGAGGATTCAGAAGTATTCCAACCATTTATTCATAAAATGCTTGAAAAGTCCAACTGAGTATGTACTTCAATAGACTTAACAGGCAACACATGCAGTGTAATCAAGCCCGATCTTTCTTGGATCGACTTTACATACTGAGCAACTCTTAGAGGGAGGGAGAGGTGATTAGCTGTCTACTCCTGAGGCTCGAGAGGCCACAAATTAGGGAAACTCAAACTCTTGGCAACTAATTTACTTATCTAGGTCCTCCATTCTGGAAGTCAGTGCTATATTAAACCCTGTGGAGTCCTCTAGGCAGTCGAAATCACCCCCTCGAAAATTATCTCCTAATACGTTTTTAATTTTACCAACTAACAATTGATAGGTTAATAGTTTGTTGATAGATTGTGCAGAATCGCGTATAAACAACAATCATAAAGCACCTTTTTAGAATCATAGACTCAGTATGTCTTTCCAATACGTAAAACTAAATGGGGTTCATACAAGAAGACTATCCACATGTATGTCCAGTAGTGGAGACAATATTATAATGAAAACATGCAACGGTACATATAGGTGCTACCCTGCTCTTCCTTCATATAGTGTCCCTATGTACTAAGAATAACACAAATAGTTAATGGAACTCATTGGTTCATTGAGCGAGTTGCAAAAGGCGTGTCGCCGGGACTGTCTCAGTATTGGTCAGTGAGCAAGACAATCATCAGGATTAAATGTATGGGAACAGGCAACATGGCTGACCTCAGCAGATTCCATCCTTGTCTTTACAAATACTACTATAAGGGTAAGTAAAGGAATAACACCTACCACAATATGTATAGGCAACTTCCACCGGAGGAAGAATGCTTCACCAGGCAATCAGAAGTATGAGGTTCGAGAGATATACTTATCTGGATGGGGTCCAAGCCCGCTCTATCTATGTTTGAAACATTGGTAATAATAGGTATAGTATAGGACTGCACCGTAAAGCCAGAATTAAAAATGTTGAAAAGTGACCTCAGGGGCATAGATTTGAGAGAAAAAGTTAAATTAACCAGGGTCTATGGTGGACCTTGAGAGTATCTAATGCTGTCAAACGGAGCTTCAGGCACAGATGTTTTTTAGATGGTGAAGCTTTCAAGGTTTTTTAGTCAAAGGTGTTACATTTTCATCTTTTTAAACAATGTTACGTTTTTAGGGTCAACCTACTTTGAAGTAACTCACATACTAACAGGTATGGAGAATGCTTTCATCAGATGTGAAAATATGTCCCTAGATTCAAGCGAGGAAGCCAGGATTTGCTGTTGTGTCTCCTGAGTGCCCAGCACAGTACTCATCCGTTGAACTGCATCTCCTGTCCTCTAGAGGGAGCAGTGTGACATACTTGTCTCTGGTCCCAGCCATTTAAAGCGAGTTACTGGCCAAATAGGAAATTTACATTGCTTAATTTGATTTGTAAAATATTAAGTGCCAGGGCCCTGACTATGAGGCCACTGCAGCTTTCCCCACCCATCGCCCCTGTCATTGCTGCCAGACAACTACTAACCATCTCGCTCGCCTGCAAGTGCGACGGTTCAGATTATTCCAGGTCCCCAAGCTAAAGGAATGGCTGTGAAGGCAGGTATTAGTAATTTTTTTTATGTATATTTATTCATAAACAACTGTTGCTCTGCTCATCTCTAAATTAGATGAGCAGCAGGCCCACCATGTGGCAGACTGTCCTAAGTGCGGTGTTGACAATTAAGTACCAGTGCTGTGCAACGGAAACCACAGGCTCAAATTAAGCACTGCAGGAAAAGCATTGACTTCCAAGGGTCAGATGAATGCTGGTGAAATGATAGGTGGAATCAGAGTTGTCTTTTGCCAGGAGCTGAACGCAAGCTGCAACACTGCACTTGTGCTGTACCATGCCTCCTAACACCACCTCAATCAAGTGCCCTACATCATTACATGTCATCGGCTGTCAGATAGCGTCACTTATTAATGCACTTGCTAATGTTTGTGAGGAGACTTCAGGTTATGGATCTCACCTGTCCTAAATCATTATGCTTTCATCAAAGCGTATAAAATGACGGTTGCTATCGATAACAGTAGGGTCTTATATCACAGCATTTTGAATAGTTCTGAAGTTGTAAAACTACCTTACAATATATTCTTATTGATATTTTTATATTGCTGTGAAGCATGGAGGCTATAAATGATAAATACTGTGTAATAAAAAATGACATCATTGATAACAGTTGCCAGTGATCAATAATAATAATAAAAAGATAACTCATAATAAATAATAACTGGAGGACTCCAGGCATTGCCGTGTCACTACATTATGGAAGCCGCTTTGCACCCGGGTGGAACGTCGCAGGTTTGAATACACACGCCTGAGCATTGGGGTGATATTATTACACTTGATAAAATCCGACTCCGCCGACTCCGAATGTATCGGGTGCGATAAATGCAGCCAAATTACACATTTTTGGGGAATAATATGAAAATATTGGTGGCTGTTGCATCAAAATCCATATGTTCCAGTAAATACCAAGAATTTCCCCCAAAAAAATCTTGGGAGGTTTGACCTGTCAATTTTTATCACAAAATACCTAATTCGGATACGTGTAGGAACAGGAGCTCCAGCACATGGCACAACTAATCCTGTTGCTCATAATGAGAGCTGAATTGCATTATATATGAAAACAGGAGTTACTACATAATTATTCAATTCAAATAGCTGTATTTCTGTCGCAAGGGCCATAAAAGCACAAAGACACAGATATAAAAACATAATAAAATCAATAAAACTGTACATGCAACATGAAACGACACAATACATATCCATAAAAAGTAAAACTTCTAATATTTACAGTGTAGTAAAATAGCCAGCATGATAATACATACATTAGCAGATAATTTTGTGAAGTTTCCACATTGCAACCAGAAATTTAGCCACTGAGGCAACAAGTGAAGGGCGGGGGTCTGATCTCAAAATTCAAAGGGCCACAAGGTAATTACGCACACCGAGGTGTAGGGGCAAGCCAAAAGCTGGGTGGGCAAGCATAGATTGAACACACAAAGAAAACATGGGCAACACTCTCCTACGAGGCTGTGCAGGCTGGACAAACTTCTGTGGACCCAGTCGATCACCTTGCAGTAAAAGAACTCAACGTTAAGGTGCCCACACAAAACTGAAAATATAACTTACGATTTAAAGGAGCTGTGACTATATCCCATAATGGCTAATATGTACTCACAGCCTTGATGGGGAAAAAAAATCAGGAAACAGCATCCCTATAGTCATTCGCTGCTACAGTTTCCCAATATAGTGACTTCAATGCTTTCTTAGATAAGAAAGATGCAGAAGCGGGATGGTCCCAGAATTCTAACAGACCGAGGAGATTGATTTTCTTTTAATATCTAAGAGCCATGTCACTCTATAGAATTGGTCTGCCTCCATTGTGTCCTGGATTGCTAGTATATAGTGGGCTAGCTCAAGTGTAGTCCACAACCACCTACAAAACAATAAAAGGCATAGCCGGGCTTTGCCCACAAAGATTTTCATGCCCATATCATAGCGAAGCTGGTGTTAAGGAGTGGTGGGGGTGAGAGATGCTAGATTAATTTGTTCTCCGTGATTGTACGTGGGTCTAAATTGGAAAAAGCCCACAGTTTTGCACCATATAGAGCAGAAGCCAATGCTTTGGCACATAATAAGTAGTGCTGGAGAGATTTGTCTAGTGTATGAAGAGGAATACTCTTTATAAAGAGCACCAGTTGTTTGCTTTAGCTTCATAACAGCTTTATCAAGGTGAGGTTTCGAAGACATATTTTTAGAAAACATGATACCTAGATAGGCAAAACAAGCCACCATCTTGAGGTTAGCACCCCCAACACAATGTGTTTCTTGAATGATCTATGTGGATTGAATTACATCAGCTTGGTTTTGTTTGTGTTGATCTCAAAGCCTGAGCAAAACAGAACTCCCCAAAACTATGGAGAAGTTTCTGTAACCCACTTGGGGTCTTTGAGATCAACAGGGTGTCAAACGCAAAAGGTAGAATGGGAGTTTTAGATCCAGCCAGCAAAGGGGCATCGGTATGAACTGTTCCTGAAAAGGAATGAATATTGTTTATAAACAATGAAAACAAAGTAGAGTCCTAAACACAGTCCTGGCGTACGCCACGCAAAACTTAAATGTTGTCATTCACTTGATTCCCCCAACTAACTTGTGCTAATTTCCCTTGTGGAAGCGTTTTACCAAGAACAAGAGAACGGGCAGCATTTTCATATTGCACAGGACCTGCCAGAGTGTAGAGCATGGAGCCAAATCAAAAGCAAATCTCAGATCCAAAAACAAAACATATAAGGAACACTTGGTGATGATAACATTTCGTCAATGCATCAAAAGAAAACTAAACACCTGGTCAATAGTAGAGATCTTAGACCGAAAGCCCACTTGGTACGGGCTAAGGATATCTTCATCAGTCCTCTAGTCTTGAATTTTAGCCAATAGACATCGGAAAAATACTTTTTGTATGCAGTCGATTAAGCTAATCGGCCTATATTTATTGGGGAGAGACCTAATGACTATTTTGTGAATAGGTATAACGACTGTGCCTTTCCACAATTTGGGAATTCCTACCCCTGCAGCAAATGAGTTTGCAACTATTAAAATGTAACTGGCCCAAAAATGAATATTATTTAAAAAAAAACGTCAGTCAGAACACCAGCTGGCCCTGGTGCCCTTCTGTGTGCAATGACTGAGAGAGAATCGAACAAATCTGAAATATCAAAAAATGCCTGGCAATATAATAGCATCATAGGGCTGCTGTGATTTATTGTCGAAACTTATGAATAAAGGTGAGAAATGTAATCGACCCAAGTTCAGGGGACAACATTGTTTGTGGGTCCAATCTGAAAGAAACAGTTAGTTATAGATTCCTTACCTCAGAATTACCCCCAGACGCCAGACTGGATCCAGAAAGTTTTTCATCAGCAGTACCCCTGCGTGTCGAAAGGTGGCATCGGTGGACTCCGCGTTCGTTGTGGGTGTCGTGGTCGCCGGGATGACGTCATGGTAGCTACATAGACGCTTCCCTCATGCGCTGACATCAGTTCTTTCTTTTTTTGCGCCAGCTAGCGCAGATCTGGAGAGTTTGACTGACTTTTTCTCGACTTTTGTCGACATAGTTTTTTAGTCCATCGACTCCTGGTGCACGAGGGATGCCCAGCTTCAAGGCTTGTGGTTCCTGTAACCGTCTGATGTCAGTGAAGGATCCACACCGCATCTGCCTCTTCTGCCTGGGGCTTGACCACGACCCCAAGTCTTGCCAGAATGCTGGACCATGAATCCGAAGTCTTTGCGGGAGCGGTTCAGAGAGCTTCTCGAGGCCCGGCAGTCGACTCCGCACCGCTCAAGGTCCCGGTCGCGTAGGAGGTCGAGGGACCGGTAGTAGAGCAATCATCATTCTTCTTCCAAGTCTTGGCACTTGGGGTCAGCCGTCGCAACGAGGGATGCGGGTGGTGCCTCTCCCATGGCTCTGCGTGCGGAGGTCCAAGGGTCGGCTCCGAGCTTCCGTCCCTTCCCGGGACCCGGAGAAACCTCTTCCCTACATCGAGCTTTTTACGAAGAGATGCATGCCATCTTTAGGCAGCCTGCGGACTCGGCTGGGGGCCCTGGGCCTTCAACGCAGGCGGCTCTAGCTTTGGCACCGCAGGGTCCCCTTGAATCCAGGCCTGGATATGGATCGACACCGGTTTATCTTGTAACACCTCCACTGGCGCCGACTCCACCAGCACCACATCCGCAGCAGGCATCGGCTGTGTCCCCAGCCGACGTCGACCTCAGCCTCCACCTTGAGGTAAACACGTAGCTGGAGGATCTGGCGCCGACAGGTACTTTTGTGCCCCTGTTCTACCCTGGCTCTTTAAAACCAGATTGGCAGCCAGAGGAGGGTGAGGAGGACTGGGAGGGGTTTGGGGACCCATTAACTGACTAGCTAGGTTATGAACCAGACTGGAGAGAGGAACTGGGGAAAGCCAGTGATCTGGATACCTTACCAGACCTTGGCATGTTGTCTCCTCCTACCGTGGCTACGGAGGAGGGAGCATCATACGCAGTGGTGTTGCGTAGGGCGGCCAAGGCTCTCCACCTCGAGCTACCTACTGTGGTAGTCAGGACTCTCCTGACAGAGGTGCTTCAACCGGCAGCAAGCTCTTCGGAGCCCCTGCTACCGTTTAATGAAGCCCTCACGGACATTCTTTTGGGCACCTGGTCCAGGCCCAACACAGGGGCTCCTTTGGACAGGATGATTGCCCGACACCACCACCCGGCCCAGGGCGACCCCATTTTCCTCTCCCAAGACCCCACCCTGAGAGCTTGGTGGTCCAAGCCTCCACCTCCAGGAGCGAATTCCCTACCGTTCCACCTGATAGAGAATCCAAAAAGCTGGACCATCTTGGGAAGAAGATGTTTTCTTCCTCCAGCTTGGGACTGCAGTCGGTAAACACCGCATGTCTGTTGGCCGTTACACCCCCTCCATGTGGGATATGGTTGCACAAGTGCTGCCTCAGGGCCCGGAGGAGGCCCGGGCCATACTCTCTCGAGCAGTTGCCGAAGGGAGAGACACAGCGAAGTTTACCATCTGCTTTGGGCTGGATACCGCAGACTCACTAGGCAGGACGATTTCCACTTCGGTAGCGGTTCGACGCTATACCTGGTTGAGGTTTTTCCAGTGATGTCCAATCTGCCCTTAGGGGCATGCCCTTTGATGGCCTTTGCCTATTCGGTGACAAAGTAGACAGCGCGCTAGAGCGCTTTAAGGACTCTCGGGCTATGGCCAGGTCCTTGGGCCTCTCCACCACCCGCCCTGCGCAGTCTGCTTTTCTCCCCTTTCATGGCTACGGAAGGGGTGCCCCACCACGTCCCGCCCAGAGCCACAGGCCAGCGCAAGCTGTTGAGCCCCTGCACGTCCGGGGATGTGGGGACCACTACCATGCTTCTGGGGGCCAGCGGGCGGGCCGGTCCACAACAGCCCCCTTGGCAGCAGCCTCCAAACCCTCCTAGTCTGACCTTCCAGGGCCACCAATCGCCAGTGGGCAGCAGGATTCGCCATCACCTCCCCCACTGGTGCACCATTACGTCAGAAAGGTGAGTTTTGCAAATGGTCCAAAGGGGCTACTACCTCCCCTTCGCGACTACCCCTCCATCCATGCCACCTCAGTACCATCGCATGTCGGAGGATCATCTGGCCCTTCTCCAACAGGACGTTTTGACACTCTTGGCCAAGGGTGCCATCGAGCGAGTTCCTGTCCCAGAAGTAGGGCGTGATTGCTATTCCCATTACTTTCTGGTGCCCTAGAAGGACAAAGGCCTGCATCCTATCTTGGCTCTCAGAGACGTCAAAGCGCTTCCTCCGGAAGGAGGATTTCAAAATGTTGACGCTGGCTCAGGTCCTGTCTGCCCTTGACCCTGGAGACTGGGTGGCAGCGTTGGACTTGCAGGACGCTTACTTTCACATCCGAGTTCTGCCAGCCCACCGGCGTTACCTACGGTTCACGGTAGCCCACGAGCACTTCTAGTTTACCGTGCTCCTCTTTGGCCTTACCAGCACCCCTCGGGCATCCAGGAAAGTGATGGCGGTGGTCGCAGTTCATCTGCGCAGATCAGGGGTTCCAGTCTTCCCCTATCTCGATGACTGTTGAAGGCAGGCTCGCACCAGTATGTCGTCTCCCCCCTCCAGACTACAGCCGACCCCCTGCATTAGCTGCGGTTCTCCATCAACATGCCGAAGTCACACCTGACTCCCTCTCAGAAGCTCCTCTTCATCGGAGCGGTTCTGGACACTTCGCAGTTTCGGGTCTATCCTCCCGAACAGTTAGTCTGGGATATTCTGGCTATGATTCCGATCTTTCAGCCTCTATCCTGGGTTTCGTTCAGGATGACCCTGAGACTGCAAGGCCTCATGCATCCTGCTGGTAGATCATGCTAGGTGGCATATGTGGGCTCTGCAATAGGACATGAAGTTCCAGTGGGCACAGCATCAGGGGAATCTGTCCCATTGCGTCCAGATCTCTGAGGGCTCCGCACGACAATTGCAGTGGTGGCTAACGAACCAGGATTGGGTCAACAGCAGATGCCTCTTCCTTCCCCAACCAGACCACACAGTGGTGACGGACGCGTCCCTTCTGGGATGGGGCGGCCTCATGGGAGAGGCCGAGATCAGAGGCCTCTGGTCTCCGGTGGAGTCTGGGCTCCACATCAACCTTCTGGAGCTTCGGGCGATTCTTCTTGCACTCAAAGCATTACTTCCCTCTGTCCAGGAAAGTGTAGTGCAGGTGTTCAATGCCAACACTACTGCCAAGTGGTACTGTAAGAAACAGGGCGGGGTCATGGACCCTATGTCAAGGGGAAACATCCTTTACAGCGCGATATTTACACCGCGGGGCCTTTACGACGTAGCCATCACAACGCAAGTCATTACTACCACTTGCGCTGGATGGCGCTCTTGCTCAAGGAATAGTTTAATTTTCTATTCCAACACCTTCCCTACTGTTACGTGGGCTGGAGTTGGAATAGAAAATTTAAATAATCCACAATCCAGCGCCCTCCAACGCAAGTCGTTGTAACAACTTGCGTTGTGATAACAGCGTTGTAATGGTAGCGCGGTGTAAACACCACATGGTAATGATTTACATCCATGTCAAGAGGCCCTCCGTCTCTGGACATGGCTGGATCATCAGAGTATATCCCTGGTGGTTCAACATCTGGCAGGTTCACTGAACACCAAGGCGGACGAGCTCAGCCGCAGGTGCATGATGGATCATGAATGGCGTCTTCACTCGGAGGTGGTGAGAGGTCTCTTTCAGAAGTGGGGAGAGCCTTGGTTAGATCTATTCACCACTGAAGAGAACACACAATGCCAGCAATTCTACGCGTTGGAATTTCCAAGGCAGCACTTGCTAGGCGAAGCTTTTCATCATGAGTGGAGTTGCGGTCTTCTATACACCATTCCGTCAATACCACTTCTGCCCAGAGTGCTGAAGAAGATTAAGCGCGACAGGGCCCAAGTCATTTTTGTGGCTCCGGATTGGGCACGAAGAGTCTGGTATCCCGAGCTGCTACACATGGCCATCGATCCTCCGATCAGACTGCTTCTTCGGGAGGATCTTCTGTAGCAGCAGCAGGGGACGGCCCTCCTTCCGAACCTGTCCAGCCTCCACCTGTGTGGAGGTTGAGCGGCGGCATTTGACGTTGTTTGGCCTGCCTCCCGAAGTATGTGTGTGATGCAATCTTTGCAGCCAGGCGTCCCTCCACTAAGACGGTATACGCCTGTAGATGAAACAAATTTGTGGCAAGGTGCACAGCAAAGACTGTGGATCCAGTTTCTGCCCCTCTTTCTGTGGTTCTCCTTTCTTTGGCCTAGCAGGGCTCTTCTATGGGCACTCTAAAGGGCTATCTCTCAGCCATTTCAACCTTCCTTAGGCTTCCTGATCAGCCTTCTCTTTTCAAGTCCCCTGTTGTAAATCGTTTCCTTGAAGAACTGGGATTTCAAGTACCCAGCAGCGCCAGGGACACGCCCAAAGTCCTTCTAGGTGGCGTCAGAGATCAAATTTATTAGCTGCAGCTAGTAGCAGAAATCCCAGTAATACAACACGGTGTACAACTCAAGAAACTGCTCAATTTTACTAAGGCGAGACATCCCGATTTATACCCAAATGGTACATTTAAAATGCACGCCCCTGCACCAAAATTTGAACCAATAGAAAATACATGACATCACACAGCATCATATAGTAAAGCTCATTTTACAGTGTCCCAACCCACAAGTTAATATTTAGGCATATCTAAATAATAATCTGTAAGGCCCGGACAAACCCTTAATTGAAAGCGTAACCCATGAAATGAAGAAACAGTAAAGAAAAGTAGTTTCAGATAATGTGCAAGATAACAGAAACGTAAAGAAACTTAAAAGTTAACAAATGTCTTGAATGGTGATTGGGAAAGTGGATAACGATCTTGCAGGGAAATTGGCTTGGCAGGGTCAATTCCAGGTGAAAGGCCAGCTTCTGAAATTAACTCCAGCGCACGAAGGAAACCTTAGTTAATGTACACATGACCCACAAAAGGTCAGACTGCTTTGCTAGCAGACTAACTTCTGAGGCCTACGTAAAAGGCAACACCAGATGGCAGTCAAGACGCATGGCAAAAACCCATGTTTAGAAAAGAAAGTCGTGCACTTTAAAAGCACGCAAAATCACAGAACCTCAGACCCTCCTTTTGCCATTACGTAGGCAATAACCTAAACTCATGTCAACCTGAATCTAGGTCATATCTATTCTCATCAGGTCATCAAGGTGTTGCTGTTACATCATCTTATTATCCTTCACTTCTCTCTGGACTGGTCTTCTCACACAGATCGTAGCACAAAGGTTACAAATGGCGGGACCACACTGGATGCATAAACAACACGAGAAAAGGATAGCTAAGGGTACCATCAACATCCGTAAGGGTAGTATCCCTTAGATCGACTCTAGCTTTCGTTTCTTCCTCTGTACGAAGAAAACAATCATGCTGTTCCTGAGGATCCGTCTCTGTAGAGATCGGTAACAACGTAGCTGGATTCAGCACATTACATCGTTTAATGTGAACATGACTAGCCAACAATGTCAACTCGTAACCTGACAGACGTGCACTAGTAAGGTGCTGTGTCTTAGTCCTGTTCAATAAGGTATCCACTGCATGTGGGACCATCACAATCAACGTATTGTCCAATACCAAACCAGCAGACTGTCGAATAGAAACAGCCGCTGCAGCTGTAGCTCTCAGACAACTCGGCAACGCCTTAGCAACTGGGTCTAACATTGCTGAAAAATACGCGCATGGACGCTGCTTGTCCCCAAATGGTTGTGTCAACACTGACAACGCACAACCTTCTCTCTCGTGCACGTACAACGTGAAAGGCTTACTATAGTCTGAAGTACCCAACACAGGAGCCGAACACAATGCATCGCGTAGTTCAGAAAAACTTTTCTGACATTCGTCAGACAAAGGAAGAGGATGCGAAGTATCTTTCAGAGTCAATGCCAACAGAGGTTTCGCTAGCAAGGAAAAATTGGGAATCCACTGTCTACAATATGATGTAATACCTAAAAAGGCACGCACTTCTCTCTGCGTGGATGGCACATTCATTTGTGCAATCGCTTGAATTCGTTCTGGGGTCAATCTCCTTCCCTCCTTCGACAAGAGATGACCTAAGTAGGTCACTTCTTGGCGACAATATTGCAACTTTGAAGGTGACACTTTATGATGAAGGTCAGACAAATACCGCAACAAAGAAAGAGTAGCCTCTTTATAAATCTTTTCATCATCAGCAGTAACCAACAAGTCATCGACGCACTGAATAAGAGTAGCACCAACAGGTAACACAAAACCGTCAAGCTGAGTTTTCAACGCTTGACTATAGATGGAGGGACTTTCACAATAACCTTGGGGAGCTCTCTTACACCGGAAGCTTCGGCCTCCTAATGAGAAGCCAAAAATATCCCTACTCTCCTCAGCAATAGGAATACTGAAGAAAGCATTCTTCAAATCGATGACAGAAAACCAAGCTGCCGAAACAGGAATCAAAGTCAACAAAGCAGTGATATCAGGTATCACAGGAAACTGTGGCACGACTATCTTATTGACCTCTCGAAGGTCGATCACAAACCGGTACACAGGTAGCTGAGAAGCATCAGTACGTTTAAGGACAGGCAAAACAGGACTGTTACACACATTACCTCTCGTTTCTTCAACTACACCCTTCTCAACCAGATCATAGACAATCGCTAAAAGAGCTCTCTCACCATCACTCGAGATCTTGTATTGGGGAATACGAGGCAGCCTAGCATTCGACTTCAGGGTAACAACATACGGAGGAATCTGCAAAAGACCAACATCATTTGGACCTGTGGCCCAAAGTGTATCAGGAAGCGAACGCAATTCCAGTGGCAAACAATCCTTAGACAAATACATTTGAGAAATCACTTTCTTACCAAGGGTAAGTTGTACTCCTGAAGGAGAACAATGTAATGTCGCATATAATCTTTTCAGCAAGTCCAAACCCAACAGATTCTCACCACAACCAGTCGTTAAAATACGTGGAGCTTCCAATTCACAAGGGCCAATGGAAAGGACAAAGGGCTAGAAACCGGATTACGAACTGGGGCGCCTGAAAATCCTACTGAAACATTGGTCAAGCCAGACAAAGGTGCGCCAGGAAGTTTAGAGTGCATAATAGAACTCTTCATCGCACCAGTATCCAAAAGAAAAGGTTCTACCACACCTGATGTAATCACTTCAACATAAGGTCCACACTGATCTACTGGAACTGACACTACTCCCTCACTTTGTCCTTGGCTGTCCTAGTTATCATTATAACCAGAACTCTCACCTTCGACATAGTAATCCTCAACATAATACTGGGCAGACTGACCACTCGGAACATTCTGTCTGTCAAAATAATTCGCAGAATTCTGTAGGGAAGAGGAACGCTTACTCTGAGGGATCACACCACGTCCCCTACCCCTAGGAGCTTGCTGAAAACTACCACGACCTCTCTGACCAGATACACCATTCGCACGCTGTAACAAAGCCCGGGCAACTATTCTTGTAATGACCTTCCTCTCTGCGATAAGCACACTGATTAGGGCCAGGAAAGAATCGCTGAACATAAGGCTCATGCTTCTGTAACAATCTCTGAAATTGTTGAGGCTGCTGAAACTGAGGCTGATTCTGACGAGGCGGATAAGCTTGCTGCAAAAGAACTTTTGTCTTTAATTCTTTAGTTTTCTTCTCCACTTTATCCTTCTCATCTTTATCCCTATTCTCGTAATATTGTGTAGTAGCCAATATCTGGGCCGACGAAGAGACAGCCCATGAACTCTCAGAGTCCTTTAACTTATTAGAAAGTTCGGGAAGCAAATTAAAGACAAATTTATCCACGAACAACCTTTGACCACCCTCCGTACTCATATCCTGACCACTATGATCAATAAACGTCTCTTCAAACCTAGTGAAGAAATCAGATACACTCTCGTCTTTCTTCTGCTTACATGCTGCTAACTTATCTCAATTCACTCGTAAAGCGGGCATCATCGTTTTCATCAAATTAATAATTCTACCCGGTAATTCTGAAACTAGAGGTTCAGGTTTAGCACCTCCCTCCTGTCTACCATCTGTAGCAACAATATTCGCCCAGGTATCACCTAATTCAGCAGCATGATTCTCATGACAAATCTTCGCCCACAAAGGTTGAGGGACTACATTACCCATCAACATATCGATGTCAGCTAAATTCATAATACACGCTTCAACTGTCTGGGACAACTCCTTGTAATAACCAGCAGGATTCTTACGAGGGTCAGGTAAGGTCTGCTTAAGAGCCAAGACCTCTGCTCTCTTCCAAGGAACATGTACCCATATTCGCTGAAAATGCGGCAGAATAACTGGATTAGCGTTTGGGTCCCCTTCCTTACAAATTGGGGGAACTTCTCTCATTGGATACTGTCTCGCTTTTCTGCTAACAGAAGAATCAGGTTCGTACAATGTCTGAGGCGGAAGGCTAGATCTAAAAGCCAGTATCGTCTCTACGGCGTCTGTAATATCAGATTCTACTATCATCCCTTTAGCAAAATCTGACTGAACATCAAGTAGTTCATGCGGGATCAAACCCAAATCATTATCTTCCCATTCCTGATGCAAAAACATACACATCATATTAAAAACATACCTTTGCTTAGGCGGCTCCCACTGAAAGAAAACATCCATAACCGCTGGCAAACTATACCTTGAGGCATTTATAATCCATTTACGAGCCAACAAATCCAACACAGCCGGTTCCTCAGAACCAGGAAGCTGACTACGACTCTGCTTACGCTTCGAAACAGGGGTCATATTCAGTGACCCAAACAATGGTGACAACAAATTAGAAACCATTTCTGTCATTCGTTTTTGAACAGAAGGAGAAGAAGCAGACATAAGAACAGGAGAATAAGTATTTTGAGGCAAGGAAGGTGTAGGGACAAGAACAGTAGAAATTGAAGATGCAGAAGCAGAAGGCAAAGGAGTTTGAGGCAAAGCTGGTAGCAAAGCTGGCGACCCTAGAATGGGTTGCGCAGGAGGAGGCAAAACCATCTGTGGAGCACCGGGTGGCTGAACAACAGCAGGAGGTTGAACAACAAAGGGTGGAACAACCGGGGGTAATAGAGGCGCAGTAGCACCCTGCACATAGGGAGGAGGCAATATCAGTAAATGAGAGATCAAAGGATCTTTTTCAGGGTCTTCCATCACTTTCGGAGGAGAAGACGGCAAGGCCGGATAACATTTATCTATGGCCATGCAACGCTGTCTATCTAAAACTTCACTCGCACGCTCTTCTCCATCTTCCTTAAACTGTCTAGCAGCTTGTAGTACTGACATATTCTTATCTTTCCTATCTCTCTTTGCTTGTTTAATTTCTCTCTGTTTGGCTTCCTTACGCCAAAGGCGGAAAGAGTCAAACATTGCCGGCCGGGCTTTCTTCTTAAATAGCTCAACTTCTAGATTGTCTAAAATCTCTGTTTCAAAACTACCATGTGGGGGCCATTGCAAAACACCATCCTTTTTAGTGTAGCGGGCCCACACTTCATTATAAGTAATAGGGCCCACTCCGTGTTTTGAATAGAGCTCATAAGTCGGAGTTCCAACCGGAGGCACCGGACATGAATCCACCAATCGGGAATCCCTGTTACTACCACAAACAAACCAATTACCAAATTTACCAAGACCAGGCATCTTGCTCACTAGTCTGGTTTCAAACTTCAAAGGGAATCAAAAAATGATACACTCGTAAATATACAAGCCCTTCGGCTTTGGGTACTGCAGCAGCCAAATCAAAACCAAGGAACCAGACAAAGTCGTGGGAGCGACCCACTTATACTTAACCAAATATCTGTCACGCCACCAGAAGACCGTCTATCGTCTCGCTTTACAAACATCAATCGGAGGGTCCAAGACAAGGCGACAGTCAGGGCAGCAGTCCTTCGTAGCCGTTGGAAAGCTGGAAGCCTCGCAGAAAAGACCTTTGGTCCATGTCGACATGCAGGGGTTGATGAAGTGGGGGCCCTCCTCCAGAATTTCCTCACGTGGCTCCTCGCAATCTTCGGGCTTGGACCGGTACCACTGAAGTTGTCCCACGTTGGCCGCGCCAACTGAAGAACTGGGATTTCAAGTACCCAGCAGCGCCAGGGACACGCCCAAAGTCCTCTGGGTTCCCTTGCCTTGGTATACAGAGACACGGAATACTTCTAGGTGGCGTCAGAGATCAAATTTATTAGCTGCAGCTAGTAGCAGAAATCCCAGTAATACAACACGGTGTACAACTCAAGAAACTGATCAATTTTACTAAGGCGAGACATCCCTATTTATACACAAAAAGGTACATTTAAAATGCACGCCTCTACACCAAAATTCAACCAATAGAAAATACATGACATCACACAGCATCATATAGTAAAGCTCATTTTACAGTGTCCCAACCCACAAGTTAATATTTAGGCATATCTAAATAATAATCTGTAAGGCCCGGACAAACACTTAATTGAAAGCGTAACCCATGAAATGAAGAAACAGTAAAGAAAAGTAGTTTCAGATAATGTGCAAGATAACAGAAACGTAAAGAAACTTAAAAGTTAACAAATGTCTTGAATGGTGATTGGGAAAGTGGATAACGATCTTGCAGGGAAATTGGCTTGGCAGGGTCAATTCCAGGTGAAAGGCCAGCTTCTGAAATTAACTCCAGCGCACGAAGGAAACCTTAGTTAATGTACACATGACCCACAAAAGGTCAGACTGCTTTGCTCGCAGACTAACTTCTGAGGCCTACGTAAAAGGCAACACCAGATGGCAGTCACGACGCATGGCAAAAACCCATGTTTAGAAAAGAAAGTCGTGCACTTTAAAAGCACGCAAAATCACAGAACCTCATCCTTAAGGGTATTACTTATCTTTTTCATCCTGTTCCCTTTGTAATGCCTCAGTGGGACTTGAACTTGGTTCTTACATACCTTATGTGCGCTCCCTTTGAGCCGTTACATAACTCTCCTCTCAGGCTCTGTCTTTGAAAACCTCCTTTCTGGTGGCCATCACCTCTGCGCGCATGGTGAGTGAGCTACAAGCTCTTTCTTCCAAGCCTCCCTTTCTGGCTGTTCATCCGGACAAGGTCATCCTCAGAACTAGACCTTCCTTTCTTCCCAAGGTGGTTACTTCTTTCCACATTGTCCAAACCATCACTTTACCCACCTTCTTTCTGCATCCAAATCCTTCAAAAGAGGAAGAGAGGCTCCACCGTCAGGATCCAAAACTTGCGCTTTCCTTCTACGTGGATTGCACGAAACAATTTCGGGTGACTGACCAGCTCTTTGTTGGTTATGTGGGGCTGTGCATTAACGGATCATATCCTGGTGGGTTGTTCTGCGCATCAAAGCTTGCTACTCTTTGGCAAAGAAGGAGCCTCCAGCGGGGGTGCGCACCCATTCCACCAGGGCGACAGCAGCCACTACTATTTTGGGACAGGGGGTCCCTCTTAATGACATCTGTCAGACAGCTACGTGGGCATCGCTGCACACGTTCACCAAACACGACTGCATGAACAGCCAAGTCCAGAGAGATGGCTTCTTTGGCCGTCCTGTTCTCCAGGACTTTCTGGTGTGAACTAAGTTTGCAGACCCCCCTCCGGGGTTGGTATTGCTGAGGTATCTATTCTAAGGTAAGGAATCTATAACTAAATGTTTCTTTCAGATGAACAAGTTACTTACCTTCAGTAGTGATATATCTGTAAGAAACATAGGTTAGTTATAGATTTCTTACTGCCCCACCCATCCTTCCCGTTCTGTGAACTGACTTCTAGGGTTAAGGCCTTCCTTTCAGGGCCCTAGTTTTGGGCAACAGTGGTCAGTGTCTTGCATGGCTCTGCGCTTCTGGCATGGAAAGTCGTGTACAGAACTGACATCAGCACGCTAGGGTGGCATCTATGTAGCTACCGCGACGCCATCCCGGCGACCACGATGCCGACAACGAACGCAGAGTCGATCGACGCCACCTTTTGATGCACAGAGGTACTGCTGATGAAAAACTTTCCGGATCCAGTCTGACGCCTGAGGGTAAATTAAGGTAAAGAATCTATAACAAACCTATGTTTCTTACAGATATATTGTTACCAAAAGTAAGTAACTTGTTCATTGGGGCTGTAGCTCCATTTTGCTCTAAGAGCTGCCAGAAAAAGATAGTGTCCTTAGCCAGATCAGCATCATGAAGTGCATTCCACCTCTGGGAGTCTCAGTCCCTCTCGGCTTGAGCAATAGAAGCTGTATAGGCCTTCTTGGCTAACAAAACTTTAGGAGTATCTCTCAATCTAATTGCACTAGTGAGTGAATGCTACGCTTTTCTGCATTCCTTGTTAAACCAGGGATTACTTTTTTTGAGCGCTACATTCTTTAGGTTTGGCCTGGGCAACAAAGTAGCCAGCAATGCGGTCAAAGAAAGCTTCATAGATATCAGTCAGATTGTCAGAATGAAGACATGCTCCCTCCTCAAGTCCTGCCGGAACATCAGTAATATCAACACTAAGGGTAGTTAAACAGTCCGGACGATTAGCCAACTGCTGCCATTTTAATGGTGCTTGTTAGACAACAATGTGAGTTCCTACAGACAAAAAAGGAATGGGCCAGAGGAATAGTGGCAAATAACGCAGTAAGGCCCAGAGATAGGGGATTGTGGTCACTTACAATCCATTCCATGATGGACATATCTATAACAGATTACCAGAGTCTTAGATCAATGACAATGTAGCCGATCCTACTGGTGTGAAGTAATTTGTTTACAGTGTGGGCCCCTAGTCTGTCAGAGGTTGTCTGGCCATAAGCAGCCCTGAGCCCTTACTCATTTGTCAGGACCTTTAATTGTAAGGCGACTTGTGCCCATCTACGAATTGGATCAATGTTCAACGGATGGAGGGCCCATGCCATGTCTTCATTCTGCGTTAAGATGACATTGTCTCTGTCCAGAGGTTTACACGAAGCATTAAAATCGCCCGCCACTATTAGACTTTGCGATACAAAAGGGGTGAAGATGGCTGGAATGCCAGAAACCGGTCCTCGGAAGCTTGTTTCCGGTCCAGGGAAGGCATGGCTTGGCAGTTCAGGCTGGACTGTTCCCATGAGGCACAGGGTCAGACTGATTTGCATATAGCCATGTCTGAACTGGGGTGGCAGAGTGGGCTAAAGAACGGTGATGGATTAAACCCAGATCTTTTGACTGGGTGTGAGTGTTTGATTGATTCAGATGTTCCGTCCATCACCACCCCCTTTTGTACCACTATTAGACTTTGGGCACTAGAGGACTGATCAAGATGATTTTTCTAGTATTTGTATTGTACTTGAGATCACTCTTCCTGTGGACCCACACACATAAATGTTGTAAACAATTACCCTCAAGCCAAAGTTGCCGATTATTTCAATGGCTAGAATGTCCGGGGAGGCAATAGATAGTTGGGTCACTTGACAATTTAAGGAGGCTCTAACTGAAGAACCTGAAATCTTCATTCTCAGGGGTACTTGATAATAAAGAAGTTAGCACAGAAGCTGAAATATGAAAAGACATCTTTATTAACCCCTTCCATGCTCATGACGGAACGGTTCCGTCATCAGCGTCTGTGCTCCGGTGCTGATGACAGAACATTTCCGTCATGAGCCAATACGCTTTTAAACCCTTCAGCACTGCAGCAAAATTCGCGCAGCACTGAAGAGGTTAAACCTAAATAAGTGAGACTACGTCACACAGGAGCCTTAGCAACTGAATGAGGCAGTCTAAAGAGTACAGAACACAGAGGCCTTTATATGCTTAGGGTTAAAAACTCAGCACAAAAGTAAGGGGCAGTCCTAGCTTTTGAAAGCATGCAAAATACCTAATATGGACATACAAGATCTGCAAAATATTAGCCAATAGGAAAACATTCAAAACAAGGCATCATGTAACCAGAACGTCCCCCTTAAGTGTGTTTCTGCCCAACCCATAAGGCAATCAATTACAGCACCTATAGGTCAATCAGTAATGGCAGGACATGTCTGTATGCAGTTAGGCCAGCTGGTGTCTGAGATTGGTTTTCAAAACAAGGACAGAGGGGGTTTTCAACACGTTGCAGTCCAAAGGGCAGAGACACTTCATGAATAGAGCAGCCTGTGTAAAGGCAACACAAAATGACGATAAATGTAAGATGGAGTCAAAATTAAAGAACCTCATAACCCACGTTACCAGGCCCCCAGGAGCCCAGCCTCTAGCTAGGAATTGCTGAAATAAAATCATTCAAATAGCCAGATCAGTGAATCGGATCAAGGGCTCATGTTTCCTGGAAGAGACATATAGCATGTGCTTCCACGAAAGAGGACCAATTGGGCATAGCTATTTAAGACCTTAGACCAGCCTAATTCCACGAGAGAAGGAGCAGCTTACTCTAGGGCCTGATGTTGAAAGTGCCTCATTAGTAGTTTCAGATAGCCTGCTCCTAGATGTTAGAGAATAAGAAAGAATGTGGATAAAATCAAGGTCTGTAATGGCTGGAACATTAGGGGGAGGTGTAGTAGTAGTAACCTGCTGTTGTTTATGTGATACAGAGGCTCTTAGAAGAAGCGGAAGAATGTAGAACAAAATTACCAGTAGTCACTAGTCTATTGAGCTGAGCATGAGTAGAGGACAAATGCTTGGGGAAAAGCTACCTAAAGCTGGTTGGATTTGACAGTTAGTCGATTTCACTTAATGATGAAGGCCTGACATTCACAGGTAATTGTTTGTGGGTGTCGAAAAGGATAGCTGGTCCTCAATTATTTGAATTGAATGAGAGAGTGATGTGGGGGACAGGTCCTGGCATCAAGTGCGACCAAGTTGTGGGCCAAACCTGTATTGCTGAGAATCAATTCTCTCTTGTCAAACCTAGCATCAAGGCCTGCAGATTTTTTGGCGCTTATAATGTCATCACATATTACTGTGCCGCAACCACTAACATGCTGGATCCAATGAGTCATTTTATTTTTTAGTGAATCTTCTCCTTCATAAGTGGAATGTGAGCTCATCTTGGGAACATTCGCCATCGTGATAACACAGTGTGGAGCTTGAATGCAGTGGGTTCTGAAAGGGCTACCATGCATGTCCCTATAGTGCTGAAAGCTGTCGGATTTACAAAAGTGAAGAGGTTTACATATGTTGCTTGCTGGAAAAGAACTGTAAATGTCTAGAGGGGTGGGTCTAGGATCCCTTACTCTACAAGCAAAAAAAGTGGACCTCCTATTGGCAATGGGAGCAGGCCCACTTTTGTAGGAGCAGCCTGCATATTGCATTCAGCAGCATGGGGTCGAGAAGACGCGGATGGGGCCTGCAAAGATTGGAGGGAACTATAAGTGAAGCCTATTGAATGCAAGAAGTTGGTTCACAGTAGAGGTGAGGTAGGAGATGACTCATCTTAGTGTAGTCACCCCATCCTTCAAATCTAAGATAAGAGAGGTTAGAGTTGTCTCGCGCAAACTACAGGGCCTAATGTATTAAGGTCAGATGGACAACTCAGAGCACCATCTTCTTCAGGCGCTGTAACTGCTGCCTGCACTGATGGAGGCTCTGTCAGTGGAGGTTCTGTCAGTGGAGGCTCTGTCGAGGGGCATAGTGATTGCTGCAGGGCAAGCCTTCCTCAAGGGGACCCTGAGTTGAAATTATGTGTGAAACTAATGGAGCAGTAGCACATGAGGCAATTTGTGCAGTGGTGTAAGATTCGTACTGTCGATGCCTAAGCCGAGTGAACACTCCTGGTATCCTCTCGTAATTTGTAATAAGAGGCTCAGTAGTGGAACTGGGGGAAGACGAAGCAAGTGGAGGTGTGGGGTATAACTGCTCACACTCTATCAGTATAGAATCAATCCTGTCAAGGATGCAATTACCCCCAGCAGATTTAAGAGCCTTCTTAGTTTAATTTGTTTTAACCACTTCTCCATCCCCTCCGTAGCTTTCCTTTACTCGATAATAGCAGAAATGGAACACCAGCAAATAACAAAAGGTCAACTTCTCTGACACATTAGAAACAAATAGCAATTCACATACGTGATGGATGGCAGAAGCAGCACCTTGAGAGGAATATTAAGGGGGTGGCCCGGCCCAACCTCCTCCGGGTGCAGACAGGCCCGACTTTGGCCCGGGTGCAGGACTGCAACACACCTTTTGATTAAGCGTGATGAGGTACTGGTGTGGTGTCTGGGAGGATTGTGGCACTTGCAGTCCCCAGCAACAGCAGTATCAACCGCTGCAGCTCTACTGCTTTTGCTCTGGTGATCTTGGGAGCAGCAGGGTAGTTGGACTCATTACGAACCAAGTCCCAGACAACAGTGATCACAGCAGTAAAACACAGCCCCACATAATTATAATTAACCGGGCAGCTTATAATGTGAGCCAAACAGTGAACATATACATAAAGACTTCCAAGAAGGCAGGGGCATAGCTAGCGTACCACGAACTCCAATGCAAGCGTGCATAATGGTCCCAACCAATGCCCCTCGGCTGGGTGGTTGAAGACAGTCATAAGTAGGATTCAGTGAGACCCTAATACCCCTGCGTCATTCCACCATTGGCCCGCTGCACAAATGATAGCTATGCTCCTAGTCAGCCTGGTCAAGTCAGAAACTAGCCAGGACTTCCTGGTGCAGCAACAGATAAGGAACTGAGCAGGCCAGACGCTGTTGCTGCAACGGGGCAGATCAGTAGTGAAGCAGAGCGCAGTTTGCGCCTTGGCACTCTACCTGTTACTGCTGTTGCTAGATTCTGAATGCTGCTTTTATTTTTATATGCTGCAATATTAATACTTCTAAGTGCTATGATGTTTCTGGTTGGTGCCATACCAAAATACAAGCCTGCTTCTTTCTACATTTAGGCTAACTCTCGGCCCTTTCATCTTCTCTCACCTTCTGCACTCCCACTCTGACACTGACTCCTTCATCTGATGTACACTTCAATACATCCGCTCATCTATTTTAGTCCACACATCTTAATACCCATGCCTTTGCTTCTCCCTAGCTCTCATTGCTCGCCGCCTTTCGCTTCTCTTCTTCGTCCTCTTCCTCTTTTTCATTTCCCCTTCTCTTTTAACTCTTTTTCACATTCTCTCTTTCTCCTTCTCTACATCATAAATAATAAGCAAACCACTAAAGAGAGACAGCAAAAATCGAGTTTATCTGGGACTGGTCTAAAGAGATACACTGATGCCAAAAGATTGGAAAAGGGGCATGAAACAGCTCAACATGTCCTGCCCAGCTGTGCCAGCCAACACCTCCCCTTCGGAAGTACAGAACACCTCAGGCTTTTTCACTTGCATGAGTACCGGAGCATTTTCAATGGTGAAAACAAATGCACAGATACAAATAAAAACAAAAATCTGGATTAGCTGCTCACTGCAGACATGACCCAATTGAGATGACTGCAGTGGCGCTAAAAAGCCAGACGAGGAAACAATACTGATCGTCTGTCAACTGCAGGCCCCCCACATCCCCAGGGTGGATGAAGTAGAAGGGCTGCTTTGGCTGTAATCAGTAAACTCACACCCTTAAAATGTGTGGAGTCTTTCTCTTTTGATCTATATTTGGGGTGCCCAACAGTGCCAGATTTTAAGGTTAGCCTTGTAAAAAATGTGCTGATAACAGATCTAATTATAACTGCTTTGCAGTGGTAGTGTTTATCATTAGGGGTAGGCGAAGAATCCCAGTCTGCCAGCGGAGTTTGCAGAGATTTGTCCACTGCGTAACGTGACGCGGAGCGGAGTTTTTTCTCTCAAGCGGCTCGCCAACATTTGCAAGAAAAAAATTGTTCTCTAGATCTCCTCCCGGCGAAATTTCTCAACAAGGGCGTTTGCTACAGGTCTCGACCGCTCGTGTTGAGAAATTTGCTGCTCGCGTTGAGGAAGCTGCCCCTCGAGTAGAATGTCTACTTGAGCAGCAGAAAGAAGCAGCTCCATCTGGGGTAATGCATAGTGCCGTTCACACTGATTTTACAGCTCAGGACAAACCCCGGTTCTAAAAATCAGTGCAAGCAACATGACTTAAAAGACTCCGCCACAGGGGCGGAACTCCGAGAAGTGCGTCGGAGTTCTTCCGACACTTCGCGGAGTTCGGCACATGCCAGCCCATTAGCACTTCATGCCAGCACAGCCAAGTCTTCAAATTGTAAGGTAGCTCAACAAGTTAAAGTGCCTGCTGTAAGAATCCAAGTGTCGCATGCTTGTCACAGTTTGGAATACTCAGATAGTGAGATTGCTTAGTGTGGTCTGCGCTTGAGGCAGTTATACACAACTGCATAAAACATGCCACTGCACTAATAAGAAAGCATTACAGATGCATTGTATAGCACAGTGATAGAGTGTATACCTTTACTGCAGTATTACACTTCTACGTGTACCTGGATATATTTACCTACACTTAATTCACGCTGCACCTATTGCACCTATCTCACCCTGCTCATTAGCGTCACCTGACGCATTAAATTGCAGTGGACATATGTTTTTGCTACAATATTTCAGCAGTATTATACGCATAGCTGATTGTTTATATATATAGTTATATACCTATGTATGCTGCTCCCATCGCTTTTTATGCTTATAATGCACCTAGTTGCTAATACATATTTAGCTCACTCACTAGTGCCTCTTCTGTCCCTGTAACATATGGGCTGCAGCTATCTCCTGTGACCCATGATACATATTGTCCCACTAGTGCCCTTTCTGACACCTGTAACATATGGTCTGCAGTTGCCTCTTTTGACCTATGTAACATACCGTCTACAGGCATTGGTAACATTTTGTCTGCATCTATCTGCGATCCTGCACATCTCCTCTGCTCAATCTCCCACACCCACCTTGCACCTTCCTAACATGGATCACTGGGGCAATCACACATTTAAAATAATCTACCCACCCGCACTCACAAAAAAAGCCGCTAAACGCTTTAAACACAACCTCCTGAGGTCCCACCCTGAAAGACCCTTTGCCGACACCTACTTCTCTCCGGTTAAGGGATCCCTGAACACGATATCATCTTCCACACCGCACGTAGAGCTCAATGGAGAAAAACCTTCCAGGCCTTGCTCAACGTCTCCACCATCAGGAAATCCGCTCATGGACTATCACTCTCCATCGCTCCATCCAAACGCTTCCCTGGCAGTACAGCCATTACTATTTACAATAACGGGATTGTTCTAATTCAAGCCACAGACAGGAACCTGGAACTACTAGACGACCTGTTCCCCACTTTCAAAGAGCACCTCTCAAATCGGCGGCCCTCCACTCATACCCCAATACAACTGAACCAGAACTCCTCACTTCCAACTAACGTCTCAGAACGACCCACCGCCTCTGACCCTCACAACGCGACTCTATGCCTTCCCAATTACCCCTCCAATCTCTCCACCCCCGCCACTCCCTACACCCGCGCCGCACCTAGCTCCCCCCCCACCCGTGTCCTCTCCCCCCCCTCCTGGCCCCCACTCCTCCCTCAACACCCCCCACCCTACTCTTTGCACTCAAACAACTCCTGTCATACACACCTCTCTCAACATCTCCCTACTCACTCCCTGCACTCCCGCCACTCCTAGCCCGCACTCCTCACTCAACGGCGCGCCCTCCAGTCTCTGCACTCAACGCACTCTAGACCTACACCCCTCCCTCAACATCTCCCCCCCACCCCCACTCAAAGAAATACTGACATACACCCCTCCCTCGACATCTCCCCCCCACTCCCTGCACTCCCGACACTCCGAGCCTTCACTCCCCCCTCATCAGCACCCCCCCTATGCTCGGCACTCAACCCAGGCCAGACATACACCCCACCCTTAACATATCCCCCCCGCCACTCCAAGCCTCCACTCTTCCCTCAACAGTTCACTCCCCCCCACCCTTAGCCCCCCCTCCACTCCTGGTCCCCACTCCCCCCTCAACATCTCTCCCCCCACTCTCACTCCCCATCACTACACTTGCCCCCCCGCAACGACCAGTCTCCACTCGTCCCGCATCTGCCTCACCCCGCCTGTCGCTGATTACCCTTCCAATAACTCTAACCCCACTCCCAACGTCACGCTGGATATAATCATGACCACCCTCCTCCAAGTGAAAGAAGAGCTCCACTCGCTCAAAGAATTACTCCTCCCGCACCCCCCCGCACGACCACATGTCAACGAATGAACAACACCCCCCCACATCCTAGGCACCCCTTACATGGGATTTCTATCCCCTCTCGCAATACCTCCAACAGGCCTAAGCGCACTATCAAGACACTTCCTAACCGCCCCTTACATTGGACCTCTATCCCCTCTCGCAATACCGCCAACCGCCCCCAGCGCGCTATCAAGACTCTCTCGGACCGCGACATACACACCCTACTCAGCACATATGTCCCGGCAACCCAAAACAGCTTAGCCACCACGCACATGTCCATTTCTACGATTCTCTCCAACCCCAGTAGGCACCCCACGTATAGCAACAGAGGCTCTGTTCCCAACAACCTCACTAAAGTCCCTCTCACTACGGAACCCTCCACCTCCCCCTGCACCCCCAGTCTCAAATGCACACTTCTCAACTGTAGATCGGCCCAAAAACACTCGACGGAGGTCGCTGACCTCATCCTGTCTAGGAACCTTGACCTGGCCATACTAACTGAAACATGTTTAACCGAATCCTCCAATCCTATCATGGATATCCTAGTCCCCCCCAACTACTACATCACTAGTCTTGACAGGCCCAACAAGACAGGTGGCGGAATCGCCTGCATTTACAAGAGCAACCTCTCTATTAATAAAGTCACCGCCCCTTCTCTTACCTCCTGTGAATACTTCTGCCTTGATGTCACCAGTGAGAATAAACCTGTATGCTCGTTACACATCATGTACCACCCCCCGGGGGACAACCTCGTCTTCTCCCAACAACTCATGGACACAATATTAATCAACGCAGGACGGCTACACACACAAATTTACCTTGGTGACTACAATCTCCATTGGAATGATGGCAGTGACGCAGTAGTTAATAGCCTCAAAAGTTTCCTTACCGCCTCTGATCTCACTCAAATTTGCAACACTCCGACACACGACAAAGGCTCGACCCTCGACCTGGTCATTTCCAAAGAAGGCACCACTCAACTCGACTCAATACAACCTTGTGACTGGTCAGACCACCATATTATAACATTCATCATCAAGGAAAAGGTAAAACTCATCCCGGTGCAATACGCCATGCCCAAAGTCTGGAAAAGAGACATGAGGAAACTCAATCCAAACTCTCTACCCCCCAACAGCTGCAATCTCCTACTCCCCCCTACCGACACCTCTGACGTGCTGGTCCTAACTGACCACTATCTCAACTCCATGGCCACAATAATCAATGAGGCCGCTCCAATGCAATTGAAAAGAGTATCCACGAAGATATCCAACCCCTGGTACAACGGGAGTCTCAATGAAGAGAGACGGGCTATGCGATCGGCAGAGCGTACCTGGAGATCAATTCCCTCGACATTGCATCTCAAAACTCTTAGCAAAAAGAGAAATGCATACTTCAGGAAAATAAAACGCTCAAAGTCAGAGTTCTTCAGAATCCAGCTAGACCAAGCTAAAAACCGTCCAAGTAAATTGTTCGAACTAATCCGATCTCAATCTAAGGAACAACCCCCAGCTGTCGACATTATCAGCACTACCCCTTCTTGTGAAGATTTCGCAGCTTTCTTCAACAATAAAACTGACAATATAAAGAGCGACCTCCGCAATGACGCAAGCCTGTACTCAATACCCAACTGCATAACACCCATTGAACTAAAAAACAATGCGACATGGTCATCCTTTGACACCTACTCTGAAGGAGAAATTGGCAGAATACTCAGCACTCTAAAACCATCCAATCACCTCACTGACCCTCTTCCTGCTAACGCCGTAAAAGACTTCATCCCTCTGCTACTCCCACTCTGGACTAAAATTATCAATAGTTCACTACAACAAGGAACCATCCCGGACTCCCTCAAAGTTGGACAAGTTACACCTTTACTGAAGAAACCAACAGCCGACCCCACTGATCTAAACAACTACCGTCCGATTACCAACATTCCCACTCTCGCCAAGCTGCTAGAAAAATGCGTCCAACTGCAAATGACAAAGCACATAGAACAGTTTGATCTCCTCAACCCACACCAATCAGGCTTCCGAGCAGGGCACAGTACTGAAACCGCTATGACTCACATTATTGACGACGCCATCCAAATCGTAGATCAAAACAATACCTGCCTCCTCATCCTTCTTGATCTCTCTTCGGCATTCGACACAGTGAAACATGAGAGCTTACTCGAACTCCTAAAATCAAGAATGGGCCTATCTGGGACTGTGCTTCGTTGGTTCACTTCCTTTCTACACAACAGGTCTCAAAAATTCAAGAGCAAAAACCTAATGTCTTCCCCAGTACCGGTATTGTTAGGCGTCCCTCAAGGATCCTGCTTATCCCCTACTTTGTTCAACCTAGTTATGGAACCTCTCACCACTCTGTTACAAGCATCCAATGTACACTTTCACATGTACGCCGATGACACTCAAATATACCTCAAGTTACAATCCCCCAAAGACATCCTGAGTCTGAATTCAACGATCAGAAGCACCCAATCCTGGTTGGCTGACAACCACCTCAAACTCAATGCTATGAAGACTGAGTTCCTCCTAATCTCACCTCCCACGAAAATATCTTCCGCACAAACTTGGCTTAAGCACCTAACAGCACTCAATGTCCAACCGACCATCGTGGACTCAGCTAAATCCCTAGGCATAACACTAGACACCAACCTCAGCATGCAGCAGCATATCAGCAAGGCTACTAAGGGGGCGAACTTCCAAATAAACACCTTGAGAAAACTAAAACCCTTCCTCCCAGCAAAAGACTTCCAAACAGCAGTACAAGCTCTAGTCATCCCTCGCATAGACTATGGCAGCGTGGCCCTCTGCGGCCTCCCCCTAACGACAACTGCACCCCTAAGAGCGTCACTAAATGCGGCAGCAAGACTCATCACTGGATCAAAAAAGCATTCGCATATCTCTCCTGACTTCAAAGCCTTGAACTGGCTGCCTCTGGAAGCCAGAATTCAGCTGAAAATTGCCTGCATGATGCACAAGGCTATACACTTGAAATCACCCAGCTACCTCACTCATAAGTTGACAATCTCTGGTGGGTCCAGAACTACCAGGAGCACGAACAATCTTCTGCTGAAACCGCGAAGATTCCGGAAGGAAAAAACCTACAAACGCTCCTTCTCTGGTATGGCGCCCAGGATCTGGAACGCACTTCCTCCTGAAACGAGGCTCATCTCTTCCTCCCTTCTTTTTAAGAAAGAAGTCAAAAGTATCCTTATGGCTAAATACACTTGAACAATTTCGCTTGATTTACATTAAGAACAGTATTACCAGTATTGTGTTATGATATTGCCTATATATTCCTATGCACGTGTGCTTTGACGTATTTTAGTCCTTCTTTATTTTTACAGCGTTTTGATGGCCGTCGCTCCAACTATGCACTGCTACCTCATACCTGTACTATGCGTACTATACATACTATTTTGTATAATAATATTACTCTGTATTATTTACAGCGTGTGGATGGCCTACGCTCCAATTTTGCCTGCTACCTCATACCTGTACTATACGTTATATGGGTACTATGTTATATACTATATTGGTGCTATGTACATGAACTTGTTGATGACCTACGCTCCAACTATGCCTGCTACCTCATACCTGTACTATACGTTATATTGGTACTATGTTATATACTATATTGGTGCTATGTACATGATCATGTTGATCTACCTCCCTACTATGCCCCCTTGTTCCCCTACCCTCCACCTGCCTTTGTAAAGCGCTCTGTTATCTGCAAAGATCTTGTTCGCGCTATATAAAACTCTCAAAATAAAATAAATAAAATAAATGACTTTGATGAAGGGCTAGAGTTCTACATTGAGGTTCGTATTTCATCATTGCATTTTAGATTGTATGTGACTCTTTTAAAAAACACCTTAATAACTGTTTTTTCCCAACTTTTGGTGCATAGTCTTTTCTAAACTAAAATGAGGCCTCAATTGCAGTCTCAACTCTTACAGAAAAAGCGTTTGTGTCACTTAACAAATTGTTATAGTATGATTGCTATTTCGTAGGTGCAAACTAATGCCAATTAATTGATCCTTTTGGAAAGTGCTGAATGTGCCTAAATTGGCCTTGATTACCAATGCCCTGGAGGACGCTATGTTGTTTATCACACTCAATATTGCGGGCTTCAGAACTTAATGAGTGAGATAAATAGCACCAATTAAAGAAAAAGCGGGGCAAAACCCACAGATTTTGGAACTGTTGGTACCAAACATCTACATGTCCCTGTATTTACTGGCCTTTTCCAGTATTACATTTCGGCAGGACTGGCCTACAAGAAGTTTTCAAGGAAAAAATCCAAAGATGCAGTCTTTATTGCACTTAATCTTTACCAAGTGCGATAAAGGTACCACCACTTATATTTACAAAGAAGAAGTTGTGTAGGAATCATTCATTGCAAGGCACTCCTAATGACGTACTTAGAATGGGCACTCCTCTACTTCTGCTACATAATTCATTACTCTGACTTGATGGCTTTCTTCATATCTGTATTTTTATATTATTCTTAATCTCACAAAGTGGCAGGTCAGTCTGGCTTCTCTGGAGGTCTGAGCGCAGATTCCCACAATAACAAAATAAGTGCCCATTTGCATAACGCACATCACAAACCACAAAAAATGCCTCTTGCCACTTAAAGTGCCTTTATTGTCCAACTCATTGGTGCTTTTTTTTATCACAATGGAAAAATATGAATGGCAGAGTTCGTCCAGTCTCAAACCTTTGTACTGTTGTGCTCACACAAAGCTCTACAGGAGGTGTTCATCCCGCTGAGCTATACAGCTTCTTTAGAATTGCATATCTTTCCCTGCCCTCAATATGCTCTAAGGCCGAAAAATCCTCAAGTAAACTCCCAAAAAGAAGCTGCACCAAATTCTCTCCACGAATAATTACTGTTTTTATATGAAAAATGTAATACAGCTTGAGTTCAACTGAAAGTGAAAATAATGAAATAGATTCTGAATAGGACAGTAATGGAGAGGGGCTAACAAGACAGCCAAATTGGCTAATTTGCCAGTGAGAATAGAACTCCTGCCACTCACCTATGGCTGAGCTGGCCAGTCGCCAACAGACTCCACATTCACATGCGCTAGCAGGCTAATTCACCCACTTGGCACTTGTCCTCTGCACTTGCTACTATTGGGCTACTGTGTAATTGGATGAGTGATGGTGTAGTCACCCAATTATAAAGCATCTTGTGTAATGACAGGCAGGTGCCCTCCCCATGGGGAATACAGAGCCTCTGGAGTCAATGCTTCACTCTGCTAGCTGCTTGAGACCTTTTTGTTGCTTTCGGCCCTTCCTCTTGACTATCCCCAGCTCTTGCACCAACAGTAAACACAGAGGCCCAGGGACGACGCTGAAAGGAAAATACAAGAAAAACTGTTTTAAAAAATGAAGAGAAAAACATTCGGAAACGGCAGCTTTTTAGTGATAGTAAAATCACTAATGTGGTGTTTCCTGGAGCGCCTCATGAAGCAAGCTCTTTAGAACTACTAAATATTACTACCACTTGTGTTTACAATCTGGGGCACTCTTTACTGTCTGAGGCATACATCATGTTGTCAGACGAAGATGGTCAAATGGGAAAAACAAATTTCATTATTCGAGAGAGAACGAGGGGAGATTTGTCTATGTCCAGTTGCACTCAAAAACGTAAAAGCGAATATTACAGTGAGACAGCGATCAATAACGTGCCATTGATGGGCCGCTGTATGTATAACTGAAGCCCACTCCGGGAAGAGGGTCGACACGCAATCGACAAATCCAGCAGTGCGCCTAGCTAAAATAGCTCAGTGGGATGGCACTCTCTAAAGGGATGTGTGGGCATGTAGAAGGAACGGCAAGGTCAAGTCAGCCGTTCACCCTTCCGAGCTCGATGGAATGACTGCCACGAGGAGTGATTACGTGTAATAACTAGACAATTCAGTTTGTGGTGTGTTTTTCGGAAAAGGTCAATGAAATCGGTTTAGTGCCGATGGCGCGGCGGGAGCCAGGGAAAGACGATAAACCTTCACAGAAACCATGAAAATACATCTCTTAAACATAGAGCTGGCTGGTAAAAACGGAGAGGAGGAGACAGTCGTAATCCCCAAGCACCCCGTGAGGAATCCTGCGCGGTGGCCGCGCTGGGAGTTATTAGCTCTGATCATTTCCGCGCTTCAATGCTCCATTCCACGATATGGTTCTATTTCTGAACCGCTTATGCACGGCGACACGAGCTGGCTTCCCGTTTGAGCTTCAATCAGGGGTGCGGCGGCTGGCGCCGGTGACATCTCAGGAGCCTCGCGCTACCTGCTGCGCGCTGGCAGCGGCTTGGCGCGTGTACCTGACGCGCGGACGTGCGCTGACGCCGCGAGAGTTCCGTAATGAGCGTCCCAAGGGGCCTGCGTGAGCGGAGCCGCGGGTGGAATGGCTGCCATGGGCTCGTCCGTGAAGAGAATGCCTCGGCCTACACTAGAGCACCAGCCAGCAGACGCCACCGTCCTCACCCTCTGAGACTCCAAGCGCAGATCTAATTGGAGCTTAGTCGTTGCATATGGGGCCCACCGGTTCATATTTTTGGGAACCAGCACGTATTCCTCCACCAAGAGCAAAAGAGAAAAGTGCTCAATAGAGAAAAAAGAGGAGGAAAAGAAAAACAGAAAAAACTGTGACAAAGGAACAAAGCAGGGATGCAAAAGAACCCGAAAGATTGCGACAAAGAGGAAGGGAGTGTCTGTAGTGGAATAAAGAGATGAAATGAAGCATAGATTGACTGGGTATTCAGAACCTGTGGTATTCGACAACACCCCCTAGGGCTTCAGAGCAAAAACGTTGACCCTGGCACATACTATTTTATAACTGAAGCACTGTGTGAGTGATCATTATTGACCTCAACCAGTGAAATGGTAGAGAACAGAAAGAACACCCTGCCTGCCTGTCCGCCCAACCAATCACCAGTACTGCAACAGACCCTTTTTATATGTACCCCACATGAAGAAGCATGCCCTCTTCACTGCTGATGCAATCGACCCAGCAAACTACTATCATCAAGCAATTCCCTTGAAATTGTGCTGTAGACCGAACATGTGCCCAGTCAACCCCTTCTTCACTCCTCCAGCCAACCGCTTATGCCATGGCTGTCTACATTCATTTGTGTGGGGTTGCACACGTGCAAACACTCCCTTGTACCTTTCATTGTCAATCGTGCTCTTTCCCAGTGTTCAACCCCAGTGCTCCATAGTCCAGGTTCCTAACCTCTTCTGCCGCCTCACTCAACCAGTACTCACAGTCATCTCGTTTCATAACCTCTTAAAGAGAGGCTAACTAGCCTCCCCATTTCCAACGCTGGGTCACTGCCAGGCACGCAACATCCATTGGCCTCAAAGGGCTTGAGCCCTCCCTCCCCCGTCGTGTGTGGCAGCCCGGGATGAGACACTTCCCGGCCCGTCACAGCCGCACCCGAGCACTTCACAGGTCTTTAAAAGTCCTTGTGCATGTTAATAGGGCTTTGTTGATGTTTCACCCCTTCTAAGAACCCCTGCAGCTCGACTCTGCCGATTGCCTAAAGATTCAGCCCCCTCCGAAATTGTTTCTTAGCTCCCCCCGAAATTTGACTCTAGTTGCGCCTCTGGTCACCGCTAACCATTCATCCCTGTCTCCACTAAGGTCCTACTTTACTGAGTGCCCCTCCATATCTTAACATACCTGCCAACCCACTACGTAATCAATTCTCGCCCACATGCTCCAGTCAATATCGCAGCATTCCTAATTTCTCTGCCAAAAAACCCCAAATCAAATAACAATCAATGAGATTCATAAAACCACAGACCTATACTTCTTCACTCTGTACACTCTTTACCGCCATACATCCTTGTCGCTGAAGCCCCGATTCTTATCATTTGAATAAGGATTGAAATCTGGCTATAAAAAAAGCTTTATTCAGTGAAAGTGAAATTGAAGCAGAAAGTTATTAATACCATCAGTATTAAAAGGAGACCAGGACCTGTAGTCGAGGCAACCTGGTCAAGTCAAAATTCTCCTTATCCTCTGAGGAGAGACTAGATCATGTTTAACCAATGTGGGACGTCCCTTGTGAGTTTGCCCACTTACATCTAGGTTCATCATACCACTTCTATAACCATCCACATGTCACCAGAGATAAAAAACAAAAGTGTCAGAATCTGTACGAAAAAAACCAAAATCGAATAGTAACTGAGAACCATCAATGACTGAAGACCTCAAGAAAAGGCCTACTTTACCTGGTATTGCCATACAGTCTCCTATTCAGGCTCTGGCTAGGTCCAACCCTACTCTGGCTAGGCACTCTACTCTGGCTAGGCCTAACTCTACTCTGGCTAAGCCTAACCCTACAGCACCATACTCTGAGAGCATACAAGATCAGGTGCATACAGGGCGGCAATCCCCTAGATATTGTAGACACTAGTTTGTGGATTCTAATCATCCTAGGAGGGATGTATGACGTTACAACGCATACTTTTACAACGCATGCCTTTACAACGCGGTTTTTACAACGAAAACCTTTACAATGCATAGCGCTTTGGGGTGCTGGATAGTGAATAGTTTAATTTACTATTCCAACTCCAGTCCCCGTGGACACTAGGGAAGGTGTTGGATAGTAAATTAAACTTATTCCCTATCCTAGAGCGCCCCCAGCGCAATGCGTTGTAATGGTTTGCGTTGTAAAAGTTGCGTCGTAAAGGCACTGCGTGGTAAAAGTTGCGTTGTAAAGGATGTTTCCCCCCTAGGAGGTCATACGTGTTTATTATGTCAACAAATGCTCTATTCTGTACCATGAAAGCCAAGATTAAACAGCAAGGTAGAAGTGACGCCACTGATCAACCTGGAAGAAATGGTATACAGCACCAGTATTCTCTGGCGGCCTCCCCTCATATACCTACCAGGCCCAAAGTCACGACCAGGTCGGACTCCACTTATCCACCAATACCATAGGGGCCAGGAGCACCCAGGACAGATCAGCAGACGAAATGCCTGAACCACTGCCACCGCTTGAGCGCCTGCCCATCCTTCAGGCCCATGCTCAGGGCACCCCCCTGCGCCCGCCACCCAGTCACCCTATGTGTAATTGGCTTGGACAGTTCTTTAAATGGGCTGGTAATCACCAGTACAGAGTTCTGGCATTTGCCAATTATTTCCCGTGGAATACTGGAGCTTCTCTTCAGCCAAGGTGAGTACCGGTACTCATGGGAGCAGCAGATGGGCGCAGTTCGCCGGCAGGCACAATAGCCGCTTCTTTTAAAGCTGTCAGACAGGAGGATAGTTGTGTGCCACACAGGTACCTCAGCACCAGCATTGATTTTCGCTGTGCAGCTGCGATGGCTTGAAAGCTTTTTTTTTATCATGACAGCACAGACACCTTATGTCAGAGCATCTGAATACCATCTGTCAATGGAAATAGGGGCGAATGTTCCTTATGTAAAGCATGCACAACTGACAACTTAATGGAATATGATTTTTTTGCCGTTTGGATTTCTAATCACTAGGTTGTCAATATTCACTGCATCTGATCTACAGGTAATTGAAACATAATCCGGTTTGGCAAAACTCATTCCTACTTCAATTTATGTGGAGTAAAATCAAGCCAAGAAATCTTGGATGTATTCCCGAAGAACCAGAATGCACATGTGACAGGAGCAGACTGGTCTGAAAAGTATCACTACTATATCTTAAAACATTTTTAGCCAGTAGCCAACCAAGCTTAGGGTACCCTAAAGTGCTTAATTTACATTAACAGCATTACATTCACATAGAAATAAAATATCACAATATATTGATGTTAAATCAATTTTAAACACTATGAACCTGATTCACAAGGATAACTTGCATTTTTGAGTTGTTTACACTTTTGAGAACGTTTACCACTTTTGGCTATTCAAAGAATCCAAATGTAAGTTACTGCTTAAAAAAAAGTAGCAATAAATCCAGCACCACACATGAGCCACCTTTGGTACTTCAACCTCCTCCCATAGAAAATTACAGAGTTAGGGGATTAAAACAAAAACCTGATAGAAAATCAACAATGTGAAATTAAATTAAATGATTGAAAATAGTTACAAATATAAATAAATCTAATTTAATGTTAAATAGATATAATAATTGCACATATTTATTATTATTAAGTACCCTATTATGAATTTTAAAATGAATGTAGCAATATTTTTATTAAAATGTAACTATTTTATTTTAATTCATTATATAAATCATGTTTAATTATTATTATTTTTTAAAACAATTTTTATTATAATTCAAAGCAATCATAGGGCGTACATAGAATCACTGTGTGCATATATAGAGATCGATAATCACTTGGTCTAGATAAATTACAGACAAAGGGAAAACAAATGAAAAATAACCTCAAGCCTCATTGCATTTGGGTACATTTGTGTCTATCCGTAAGTGCCCCGCCTGCCCCCTCTTACTCAGAGTCACTCTCACTGTCCAACGCCGGGGGGGGTCGCATAAAGATCCTCTGTACTCGTTCCATGCACCCCAAAGCTGTATCCAATTCTGTGGGCATTTTCGGTTTACATATACTGTTCGTTCAGCCAACATTGCAAAATCAAGATCAGAACACCAGTCCTTGAGTGTCGGTGCCCCTTGGGCCCCCCAAAATTTAGCTATATTTCTTTTTGCGTACATCATTCCTATCGTCATCCAATTCTGGGTGGAGTGAGTGAGATCGTTGGGTTCCCAGACATTTAAGAGACAGCATTTAGGATCCGGGAGTACTGACTCTTTAACTACCTGTGACATAGTCCTCATTACCTTAGTCCAATAATCTGCTATATATGGGCAATCCCAGATGGTGTGGAAGAACGTCCCCTCCTCCCCGCACCTTCGCAAGCAGTATTTATGTTCAGCTCTCCCCATCGCATGTATTGCGACCCTAGTATAGTTACTCGGTGTAGTATTTTCAATTGCACCAGTCGAAGTCTGGAAGGAATAGCAGCTTCCCTAGGGGATGAAAGTGCAGTCTGCCAGTCTGACTCGTCGAGTTCCCCCACCTCCACAGTCCATTTGTACTTTAGTTTTAAGGTCGAGTCCGATAGGTTGTTGATGAGCTTACGATAAACGAGGGAGGTCGCTTTTTTGGGCATGTGCTCCGTGAGGAGCCTATCCTCCAGCGGGGTATAATCTGGGACGTCGTCCCCAGGCTGGATAAGTGAACCTAAGGCATGGCGAATTTGCAGGTATCTGAACCTTTCGGTGGGAGCCAGGTCATATTGTTCCACAAGCTGCTCGAACGTTAGTATGGCACCTCTTTTCCAGAGGACCCCTACTCTGGATATGCCAATCAGATCCCATGCCTGGAAGCCCTTACTCTTGCGCAAGCGGCCCAGTTGGCGCGATGCCCAGAGTGGAGTCATTTGTGTAATGACGTTTTTACACTTAAGGCGGGCCTGAGCCACGTACCATATGTTAACGGTGTGGGCTGTGGGGCCAAGAAGGGCAGAGGCCCCCCTCTTGTCATAAAGTGCAGCTAGTACACCACCGCTACCCAGATCATATCTATCAGCTTTAAACGCGGGCTCGGTCTGGGGCGCGTGCAACCAGTGATTAATAATCTTCAACTGGGCCGCCCAATAATATAATTGTATATCGGGGAGAGCAACTCCGCCGTCGTACCAGCCCCGAATGAGTTTCTGTCGAGAGATGCGCGCCGGTTTACTCCCCCATAAAAGACCCGAGACCAGTGTGTCTGTGGACCTGAAGTATGTTTGAGGGACGGAGAATGGGGTGTTCTCGAGGATGTAGAGCAGCCGAGGTAGTGTTTTCATTTTATATAGTGCCGCCTTCCCCAGAAGGGTTAAAGGCATGGTGTGCCAGTGTTGTACGTCAGCACTGAAACGCTCAAGAGGGGGCGCTAAGTTGCGCGAAAAAAGGCCTCCTGAGTAGGCGTCACCCAAACCCCCAAATATTTAAAGGAGTCTGCAGTAATAATCAATTGTCAGCCTGCCGGAAGTTGAGGTGGGGGACCTTTGAGAACAAATAAAACAGAACTGGAACAGTTAATAGTATACCCCAAAACTCGTCCGAAGATTTAAAAAATATTGAGGAGCATCATAATGGAGCATCTGGGCCGGGTCAGGTATAAAAGGATATCGTCCGCATATAACGATATGCGGTCCTCCCATGTCTCATTGCAATTTAGCCCTTTCACGCTAGGGTCCCATCGGATCCATGCCGCCAGTGGCTCCAGAATGAGAGCAAAAAGCAAGGGTGATAAGGGGCACACTTGGCGCGTGCCGCGACCAAGCGGGAAGTCCCTAGAGATGTGGCCATTCGTGCATCCAGGGACAAAATCACCGCGGGTTCCGAGAGACTTGGGGTCTGCGCCATTACTGCGTGGACCCGGCGCAGATTAAGAGCTGTGTTTCTATTTGGCATAAAGCCGGACTGATCAGGGTGGACCACGTTTCCAGATGCGGAGTTATCGGATTAGCTACCATTTTGGCCAGAATCTTGGCCTCTGCATTAAGCAAGGATATCGGACGGTAAGATGCACATTCGTCTCGGGGCTTGCCAGGTTTTGGTATTGCAACAATTGTGGCCAGTCGCTGATCCCGCGGCAATTCCCCCTTATTTAAACTGTCGGAAAACATAGCTAAGAGGTGTGGGACTGTTAACTCAGACACTTGCTTATACATTTCAATAGGGATCCCATTGGGTCCCATAGCCTTGCCCGATTGCAGGGAGTGAACCGGCGCAGCTACTTCATCTTTCGTAAAAGCGGTTTCTAGAAGCAGGGCATCCTCCTCCGATAAACCCGGCATTTTTATGTCTTTAATATAGGTTTGAGCCTCTTCCGTCGTGAGACGTGAAGTGGAGGTATATACTTGCTCATAATAGTCAGCTAATGTCAACAATATCTACTGGTGTAGAGACTACTATGTCCTGGGAGGTGCGAAGTTGTGTTATCATCTTCTGAGCCCTTTCTTTCTGATCTAACCAGGCTAGAAGTTTTCCAGCCTTATCCTCAATTTCATAGATAGTATGATGCGTGCATTGGAGCCTCAATCGGACCTGTTCCCGCTGATGCCCAGTGAGCTCGCATTGTTTAATGCGCAGCTGCCGTGCCGTCTCCACCGTGGGGTCAGCGTCGTGTTGCAACTGCAGCTCGATCAGTTCGGCTTCCATCGCATCCAACTCAAGTCTAGCTGCCCGCTTATGACCCGTTATTGATGCAATGGCCTGCCCTCTCAGCACAGTCTTATAGGCCTCCCAGAGGATGCCCGGTGATTGTAGGGAGTCTACATTGTCCTGAAAATAGTGTTTCGTGACTGCAATCAGATCCTTTCGAATCTTAGGGACCTGCAGGTACCCTGGAGAAATTGGAAAGATTTGCTTCCGCGCCGTGACGTGTGAGGAGTATGTCAGAACAACCAGCGAGTGGTCAGAGATGCCCCTCGGCCCTATCCGTTTCTCAGTCAAGTAAGGAAGGCTATCATATTAAACCTCTTCCCTTCCCATTGGCATGAAATTACAGCAAATCGTCCCTGTTCGTCTCTCCATACCTGCTGAACAATTAGTGGGAACCTATTGCGAACCAGTATGCCAACACCTCTAGCCAGTAGAGAACTTCGAGTGTGCCACCATTTTATAACCCCAACGGTCCAATGCCTTGCATGCAGAACCCACTAGATGTGTTTCTTGGAGTAGGGCAACAGCAGGTGCCGTTCGGCGTATGTATTGTGACACTAACCCTCGTTTAACTTTGTCCCCTAAGCCATGAACATTCCAGGTAATCAAAGTCATAGGAGACACCGGGGCCGACATAGGGATACTAACTTTTGCAGCATTGCACACAGTACCCATTTCTGCCATCAGCATGAAGCCAGTGTTGTAGACCAATCTTCTCAGTATACCTCATAAATCACAGCAGTGAATCCAAGCGACCTCCAGCTTTATCTTTTATTCAGCTATTCCACCTTATGCGCCTTGATGCCTTTGGGCAAAGTTGCGCAATACAAATTTTACTTTATTCATTCATTCAAGCCCATAATTTAAATTTACCCCTTCATACATTGTCATCATTATTTCAGAGAACAATACAATTTTACAGTAAACAAACTTCCCCCCCTCCCCCCTTATGAACTGTCTTCCCCTTCTTCTCACCCCCCTCCCTGCTCCCCTGCCTGTGGATATAGAACGACCCACCCCCCAACTCGGCAGAGTGCCTGAACCCCTCTTAACCATGCTAGAAACGCAAAGGGGAACTGAGCCCTCTGTTCAATGGCCTTTTAAATTGGCAACTATAAGGTACAGCCTCAACGCAACCATAGCCTCATACCACACATCATGACATGTCTTAAGAAGCAGCAAATAAAACATAATATATACCCAGAGTCTTCTGAAACCTAGCAGAGCCTCAAAAAATCTGCGCCCTTACTTGCATCATCCCTCCACCCTCCCCCGCCACACCTGCGTGCATCCCCGACATCTGGCCCCCAATGAGTCAAAAGATAACTTATTCCTGTTTATTTAAACCACTGGATTACTCCGCATGCTCCACTGCTGTCCGGTCTGGGACCGCAACGTCTCCATGCTCCATCCTCTCCCATCGATTGCCACTCCTGCCTCTGACTTTTGTCCAGCCCTCCATCCAGTCCCAGACCGCATCCGGCGACTCAAAGAACAATGTTTTACCGTCCCTTTCCACTCTCAGTTTTGCCAGAAAAAGCATTGCGTACTTTATTTCTCTGCTGCGCATCTCCTGTTTAACGGCCTGGAAACTTCTTCACTGCGCCTGGACCCGGGCAGTAAAATCGGGAAAGAAAGATACTTCATAGTTGTCGATTTTGAGCGGTGGGCCAGTCCTCGAGGTCTGCAGGATACTGTCCCTATCCCTAAAATTAAAGACTCTGGCAATCAAAGGTCGCGGTGGGGCCCCAGGCCTTCCTCCTGGAACCCGGTGAGCCCGTTCTATAGAGAAGTAAGCAGAGAGGGACTTGGGCTTCAAGTGTTTAGTTATTAATTCCTCTACGTAAAGGTCTGGAGCCGGCCCTTCTGTTTTTTCCGGAACACCTAGGATTCTTATATTATTTCAACGGGCACGCCCTTCATAGTCGTCCAGCTGCTGTGCCATACGGAGCTGTCTGGTCTCCATTTCGGACATTTGACGTTGAAGCTCGGAGGTATCTTCCCGCAACGCAGTCGTTGCAATTTTTAGCTCCTTCACTTTCTGATTTACCTGCTTAAAGTCAGTTCTCAGCAGGGAGACCTCTACTGAAACAGAGTCTATTGACGTGCGCATACCACCTATGGCATCCATGACATGGAGCGTCGGCTCCGGCTCTGAATGTGACGCAGCCACTGAGTCCCTCTTATCTGCGTTCGGCGAGTTACTTTTATCTCCATTCTTGGTCCACGCAAATTTGGACAGTTGCTTCTGGGCATTGTTTCTTGACCCCCTGCTCCCTGAAGCCATTTCAGGAGTCGTCGTACTAGCGCGTTAGGGAGAAGGGTGGGGAGGAGAAGCACACGAACGCCGCAGTAGCGTCAACTACGGTTCTTCGCTATCTAGATCGCTGTTCGTGTATAGCGCAGGAGCCAGCTTCGTCACCACGCCTCAGAGACCTCCTATGGACCCCGAAAGCAATTTTGACAGCATGTGTCCATATAGCGCCCACCGGTGTTAGCTGCTCTCCTGAACCGCCGTCCACGCACTGTATCCCCCTGCGGTGGCCACACACTCCAAGACTCCGGCCACCAGTCACCCTTTCCGGTAGCAATCAATATGCCGGGAGGGGGAGGGGGGGACCATCCCGCCCCAGACACCACTGTACACCCTCAGGGCCAGTAGTTCCAAGGGGCCTCAAGGCCAAACCAGGGGCCAGGGGGGGAGATCAAATCTGCACAGACGCCCCCTAAATGTCCTCCAAGGGCCGCCCCCAGGCACTGCATCCAACGGCCAGAATATAGCAGCCCCCCGGTTTTAACGTCTTTATAGTGGGCAGGGGGGGGGAGTACACCCAGAAGGCAGCCGCAGTTGCCAGATATATGACAGCGGGTTCCCTACCTCACGCAGTCGGGCCGGTCTGGGCCCAAAAGTACAGTATTCATGCGCCGGGCCCGGAGTACAAAGAAACGGAGCGGCCTGCTTGCGAGGGACCCCCGAGTCCCTCAGCCGGGTCCCCGCAGTTCAGGGGTGCTCCGGGTCGCAGCAGGACCCACACACGTGACCTCCGCCACTCCTCCGGTAACACGGAGCTCCAGCCAGGTCGCAGTCCGGGTCCTCGATTTAGGGCCCGCCCCCAGGCCAACCTCCGCACCTCCCGAGGGCCTCCATGGACAGGGAATCCGCTCGTCGCACCACGGGGCGCCAGCAACCACCCGCACCGTGACCCGGCGCGAACCGCAGGCAGAATCAAGCCAGGAGGGGGGCGGAGAGCCCGGGCGCCGCAGGGCAGAGACAAAGTCCGAGAGCCGCCTCAGGCTCTTCGAGTCGCCATCTTGTCTGCTTTCGGTCCCGGAGGCATCCGAGACACAAAGTCGCCCAGGGGGGGTGTTGCAGTCAACAATGCCAGTCTGTAGCCTTCCCAGGGGTGCCAGGGTATCGCAGGGGCTCCATGGCAGGAATTTCCACCGGGAGTACAGGCTGTACAATGCAAATCGGCCAGGAACGGAGCGGAGCTCAGTTAAGCTGCAGCCATCTCTCTCGGCTGCTAGCCACGCCCCCCCATGTTTAATTATTATTATTGCATAATATATATTTTTTGAGGTGGAATTTTTTAAAATAATTTAAATGTCAGGAAAATAATTTAATTTCACTTTAATAAATTTAGATGGATTAAAGATTTTTATCATGATTAGGTTAACAGTGCTGTAGATAATTTTGTTTGACATTTAAAATCAATATATACATGTCATTTACATTAATATTTTATTTAAAAATATTTGTATTATTTATTTTAGCATTTACATATATATTATCCTTATACTGTACCATAGGGAGACTCTGCTGTCAGGGTGGAGATACTATACAATGATAGGTCATACAATACCATAAAATGACAGGCCATACCATACTATACCGTGACAGTGCTTAACATAGTATTGAATAACTGGCCTTACCATACCATATAAAAAATGACAGGCCATACCATACCATACCATGCCGTACCATGAAAGGTCATACCATTATATATGGGTAAAGGAACAGTGGGTATTCAATCTCATTAGTGAAGAAACACGGAAAGAAGTGTGTACTCCAGGTCAAGAGGATTGATTTAGCAACCACGCACCAACCAGAAATAAGGAATCAATATTAGTCCAAATTGGACTTTTTAATTGTGCGCCTCTGAACCATTTAAACATTACCTTTTATAAAAAATATACTGGCAATCTCAAAGGTTGCTTTAATGATATGTTTTTGAAAACTAGGACGCATTTTGCCAGAAAAATAAATCTGCATGCTAAGATGCTAGCAAATTATGGCCTAATTTCCATCTCGCCACATGTGGGGAGCATTTGGAGTGTGCTTGATTTTGACTTTAGATGAAGCACATCCCAATGGTCTAAACTGCCTGCATCAGGAAAGGATTTTTAAGAATTTTGTTTGCAGTAATTGCACTGAAATATGAACCATTTTGCCACCATTTTCTCAAAACTATCTTAAGGAATGTGAGGGGTGACATCTCATGAAAGGACTGGACTATTTCACTAGAGTGCATTCAGAACTTCTTGTAAAATTGCCCTATTGTACCTCACTTTAAAAAAATGTCTAAGGTGAAGAAAGCTGGTTCATCTCTGAAATTCGAGTTGGGGACTGAGTTCCACCATTTTCAAAGATCACTGGCCCTTGCTGTTGCACGACTATCAGATTTAAATAAATGCCACTGTTAGCCAGACTCACCCAACTCCACTCAGTTTTGGTGGTTATATACGTTTATTTTTTACAATTTAAAGTAGTGGCCAGGGGACTGTCCTTCCCACATCCCATGCCTCGTCCAGTGGCTACCTGATCTCGTTCTCGAACACCTCTGGACCGCCAGAAGGAGCTCCGCTTATTCCACATCTCTTTCCACATCGCATGAGGGAATTTAATTCTGTCTGTGTTTGCCTGCTGGATGGAATTTACCAACCGGCGATGCAGCAGCCATGCGCCACTATAACTGGCCACCAGTGGTGTAGCGAGGAGCTGCGGTCCACAAGGGCGGTTTCCCTGGGTACAAATTTCTTGCAAATTTTTAAAAGAAAGTATTATGCCCCCTAACCCGTGGACAATTGACACTTTCTGAGCTAACGGTCCACAGGTTAGGGGGTGCAATAATTTCTTTTAAAATTTTGCCCCGAGCACTGGCAACTCATGCCACGCCGCTGCTGGCCACTCACCCGTATTACTTCCAACCCTCTCCAAATCCCCCCAGGCAGAGATAGATGTGTCCTCCCATTCTCCTTGCATGCCTTCGAAACCTGGAAAGGAGGCTCAACATTTCTTTTTCCTGAAATCAGTATATTAGGTGCCAGCTGGCACATGAGCATTCTCAAACTTACCAGCATTTCTTGGCTTTCGGGTGGTACCACAAATCAAAATATTTCCATCCTTGCACTGACTGAACAACGAGTGACACAAGGCATGATGGGAAGCAAGAGTTTCAGACAGAGCTCCTTGCCAGGAGATAGTGACAGTCACTCTGAGTGGTTGAGACAGACACTAAAACCCTCAGCCAATGGCCACTCAAAATAGGTGTGAAAAGCACACTAGTGATTTGTAATACCTTGTGGTGTGTTATTTTTGTGTGTGCACTGTTACCACATCACTTTGATTGGCCCACTTCAAAATGGGGCTTAACATGCTAAATGTGCCTGTTTTCACACTCTCTAAGGTCCTCTATTTACCTCCAAAAAAACATAAATCGTTAATTGATGCAGGCAAACGATTGCCATACTTGCAGCACAACTTTTGAATTCGAATTTTACTCCAATTCCTATTTGTGCCAGATTTGGTATGTCCAAGTCCTTTGGAATGTTGGACTTTTATCAGGTATAACGGGATGTCATATATTGTCATATACCTCCATTTAACAAATTGAGCACGCAAAGGTGCTCACAATGTTGTTAACGCGGGGTTTCTGGTCTCTATTTACCTTACCAGATCCCAAATCATGTCGACTGAATCGTTGGTACCTGTCATTGAGTAAAAGATAATCTACTACTAGGTAAGTCAATTAAGAACTTACACCACTCTAAAGAACCACTTACCACTGGGAAAGGTTAAAAAGTTTTAATTCAAAGTCAAAAGTATCTGAAGATACAAACATCTCAGAATAAGATTCAAAAGGTATACAGGTATTAGTACAAAAAGATACTCTCTGAATATCCTTAAGCGACAAAAGGAAATTATCAAAACTACTTCAAAGAGCATGAGCGTTGCAAGAATCGCTGTGAGTTGCAACCTGAGAGTCATTTACAGAAAGGAAAAAATACAAGTTTAGTCTGTCCCTACACTAGACTAAGTGACATCCCTACTTAACAAGATCTTTACCTAAAAAGGTGTCAGCAGTGGTGACTTCCAAAGAAGATCACACTTCTCTTAGTCTCTTCTGTTAATCGGTCTCTTGTGATCAGCCTATCTGCCTACCCAACCGCTTTCTTAGGCTCCCAAAATCATCTGCTCTCTCTCTCCCCCGGGTCGCTTTCCCTAATACAAAATCACATTTCCGATAGGAACGCCCCTCGGGACGCCCCTCACGTGGTACCGATTTCAGCGGCAAAACTCCATGATGATACTCTTCGGGACCCTCGTTAAAGTTGACCTTGGTTCCCAGGCTTCTTCTCCAGTTCGCTGGTACCCCCTGAAATTCCTGAAACCTCCTCCAGGCCTGCGCCAGGCGTCGCTGAACAAAGCTCCATTCATTACAACTGATTAGGACCCCTCGCACCTGCATTCAGACCATCCTACAGTGGGCCTCAAATTCCAGACTCCACCATATCTATAGGCCATAAAACATGTGTAAAACTTTGTGCTTGGTGCCTCTCGACCTCTTCTGTAACGAGCACATTGCAGATCAAAGAAACGACATTATCTGTTCAGGCCTACTTGATTTACATGAAGCGGGTCCCTGCACTCTGAAAACATTTAACTCGGTTTAAACAGTATTCTTTAACTAGCACACATTTCTATAATGCAACACATCTATAAAACATATACTTCAATACTATGCCTAATAATAAATTTGCACTCTAATGACTTTAAAATCCACGTCACTAAAAGTGTAGCAGCATCTTTCGTTTCCTGTGAAATGCCATATGGCCTACACATTTTCATGGTTTGCAGAATTACATTTCGTTTTCACTTATTCATCTAACGTGTGACTCCAACATCATTTTAACATTTCTACAACCTCTACATTAGTTTTCCACTCTTATATATGCATCTATTCTAATTGAAACAAACACTCATATATTTTCACCATATAAGTTGACACTCTTGTGCAATACAATTTAAACTAACACTACGTGCTTGTAAATATGGTGTACTTATACATTTTTCAGATTTGTGCTCTCTCAGTCCCCCCTTTGATGACTTTCAGGAGTCATCACCATCAAAACACCATCTCTAAAATGTAGGACCCTTCAAAGTGAAGTCATGGCAGTACCACTTCTTTTCATTGTCTCCAATGCCTTCAGACTCTTATATTGTGTATCTTGCATCGCCGTTAATCTTTTCTCCTGTTCTCTCATAGATCTCTGCAACCTGTTTGCTCTATACCATTGATACAATCGCACCAATCCCCACAAAGTGATTACACAAATCACAATTATGATGATGGGTTTCAATATGTACCAAACGATACCCTTTCCTAGGTTGGCAAACCAACCTCCAACTTTACCCATTCCATGACCTACTTTTTCCCACACATTTACCTTTGTCAGATCCTCAATTTCGTGGTGAATTGCAGTAATGTTTCGTATATACTTCTCTAGAGGTTTTGAATTGTCTGGAATGTAAGTGCAACATTCCTGGACCTTCAAGGCCTTACAGACTCCGCCCTCTTTGGCTAACAGAACATCTAAAGCAAGTCGGTTCTGAAGAACCATTGCTCTTATCGATTGCATCTCTCCCTCCACCAGCATTAAAGATCTAGCAGTACTGGCAGATAACCTATCTACGACTGTAGCCAATCTTCTAATTTTGATGTCATTCAGTATCAATCCCAAGATAGGGAATGCAGCACCAAATACATCCCCAATTACCTCTTCAGCACCTAGCCCTCTCTTCCCTCTTGTTGGTATTCCTCTCTTTGTCGTTTCTAAATTCTCAACATGATATATTTTGGGGAAGACAATTGCTAGATAGCATGATCCGTACCAATTATCTGGTAGCTTCACATATGCATTTCTTCCACATACAAAATATACATTTGGAATTGCTTGCATCTCTTTCAAAAAAATCTTTGGAGTAGTACTCCAATTGGAAAGCATGTTCACAACTGACTTGACCTACATACAGATTCTCATATTAGGAGTAACTCCTGTGAATGCACAGTTTCCCCCGTTTCTCTTTGTCTAAAGCAATTGGACCAAAGCTACCCTTTCTTTGCTGTATCCTTTCTTCCTTGGTCCAATCTGTTTCCCATTGTCCTGAAGCCTTTAGAATCTTCTGCCTCCTGTATCTAGTATCCACCTGCCCTATAAACTTTTTCTCAATTTCTGACACTTGACAAGTCAGATTATTTCTTCGGGCATGTGAAGTATCTAACGTTTTCCATGGAATGAACCATTTCTGTAATCTGTCTTCGCTCTTGTAATAGTCCCACTTGTTCAGAAGCTTGTAATTTGGGACCTCTGGCAATGTTGAGTCAAAATTCGAGAAATAATACTCGAACCCATCTCGTCCATAGAATATGCTTAACAACAAACTACATGTGATTCCATATGTCAATGGAAGATGATGGTATCTGATACCCTCATCCACCGAAGCTGGTAATTGCATACAAACGTAGCAATTCTTCGCCTCCATGACATCAATGTATTCGTAAAGCAACTTAGCATAAGCTTTTGACCTAAAGTTCCCCTTTGATTCGTCAACATGTAATCTTTTGATCTCAGCATCTAACAAAGCCTTTTCTTTCTCAGTGTTTTCTCCTTTTACCTCAGCAACAGTGATAGGCTTTTGTGTTGATGCTTTCTTTGTTTCTAATCTTGTCTTTGTTTCATTTTCATGTCCCACTATATATGATACAGTAACTACTAAAACTATAAGAGAAATCACTACCCCTAAAAGTGTGCCAACTATACATTTTGCCCTGCGGTTCGGGTTGCCGGCCTCCATGTTTTCAAACAGTGTAGTTTTGGGTGTTCTTCTAGCACCAGTTTCTCCTTCTCTCCGAACAAAGTCTCTCTTTCGAACAGCGTTTCTCTTTCGAACACCTGGAAGCTGACAGTTTACTCCGCAAACAACATTAGAGTCCTGTAGAAATAGACAACCCTAGCCCTTCTCCGTCCGCTAAAAGGAAGTCCCTACCATTTTCTTCTTCCACTCGGCGCTAGGTTATCTTGCAACAATATTTACAAAGTTCTTTTCAAAAGTCTTTTATCAATCTGAAACTATACGTGTTCCAAGAAGTGCCACCACATCCTCATAAATGTCCATACGAAGAAGGATTCCCTCAAGTATTGGGCAGTTCGTACAACAACATGGAAATTCGACTGTCTCTAGGATTATTCTTCTTATTTCACTCAGGACAAGAGGACAAACGAAATTAAGAGTTAATGTTTTTTCAATCTCCACTCCTGGTACTATCAACTCTACATCCACCGTTACAAAGGGGTCCGTTCTGACCAAGATCACTTTCTTCACCTTCCCAGTTCTGCGCCCCTTTGAAGACATCCGCAACAAGGTATTAATCCAAGACAATGAGTGTTCCAAGAACTTCCACTACTCGTTCAAGCATTTCCAAATGAAGAAGAGTTCCCTCCAATATTGGATATTGTGAACAACAAACCGGAAAATCAACTGTCTCTAAAATCAATTTTCTGATTCCGCTCAGGAGAGGAGGATAGACGATGTTGAGTGTCAGCAATCTTTCGGCCTCCACTCCTGGTAGCAGGAACCTTAATTGCACTGTGATAATTGGTTCAATTCTGATCAGGCTCACTTCCCTGACCCTCCCGGTTCTGTGACCCACGGACATCTGCGACGAGGTAGGTCCAATCAGGAGTAGAGCATCTTCTGTTAGGTACTCGCACCCTCCTTGATCTTCTTGGACCTTCCTGGACTTGATCCTGGATATCTTCTTCCGGATCCGAGTCTTCAGATATAGGAGCAAGCGTTTCTTCCCGAGCTGACCTTAAGCTTAGCCTCCTCCTTCTTTCCGGCCAGGTGGCTGCTCCACGCCTTGTTCTCCTATTTCTCGTCCTCACACTCGGTTCTTGATCACTCTGGTACTGATCTGTGTCTGAGTCGTATTCACTGCAGCTCTCTCCTTCAGTTGCGTCTTCGGTCTCACTGCCGTCCTGCCTTCCTTCCTCTTCAGGATCAGATGCGTTCCCAACTCCTTCCGACACCCCCACAGCTGATCTGGTCCCCTCTTGGGATTCTTCTTCCACGACTGGACTTTCGTCTGGGAGAGGAGCTGTTTCTTCTAGAGGTGCTGAAACTCTCCGAGTATGGGATGCATGGATCCAATTTGGCAGCCCTCCGCACTTCACCGCGGTATTCGTGATCAGGATTACCTGAAAGGGCCCACGCCAACGTACATCTAGGCAGTTCTTCCGGACGTGCTTCTTGACCAGCACCCAGTCCCCTGGGCACAGATCATGACACAGGTTCCTTGATGATGGAACTTCAGCCGCCTGCACCTGAAGGGACACAGAATGGATGGCGTCAGACAGTCCCTTACAGTAATCCAAGATCAGATCATCTGTAATGTTCAATAAGGCAGCAGTTGGAACAGTGGGAAGTCTCATGGCCCTCCCCATCAGAACCTCGTGTGGAGAGAGACCTGTCCTCCTGTCAGGTGTGCTACGCGAGTACTAAAGGAAGAGCATCTGGCCAACTCAAAGATGTGGATGAACAGACTTTAGCTAGTCGACTCTTCAGGGTGCCATTTACTTGTTCCACGATCCCTGAGGCTTCTGGTCGATAACTACAATGCAGTTTTTGATCGATCTTTAATGCAGAGCACAACATCTTCACAATTTCGCTGTTAAAATGTGTTCCTCTGTCCGATTCCAGAGAGGCAGGCACCCCGAAGCGTGGTATCAACTCCCTGAGCAATAGTTTGGCTACTGTGAGTGTATCGCACCTGCGTGTAGGGTATGCTTCAACCCATCTGGAAAATATGCACACAACCACCAAAACATACCTAAGGCGGTTGATTTTTGGCATTTCAATAAAGTCCAATTGCATTCTATTGAAAGGCCCCCCAGACCTCCCAATGTGACTCAGTGTAACTGGTGTTCTTTTCCCTATGTTTAACTGTTGGCAGGTAACACATCGCTTGCATACTGATTCTGCCGCTATCCTAAATTTAGGGCAATACCAAGTCTGCCTAAACACTCTCAGCATAGCATCTCTTCCTAGGTGTACTGGACCATGTATTTGTCTTGCCATTGGATTCGCTAGTTCCTCAGGTAACACTGCCCTCCCATCTGCTGAAATCCAAAAATCCATCTCGCTTCTCACACAACCTGCTATCTCCCATGCCTTTTTCTCTGTTTCAGGTGCGTTCTCCTGCATCACTCTTAAATCCTCCCAGGTGTCTACTGTTTCCAACATCATGCTCAATTCTGTTTTCTCTTCCGCCCCTTCTATTTCTACCTTTGTGAAGGAATAGTCCTGCTCCGCACAATAGCGGGCGACTTCGTCTGCATAACGGTTACCTTGTGACACAAAATCTGTATTCTTAGTGTGAGCTACACACTTTACAATAGCAATGGCAGCTGGACCTTGTAATGCTTCCAACAACAGTCGCACAAATTCTCCATTTCGAATGGGCGAACCAGAAGAGGTCATGTAACCTCTCTGAGACCACAATTGCCCGAATCGTGAACCACACCGAAACCATATTGGCTGTCAGTGTATATGGTGACTCTCCTTCCGCTACCTGCTATACAGGCACGAGTTAATGCAATGATTTCTGCTACCTGTGCGGAATGTACTCCTTCCAGGCAAGCGGCTTCCACAACTCCAGTAATGGTGCAAACAGCATAAGCTGCTCTCAACCGACCAGTATCATCTCTTAAACATGAGCCATCGACAAAGTAAATCTCATCAGGGTCAGACAACGGCTCATCCACAATATCTGGTCTGGGCTTCGTGCATAGTTCAGTCACATCAAGGCAATCGTGGTCTTCACATTCTTCGCCTTCTATTACAGTAGGTAGTGGCATCAATGTAGCAGGATTCAAAACAGAGCATCTTTTGAGGGTCACGTTCTCTGCAGCAAGGATAACTTGCTCGTAGCGCGTGAGCCTGCTATTAGTCAGATGCTGCGTCTTTGTCCTGGTCATTAGCAATTCTACAGAATGTGGTACATACACCACTAACTGGTGTCCCATAACAATACTCTCACACCTCTCAATGCTGACACCCGTTGCAGCAACGGAATTTGAGACATCCGGGCAACGCTGCGGCTACCGGATCTAATGTAGCCGAAAAGTAGGCAACTGGTCTACGGGCATTTCCATGGGTCTGTGCCAAGACTGACAAAGCACATCCCTCTCTCTCACAGCAGTAAAGTGAAAAAGATTTCTCGTAATTGGGCATCCCCAGAGCCGGAGCACGACACAAGTCGTCTCTCAACTGCAGGAATGCCACTAGGCATTCATCGTCCCATGGTACCGGATCACTCACCTCCTTGTGCGTCAGTTTCTGTAAGGGCTTTGCTTTCAGTGAAAAGTTAACTATCCACTGTCGACAATAACCAACCATTCCTAAGAACATCCTAACTTCTCTCTGTGTCGTAGGCGCATTCATCTTCATTATCGCCTCAATCCTATCTGGAGACACCTTTCGCTTTCCCTTTTCTAACCGGTGCCCCAAATACTGTACTTCTGTCAAACAGTACTGTAACTTGCTCGGAGATACCTTATGTCCATTTTCAGCTAAATGGTTCAACAAGGCAATGGAATCTGTTTTACAAGCTTCCTCGGTCTCTGACGCAACAAGTAGGTCATCTATGTACTGAACCAGAACCGAATTCTGCGGCAGTACTAGATTTTCGAGATTCTTCTTCAACAACTGGTTGAAGATTGATGGTCTGTCTGTGAATCCTTGTGGGATTCGACACCATGTTAAGACGCGATTTTCCATTTTAAAAGCGAAAAGGTACCTGCTTTCTTCATCCAATGCGATTGAAAAGAAGGCCTGGCAAAGATCTATCACTGTGAACCATTCTGCTTGGCATGGTATCTGAAACAGTATCACTGATGGATTCGGTACCACTGGACAACATGAAACAACTATATTGTTAATTTTTCGAAGGTCCTGAACTATTCTGAATTTCCCACTAGGTTTCTGCAAACCCATAATCGGGGAGTTACAAGGACTTCCCACGATTTCTTGTAGTATTCCCTGTTGAATCATTGACTCGATCACAGGTTTTATTCCTGCAATCGTTTCCTGGGACAATTTGTATTGAGGCGTTCTGGGATACTCGGCATTTGGTTTTACCATTATTTTCACTGGTTCTACCCCCTTGATCAATCCTATTTCCTCGCCTGTGAAATCCCATACCCCCGACGCCACAGCATCTCGTAGGTCCTGGGGAAGATCTTCTACAGTCAGAGTAGGATATAGTTCTATGCAAGATTTTGAATTGGCTACCTTGAAGGTAGCGTCATCGTCTGTAGTCTGTACCTCCACTCCTTGCGGGGTGCAGTATATTGTGCAGTTCAATTTGCATAACAAATCCCTTCCTAACAGACATACAGGACTCGAATCACATACTACAAACTGATGTTCATTCATATGGTTTCCTATTTTCACGGATACTGGTTCAGTCAAGGGACTAGTCATCCTTTTGTTTGCAACTCCTACCACTTGAATTGTTTCCCCTGACATCGGTAAATCTGGAACCACCACTGATCTCAGAGTTGATCGAGTAGCTCCAGTATCCACCAAGAACGTTGTAGGACATCCTGCCACTTCAGCCTCAACAAATGGCCCCCTTTGATCCACCTCTAGGACTGCCCCGAGGGTACAGTCCTCTTCCCTACTCACACGCTGTCCTGTCAATGGATCAATATAATAACACTTTTCTTCCTCAATAAAAAGAGGCATCTGTTTAAAGACCTTTCCCCCTGTCGCGATTTTCGGTGGCTGTGGAAACTGAGCTCTTGGAGCCGAAGTCCCCCCTTTGACCACCTTGCTTCCTGGGACTGTCGCCTTTTGAGCTGGAACCTCTTGAACTTGCTCTTCTGATTCTAGCTCTCCATTTTCAGGGTTAAAGGGACACTCGCGTCTCCAATGTCCCACCTGGTGACACTGGTGGCACTTTGTCGTCTTCTTTAAAGTGGCAAAGTCTACTCTAGGTCTCTGCCCTTCTTCATTATCCTTGTTCTGACCATTCGACTTTCGTCCCATCCCCTGTTTCTGTTGTCCGCCCTTTTCGGCTGACTGCATTTGCACCACCATCAGCTTCTCCTTTAGATTTTTCTTTTTAGAATCTATTTCGTCACTGCAGTATCTTGCATATCGCAGGATCTCATCTAGTGGTTTGTTTTGCCAACAGATTAAATGTTGTTGAATCATCAAACAAATATCTGGTCTCAGTCCCAAAACGAACTTTGACACAAACTGTCCTAAGTCTTTGGGATCCATTACATCGAGTCCACTATATTGTTTGAATATTTTCAGTAATCTTTCATAAAATTCATGAACTGTCTCTTTGGGTTCCTGTCTTGTTCTGTCTATTTTTACCCAATCTATATCTTGTGGAGGCACTTTATCCTTTAGCCAGGCTATTACTCTTTCATATTTCTCCATGACACTGTCCGACGGTCCATTAGTTCTAGCATTCCTCTCAGGTTCTACATTTGGCCACTGTACACTAATCTTGCAGGTTACCCACAAATCCCCTGGAACCACAATGTCAAACAAGGTGTTCAAATCAATCCACAATACTTTGGAGATCTTTACAAACCTCTCTACCTGCTTATACCACTCAACTGGATTCTCCCTTAACTTCGGAAATGAGTTGGTAAATGCAGCTAAATCTCCTCTACTCCAGGGCACATGTACATAATTTCCGTTCGATATTTCTCGCAAAGGGAACGCCTCCATCTGCATTACCCTTCCCTCTGGAGACATCACACTTGTACTGCGTCTAACTGTACCCCTTTTGGACCATCTCTCCTCCCATTTGTCCAGATCTCTCCACACCCTTATTCCCGATATCAACTCTCTTATGTGTGTTTTTAATCCTGTAGTTCTCTTCTCGTCTAGGTCTTGGTCTGAGTACTGCAACCTATGGTTACTCTGTAATGTCTTTGTTCTGGACAAATCTACCATGTACCTGTCTGCCAGGTTAGACAGTTTCTCATGAATTGCTCTGGCCTTTCTAGTAATATCCTTTGCCATAAATAGCAGTTCATCTTGTTCGTACAACTCAATCCTTTCCAAAGGCACCGTCCCTTCTATAATCTCGTCTAGATCGGATTTTAGGCTGGAGACATCAAGCCTTTTAACCTTTATAGCTGCTTTCAGTACTTCGGCTCTCGGTGCTCCTTCAGCCTCTCTCTCATCCCAGCTCCTAGTTCTACGTCTAAGCTCTGGTGTGTTATGTGGAGTCCTCCCATGCTCCCATCTCTCTAGGTCCCATGCCTTTCCATCTTTTCGGGGTGTATGGTAAAACACTCCTTCGCGCCTCATAGCCCCGCATTCCCCATCCTGTCTAGGTTCTCGGGATGCATGGTAAGGCATTCCGTTACTCCCCCTTTCTTCTCCCTGCATCTGTGACCTCTGATCACTTGATGTATGACGTGATCTTTCACTGTTCCCTCTTTGCCAGTGTTGTACCTCTTCCCCAGGTGCGTGATGAGTGCACCTAAACCTATCTCTGTACTCTTGTGTTCTTTGGTCTTCCTCATTTTGCATGAGGCGAGACATCTCCTCACACTCTATACTCCTACCATTCTGCTCCTGCTGTTCCCTCCCATTCATAGGACGTGTAACTCCTTTATTCTCCTGACTTTGACCCTCTCGCCCCTGACTGCTTTCGCTAGCCCCGCAATGAGATACAGTCCTGTTACCTCGGTTTTCCCACTCGGGTTCTGTTCTTGGCCTATTACTCGGAGTTACCGTGGACCCATCCCATTCTCTCAAATCTGCTCTTAATTCTGTATAAGATTTCGGCCGTGGTCCCCTCAGGTCCATCGGTCCTCTCTGACCTCCCTGTCCTGTGTTGGGACCCACAGTCGTATCGAATGGGGTGTTCCACGTTACCGATCCTGGCAATTGCTTCCATGCATTTGTCGTGTTATTCCTCCTTTCCATCTCAATCCTTTCTCTATCTAACCGTGCCTGCTCTTCCCCTCTCCCATGATCTGGATTGTAAATCGACACTATAGGTCCTATGGTAACAGGTACTTGAAGAGCATCCGGTAATCCAAAAGACTCAGCCTTTTCGGTGATTGGCGTCTTTTGTACCACAAACCTTCCCACTACACTCTGTATTGTGTTGTTTTGAGGTGTCTCCTCGCCTTTGATATGTGTCCATTCCGATATAGGGAGTGATGTAAACCCCTCTATGGCAGTCCCATCTTCCCTTGCTAGTCCTCTATCTTCAATTTCCCCAACTCTCGGAGGTGGTCTGTCTATCAACAATCTGTTTATCACATTGTCCTCCGAATCGCTCTCCTCATCCTCTTCCATGAGGTTCCTCCCACCTACCACCTCCCTCATTGGATACAACTTCTCTACCTCAATAGCCTGTACCCTCCATCTCTTTGCCTCTTCGTCCCATTTAGAATCTCGCACTGCTCTTACCGATCGAGTCAATCTTTGTTGACGCCTGTTCAGATTCCTGTCGTGCGCCGCCCTAATCCATGCATTAAGGGCCTCAAACTGGGTTGGTCTAGGCGGGGGTTTCAACGAGGACATGGTTGCTTTTAACCGATGTAACACTTCTAACTTAAACGTCCCATACTTAGGGAACTGCATTTCTTCATTTCCTTCTGTAAGCTTATTCCAAGCCCCAATCCATAATATCGTATGCAGCCCCACATTCGCTGCCATATAATGAGCTGGTGTACCCTCCGGCGGTGCCTCTTCCCCGTAATAATGTTCACTTCTTTTTCTTTTAAAAATCCCTTTCAAACACTTAAAGCACTTCATGATTTCTCTTTTCTCCGCGTTTGTTTACTTCCTGATGACAATCTACCAATCACCTCGTTGTTCTCGCTAACTGGCCTATCCGATCACGACTTCTCACTGACGTCGCACCAGTCGCCCAATCGCGTCGCGGCTCTTGCCGACGTCACACCAACCGTCCTATCGCGTCGCGGCTCTTCACTCGCCACCCTATCTCAGCGCGGCTCTTTCTGACGTCACTCGTCCCCCTTCGCAGCAGTTCCCCTCCTTTTTCAGCTCGTCTCCTCGGTCATGCGTGCATCCCATTCATACTCTGAAAAATGATTACTTCTGTCCAAGCGATCACCTTTCTTGACTGTACGCCCACAGTCTTTCTGTAGTTGTCCCCTTAACTTGACAAAATGTCTTTCCGTTTACTTCCAGACAATCGCCTTCTCTGATAGGTTACTCACACACAGTAACTTCCGACCAGCGTCCGTTACTCATACGCTCACTCTTACACTCCCCCTATCTCGGTCCCACGGCGGTCAATGGTACCTCATGACTTCCGTACTATGGTCGACAACTACTCTGGATGTTCGATACACCCAAAACCACTTAAGCTCTGGCCTGAACTTAAGATTCACCAGTTCACCCGTTTACCAGGTAACCAGTTTACCAGGTTGCGCGCGCTCACAACCTTCTCACAATCACGCTACAGGCATTCAACTCCACAAGACATTACAATACAAATACAACACAAAACACCGCAATCTGTTCACGCATGACCCTTGCTATACTCACTCTCCTCCGATACTGCTGCTTTTCTCGCCCCGTCTGCACCTTCGGCGCACGATTCTTCCGCTGCTCGTCTCTCGATGTCTAGGGGCCTTGGGGTAAACTAACCTATCTAGATTACCTTCCTCAAGAAGATAACCATCCTAAACTGCTACCAACTGTTAACGCGGGGTTTCTGGTCTCTATTTACCTTACCAGATCCCAAATCATGTCGACTGAATCGTTGGTACCTGTCATTGAGTAAAAGATAATCTACTACTAGGTTAGTCAATTAAGAACTTACAGGGAGGAGCCTAGCTCGCGACCGAGATGGCCGCGCTTTAGTTCGGCTCCGTTCGCCTGCCTGTATTTTCACATTTATCCTGTTGTTATCCTGCCCCGGGAAGCCCTCTTTGCTGTGTGGTAGTGCTACGACGCCCTGCAGGCACTTACCTCTTGTTCCGGTTGTCCTGGCTGCTGTGGATCCGGAGCGGTGCCCCCCGATCGTTTGGTGGCATCGGAGGCGGACTGGCCTGGATCTTCTTGCTGGCTCCCGGGCCGGACGGAGCCTGCGGTGCTGCCCTTCGAGGCGCGGTGGAGGTGGTCGGAAGGCTGTTGTTCGTGTGGGCCGGAGGTCCTTCCTGGCTGATTCCTGTGGGGAGGAGGCCTTTGGTGGAGGCGCTGCCTTCCATTGCCAGAGCTCCTCGTGTATCCGGCTTGCTCCCCCTTTGTTCTCCGGTCCGGCCATTTTGATTTTACCGCCCGGACTCGGAGAACGGAACCGGCGGCGTTGGGTGGCCGGTGAGGACCCTTTCTTCTGGTGGCCCTCCTTCCTGCCCGGGGTGCTCTGCCGCTGGTTGGCGCGACTATACTTGCCTTTCCGTCGCCCCGGCGGAGGTTGGCGGCCGCGCGGCCTTGTTGGGCTCTCAAATGGCGACCGACCCCAATTGTCTCGGCCGGGCCTGGACGAGCGCTGGAGGCCCGCCGCATGGCCCGGGTGCCGAATACTGTAAAGGTTTTCCTACACTTAAGGAGGTCCTGGATGCCCTGCTCTCCTGGCGACTCTTGGTGGCCGCGCCTGTCATTACTTCGGAGATGGTTCCTCGCTACGGGCCTCCCGGGCCCCCACGACCGGATGTGGCTTTGCCGTTGCGGGGTACGGCTGGAATTATCCTGGCAGAATTGGCCCCGGCTACGACCGCGTCCGTGGGTGTGCGGACCTTGATGATGCCTCCTCCTCCGGCTCTGCCTCCTTTGCCTCTGGCCCGGGAGCTGGATTTTGCTCGGCCTGACTTTCATGACTCTCCCGGTTCCTTTTTGCCGCCGCTGCCCGGCGATCTCTCCTGTGCTGGCCCAGATGGGTCGGTTTCTTTAGACATATCCTTGGACCTGTGCCTGCATCGTTTGCTACACTTCGTGACTTTCCTGGATCTTCCGTGTTGTACTTCACGTGTATTTTCTGGACTGCCGTTGTATTTTCCTGCTGTCTGCCTTCTGTTCTTCGTGGCCTGGTCCTCGCTGGACCGGACTGTTCTCACTTTGGACAAACAGGGACAGGGCTGATGTGCACTGGCATCTGCGTGCGGTAGTCTTGTACTGATTTGGATGGTCAATGTGTCCTGGTATGGTTATGTGTGATTGTTTGGTGCTCTTGGACTTTAACCTGATAATCTCTGGCTTCCCGGGATCTTGGAGCTTCGACTCAGGCGGGTGGCCGGGTGCGTTTCCTCCTGTTTCCCGGCCCTCCCCCGTGTATGTGTATGTATGTGTCTCCCATCCCGTGTTCCCTTCCCCTGCCCCTCCCGTTTTTGTCTTCTGTTTCCGACTTAACTTTACTCCGCTATATTTCGGGTTCTAATTAGGGCGACAGGCACGCTGCGGGGGGGTAGGCCGTAGCCTTCTGCAGGGGTGCAGGGTGGGCTTAGGGGTGGGTGGGTGGGGTCTGTCTCTATTGGGGGGTCTTTTTCCCCCCTCATTTCTTCCTTTTTTTGTTCTATGGCTCTTGTGTATTCACCTTTTCGGGACTCTGTCTCCTCATGTGTCCCCCTGGGGAGTTTCTGTGGCGTTCGTACTCCGGTGTGTGTCTGATTGTGGCCCGCTGGTTCTTTTGGTGTCGACTTTTTGGTATATCACTTGCCGGGTCATGTTGTTCTGTCTTGTCTCCTGGGGGTGCGTGATTTGGTGGGAGTCCCTCTTTTGTCCCCTTTTTCCCTTTTCCCCTTCCTCCTTTATGGGGGTCTCTTTCTTTCCGTTGGGGTGCGCATCGTATTGTATTTTGCAATGGGGGCCTTTTTGGTTCTGTCTCTACAATCTGGGTGGGGGCGGTGTAGGGTGAGCGCGGTTTGACTGATGCCATTGTAGCTTCTTTGTACGCTGATTATGTGTATATTCTTTGGTAGCTATGTTTGTATGGCTTTTTGTTTCATCCTGTGTTCATAAAATGGCGGCTTGCCGCGGCCCCTCCCCTGTTGTTCCTTCCACGGCCCGTTCTTGTTCTGTTCCCCCGCCCCGTATTAGAAAATTAACCTTTTGTTATCCTGTTTTTGCTGATTGCTCGATGGCCTTTGTTGTTTTTCCTGTGCTCCTGGTGTCATATCCTGTGAGGAACTTATTCTCCTTTGCTACGTTTTTTACCGTGTGGTGGCCAGCCCGTGGGGTTGTAGGCCCGTATTTGTGAGCTTTCTTTGTACAATAAAGGTTTTAAAAAAAAAGAACTTACACCACTCTAAAGAACCACTTACCACTGGGAAAGGTTAAAAAGTTTTAATTCAAAGTCAAAAGTATCTGAAGATACAAACATCTCAGAATAAGATTCAGAAGGTATACAGGTATTAGTACAAAAAGATACTCTCTGAATATCCTTAAGCGACAAAAGGAAATTATCAAAACTACTTCAAAGAGCATGAGCGTTGCAAGAATCGCTGTGAGTTGCAACCTGAGAGTCATTTACAGAAAGGAAAAAATACAAGTTTAGTCTGTCCCTACACTAGACTAAGTGACATCCCTACTTAACAAGATCTTTACCTAAAAAGGTGTCAGCAGTGGTGACTTCCAAAGAAGATCACACTTCTCTTAGTCTCTTCTGTTAATCGGTCTCTTGTGATCAGCCTATCTGCCTACCCAACCGCTTTCTTAGGCTCCCAAAATCATCTGCTCTCTCTCTCCCCCGGGTCGCTTTCCCTAATACAAAATCACATTTCCGATAGGAACGCCCCTCGGGACGCCCCTCACGTGGTACCGATTTCGGCGGCAAAACTCCATGATGATACTCTTCGGGACCCTCGTTAAAGTTGACCTTGGTTCCCAGGCTTCTTCTCCAGTTCGCTGGTACCCCCTGAAATTCCTGAAACCTCCTCCAGGCCTGCGCCAGGCGTCGCTGAACAAAGCTCCATTCATTACAACTGATTAGGACCCCTCGCACCTGCATTCAGACCATCCTACAGTGGGCCTCAAATTCCAGACTCCACCATATCTATAGGCCATAAAACATGTGTAAAACTTTGTGCTTGGTGCCTCTCGACCTCTTCTGTAACGAGCACATTGCAGATCAAAGAAACGACATTATCTGTTCAGGCCTACTTGATTTACATGAAGCGGGTCCCTGCACTCTGAAAACATTTAACTCGGTTTAAACAGTATTCTTTAACTAGCACACATTTCTATAATGCAACACATCTATAAAACATATACTTCAATACTATGCCTAATAATACATTTGCACTCTAATGACTTTAAAATCCACGTCACTAAAAGTGTAGCAGCATCTTTCGTTTCCTGTGAAATGCCATATGGCCTACACATTTTCATGGTTTGCAGAATTACATTTCGTTTTCACTTATTCATCTAACTTGTGACTCCAACATCATTTTAACATTTCTACAACCTCTACATTAGTTTTCCACTCTTATATATGCATCTATTCTAATTGAAACAAACACTCATATATTTTCACCATATAAGTTGACACTCTTGTGCAATACAATTTAAACTAACACTACGTGCTTGTAAATATGGTGTACTTATACATTTTTCAGATTTGTGCTCTCTCAATGTCAATTTTACAGCATAATAGAGCCTGCCACTTGAAATGGCGCCTACCTATCATTCCCGAGTCCGGAACAATTGTATGAAGGGGTGCTCTGTAACAGAAGAGTCTTCTCCTTTCCATGTTCAATGGCCTAACACAAAGTGATTAGGGATGTTAGGAGCCAAGTATCTCTTTGATTGGATGGCACTGATCCACCAAACGAATAACTGACTATCTCATCACCTGATACAATTATCACTCAGATGTGCAGTTTCCAGCTTTCTTGAATTTTGACAGGAACTGGCCTGGGGCCATTGTACACTAGTGCCCCAGGAGCACATTGGGCGTTTTTGCCCACTTTGCGTGAACCCAGGGTACTTTGGTATTACAGAAAGGGCCACAGATGTGGGTGCGGCCCCTTCTGTAATACAGATAGCGCAGGTGCACATATAGCGCGAGCACCCTCTTTAGAGGGTGCTCTCTCATTTGCATGGGGGCGTGGCCCCATTAAAATGGGGAATATCTTTGCCTTTGTGCCCATGCCGCTTTACGGATGTGGGCGCAGAGGCAAACATGCCTTTAAAGGCACTTTGAAAGTGTACCACAAAAAGGTGGGCACTTTCAGGACTCCTATTAAATGCAGCCCTCTAAAGTGATGAAATGGGGTCTTTTGGACCCCCTAGACATCTCGCCGCAGGCGGGTGCAATCACTCACTTCACCCGCATGCAAGGGGATCTCTAATCCCTTTTAAAAGTGCAGGCTGCCTGCACAGAGAAACACGGTGCAGCTTTAAAACAGCTGCTCTATATTTTCTTCTTGAATGCGCTGCCCCAGGGGCAGAGCGAATTCACAGGTGCCCCGAGGGCAGCACATTCTTCCTGATAGGGCACGCTTTCCATGTTTGCAACCAGCGCACCTGCTTTAAGGTGCGCCGTTGCGCAATCATGGAAAGTGTACCCTATATATAAGACGGGCCCTGATTGCTTAAAGAGAGTATTATAAAAAATGTTCAGGCAGGGCATTTCGTAGTGTTTGGAACATCTGGTCTTGTGTACCTCTTTTTAATCTTCTAATGGGAGCAGGAAGATATATTTTCTGGACCTGAGGAATTTTCCATTTGCTATCATAATCTTGCTTAATTTTGATAATTCTGTGTAACACTTGTTATGCAAAATTCCTGAAATTAGGCTATTACACCACCTCTCATAAACTATGCACTGTTTGCAGCAAAACAACATGAACAACCAGAAAATGACCACCTTTGGTTTGCTGCATTTGTTGTTTCGACATTTTTTTAGCACAAAATGCTTCCTCACATCTCACAATAAAATATAGCACAAAATGCCCATTTTGCATTTCATGTAAGTACGCATAATTTTGCGCAATTATTCCGAAATTTCACTCAATTATGCAAAGGTAAATTAACCAAATTTCCCGAAACTCCTAATATTTTTATGATAATTTTTTTTATGTTGCAGACTTTTAAAATGTATGGCATAACCTAGATCGCCAATGAGAAATAACATATTGCATAGACCTCCATATCTGTACATAATTGTTGATTTGTATCCTCCGTCCTTCTTTCTAAATTCAACTTAAATTATTAAATAATTATTTATGGAGAAGTATTATTTATTCTCCTAAATGCCACCTCTAAAACAAAAATATCCTCACAGGCCGTTCAGTATGAAACTAAGCAGAACAAAAGAATATTCAGTTGGCCAAGGATTATTCAATTATCCATTCTTATTTTTCGCAAGCGACATAGTACACCTTACTGATTTTATTTTTATTTTTAAGTACCCGTGCAGTTTAAGAAGTACATTAGTTGCTTCAGAGCATATTACTTATCAGTAGTAGGAAAACCATTCCTGGTTTTAAGGCACAGCTTCAGGTGGCTAGTTGTTGTGCAATGGACAGCTAAGTCATGCAAGCGATTGTAAAGCGAGGTGAGAGAAAAATGCCAAGAAGCCAATGACTGATCAAAAAAAAGCAGATTTAGCTGGCAAAGGAAGCTGGATTGTAGACAATGCAGGTTGTGTGTAGGCCCTGGCGAAATTTCAATTATAAAGGCGTCATTTTGGAAATATTACATTATGCTTGTTATGCAAAAATCCTGAAATCATACCTTTACACCTCGTCATGTAATTGCACCCCATTCGTGTGAAGAAGTATGGTGTGTAAGCACAGGATTAATGCGAATAACCAGAATGCGAGTGGCTGTTGTTCGTGGTTGTTGTCTTTTTGATGTTATTTTTTTTAAATGTAAAATATGTCCCTTATATTTGGAAGGGAGAACGCATTTTGAGCTAAAATAGAATGCGTATACCATGTATGCATATTTAGTAATTCTTCCTACTTTCGCGTAATTTTCCAGGTAAATTCGCGGGATATAAATTCCCACAAATTTCGCACAGCCCTGGCAGTGTATCAGTTCACCCACTTGGTACTCTAAGCAATGAACAGGAGAAATGTGTGGAGGTCCTGACCTCGGACTTAGGACCAGGAGACTTGCTGCCCATGTTAAACCCCCCACCCCATTCCTTATCGACAGTGTTTCATCTTTGGCAGAGCCTCTTATCTGCCCGAGTTGCACCCTGCACCTTCTCAGCACTTGACAAACCATGCAATCCATGGCAGGCGCCTGCTGATTAATTGCTCCCGAAAAGTGACATTTTGTACTGTCTCCATCAGGATGCCCATGAAGCGGACTTTAGGACTGGGGCTTTGGAAGGCTCGATGTAAAAAGTTTATATGGCCATTCTTCTTCTTTTAGATGGGGCTGCGGCCTCTGCACCTCTGCTGAGTGAAATTGTGGCTGGAGAGTGTAGCTTCTGCCGTACTCTGACTGGTCATGTATGTGCATGCCAGCAGTTGCATCGCATCTCCCTCCAGATGCTTTGCACATTCCCTCCCAGAGCCTTCTCGCCGAGGTCACAGAGCGGCCTGAGAGCTGCGCCAGGCCGCCTAGGCTTAGGAGACAGGATTTGTCCGCACCGAGCCTTTCTTAATCCACCAGACCTCTGACCCCTGACCTCCGGTGTCATTAATGACAAACACAGAAGAGGACTTCAAACCACCGCTCCCTCTCATTGATGTGCTTTCATCCTTGGTGGCCATGATATTGGTGATGAACGGCTCGTTCACATGCTGTACTTTTAGTTACAGTGAATGTCTATGCATGCCAGGGGCGTAGCTTCCATTGGTGCAACGGGTACAGTGGTGCCGGGGCCCAAAAGCCCTAGGGGCCCACTGAATGCTGATTATTGCTCTGTTTTAGAATCCAGAGCAGCTAGGGGTGGGGGAGGGTATTTCCTTCCTTGCATTAGGACCCATGACACCCTGGCTACGTTATTGGTGCAGACTGACGCCAACACATCGCGACCGTGCACTTATATTTTGATATGTTTTATTAGGGGCTTTTGTATAGCAGTTACTTCTTTCTGTACGAATCCGTAGCACTTTCTGACTCTGGGCACCCTTTATGTTCCTGATGTGCTCGCGGACTGAAGTCAAGCTCGTATATTGACATTATATTTGGTTGTGAGTAACATTATGTAGAGGTGATTCATACTGTGCAGTGTTCAGAGAAGTTGGAAAAGACGAGTGTATGGTTTAAGGATGGATTATATTGGATAGTGGCCGGCGACTTTATCGTGGACCTGTGTGTGGCATCTTGAAAAGACCAGCGTTGGCACTTGACTCCCAGAGAATTATTTAGAAGCAGGCGCGGCCGGCACAGGTAAGACCGGTGAGGCGGGACGAGGTGAGGGGGGAGTCAACAAACTATGGAATAGGTAAAATTAAATAAATAAATAAAACCACTTACCTTGCGCTCGCCGCTTCAGCGATGCGGCGAGAGCAAGGTAAGTGCTTTTATTTATTTGATTTTACCATTGCATCTCTGTCGACTTCCCCACCACCCAGCCCCGCCTCACCGCTCTTACCTGTGCCGGCTGCGCCTTTTTAGATGGGCAAAGAGAAGAAACACGTATCACTTTCATAATTTGGTCAGTTTGTATAAGATAAGGAGCACTCAACAATTCCCTTAAGCCTTTTCATGTTGTCATACATTTGCAATCGGTCATGCATTATCACTTATGTTGTTGTCTGCAACAAGGTTAATAAGCACATAAAAGGTCCAGTAATATGTAGTTTCCTTCGTTTTCATGCGATGTGACTACTGTGGGTTCACTCTCTTAAAGTGCCTCAGATGTCCTTGGATAGCAGGACATTGGCCTTTGAAGGTTTTCACATCACACTGCTCTATTGAAAAGGGATTTTCTCAGTTGCCCCTAAAATACCACATTTTGTCATTATTACTAGGTACAGTTTCAAATGCAGGAACAAACTAAATCATTGTGTTGATGCTGGGATTGTAAATCAGAATTTCTAGATTTAAATAATATGTGACCAAATGTATTGATGATCAAAATATCAGCAATCTATGTCTATAGGTATTTAGAGGCTTATTTATAAGCCCCTTGCACCGCCGGTACGTCACTTTTAATATGGGAAAAAGTGACATACCGGCGCACAAGTGGCTGGATAATAAGGCCCTAATTATTTATAACTTTGTATCTGCGTACCTTGCAGATATATGCATCTTCAAGGTACATATATGTGGAGTTAAGTATATTAAACCTATGTTTACCTCTGTACAGTTAGTTACCTTGTTGATATTTTGGTCATAATTATTTTTGCAATGATAGTTTGTTATTACCATTTTTAGAACTCACAATTCTGGTGCCAGCATATTTTCCAAGAAACTGACAAAAGCTTTTATATTTATTGCAATGAATATATATGCAGTAAAACAAAGTATAAGGTGGCCAGCATTTCAAGTGAGACCTAAAACAAGGAGCATAGGGTGGTGAAGTGGACATATTCAAAGGCAAGTCTAACAAGCATTTACAATGCAATAGGTCTTGCAGCATTAAAGTTTGAGCTATTGGCATGTAAATTACAATGTGTTACATTAATTTGTTATCAAACTCTGAATTGTTGTATAAAGATGAGTTGCAAACTGTCAAATGTTGCTGAAAAGTAAGCAACGTTGTGAATAATATTGTTTGCTAGTCATCCTTGGGTACCAGAGTACTTCACTTGAGGCAGCTCACTACTCTGCACTCACTACTCTGCACTCACTACTCTGCACTCACTACTCTGCACTCACTACTCTGCACTCACTACTCTGCCCTCACTACTCACTACTCTGCACTCACTACTCTGCACTCACTACTCACTACTTTGCACTCACTACTTTGCACTCACTACTCTGCACTCACTACTCTGCACTCACTACTCTGCACTCACTACTTTGCACTCACTACTCTGCACTCACTACTTTGCACTCACTACTTTCCACTCACTACTCTGCACTCACTACTTTGCACTCACTACTTTGCACTCACTACTCTGCACTCACTACTCACTACTCTGCACTCACTACTCTGCACTCTGCACTCACTACTCTGCACTCACCACTGGGCACTCACTACTTTGCACTCACTACTCTGCACTCACTACTTTGCACTCACTACTCTGCACTCACTACTCACTACTCTGCACTCACTACTCTACACTCACTACTCACTACTCTGCACTCACTACTCTGCACTCTGCACTCACTACTCACTACTCTGCACTCACTACTCTGCACTCTGCACTCACTACTCTGCACTCTGCACTCACTACTCTGCACTCTGCACTCACTACTCTGCACTCACTACTCTGCACTCACTACTCACTACTCTGCACTCACTACTCACTACTCTGCACTCACTACTCTGCACTCACTACTCTGCACTCACTACTTTGCACTCACTACTCTGCACTCACTACTCACTACTCTGCACTCACTACTCTGCACTCACTACTCTGCACTCTGCACTCACTACTCTGCACTCACTACTCTGCACTCACTACTCTGCACTCACTACTCACTACTCTGCACTCACTACTCACTACTCTGCACTCACTACTCTGCACTCACTACTTTGCACTCACTACTCTGCACTCACTACTCTGCACTCACTACTCTGCACTCACTACTCTGCACTCACTACTCTGCACTCTGCACTCACTACTCTGCACTCTGCACTCACTACTCTGCACTCTGCAATAACTACTCTGCACTCACTACTCTGCACTCACTACTCTACACTCACTACTCTGCACTCACTACTCTGCACTCACTACTCTGCACTCACTACTCACTACTCTGCACTACTCTGCACTCACTACTCTGCACTCACTACTCTGCACTCACTACTCTGCACTCACTACTCACTACTCTGCACTCACTACTTACTACTCTGCACTACTCTGCACTCACTACTCTGCACTCACTACTCTGCACTCACTACTCTGCACTCACTACTCACTACTCTGCACTCACTACTCACTACTCTGCACTACTCTGCACTCGCTACTCTGCACTCACTACTCACTACTCTGCACTCACTACTCACTACTTTGCACTCACTACTCTGCACTCACTACTTTGCACTCACTACTCTGCACTCACTACTCTGCACTCACTACTCTGCACTCACTACTCTGCACTCACTACTCACTACTCTGCACTCACTACTCACTACTCTGCACTACTCTGCACTCACTACTCTGCACTCACTACTCTGCACTCACTACTCTGCACTCACTACTCACTACTCTGCACTCACTACTTTGCACTCACTACTCTGCACTCACTACTCTGCACTCACTACTCTGCACTCACTACCCTGCACTCACTACTTTGCACTCACTACTCTGCACTCACTACTCACTACTCTGCACTCACTACTCTGCACTCACTACTCTGCACTCACTACTCTGCACTCACTACTCTGCACTCACTACTTTGCACTCACTACTCTGCACTCACTACTCTGTACTCACTACTCACTACTCTGCACTCACTACTCTGCACTCTGCACTCACTACTCTGCACTCACTACTCTGCCCTCACTACTCTGCCCTCACTACTCTGCACTCACTACTCTGCACTCACTACTCTGCCCTCACTACTCTGCCCTCACTACTCTGCACTCACTACTCTGCACTCACTACTCTGCACTCACTACTCTGCACTCACTACTCTGCCTCTGTACTCTGCACTCACTACTCTGCACTCACTACTCTGCACTCACTACTCACTACTCTGCACTCACTACTCACTACTCTGCACTACTCTGCACTCACTACTCTGCACTCACTACTCTGCACTCACTACTCTGCACTCACTACTCTGCACTCACTACTCACTACTCTGCACTCACTACTTTGCACTCACTACTCTGCACTCACTACTCTGCATTCACTACTCTGCATTCACTACTTTGAACTCACTACTTTGCACTCACTACTCTGCACTCACTACTCTGCACTCTGCACTCACTACTCTGCACTCTGCAATAACTACTCTGCACTCACTACTCTGCACTCACTACTCACTACTCTGCACTCACTACTCTGCACTCACTACTCACTACTCTGCACTACTCTGCACTCACTACTCTGCACTCACTACTCTGCACTCACTGCTCACTACTCTGCACTCACTACTCACTACTCTGCACTACTCTGCACTCACTACTGTGCACTCACTACTGTGCACTCACTACTCACTACTCTGCACTCACTACTCTGCACTCACTACTCACTACTCTGCACTCACTACTCTGCACTCACTACTCACTACTCTGCACTACTCTGCACTCACTACTCTGCACGCACTACTCACTACTCTGCACTCACTACTATGATTTTGTTTTGCTCTAAATCAGTCTTGTTTCAAGTGTGGGGAAAAAAGGACACCTCGCACAGGGCCCCCTTCAGCATAGTACCCTAGCCTGAGAGCTCCTGGTTGAGTCTGGAGGGGGCGTCCATGTACCTCGCAGGGGACACCCCCTCAAGTTTCATCACACCACTGTGCAGACTTTGCAGGAAGCTGATGGTGGGTATTCAGCCAATCAGGTCCAAGGAGAGGGGCCAGTGAGATGTGCAGCACGGACAGGAGTAGCCCTGAGCACTCAGAGCAGGAAGGGAAGGTGAAGAGGGAGCAGTTTTAGTTCCTTCGTGAAGGCGGCTGGGGGGTGTGGAGGGCAGGAGGAAGTGAGCACCAGACTTCAGACGCCCATAGGGGGCGCCTGTCTGTTGAAGGCCCGTGCTTCTGGTAGCGGCCCGTCAGAGCTGTGGGGTGTCCTACCCCCAGAGTGTTTCCATTTCTTGCCAGGGGTCGGAGTGGATGAGTGTGTGAATAATGCGTGCTATGCTGAGCAGGGAGGGGTGGTCGCCTCCACTTTACAAAGAGCCTAGAAATTCTCAGCACACACAAGAGATTTAGATAGGATAAAAGGCGGAGCTAGTTAAAGCCCTTGGAGTGTTTGGGGTCACATGCCTTGGGGGTGTCTTCAGGGCTGCTGGCAGGGGTCTGCCAGCGCCCACAGCTGGTGCCACCTGTCCTGACTGCTCAAGGGCTACACACACGAGGGGCGACGGAACCACGTGGCATCTGGGTGCCAGCGCGTGGGGGGGGCAGAGGGTCCGGAGCCCACCCTCACCCTCTCACCCCCACACAACGGCGCCGAGGAGCTCCTGCACTCTACACAAGACCCATGCCCCCCTGCCCCCCCTCCCCCGTGGTCGAAGTGCAACTCTGATGCTGTGTGCACAAATGGGGAGACGGGGGGGTTCGGAGTCAAAGGCGTGGCGATGAAAACTAAATGTTTTGCAACTTTTTTTATTTATTCCCCTTCCGGTAACTACATGTAAAAACAAAAAGCCCTGGAAGCCCAGCGCGAATGACGAAATAAAGACAGGCAGCATAATCTGGGAAACGCACCGAGGCGCCTTGTGAAACCTCAATTAGTGAATGCGCCGCAGAGGTCTGTCTGTCTGTGAGTGACAGAACCACAGACCCGAGCCCTGGCCGGTGCAGCGGAGGACAGCGACTTGCATTACTTTAAACCTGCATTACACACAGGATGAGAAAGGCTGCTACAACATGTTAAACAAGTCCTAAAACGAGTTCGGGTTATGAGATCGTGGCTCAGCTGCTTCGCCAGAGAGACAGGAGATTGGGAACGCGCGCGCGGCCGGCTCCGATCGCTTTCCTCAGCGTGCGCGTGACAGTCTCCTGTCTCCTGGGAAGCAGAGCCGGTGACTATAGTATCGCGCCTGCGCGATGCGCATATGGCTTCGCCATATGCATCGCAGGCGCGAGACCTAAAAACGATGTTTTTAGTTTCATGTGTTTAATAATAAATCCATTATATTGAAAGCATGTTCAAAGCAAAGACAGCAAACCAACTAATGAGCATTGAGTGATGGTAGGTATGTAATTGTCCAATAATCTTCTCTTTCATAATAATTGACATAGATTTTTTTTCTCACAGTACCTCTTTAACATCTCAGAATATGCAGTAATGTTTAGTTTACCCTTTTGATCACACATCTTCCTGAGCAGCTGGGCAAAAAACGTTTGCTTTAGAAAAGCATTTCTGAAACAGCTGCAAACGCTACAGCCCTTCAACCTCCTTTGTGCAGGATCTTCCTTCTGGACAGTTTTTAGGTGGAGCCTGGGCAGCGCATGTGCTGCTGCGAGGCATGCAGTAGAGGAGTTTTTAATGGCTTGTGTCATTGTAATTCGTAAACACTGGCTTCCGAGTCGTTATTAGGCTTGTTAGTCCCTCATTGCACCTTCTTTTCTGCATTTGTTACCTCCAAGAATGATTGGACCATTTACTGGTGTTGTGACATGGTCTGCTTTATAAGTCGGTGAGCACTATTTTATTTAATGCTCTTCCTCTATTCTAAAGCGATACCAAAGGGGATGATGGACGGAACGTTTGAGCAAATCAAACACCCACCCCCAGTCAACTGATAGGGGTTTAATCCATCATCATTCTTTAGCTAACTCCACCACCTCAGTTCAGACATGGCCATATGCAAATCAGTCTGACCCTGTGCCTCATGGGAACAGTCCAGCCCGAATTGCAAGCCATGTCTTCCCTGGACTGGAAACAAGCATTGTGGGACCGGTTTCGGGTTCATAACCCTCATCAGCCAGGCTAAATTGAATCCAGTGGCTAAGTGAGCAAGGGACCCACTTCTGGGCATACCCTGCCAACTTAGGGCGAAAAAAGCGATACCAAATGGGATTCCACCCACTACCTCGCAGCACGCAGCACGCCGCACGCTTTTATTTAAATTTTGCTGATGGTGGTCTGCTTTAACGATAGCGGGCGAGGTTTATTTATTTATTTATTTTAGCAGGGCGGGCCGCATTTAGCAGTTGTGCTTATTTATTTGTTTTGTTTACTAGCGCCCCTAAGTCGCTTTCACATTCATAGCGGCCGTGCCCATTTCTTTACACAAACCGTGTCTAAAGAAAGGTACGCAGCCGACATTAATGTGAAAGCACGGCATGGGTGCTTTAACCCCAAATAATATCTGTTTGTCAACCTGACAAACAGATGCTTTTTTTGTCACAGCCCCCATCCCGCAATTTCACTTTAATGTAGGACACCCCCCTTTATTTAGACGCGGATTGACTAAAGAAAGGAGCACGGCCTTCATGAATGTGAAAGCACTGCATGGACGCTAATAAAAAAGCAAATATTTGCATTGCAATAGATCTCACTTTTGCGATAGTTTAAGCTATTGCATTGCGAATAGCTTAAACTCCCCTTAATGCGAGACCTATTGCATTGCAAATGCTTGTTTTTACCTGGCAGCGGTTCCTGTAAAGCCACACTCTGTTTTGTTCCTTATAAGCTTAGATGCTGAGTTAGTAAATGTAAGCTCAGACCATATTTTGTTTCCTATAAGCCCTGTTCTGGTGTTGAATTTGTCTCATTAAACACAGACCTTTGTTGGATCTTGAAAGCTCTGGGGAACTTTTGGTGCTGGACACTCAGGTTTGGGTCTGTATTTTTTTATATTTATTTTGAAAGTTTTATATAGCCCGAACCAGACTCTTGCGAGTATCAGAGCGCTTTACAGGGCAAGTGGAGTAAATATACGATATAATACGGTATAGGATAACACAAAATAGGTAAGTTATACATACGTCTAGATCAAGAGAGGATGGCGCTAAGCTAGAGCAAAACAACAAAGATAAAGAGAAGGACGTATATGAATGAAGGGAAGCAGGTAATACAGTGCAGTAAGTGGGCATAGAGTTCACGTGAATTGAGCCATGAGGATAGCTTTCACTTCTCTTTTGAAGGCGGTAAAGGAAGGGTTCATTCTGGTTTCATTGGGCAAAGCGTTCCATATCCTCTGAGCCATACTATAGAAGGATCGTTTATATGTTTTTTTCTTGGCAAATCATTGAGGTTGTAGGAGCAGAGTCTTGGCACTCCTGGAAGCTCTGCTGCCCGCTGCGAGCACCAATTTCTGGGCAAGGTATTGTGAGGCGTTGTGGTAGAGGGCCTTGTGAGTCATACAAGCAATTTTTAAATGAATTCTGGCTTCAAACGGTAGCCAGTTGAGGGCTCTCAGGTCTGGGGATATGTGGGCGTTTCTCTTAGAACCTTTGATGAGTCTTGCCGCTGAGTTTATCGTGGCTCTTAGCGGGGCTGTCGATGACCTCTGGAGTCCGCATAAGGTTACTATTCCAGGCGTGGGATAACTAGGACTTGAACTGCTTGTTTGAGAACGAAGGCGGGTAGATAGGGTTTCAGTTTTCGCAGGGTCTTAAGGTGGAAGTTAGCTCCCTTTGTTGAGGTTCTGATGTGTTTCTGCATCTTAAGATTACTGTCCAGCGTTACCCCTAGAGATTTTGCTGAGTCGACTATGAGCGGTTGTCCATTGAGAGCTGTTAGGTGCTTCAACCAGTCTATGATAGCGTGAGTTTTGTTAGGCGGAGCGATTACAAGGAATTCCGTTTTAAGGGAGTTGAGTTTCAAGTGGTTTTCGGCCTGGCAAATTTGGTTTTTTTGTAGTGTGGTGTTGAGTGATTTGATGTCTTCCAGAGAGTGGATTTTGATGTATATTTGGGTGTCGTCAGCATACATGTGAAAGTGTATCTTGGAGAGGCTTAGAAGATCAGTGAGCGGTTCCATGAAAAGGTTGAATAGGGTGGGAGAGAGGGAGGAGCCTTGTGGGACTCCCAGCGTGACAGACGAGGGAATGGACAGGGATTAATTGACCTTGAATCTTTGGGGTCTATTTTGGAGGAAAGAGGCGAACCAGTTAAATACATTTCCGGACAGACCCATTCTGTGTTTCAGGAGATTCAGCAGGTTGTCGTATTTGATGGTGTCAAAAGCTGATGACAGGTCGAGTAGGATTAGAAGACAGGCTTCATTTTGGTCAAGGATTTTTAGAGCGTCGTCTAATATATGTGTCATGGCTGATTCTGTACTGTGACCTGCTCTGAAACCAGATTGAAATTGGTTCAGCAGGTTGAAACGAGCAATGTGACTGTTCAGTTGTATGTTAACGCATTTTTCCAGGAGTTTGGCTAACATAGGGATGTTAGAGATCGGACGATAGTTATTAGGGTCCGAGGGGTTGGCTGTGGGTTTCTTTAGGATAGGCGAGACCTGCCCCGTTTTCAGGGTGTCAGGAATGGATCCTTGAAGAAGGGAAGTGTTAATGATCTTGGTCCAGAGGGGTAGAAGGAGAGGAATGAAGTCCTTTATGTAGTTTGCTGGTAGCGGGTCTGTGAAGTGATTGGAGGGTTTCAGCGCGTTTAACGTTTTTAGTATGGTGTCTTCACAGTAAGTGTTGAAGTGGGGCCACAATGCATTGTTTTTTCGTTTGAATAATGGAAGGTCATTAGCTAGGGCCCCGTCTAGGGACTGAGATGGGCTCTCTTTCAAGTCTGAGATGGATATTAGGTCCTTGAGTAGATCAGATGTAATGGATTCTGTCTTAGAGGCGAAGAAGGAGGCAAATTCATCACAGGTGGGATTAGAGAGAGCGTTGGTGTTGAGGACATTAGGTGGGTTCTTGGTTTGGGCTTTGATAACATCAAAGAGTTTTTGGGGGCGGTTCTTGGCAAGGTCTAGTTGAGATCTGAAGAAGTCGGTTTTAGATTTTCTGATTTTTCTGAAATAAGCGTTTCTGGAAGTTCTGAGAAGTTTGAGGAGGTGAGTTGAGGGTGTAGCTCTGCAGCGTCGTTCAATTACTCTAAAAGAGCGTCTGTCATCATTTAGCCTCCCATCGTACCATGGTTTGGAATCTTTTGAGGAGGTTCTCTTCAGTTGCAATGGGGCAATTTTGTCTAGGAGGTTGTTCATGGAATGAAAGTAGTGATTTGACAGCCCCTGAACATCAGCTAGGTCTTCCGGGGGACTAAGAGGGTTTGAGTTATCTAAGGCTGTGAGGGCAGATCCGACATTTTTAAGGTTTCTCTTCCAGATCTTGGTTCTCAGAGGTTGTGTAGGGATTCATGTAATGGTTTCAGAGATTTGGAAAGAGATGACATGATGGTCAGACCAGTCGCAAGTCGAGTCGAGCAGGGTGGAGTTTGCTTTGGAGATTATTAGGTCGAGAGTTGCACACTTGTCGTGTGTTGGGCTGTTACAAATTTGGTTGAGATTGAGGTCCGTGAGGAATGCTTTAAGGCTGTTTACCCCTGGGTCGTTCTGGTCTTCCCAGTGAAGGTTGAAGTCCCCTAAGACGATTTTCTTAGAATGTTGGTTGTCATTTGTAGCTACAATGTCCTAGAAGTGTTCTATAAACGTCAGATTATCTCCCGGAAGATGGTAGAAGGCGTGTAGAGAGCATATTTGTTTGTTGTTGTTGGCGATGTTTAAGCATAGGTATTCGCACGATGATATTGCAAGGGCATTGGCGTTGGTAGCTGTTAGGCTGATCTGGTGTATGCATGCTATCCCACCTCCAGGCCTGTCGGTTCTGTCGAGTCTGGTAATGTTATAGTTAGTGGATAGCAAGATGTCCATGATGGGAGTAGATGTTTCATTTAGCCAGGTTTCTGTTAGGATCATAATGTCTGGTTTGTTCGTGATAAGTAGGTCAGTTATGTCGGCTGCATGTCTAGAGGCGGACCTGCAATTTAGGAGGATACAGCCTATTCGTGGCTGGGAGATGATTGTGGTGGGTTCGGCTGAGATGGGGATTCTAGTGAGGTTGTTTTCTACAATGACTCTGGACTGGAGTCTGTTGGCTCTATGCGTGTTGATCAGAGTGGCTGGTACTCTGGAGTCTGTAAGCAGGCTAACTGGGCTAAGTTCCGCACTCTGAGGAGGGTGATGCTGCATGTAAGAGCGTAGGAGGGCCCCTATATCTGAGGCAGATAGGTTTGACCCCCTGATAGGGCGGGAAATGTCATGAGGGAGAGGGATTGTGCTCCAGCGTGGAAAGCTGTGGGCTTCGGAGATTGCAGGAGGATGATGGATGTGTCTATAGATCTTGGGGGATGGGGACGGGTTGTGTTCCTGTTTAATGCAAGAGGTCTTGGTTTGTTGTAAAATAAGGTTGTGCATGGTTTGGATGTCTGATTTGACTTGTTGAAGGGATAATAATATCAAGTCAAGTCTGGTGTCCGGTGTATATATTGTGTGCATTGCCCCTGTTTTGCTGTGTTGAACCCTTAACTAAGTGTGCCTGCTGCAGACCCGGACAGAGTATCTAATTACCAAAAAATGTGCTCTCCACAGTGGAGGAGCAAACTAACAGTTCGAGCCTGAGACAAGGAGAGTTTTTTAGTGTAGGAAAAAGCGCCGGTTGGAGGCCATTGCTCCATCTTTCACTGGACAACACCGGCCTCACTTAGGAGCAGGAGCAAGGGTTCAGTGTGTTACTGTACCTACTTGCAAGGCGATGCCTTTGGGAATATTAGGACCCTGCAAGCCCTTCCCGTAGAACACGTTTGGTGAGGCGCACTTCTTGTGCACAGCCTCTGTGTGGCACAACATCAGTGCACCTCCTGATGGCTCCTTTGCCATTGCGACTGCATTTCTAATATAGAGTGGTTGCGAAGACAAAGAACTTCATGTTTTGCACAAGACCACAACCCCATGCAAGTGAGGGAACATTCCCCTGTGAACACGCAATCACAAGTTGTGTGTTGATGCAATCCTTATTAGAGAACGAGCCGCACAAGCATCTGCAGTCCTTTCTATAATACAAAAGTGCTCTGGGGTACATGAAGCACTACAACACGATTGTGCCCCCATGGTACTTCATACCATATGGCCTCTGATTTTGTTTTCTGTAATCAGAGACCAGGTGTCCGTTCTTAAAAGCCAATAAGTGCTTAAACTGCCTAAAAGCTCATATATGATGTTGATTCCTGTAAAAGTATATCTGGGTGTGGTTCATGTAAACTCAGAAATGGTATTGCTCCTGTAAGAGATGACTTTGTTTTAATTCCTATTTTTTCAGACATGATGTTCGTTTCTGTAAGTTCCGACATGGTTTGATACCTCAGTACTCAGTTCTGGTGCTGAATCTTGTAAGTTTAGACATATGTCTGGTTCTAGTAAGCAGGGACTTGCTTTGGTTCAGATGTAGGAGAGGCTCCCATACACTCAGATCTTGACTGGTTTCTGGATGTTCATATGTTGAGTTGGATCAAGCAGACGCAGAACAGGATTTGGTTTCTGTAAACGTAAATCGTGGGTTAGTTTCTGTAAGCTTTTACCTAACGTTGTTTCACATAAACCTAGAGCAAGTACTGAATCGTATACGTTCTGATCTTGTGGTCATTATTTTAAATTCAAACTAGTCATTGTTTGACATTTAGCCAGACCCGGTTTCAATTCCTTTAAGCTCGAAACTAAGCTCAAACCTATGAATGGTTCCTGTAGACTCGGACCTTGGATTTGTTTCTGTAAGCTTCTAATTGACGTTGTAGATGTAGATCTTTTGTTTGTTCATTTCAACTCTAATCTTGTAGTTGATTCTCTAATTTCCATCCCTCTATTGGTTCCAGTAAACCCAGATCTGCTGTCGGCTCAAGGAAACAAATGTCTTGTTTTGGTTCCTCCAATCCCAGATCTATCATTGGTACTTGCTATTGTTTTGTGCAAAATGAGATACTGTGTTGCTTTCTCTAAATCCAGTCTTTGTGTTCCTTTCTGTAATCTCAGACCTCCAATTGGTTCTGACAAACTAAGATCACTTGTTGACTACTTTAATTTCAGATCTTGTATTGATTTCTAAATGGTCAGAACTGCTGTTCAGCCCTGTAGAGTAAGAGGTTGCATAGATTTCTTTAAACTAAGATTTGCCATTGATTGCTTTTAACCTTGACCGTGGTGTTGGGTCATGTAAACAAAAATATTGTGGTGGTTACTCTAAGCTCAGAACTTGCTTTGGTTCCTCAACGCTCACATCTACTGTATGTTCATTTAAACTCCCATCTTGTATTGTTTGCTGTAAATTCAGACACACTGTTGTTTTACACCAAGCTCCCACTTGCTGTAGGCTTTTATAAAGTCATATCTTGAGTTGATTTACAGAAGCTCTGAGCTTATGTTGACTCCTATATACTCAGTTCTTGTGTTGCTTCCTGCATACTCAGACCTGCTGTTGGGTCCTTCAAACTCAGACATGGCATTTGCTTCTCTAAAGAACAGTGTTGTGGTGGCACATGCGACCTCAGATCTTGTAGTATTTGTTCTAACATCAGTGCTCAGACTGCTGTGAATGAACACATGCTGTTGATGTATATTAACTCGGATATTTTATTTGTTCTGCAAATTCAAACATTGAATCCTTTATACTCAGATTGTGTGTTAACACTTGTAATCTTCCACCTTATGTTGATTTTTTTTGTAACCCAACATCTTGCTTTGATTCTTGTGACCTCTGGCATTGATTTAATTCCCGTAACCAGTTTATGTGTGTGGATTTCTGTAACCTCACATGGTATTTTGATAACTGTAACCTCAAAACTTATTTTAGTACCTGTAACTTCAGATCTTGTTTATTCATGCAACCTCAGATCTTGTGTTAATTCATGTTACCTCACACCTTGTGTTGATTTATGTTAATTTGCAATTTGTTTTGATTCCTCTGATCTCAGATCTTCTGTTGATTCATGTAACTTTAGATCTTGTTTGATACCTGTAACCTCGATCATGCATTCTTACCTGTAATCTCAGGTGTTGTTTTGATTCCTGGTGCCTTCCATCTAGTGTTTAATCGTGTACCCTCATGTTTTGCATTATTTCTTGTAACTTCAGATCTTTTGTTGATTTCTGTAGACTCAGATCTCGCATGGTTTGTGTAACCTCAGATCTTGGGTTGATTTGAGTATATTCGAATCACGTGTTGATTTGCTTAAACCCATATCGTGTGTTGTTTGTTAAATCTCTTATCTGCCATTTCTTCCTCTGAATTCCAACCTATCTTTGGTCACTGTAAAGTTAGTCCAGGGCCAGTATTAAAATATGGGCGCACTTTTCTTGTTTGCGCCACGGTGCCCCTTAAAACTTGTGTGCCAGGAGCAAACAGGGAAAGTGCACCCTATTATGGTCCAATGCGCTGCCCTCAGGGCAGCCGCAAAGTCGAGAAATATGGAGTGGCTGCTTCAAAGCGTCTCCATGTTATACTGTGCAGACAGCAACTTTCAAGAGGGGCGGGAGATCCCCTTGTAGGTGGGTGAATTGAATGACTACACCTGCCTGCAAGGGGATGTCTGGTGAATCCATGGACCCCCTTTCTCCCCTCTAGAGGGCTACCTTTAGTAGGCACACTGGAAGTGTGGCACCTTTTTGTGGCACACTTTTAGTGCGCCTCCTAAAGGTATGTTTGCCCTGTGCCCGCATCCATAATATGGCGCAGGTGAAGAGGCAAAGTGATTCCCTCATGTGCATGCGGCCACGCCCATGCAAATGAGCCAGCGCTATTGGTATTACAGAAGGGGACGCACAAGCGACTGCAGCCCCTTCTGTAATACCAGAGTGCCCCAGGAGAGTACAAAGCGGGCGCAAACACCCGTTGCGCTACAAGGGCACTCTGTATAATACGGCCCCTGGACCCCTCTCTGTAACAGGGCCCCAGGACTCTGTTGCTGTTTTCTCATGACTCAGTTATAGTTATTCCCCTCCTCTCCATTCTTATTTACTATTCCTTCTAAAATGGCCGCCAGGCTCCCAGCCAGGCTGGCCTCCCGCACTGTGCACACACCTGTGAAATCAGGCCTGCAGCCGCATTCGCGCCGCTTCGCGAATATTCCAGGCGCACGTGATTCCGAATCCCTTCTTTCATGCGGGGAATCTTTTCTTATTCCACGGTAATTGATTTGCCATAAATTTCACAATTACTTCATTAGGCTCCGCCGCAGAACAATGCTCCGGGCCTGGCGGAAAGTGTTCCATAAAGCGGTGCTTCATGTCGGAATCGGTGGGAAATCAAGGCCTCGCGCCGTTCATTAATCTCACTATTCTTCGAGTACTTCAAGGGTTTTATCTCCTGTGTGGTTGAAAGGGGCAGGTTCAGGCGTCTTCGGCGCCGCGCGCCTCCCGTAAAGGATTTCTTTTTCCACTGTGGAATAATCAGATTATCTGCGTGGGTTTGTCTGGGCCCAGGGTCGGACTAGGACAGAAAATCGTCCCCGGGCGCCAGGATGAAGGGGGCCCCCATTAGTGAATCAGCTGAAAAGCAGGGAATGAGTGTCCTATATTCGCTAATTGGGATAGTTTTAAACTTGTAAAAATATGCTACATAATTGTCTGGTTAGGTACGGAAGAGTGTATGTATCTGAGTTTGTTGCAGACAATGTTTGTTTTAATATCAGGGAACTCACCCGTATAAAACGGCCCACCAGACCATAACACGAATGGCCCAAAAACAAAGCCATACACTGGCCTGTCAGACCAGGCCTTCAGGTACTGCCTAATTGCCATAGAGACCAGTTCGACTCTGTCTTGGTCTTGTCAGTAAAGCCCCTTTTATGCCCAATGTGCAAACTATTTACCTCAACCGCTACATGATTCCAGTGGTGAAGGCCCGCCCAGCACAACCAGGTGTACAGAGCTGCTCTTTCCACCTACACAGGTTCCCAAAGCGCCAATCTGGTCCTAACTAAAAGATGTGTAGGGGGCAGCATCCTCTTGCTCGTTATAATGTTTGTTTTCACTTAATATTTAAGGAGTGAAGAAGGGAGGGAGTGGGCTAAAGTTGTTAGGGAGAGGAGGATGTGTTGCCACAATGGTACCCATGAGGACGAGGATACCAGGGTTTGGAAAGTGCCTCATGGTAATGGAACCAGGGAGGTATTACATGGAGGACTGAAGGTACGAGGGAGAAGAAAATATACCAGAAAGGAATGGATGTAACGCCCAGAAAAGCAGGTGCTAAAGGAGAATGTACTTGAATAAAGGTGCCATGGACGGGGAAAGTCAGAGCAATCAAGGGACTGGGTACAGAAGAAGGTATTATATGAATATTGCCAAAGAGGTATCCAGGATGCGGGAAAGGTAGGGAGGTGAGAAGGAAGATGCCTTCTAGAGATGATGTACCTGGGATATGAGAAGATATCATGGGGATTACGTAAATTCCCAGTAAAATAGAAGAATCCAGAAAAGGATTAAGTTACCGGGAGAATGTTGAGGAAGGGATAATGTTACTAAGAAGGGATAATGGTACTATGAAAAGTAGAATGTACCAGGGAGAGAAGGGATGGGGGATGAGATGACCGCAGTAAGGAAGGTGTAGAGCTATCAAGATGTAATGTAATGTAATGTAAATTGATACTTGTATAGCGCACTACTCACCCGCAAGGGTCTCAAGGCGCATGTACGAATACCGCTGTGGAACCCATCCTGGCTTTCCCTGTGAGGTGTCCACTCCTGGGCACCCCCAAGGTGGAGGCCAGGCATCCTTAGCGTTGTGGGGGCCGTTGTGGAGATTAAGCAAGCTATTGCCCAGAGTTGCAGAGTGGGACAAGGAAGGTTTAGAGAGGGATACAAGATACAAAGAAGGGGTGAAAGTAGCAGGCATGGGAGAACGTAGCAGGACGTAAGAAGAGATCTTGAAGAGATTAGGGTACAGTTGTAGTGAGAAGGTAACAGAGAGAAATACATGTATTAAAGAGGGGTTAAGGGACCAACAGAAAAGGGTCCAAATGGAAGGAGTACATTATTAGGGATTGATCAAGATTTGAAAGAGACAAAAATATATCAGGGATGGGGAAGGTACCAGTGAAGGAAGAAGAGACCATGAAGTGTAAATGGTTCTAAAGAGGAATAATAGTGTCAGGAATGATGAAGGTTTGTGAGATGGGTGAAAGTACTAAGGGGAATAAGATACTAGGAATGTGGGAAGAAGCTGTGAAAGATAAAGGCACCAGGGAGGGGTATTGCATCAGGGAGGGATGAAGCAACCAGGAAGAAATGAAGGCAACAGAAAGAGATAACGAGTCCAGTGTGTGATGGAGAGGACACAGACAGATTAGGGTGGTAGCATGGAGGTACCAGAGAGGACAATGCCATTGGTGAAGATTGGGAGGTGGGGAGAAAGTACATGAGTAGAGAACAGGCGCCAGAAAAGGATAAAGGTCCCAGGAATGGACAAAGAAGGAAGATACTGGGGAAGGCAAAGGTACCAAACATGGGAGAGAAGACCATGGAAATATGAAAGTAGAAGTGAGGAGCGAACCTAACAAAGCAGGAATAAAGGTGCCAATTAGGGAATGAGGGACCAGCTATGGATGAGTATACATTGTAGGGACGAAGGCATCCGTGAAGGAAGAGAATGCCGAACAGGGCCAAACATACCAAGTAGGTAGCAATTAAAGTACTAGGGTGGAATGAAAGTTCCAGGAAGGTGAGTATGTTCCAGGGATGGGTGAATACAAAGGGAAGGGATAGCATCGGAGATGAATGAAGGTGCTGGGGACTGAAGAAAGCACCAGGGAGGGATGAAGGTTCCTGGTATTGGAGACATTAGGGCAGACGGTGACATTGTGAAAGCGACCTGCAGTGTGGTCACCCTGTCTCCCCTTGGCCTGTCACCATCACTGATGTATTATGTGCTGACCTTCAGAGCTTACCCCTAACTTTGTGCAATGCACATTTCTTGGCCAAAGGAATGTGACTCATTCTAACACCTGTTTTGTTTTTAGTTGTTCACTGTTCCTATCCTCCTTTTTTTTAATCTTTTAAAAAAAAATCTTTTTCCCACTAACTCTGTTGTTTCTTGTTTTGTACCTTCCCGCTCATGTTACCCATTTAACTCTTGGTTTCACCATCTTCACCGCTTTGCATTTTCTCACTCCTAAAATTTGTTCTCGGCCCTTCTACCTTTTCCCTTTTCTTCCATTCACCTTTGTTCTGCTGCTCTCCACCTGGGTTCATATTTCTATCACTACATTACTTATTCCTGTTTTTCTCTCTCCCTCTCTTCCCCTCCATTTCTCTCTCGCTCTCTCTTTCATTCTCTCTCACTTTCCTTCTCTACTTCTATCTTCGTCTTTACCTTTTCTCTTGCCCCACTCCTTTCTCTTCTCTTTTGTCTTCGTCTGTCTCCTTTCGCACCCTCTGCTCTCCTTTTTACCCCACTCTCCCTTTTACTTCTCTCCCACCGGCACTGCACTTTGCCATTTTCTCCATGTCTCCGTCATGTTCTCCTCATGGTCTCCCCGCTTCACTTGCTTTCCTATCTCCAGAATTCTGGCACGAAGGACAGTGACGTCCAGTATGCGGAGCTGGACACGTCGGCTCTGGCTTCGTCGCCCAGCCCCCGGAGCTCCGTCCATGCCAGCGGAGAGCTCGTGGAGTACGCCACCATCCAACCTAACATACGCTAACACGTGCCACCCTAGGCCTTCCCCCAGACTCTGGCCTCAAGGTACACTGCTAATGTTCCGCCTACTTTCTCTGTGAATGTGTCATTCTGTTGTCTCCCCATCACCTCCATGGATGCGCATGCTGTTCCCTGTATCCATGGGTGAAAGGCCTACAGGGATGTTGGCAGGTGTCAATACTGGCCATTGGTCTCCAGGTTCACCGGGGCTGTCGCTGCGCCAGACCTGTGACTGATTGTGCCCCAGTCCTTCCGGCGTCAAGAGTCGCTGGTCTGTAGAGTCAACTTCCAATCTCGCTGTTGGCCATCTCTACCACTCGGTCCCCCCAAGGTTGTGTATGTCCCCTTGTTGACCAGACATGACTGGAGAGTCCTTAAACCGAAAGCACATGTATTGCATGGATAAATGTCTGCATCAAACATCCATGCATGGCACTGCATGGGAAAGCATGTGACTGCATGGAGCTACATGGGCGTTGCTGTTGGTTGTCACTGTCTCAGTACCTTGGCATCTGTAAAACTGTTGGGCCACATTGCTTGTTTACACTCAATGAACATTTCACACGGTATGGGCTAGAGCAGAGAGAGATAAGCCCACTTAAATGCTCTGCCAAGGTCGGGGCATCACAAATCAGTGTGCCTTAAATCTACTGCAGTCACATGAAATTACTCAGAATTACACTAGCCAACAAATACTATATTAATGTGTGCCTGGCCCAAAGCGTGCCTATTACAGTACTGCTCTATCGCATTAGGTTAGAGGCACATACATTGGCATGGGTGATTTTAAAGCAGCTGTGCATTTTGCTTAATTGTTGGCTTAGCACACGGCTTAGCACACTAATCATTTGTCACAGAGTTTTTTTAGAAAACAGATCAAAAGTTTCAATGAATGCTGTGAAATACAGGGCATCTATTAAACCTCTGCAAAAGTTGCCTCACTTTCATTTGTTGACTGCTATGTACACACTGTGGAAAAATGAGGGTGTCTAAAAGTGGCGTTACCATCTCTCTGCGAATTGGAGGGATTTATGTTTGGCTTTTCTTCTTTCAGGATTCAAATAAAACACAGCATATAAGTAATGAATCATTTTGGCAACAGTATTCTAATACTTTTCAGCTATGCTATGTTAAAGCGGAAATATTCCTTCTTAAGTATTTTATGTTATGAGACATGCTTTAATAATATAATTGTTCCTTCAAATTTATTTTTATTAATCATTTCAAAGTTTTGCTATTGAAGCCAATTCCTATTTCCGTCACTATGAAAGCTGCAGTTTCCCTCCGAATTTAAAAGAACTCCAGCAAAGAGCCATCTGTTTTTATAAGCCCGAAGTTTTCAAGTTTAAATTCACTCTTATTAATACATTTACATAAAAATATTTGTAAGGCGCAGAGTTTGGTGGTGCTTGTTAGAAAACAGTGACTTAGCTTACATTTAAGAGATGGGGTTTGAAACATAGCAGAAAACGACAGGATACAGAACTGCACCTTTTATTGCAATATGACATCCTTATTTTGTAAAGCAAGGAAGTGTTTAGCATAATGTCAGGCCTTAGATCATCCCATGTATTTGCATAATATGCCACAAAATGAGGTGTTGCATTGTCATATAATTCCGGTGGCCCTGGTTACGAGCCATCTGTGCAGCAGTAATCATTTAGAAATGTTTTTCTAGATTGTAGCAGGTCCCGAGCTGCAAGATGGGAATAGTGCCTAGTACTGTGCAAATCCCACAGCGTTCTACAGGAACACCACACAACACTGCAATTCCAAAGCACCAAAATGAGGGTTCTTCATGGTATTTTTATTTCCCAAATGTTTCTCTCCATGAAGTCCTTCATGGGCCTCCTCTACCCCAGTGTTCTGTAATGTAAATGGTGTGTCTTTCTTTTTAATTCCTGGTACCAGTGTCTTGAAGTATTGTGTTATTGACACCTAATTATGAATTATTATAAACCAGAGACTGTGGTTGTTGAATAAAAAAGTGTGATCCTTTTGAACTGAGGCTGCGCAAAGTTACGAGCGGGTATAAAAACCTACTCTTCCGATGGAGGTCGCCGATCTAAATTAGGAGGCCAGGCTAAACCAGCTAAAAAATATATGGACCAATTACACGTTCCCACTAATTCTGGTGGAGGTGGTAACTTCATTTCGATTGCAGGCCCACATATTTACTGCAAATGCTTAACAGTCCATCCAGAGATTTTGGCTTCTGTAAGCAGAAAAGTCTCTAGTTTAAATACTGGGCAGAAATGAGGAATAACCAAGAGAATCAGGACCGGAAGTACCAATTCACAGATGATTTCTAAGAGGACCCTCAGGATCTTTTTTATAATCCTTGTTAAATCTACCCTCAACCTACCCAACCCCCAGACCCATTGAAGTGCTGGTGCACCCGTATCAGTACCTCAGAATAGCACCTTTATTGAGGCCAAACCCTCAATACTCATAAGCGGCCTCTTAGTGCTGTATTACCTACGCTTTCTTACTAGAATGCCAAATAGGGTGACGTATAATAACAATCATATGCTGTATCCTTCAAACCTCAAACATTTAGGATCTTTAATGGAGCTGGGATCAGAAGAGGCACAGATGGAGATGAGCATAGATAAGTACCCAAGCCCAACAGGTCCGTGAGCAATAGCACAATCACTGCAGATTTAAGAATTGTCTGTGCTTTATCATTCTTCTTATAATTTCTTATACGTATGGCTGAAAGAAAGGATCCTAGAGGCATATTCAAGTGCTATCATGGGAATTTGGTATTGGGATTCTGTAGGAACTCTTACTTAATCTCCACAACAAGGGAATCCATAAAGACCTTTAAGCACTCTTAGGATTGTGGCTCTACGGCTCTGCTGTACCTACAAAGGCGGAGATCCTGGTAAAGTTCTGAAGCAAGTGCTCTACTATCGGATACATTTGATTCTAACCTAGAGCAAAAATATTGTTGATTGCAAAAGAACATCAAACGCTAACAGATGTATTTGCAATTTGCCACAAACAGAGGAAGACCCTTCTTACCGCATAGTAGAATTTGAATTTATCAAAGTGATTTCGGTGCATAGAACAAAACATAGCTTTCACACATAAGATTAAAAACAAAATATAAAAAGATAAAAATGCATTTAAACACAAAACTAAAATCAGAACCAAATATGACTGACCCAAGAAGTCCATGAACATAGAACAATGGCTCTACCAGAGTGACTCACAAAGTGATAATAAAGTAACTAGGCACTGAAAGTGTTCTTGTTAAGCAATTTCTGGAATTTTGTACAGATGTCCAAACTGAGCCTCAAGTACAGGCCTGTTGCCCTGGTCACATGTCCCACAAGGTCGCCTTAACAAAAGGAATATTTGGTCTGCTTTATTTCCAAGTTGCTCTTAGTTATTATGTTAGACCTAGTCTTGTCATAATGGCCCCAAACCGACATAAAATATGCCAGATCCTCTTTTTCACCACAAAAACATTTGTCTCAAACCTCCGGATTGCGTTTGTTCTTAATATTGTTTAGGGACAGGCACCCTACCTGGCAAGGGAAAGCAGTCTTCTTTCTCTGTAATTTGCTAGTAGAAGAAGATATTGATGGGTGTGGCGCATAGTAGTGGGTCCCTGTCTGTCAACAATTACATTCTTACCAGTACCACAAGATATTGGCTGCTCAGAGACACGATGAGTCCCAAATACCTTGCATATGTATTTATCTAACAGTTTTATAGCTCTCCTTCCACCAGATTGGCATTAAGGCCATGTACAGAGAAAAAGGATAGATGCATATATAAGTAACGAATTGTTGTAATAGGTCATATACCCCATACCAGGCACTATGAAGATTACAAAACACATAACCACACAGTGATGCAACTGAGAGTGTAGGGAGGAAAAGAGGAGGACTTGGGGTGGAGGGCAGGAGAGGAAGCAGGATGCACTAGGAGAAGTGAGGAACTCACACTTAGACAGGACACTCAGGAAAGGCGACTTTGACTTAAAACAAGATGTAAAGCTATACCATTCTATTTCAAAACCTTTCCTAGTACACCTGTGGTGCAGGCAATTCCCACATAGTTGAAAGGTGGAATACATGGACAGGTGCAATGAAATACAATGTGCCAGATGGATTACCTTTCTCTCGCACAGCACTTTGTCCCTCTTTCTGATGTAAATCTACCCAAGTCCTTCACTCTTTCAAACTGCCAACCTACCCATTATCAAATGTAAATATGTTTCTCGGACAATCCAGCACAGCACTGCTTCCAAAAAAAATGTTTGTCTCAAATTCTAAGTGGCATAATTCACCCAAGCCCTAGATAGAATAACCCACCCTCCAAGAACCAAATATTTCAACAACCATCCAGGGTGTGGTCCTCTCCCATCTACAAGGTAGCAATGGCCTTCTAAGACAGTGTCAAATACTTCATTCTCCCTGATGTAGTTGTTATAAACCACCCCACTCATCCAAGGAATGAGGAAATGTAATCACATCCCTCACTTCCCACCAATGGAACTTCAGTGGATTCCTCTCCAAGTCTTAGTAGTTTTCATGACAGTAATGACAGGTACGCCCGCATGTCTGACCACTCATGAGGCCAATGCAGCACCAAGAATCTCCATATCTCCAGACTTGAAATTCAAGAATGAAAAGAAGGGACTAGGACACAAACCTTCTCAACTTTAGCAGCAGGATTGAGAAGGTCACTGCATCGCTCTTGTAGTTGTGAAAGTAACAGGCATCTGTATGAGTAGCATCTTGCCTGTCATTGATAAGGACCTCAAGCTTCAACATCCTATAAGCCGCCCATCTGATATGTACTCTCCACACTCTTTTCAACAGTACAGGATCTTGAATCTGTTCCTAACTTCTTTACCAGCTTCACTGTGTTATGTTGTTTCTTATCTAGGAACATACATAGATCTGTATACATGTAGCAGCATATTACACCCTAACTGGCATTATCCAGGGACGTAGCTTCCATTGGTGCAGCGGGTGGATTGCAGCAGAGCCCAGAAGACTGAGGGGCCCATTGAGTCCTGATCATTGCTGTATTTTATCATTCAAACAGCAGCCGAAGGGGGGAGTGGGCGGGGGGGGGGGGTCCTCTCCTTCTACTAGGCCCATGCCACCCAGGCCACTCTATTGGTTTTACCTTGTGTTCAGAGGTGGAACTCGATTCCTATTTTCTTTGAGTGTAAATTAATCTGCATTTGAACAGATATGAAATAATCGAAGTCTACCAAGAGATTTTGTGTGTTCTCAAGAGGTAAGACAACTGGGTTAGAAAATGGATCCAGTGTTCCATGATTTAGGAGGCTCTTTCTCCATCAGAGAAGAAGCTCTGTTTCTGTTCCAGTGTTGTTATTCATAGGAATTAGGGATCCCTTATATCAGTAATATCCAATTTCTGACAATGATTATGTTTTCCAGGGGTCAGTGATGAGGACTGATAATGTGAACTCACCTGGATCTGATTCATTGGATCATTCCCTGGAGAAACTATTACTTAATTCTCATTAGGAACATCCTACATACAATGTTCCCATGTTGTGGCAGTGACTTTCAGCCATTCCTGGATTCACAACCAAAGGTACTAAGGGCCTCAATTAGGGAGTGGTAGAGCAGGATGACTTACCTAACGCATCTGGTCCTGCTAAACCCTCAGTTCCCCCTGACCGATTTAGAGATGAGAGAATCAATGAGCTACCTTTGATGGACCCTGAAATGGCTCCATTGAAGTAACCACTCACATGACAGCCTGTCTGCCAGAGGATCACTAGGTCATAGGAATGTGCGTACCACCCTAAAAAGGCAGGGTGACGGTCACTGATTTTCCCTGCCCGGGTCTTCCAAGCAAAGGATGACGGACACGGGGAGGGTAAACGTGGAATGGCCAGCAGGGGAGTAACACAGTGCCCCGCATCCCCGTGGCGCAGGCCCCCCCCCCCCTCAGGTCTGAGCACTCCGGATAAAATCCAGAGCAGGGGTCCCTCCTTGTACATTGCAGGGTGGCCCCTTAAACTTTCATTACGCCACCCCTGGCCAGGACACGAAGGAAGAAAACTCCCACCGTGTCAGCAATTTGTTATTTTTTAGAGAAAACAAACTGCAGCATATGGAGTTTCTTTAATTTCCCTAAACACAAACGTTTGTCTAGCATGTTCTTTAAATATGAGATTTGCACAGCAAACCTGCAGTGCTGTGAGAAGAGGCACCCCAGCAGTGGCTCCCTGTCAGACAGGTGGGGGTCTCGAGGCTGAAGGGTCCTTTGCCATGGTGACGGAACCCATAGTCATCACCTCCATGTCGGACTGGCAGGCCGTCGGCCAGTGTCTTTTATGATCACATCAGAATGCTGGGACATATATGCCAACAGCCTCTGCAGAAAATGACTGATGATTTTGGGACTGTGCAGTCTTAGAGTTAGGCATCTAAAATGGCTGCCATCGTTGAAGGCAGTGCGTCATTGTGTTTTTGGGGAAGGCCACTGGTCGGGGATCAGGATCTGGGTAGCCTTGAGTGAGAGGTGAGAAAAAGAGGAGGTGAAACAGGCTTGACAGGGAGGGAGAGAGAAGGAGACGGACTGAGAGGTAAAGATAGAGAAGGAATGGGCTGCCAAAGGGAGGGTGGAGATGGAGGCGGGAAGGAAAGCATATAGAGGGAGTGCATGAAAATAAAAGGAACTGGGGCAGCAGGGAAAAGGGCACAAGAACACTGTTGTCTTGTACCCAAGAGCTGAGCTGCAGCTGGCATGGAGCCCACGGGGCAGCTTTGCCCTTGCCGCGGCTTGTTATTTGCAGCTAAAATGGAGCAGAACAAGCCTGCTGCTCAAGAGCTGCTGGGAACTAGGGAAACCGACTGCGGCAGCAGAGCGAGGAGGAGAGCTGGAGTGTGCATGAGAAAGAACCTGGAGTGGACAGAGAAAAGAGCTGCAAGTTACTGGGGATGAGGAGAGTTTCAGTGTGCTAGAGCTGCCATGTGTGAGGAGAGCTATGTGTACAGACGGGAAGACCTGAAATTGAGGGGGAGAGGGCAGTGGTGTACCGCTGGCGAGGAGAGCTGTGATATGTGAAGAGATCTGCATTGATTGTATTAGGAGACGCAGGTGCAGCAGAGAGGCTGACAACTGGAGTGTAAAAAGGAAAGAGCCCTGAGGCGTATTTACTACGATTTTGTGTGGGCGTCTCCATGGTGCTTCAATGTACTCATCATTATAAATGCCCATGGGCACAGAGCAAAACTGAGCAGCTCCAGAATATTCTTTATGAAGTCCAGGCCCCTGAATGAGTCAGTGTGTGGCGCGTCAGATGTCCCAGGGAAGAACGAGGGCCGCCACGTGCTAGTGAGGAGAGATGAACCCATGGAAGTCTGAGACATAAGCCCCATATCCAATAGAAATCCTAGCTGTGGGAGCCAATAGGAGCCCAAACCTCAAGCCCTGTAGTCAATAGAAATCTTAGCCCTGGAAAACAACACAGGCTTATGACCTTCAGCCAACAGAAACCCTAGCTGTGGGAACCAATAGAAGCCCAGACCCCACACCCAATAGATAATACCCAGGAGAGCTGCACTTTGTGGTCAGAGCTTGGTACTACCAAGAGGAAGAGCTGCAGAATGGAGAGGAGAAGAAAGCCGAGTTTCACCCAGTGCCAGAAGAGAGAGCGCCAAAATGCACACTGGAAAGAGGAGGGCTGCAGTTTACCAGTGAATGAGAGCTGCAATTCACCAGCAGGAACAGAGGCAGTGCAGCGAGAATAGGGGAGTTGCATTTTATCACTGACAAACGCAGGACTGTCATTACCGAGAAACTATTACAGAGAAGTACCAGCAGAGCGAAGCCATCATAGAGAAGAATTCTGGCAACACGTTTTATGTTTAGGATATTAAAAAATGAATTGAGGAAATGTACATTGCGGTTAACAAAGCAGAATATATAAAACATAAAAGGGGGAAAGTGTAGGCTTATGAGTTAAAATCAAGGTCAGGTGCATGACAATCAGTAGGATCAGAGTAGTAAGAAACTGAGGGTTATATTCAGGGTTAATTTTAGGTTAAGGTTGAGAGCTAAAATTGTGGTAAGGGAAAAGTTTAAGAGAAAGGTTGAGGGTTAGAGGTTACCAGGAGGTTTGAAGTGTATGGTCAGGGAGGACTGTGTGGATTAAGGTTACAGTTAGGGTTGTGATTAGTGGCCTGGACTAGATTAGTGGCAGAGCTAGTGTTAGGCTGCAGGTCAAAACTAGAAGTTTGAGGATACATGAATTAAGGGTAGGGATTAAGTTTCATTTTAAGGTTATGGTAAAAAGATTGTCAGTTGCGTAGCAAAGGGGCGTGATTCCACCCCTGCTCTTACCTGCCGCAAAGCAGGCATCACCCCCCTTACCTGTGGCCGTTGCGGGGTGGTAAAAGCAAGGACTGCCACGGGCGGCCAAAGATCTTGCTATGCCACCAATGATTATGGTTAGGGTTGATGGGCCCGATTGATAAAGGTAAAGTGAGACGAAAGTCTTACTTTACGACTTTCGGTATTCACAGAGAGCATTTACTACTTGTAAATACCCTTTGTGAATACCTAAAGTGGTAAAGTCACTTTTTGATATTTACAAAGGGCACTTATGAGTAGTAAATGCCCTTTGTGAATACAAAAAGTCGTAAAGTTAGACTTTTGTCTCACTTTACCTTTGTAAATCGGGCCCGATGTTATTGTTAGGAATTACAATTTGGGTTGGGTTTTGATGTTAAAGTTAGACTTATAGTATTAGAGTTTAAGTTTTCAGTTTGTGTTAGTGTAAGCTTTTGGCCAAGACATCCTAAATGTTTGTGGGTGCATAGCGCAAACTTTCTGGTTCAAAATTGTTTTGCATTGGAGGCTGACAGCAGTGGTTACCTACATAAGAGTCCTCAGATTGATCAGCAGTATGGAACAAATCTCAACAGTTATTCGGTGCCTGTCCAATTGTTGATGGCTAGTTTATGGACTGGTATAGTACAGGTTGATGGACCCAACCTGTAGCAGATATGTATTGTGTGAGTGTAAGAGGATTTTACTTGAAGATTGGTGATTATCTTTCCAGGTTATTTTCTCGGGTAGTGCCATAATATAGTTGTCTTGGAAACTGGAAGGTTTTCAAGTGTCTTCTGAAGTGTAAATGCCCCTGAACGCTGCAAATCTTGGCTGATAGTGAGTTCCAGAGCTTTGTGGCATGTACACAGAAAGCAGTGCTTCTTATGGGCTTCTTATGGTAAGGTGACATGATGATCTTTGGTACAGGCCTGGAGAAGATTGTACTGTTTTGTTTGTATTGCTTGAATTGAACTTGCAGGTAAAGTGGTACTTTTCCTTTTTGATTCTCTCTGGACAATGCAGAGTGCAATGAACATTGCCCTTTTAACTAAAGGTTGTCAGTGGAGTAAGTGCAGCACCGGAGTCATGTTTTCTCATGGGTGAAGGCAAAGAAGGAACCTAACAGCAGCATTTTGTATTAGTTGTATTTTGCGTATGATGAATCTGGGTGCGCCCAAGTATTGAGTGTTGGTATTGTCAAGCTTGACGATTATGAGTGTGAGGATAGCATTGAATCTTTTGTTGGTATGCAGATATGGAAATATGTGACACAATGGTTTTATTGTGTCAAAAGTGTTTTTTGTGACATTGACATGTTCTGAGATTATGAATTCCTTGTGGTAGCATGTATTTTGTGAACAGTGTCAAATGCAGCTTAAAAACTCCAGAAGCAAAAGTGGAACCACTCCACTCTTGTCCAATGTGCGTTTTTGGCCTTGCCAAATGAATATGATGGCCGACTCTTTTCCTCTGCCTGATCTGAAGCCAGACTTCTGGTCTGGCATCAAGTCATTTTCTTTTGCAAAAGTTGAATAAACACTGTTTTTTAAAAATATTTTGCCTAAAATTCGGTCATTTGGTATAGGCCTGTAGTTTTCTGGGTTGGATTGGTCAAATTGTTTTAACAAGTGGCCTAATGTAGGTGGTTTTTAGCTTGGTTGGGAATGGACCTAGTTCCAGGATATTGTTAAGTAAGCTTCTAACTTTTTCCCCTGAATAGGTTGTGAGATGGAGATCTTTAAAGATTTTTGGAAGGGCTGGGTCTAAAGGTAATGCTGGTCATACTGAGCATTTACTTTTTATGCTAATTTTGAGGAAACCTTTTTCTGAGAGGGTACTAAAAGTGTGTACTGGTGGAAGATTGCTTTTGTCTCATTGTATGGTGACTGGGTCATTTGTTGGGGTGATTTCTGTGATCTCTCTATTTTGCCAATACAATCCTTGTTTGTAATGTAAAATTCAAGTGGCATGTCTTTGTGGTATGTGGATGCAAAGTCTTCGCAAACCATGCATCTGTAATGAAAATGAAGTCTGGTTTCTGAGAGTAGATCAAAATATTGAAATTATTTTTGCTCATTTGAAAAGTAAGCCCTTTTAGTAGTTGTGTTTCTTTCCTCTTGATTTTATGATGCTTTGAGAGGGATGCTTGGTGGTCTAATATGGGAGGAGGAACAGAGACATAGCAGATATTTGTGTCGGTGGGTTGGAGGGCAGTCTGGTTGCAGGTTGAGGTGGAGGTGTAGGAAAGTTTGCTGGAGAGAACCTTGTGATCATGCTTTTGTGCCTTTCCATTATATTTAGTTTTCTCTTGACAAGTGACATTGCATTTGTCATTTGTTTGTGTTGTTTTGGTAAGTCACGTGGTGTTGTTGACGAAACTATATGGGTGATATGGCCTTCAATAGTTATATTCACCTTGTGAATGGATATGAAGGGTGTGTATTTAAGGTCGATAGTTTGTATGGCGTAGTAGTAATTAGAGATTGCATACAAGGTGAATGCTTAGCTGGAGCTGTTAAGGCGGAGATACAGAATTTTTGGTCCTAGGTCCATTCCAGGACCAGCCAGGCAATATTCTTAACCTGGCACCGATTTCCTGTCGTCGTGGCTGGATGCTGTAAGCACTCTGTTTAGATAACCCTAGTGATCAGATGAACTGGGCCAATACGAACCCTAGCTATAGGAACCTATGAAAACCCTAGCTCTAATTCCATTAGAACCCTTATTTATAGGAATAAAAGGGAGCCCAAGTCCTACAGCCAAAAGAAACTCTAGCCCTCGTAACCAATGAAAGCCCAAACCCTAACATCCAACCAACAGAACCCCTTGCACTTGAAACCAATAGGAGCCCAAGTTTTAAACCCTACAGTCAATAGAAACCCTAGCTGTGGCAACAAATAGGTGACCAAGCCCTATACCCTACAGCCAATAGAAACCGTAGCCCAATAAACCCATGGGAGTCTAAGACCTAAACACCATATCCAATAGAAATCCTAGATGTGGAAGTCAATAGTGGAAGTCAAGCCTTAAACCCTGTAGCCAATAGAAACCTTAGCCCTGGAAAACAACAGGAGCTTAAGACCTTCAGCCAATAGAAACCATAACAGTGGGAACCAATAGGAGCTCAGGCCCTACAGCCAATAGAAACCCTAGCTTTGTAGATCTGGTCACGTTAAACTTAAGGTCTGTGCAAGGTGAGAGGGGAGGAATAAAGCCTGTTCAGGTGCCTCTTACCCCAGCCCAATCACTTAGACTGCAACTTATGTGCGGTCGGGCCAGGGACCCGGTGCTCCAGTTAGAATCTCCCTGGTTACAGAATGGCCCAACACATACTTTTCACCTCCTATTCAACACTGCAGGTGAAGCCCAATTTAACCAATTTGAAATGCTATTACACATTTTAAAATACTTTTCTAAACATCCCAAACACTAGTGCTAACCTTGTGTGAGGTACACAATTTAAGAGAAACAAAACAGTAAATAGCCTCAAGAAGCTTAAGCTAAGTTCTTAATTATTAACGTGTTTTTGGTCTTTTTGTAACCTTACTATATGTATTTTTTTTAATGAAGCACTTATCAGGTGTGCACGAGCAATTGATTGATTAAAATGAGAATTGCACATCAAAATTCCACCTGATCTTACCAATATTGTGCTGGACTTGTTCTCTGGACTGCTAAGAGGTCACAGAAGCTAGTGGGCACCAAAAGAAGATGGCTGCCGTGTTTCCCCTTTCTCAAACTTTAAGGGCTGTGCAAGGTGGGATCAGAGGAGGAAGCTCTGTTCAGGTTACTCTGGGCCCAGCCCAATGACTTAGACTGCAAATGGTGTGCTGAGGTGGGCAGGGATGCACACACTGGACTTCTTGCCTGATGATGCCTATAGTTCAACAAAGAGAGCATCACATATAACATCTTTAAGACTTGCTGTTAGGAAGCTCAGACCTCAGGTTCCTGTCACTGTGCTCTTGCTTGGATGTGAGTACAGGGCTCAAGAACTGAGATATGGGGGTCATCGATGATCATGACACATAAATGCTACGTCTTTCAGCTCTGTTAAGGAACACGCAGCACAATCTAGTGTACCTTTTGTTTCCTATTGGGCATGGTGTTCATAATGACAATGGATTGGGATGCGACCCTAGTGATTATCAGTGGCTAAGATTGATTTAAGCCTTCCATCCATTACTTTTTTGTATACTACAGTGTGTCACTCTAAGTGGGATGGGTATGCCCAGACATGGGTCCCATGCACACTATGCCACTGGAAGCAAGCTATACCAGGCTGTACTCTTCCCATTGGGGCAGGGACAAGACTGATTTGTATATGGCTGGGTCCAAACTGAGGTGGCATGGTGTGCAAAATAACAATGGATTTGAATGCGGCCCAAGCGATTACCATTGGCTGAGATTAATTCAAGCATTCCATCCATCACTTGTTGCTATACTATGGTGTGTCACATTTTGCATCAACAGAATATGAGTACAGACCACCCATTTTAAGCAACAAACAACTTTGGCTTATACAAAATTTGGTGGCTAGAATTTTCGATGGATAAAGAATGTGCACTTAGTCTTGTCAGTATTGCAGGCCTTTCGCTGGGTGCCTGTGTCTGAAATAGCAAACTCCCTGATTTATAGCTGGGTGGAGGAAATTCTGAAGGCAACACGTGCATTCTGCCTACCATACCATCCTTATAATGGAGAAATTCCAAGATTTAGCCCTACCTTCACAAATAGAAGGATTTTCCGTTACCTCTAACCTGTAAGTCAGACTCCAGGTCTTTTTCTTTAATAGACAGAGTCCTTCATCTGCTTTTCCGGATTCATGATATTTACCAAGAGGCTCCCTATGTTTCACCTAGGCCTTCAACCTTACAGTAGCCCTCTTATAAAGTGGCAAAGATTTTGGTTGGTCATTTTAAGTTCAGACATCTGAACTATGGGACTCTCTAATACACTTCTTATGAAATTACTCCTCTTCAATGTCCATATAGAGTGGAAAACATGGCTATAGACACCCATGACTCATTTCGGTTGACTCCCCTATTCCACCAACCACGGCAGAGCATTATTCAAGAAATTCTATCACAACAAGCAGCCACTTTTCACTTGAGCCACCTCTCACCATATAAACAGTAGTACCATACAGCGCCTCACAGATCCAACCATTACCAGAACCATCTCTTACCAGAGTAATCTCTTTGAAAAGTCACTTCTCACCCAAGATAACTTTCACCATCCATAAACACTGCTGACCACCGCCAATTCTCACCAGAGCACCCACTCACACAGCCGCCTCTCAGCAGAACATTTAATCACCAGAACCACTTCAGACTGATCCCCTTTCACTAAAGCTTCCTCGCATAGAGCACCTCATATGGAGTGACCACTCACCTCTCGCTGAGCCGCCTTTTACCTAAGCCACCTCTCAGCAATCTATCTCTTACCGAACCACTTCTCACTAGAGGTGCCGCTCACCAGATTATCTTGTCACCAAATTACCACTCACAAAGCCATCTCATAACAAAACCACCCATTACCAGAACTACATCTCCAAAACCATTTGTTACCAAAGCTGCCACTCAAAGGACCACTTCCCACAGACCGAACCACACCTCAATAGACACCCTTCAGGAGCAAAACCTCTCTTCAGACCCACCTCTCACCAATGCTACCTCTGACCAAATCAACCAATCACAGAGCCACCTCTATCAGCACCGCCTTTTACGAAAGAAACCTCTCATCAGTCACCCATTGCCAGAACAACCTTTCAGCATAACCGTCTCTTGCTGAAGCTACTTCTCAGCCTTTGGCCAAAGCCACCTCTCATCAAATCAACATCTCACAAAGCCCTATCGCAACACCCACCTACCACAAGAACCATCTCTCCCCAGAACTGCGTCACATTAAACCCAGGTGAAACTCTTAAAATGTCTGTGAATTTTGTGAAATGCCCCAAAATTTTGTGAAATTAAGCAAATTGCTTAATGCTGGTCCGGCCCTCGCATCAAAATAGACACAAGGAAACAATATCTGCTCACGTTCGGGTTGTCTGCGTTGTTCCCTCCTCCCGCGGTGGGTTTTTGTCCTGAACAAAATATTTTTAAATGCCGTCGTGTGCCTTGCATCCAAAATGGACACAAGGATGAATTTTACATAAAAATTGCGTGTGACGCCGTCTCTCTCTAGACCAACACTCTCCAGAACTCCTTTCTGTCTAGCCCTAAAAGCAAAGCTGTTATTGTCTGTTTATTATAATTGTTGCTTTCTGTTATTGCCTCTGTCCAACACTAACTGCACTGTTGTCTAAATGTCTTTCTCCAGCACGAGTTTACTTTTGTGTTGTCCTCCCTGTGCAGCTGTACATGGGGCACAAAGATATATATTAAATGTGGAGCATGGCACACACACTTGACATTATTCTCTGTGTGTTGCACCCAGTAAACTGAAGCACCCAAAGTATACTTGTATCTGAAGAGTGGACTAGGGGCCAGAAATACATACCATCGTGCTTGCGATTAGCTACCAGAGAATGTTTTGCAATCACATTTCGGTTGTAAAACATTCACACAAACCGCTGCGAGTTGCTGTTAGTAAGGGACGCCCTTAACATGCCCCCTCCTAATACCGAATAGTCATCCCATTTTTTGACTCGGTAATAGGTTACCGAATTGCACAATAGGGTTTGTACATTCAAAAAAGTTTTTTTTGCGGTTGCAAACGGGCCGATTCTGCAAATCAGGCCATTTGCGAGCTCAAAAAAGCTGCGCACATCTGGCCCTAGATGCCGTTCTGGCACGCACTGACTCTTTAATTTACTTTGTGCAGCACTGAGTACACAACTACCATTCTATGTGCACTTATCTTCCATTCCTTTACACTGTGATTGATGCTTAGAAGAGAACACGCTTCCATTCAGCACTGAGCACTGAGCACAGTGCAAGGGATCTAAGTGCACAAGTATCTGATTCCCTGCACACAGTACCCGATGCTCAGGAGACAGGACTTCTTTCATTCTCTTTTCCTCTTTCCACAGATCTTTAGAAACCGTGACCACGAGAACCTGGGACCGGATGAATACCTGAGCCACCGGTGTGCCCACGACGAGGACTATTTGGCACAGCTGCATCCTGACTACCCTCCCTCGTCATACCCGTCTCAGCATCAGTACCCCCGTCGGGCTGCGGATGCCCCCTACTGCTACCCCCCTCCCGGCTCCCGAGCACCCTACGTGTGTCCCAAAGAGCAGTATGTGTGAGTTCACCGCCAGCGGAAAGGGGGCAGGGCCAGAGCACTCTTCATGGCTCCTCCCAACCAGCATAGACTTTTCCTATTCTTGGCATTGGATCCTCCGATCCGGGCGTTGACTTTTTCCTATCTTGGGTGTTTGCTCCTCCTGCCCGGCACTGAACTTTCCTGCCCTGAGTGCTGGATACTCCCAAGTGGACGCTGCAATTCTGACCTGAGTTTTGACTCCTACCAACAGGCATTGACCTTCCTCTTCTGGCTGTTGTGGCCTTCAAATTGGGTATTGCCACTTCCTGGCTGCTAGCTCCTTTTAGCTGGACATTGATTTTTCCTGTCCTGTTCGTTTGTTTGTTTCTCTGAACTGACGCTACATTTTTGTATCCTGGGTACGGACTCCAACCAGGTGAGCAATGACTCTTCCTACTTCTGGTTTTGACGACTCCTGATCAGCACTGACTTTTTCTGTCGTGGGTGGGGGTTCATCCCGATCGACTTGTGTCTGATCCTCCTCTTGGCACTGAGATTTCCTGCAGTAGTCTCCAGCCTTTGAAGCCTGAATACTGGTTCTGTCAATCTGTCCCTTGGTTCACCCTGTCCTATCCTTGCTCAGACTGAGTGTTCCATTCTGCTGCTGAACACATCTAGTATTATTGACATGTTTTCTGGCTGTGTCCAATAAGAGATCTGAATTTTTTTAAGTGCAAGGTGCTGACCTCAACAAACTTGACTCATATTCTGGCTTCTCTCAGCGTAGGCTCCAAATGCTCTTGTTCGTGGCCAGCGTTTTAGCTTCTCGCTTGCCAAGCTACGACTTCTCTCGCCCCAGGTTCTGGCACTTGCCTGGTGTTCTGTTATCTTTAAGTCTAGTCTCTGGCTTCTGATGTCCTATGTCTTGGTACTTGCTCCTCACTACTAAACTCTGGCTCATCATGTCCTTCAAGTCAGAAATTTGACCTTTTTGTTGGTCTTGAGCTAGATTGTACTCTGTTACATTTAGACAGCAGGATTCAGGTGAGCGACATGGCAGTATCAGTTAGAGGTGGTTCATCGTAACCTCATTTTTCCTCGAAACTCAGCATATAACATCATTAGTCTTCTAACACTTACAAAATATGGTCATTGAAAATAGTCATCTGGAAATTAACATGTTCCATCAAAATGCAGTTCCTTACAACAGAGCTCCCAAGTCTCTTCGCTGATGACATCACAGAACACATTGTCATTTAGTGACCATATCACACAGCGAACTGGCATTTCGCTGATCATAACCTAGTGGATGACATCACAAATCATACTGTTTGGCTACTGATTACATCAAAGATTATATTTGATCACTGGTGATGAATATTGTTTGGCTGACTACAATATTTTACTGCTGAAGGTATACCAGAATACTTTGATTGCTGCAGATAACATAAAAGAGCACATTCCCCTGAGCTGATGACATCAGAGAGTACATTATTTATCTTCCCACGATGTAGCAGAGCAGGCCGCCTTACTGTACTACAACTAACGAGATCTCGAAAAATATTATTTATCTCGTGATAGAAACAAAGACCAAACTGTCCCATTGGTTATATCTTAGGCAATGGTAGTTCTCTGGAGATGACATCACATTGCACATTATTTACAGTTCATGAATCATATTGTGGCACTGATGATGACGTCACTGAGAACACCTTTTCACTGCTGGTGCCACAAACCCCACGTTGCTTCAGATGCAGAGCAGCTTCTTCCATGCTGATGACATCATAGTTCATGTTGTCACTTAATCACTAGGCCATTACTTGTACATTTCGTGGCTGTGGGACACCTACCCAAAAGCGACTGATGCCCCTATTACATATTTAGAACGCATGTAGGCCCTATACAATCTAAATAGGGTGGAGGGGACATTTTCCCCTTTTACCAAATGTCCCGCACCGATCAATCTCTAAATGAGAACCTATTTCCTCATCCAGTCATCAATAATGCAGTATTCTTTTTTTTCATAATTGCAAACAGACTATCACAGACTCTAGTAATTGATCAGAAAATGTACTTTCTACGTGTGCCCAGAAGCTATTCACTCTGAAAGCTTCCAACGAATCAGTCATAAATCTTTTCATCAGGGCCTAAGAACCAGAGAGGCAGACTGTGCAGGCAGGGCTGGACCGCGCCATTCTCAGGTAACTGACGTCCGTGAGCATTCGAGGCGCGCGCTCCTCGCTTTGCATGCTGGGGGCTCGAGAGAAGCCTGCACAACAAAGGTAAGCAGCTCTGCTTTCAGCCCAGGTGCGCTGGGGCCCACCCAAAGTCAGCCATTCACTTGGAGGGCACAAGCCAAGTATGTTGGCGGAAATCAAAAATAATTTGGAACCCCTCCAGAGGCGTGGGCAGCAGCTGCTGGCGAGGACAGCAATCACATAATTCGCCCTTATTAGGAATTCTGCACAGTCGACTACATCTATAACATGATTATTTAAAAAAAATCCCCCAGCATCCGAGTGGAAAATAAAGAACATTTCGCCACCGCCCTCCCCATCCGAGAGGGAAATATGGATCGGGCCCCATCTTGAAATGAAAAATCAATCTCCCCAGCCAGGAGCTGTAGTATTTCTTTTTCGGTTGCGTCATAGCTGGTCCGGGCATTGATTCTGTGGCACTGCCAGGGGAGGGGGCAGCTCTCTCCGAGGCATTGTTTTAATGCCTGGGTCTGTTAAGGGTCAATTGAGGGGAAGAGGGCAGGAGGCATCTCCTGCCTGAGAGCTAAGGGACAAAAAGAGGGAGAAAACGACAGCTGATAGTAAGAGAAAAAATGCGACGTGCCCACACTGGTGACAGGGACAGATAAATAACATAATACGAGAGAAAAGGGCTCTATATGGAAAGGAGAGACAAGGAGAGAGTTGGGCAAGAAGGTAGTAAAGACATATAAAAGAAAAGTAAAGACATATAAAAGAAAGGAAGAACAAACAAAGCAATAGCATGGAAGCAAGGAAATAAGCAGGAGGCAAAAATAAGAGAGGAATAAAGTGGTATTGGAAGAATAACAAGCCTTGGCAAAGCCAATCTATTTTAATGCGTGCCGATTAGAGGTTTGCAAGCTGCACAAATGTAAAACCAATTAGCATTTCCAGTGATTGTTTGTGTACTGGTGAGCAAGCGCAGGCAAACATTTCTGGAAAAACTGATGCTACAGAAAAAGGGTTGATTTATTTTCTGTAGCATTTATCTAACAGGTGCTTTTGTCAGTGGTCACTCCCAGTGCTACTGGACTGCTTATAATTTGATTAGAAACATGGGGACCGTCATGGCATAGCAAACCATAACGGAGTATGCTGCATTCTATTTCAAGACAGCGCCATAGTTATATCTGTTGGCAAGCGGCCTGCTTGCACTGGGGAGTGAGCACTGATAAAAGCACTTGAAGAATGGAGGGTACAAATGGTTAAGCAAACTTGTTTTTCTGCAGGATCCATTTTTCACATATTTTCATCAACACGGTATCCGGTTTATTTGTTAAAGAGTCACTCATGCATCCTAATGGCAGTGGATGGATACACCCAAAATGCCAATAGAAAAACAGTGATACCGAAATACTCTTATCGGCTGATCCAAGGTATGATTGGCAATGTCTCAAGCCAAAGGCTAAAGGATCTTGAATTATAGAAGCCAAACGCTGAAGGAGCGTGAACCTAATCCTCCTGCAGTAGGAGAGATTGCAATATGTTCCCCATTGCCACAAGTGGTGCGAGCTCCATACAGGAAGAGAAGTAGGAAGAAAAGAACAAGGAAATAGTGCACTAGTGAGAAGCAAAGAAGAGTGCATCAGTTGGACAGAAAAAGCAAGGAGGATAAGAGAGGAACCAAAACAAATGGAGAAGTGAGAAAGAAAGGGACAACAACGACCGAAAAAAGCATGGGGACAATGATATATAAAAACACGCGGTATGAGAGAAAGGAGGAAAAAAGCAATAAAAAAAGTCTGGAAACTAGAATATCATCAGAGAGCAATATTAACAAAAGAATAAACAGCTTGCTAGAGTAAAAAGGACTCAGTGAGAGAAAAAGGAACACAATATAAATGGAGAAAGGCACAAATACAAAAGGGTAAAACAAACGAGAGAAAGGGAGAGAGCATGAGACTTCAGATCAGAAGGAAATAAAGAAAGAGGAGAATGGAGAAACTGGGGGCACTGTGCAGGATGAGCTCAGAAGCATCATTGTCTTTTGCAGATGGAATAATGCAATTTCCCCGCTAAGCTCCAGGCTTCATCCCTTACAGCTGCATTTGGAAGTGACCTCGGGCAGAATTGCCAATGAGTTTTTGTTTGCATTTTTTATATAATCTGGGAGATAAAAGCTGGGCTAGCGGACACGCTGGAGGGAGGGAGGGAGGTGCACTCAGCTCTCCCGTTTCCCATGCTTGTGACTATGAACATTTGATACATGGGACTTGAAGGCTGTGTGCTTGTGAGGGTGCTGCAGCTGGAAACCTTAGCTGACCAACTTACCCTCAGGTCTGTACAGTGAGTTTATCTCTCCTTCTCTAACTAAACTTTAATTGAGCAGTTCTGATTAGGACAGATATCCTTCTGTCAATGCCTCGCCGTCTCTCTTGTCTGTCTAGCTATCAAACTATTCTCTCCATATAGCTATTCACTCACTCACGTGAGTCAATCTGTCAATCTGTTTCAAAGTACTGTTTGCCAAGCACGTATCACCAGAGGCTAAGGGCATCCAGTGGTGAATTTGTAAAACAACAAGTGCTGCGTCTCTCGTCAGGAGGCAGATTGCACCAGCCCTCCTGCATCTCCTGTTAGCGCTGCCTAAAACAGAACCAACTCCTAACTATGAAAGTGGGTAGAGGATATGATGTAATGGCCAGAGCTGCCAACTTTGGAGGTGGGGAACCAGGCTCAAGTCTCGGCGTCGGCTCAATATTCTGTGCAAATCACTTAAGCTCCATGTGCCTTCCTTAAACAAATGTGTCCTTAACTGGTGCTGATGAAAAGTGCTGGTGTTGATGATTGAGTGCCAGTGCTGAGCACTGGAAACCACAGGCTCAAATTTAGCACTGAGGGCATCCCGATTTGGAAAGAAGTAGCAGTTCCCAGCCTTTCACACCCAGCCCCAGGCAGACCGAGGGAAATTATGTCACTTTGTCACAAAAAGATAAGCTTGAACTCCCTTTTGGTTGGAATAGCCAAGTTTGATTAGCTACTTCATTTAGCTTTCATCTTTGGGTGTGATATACTGTAGCTCTCTACTTTGTTTTAGTCGATTGCCTATTTTAAGCAAGGAAATATATCTCTGCTTTACAGAGAGTTTTGTCGTAGCTAAAAATAGTGCTAGGTTATTCTAAAAGCTGAAATCCCTGATTTAAGACAGTCTTGAGGCTCTCATGGCTTAGAACAGCCCTAAAACTGCTTTAAGCAATGGAAGGTCACAGTAAACTAGCCTCTTCTATCCTCATTTGGGATTCAAGCAAGGAAAGATGGACCTAATTTACGAAGAGTTCCTTGCTTAAAATAATGTTAGGGCAATATTAAACTTGGACTTAAGCCAGAATTAAAGATTTCCTGTTTAAAGCAATAAAAAATGATCTCAAACCAGGTAAAATAGCCTTATATTATGATGTGTTCATTGCCACCTCTATAAACAATGGCCGGACACAACCTTCAGAAGGCTGCCAACCGCACTCTTATTCTTTATTTTTGAATACCTGAATAAAAGAGAAATTCTCAAATCTCAGTGCTTTGTGGAGGATGGAACGGTGACACAGTCTAGATTCATGAGGGATTGCAGACACGTTTACTAGTGCTGAAATGAAGGAGAAAGGGCCTCTAACAGACCAATACGATGGTTTCCACTTTCAAAAGGCATCTATGTAACTTGAACCTGATTGAGCAATTTAAAACTCACAAAGAGTTTAACAGCCTATTATTTTTTCTTCTTGACTGGATATTAGGAATGACATACAATCCCCGATCCTTGGAGAACAGGATTCTGCCTCTTGCACCCCTTCTCATCTCTGACCCTTAGTATCTTGGTTGAGGGAAGGGGCAGTTTCAGACTTGGACCTTCTGTTGTCTTCATTGACAGTATGCCACTATCGTCAAAAAACACCAACACCCTTTCTTGTATATGCACTTCTTTCACGTTTTGTTCAATTGCTCACGCCATACGCCTGTTGTTTGTGATGGCTCGGGGTGAACCAGCCACTTCTTTCCATCGCCAAAGCTCTGCAAACAGGCATCAACAGCTGCAGAGTGCTTAGGTAAGAGTCTTCACAAATTGACTCAGGCTTGCTGCCATTGGACAGGACATCACAAGTTACGAGGACAAGAGGAAACCATAGTCAAGCAATTTGTATAATGAACTCAGATTATTCCCTCTTTACGCCAGGGGAGGACGCCTGGGTTGTATGATCCTGGGACACATGGAAAGACACTATTTTTGGGTGTCTGAAAAGTGCTGTTATGAGTCTTAATCTATAAAAATTGATAAAGCACCTTCTGTGAACAAGAAGCTACTGAGCCAGTTTTACACTATCATAATTGCCAATGCAGTATTTTATGCTCTGATACCTTACCAGTTGTTCTTTAGTTTCCTATCAATCTCGTTTTGTATATTTTGTTCCTGGTGAGTAATGCAAATTTAAGGATCTCCTTTATTTAGTAGAGTTGGGGTGTCAACAGTTGACAGTGAACCTGCTCCCGAACATATATAGTGCTTGACCACATTCCCTTACAGACTCCTCACAGAAGGTCCCAGCATGCAATGGACCTATATTTAAATACCTGTTTACTACCCTATATCTATAGTCGACCTTCAGGCATATATGTCTGTTACAGATCTTGACAATGGCTCCTTGGAGAAAAAGTAGTCATTGTTGCAGCATTTCCGGCAGTCAGTTATATCCTCCCACTGTATTCCACAATCACTCATGACATCATTTCCTGTTTCTTGCTCATGTGTTGCTATTTCCTGCAATCAGGTACATATAGGAAAAAGCAATTAAACATTAAGAATAGATGCATAATATGCTTATTTTCTTTGGATTAGTTTGTGTTACAAAATGGTATCATGTTTGTCTTGATTAGTTAAAGCATTCAGGCACAACTTGAAATTAATGCTGAAAGTTTGCAGTGAAAACGACAGTTAATTTATTGTTTAAATAACAGAGTATTTGAGGCACTTGCCATTTACATGTTTTTACCACAGAGATATATTTCACCTGAAGTTCAATGAAAACAGAATGTGAATCACAGAGAAAGAAATCAAGAAGTTACTGCTACATTTTGTTGGCGTTTACACATAAAATGAAAACAATGAGTATTAAAAACCTTGTAGTATTTATGTTACAATGTAATTGTGTACAAACTGGTTGAATTGGTAAAACTGGTTCCGAGTTGGTTGAAGAAAAAACTGTATTAAGTGCTTTTTGAGCAAAGAGTTTTGTTTCCTTCTTCCAAACTGTATTGCTATTTTGGGACAGGTTAACTCTGATCTCTATTTGGAAGTAACTATTTTCTTCAATGAGTTACTCGAGGGAACATTAATTGTAACCAGTGATGGGCAGTAATTGCTGTTTAAGTCCCATACATTTCTAACTGAAAACGAATGATTTTTCACCTAAAATGTTGAACTTCCAGTCAAAATGAAAAGGCTGCAGTTTCTCCTTCGTTTTGCTTTGTGTGAGCAAGAGCCAACTTGTCATTGTTTTAACATAAATGTTTGTACGCACACACTTACTAAATGTCAACTTTAACCTAAAAGCATATTCTTGGTTTCCTTTTAAGCAAAAAGATTTGTCACTTCCTAGTATTGGATTCTCATTTCTAGTAAATATAAAATTGATTTGATAAATTGCTGTTTTTGTTTACTTTTTAATTAAAAACACTATTATAACTGCAAATTAATTTCTAGTTCAACGTTTTTAGACGCCACAAATTTCTTTGTAATCTCAATTTCATTTTGAATAAAAACACCTATTTTTTTTCTGAAATTTTACAAGGCTCAGCTGTAGAAACGAAAATATTTCCATCTATTTTCGATGAAAGTTAGACACTATTCAAAACTACAAGTGGTTTTTGATTTTTACAGTTTTTGCACTCTCCTCCGTGTTTTTTCTGGGGTAGCAAATATAAATGATTGAGAACTTGATGAGATGAAAAGTGTTATATTTTGGCAATTTAAAAAAAGTGAAAATGCCATTCATCTCATTTACTGCTTTAGGGGCTTATTACGAGTACGCTGATGCTGGCCTGCCACACTCGCTGTGGCAGTTTGACCACCGACATCCCTGCGGGTCCGCCTGCCATATCCCGCAGGTGGTGGTTGGACTGCTGCAGGACCTCCGCCTCCACAGGGATCCAGGGTCCCGAGATGGTAGCGGTGTGGAAAGGGGCAGGAATATGCTAGTGGTGCCGATGCTGGCTCTGCAGAGCATATTCCGAGTTGCATTTCAACTGCCCATTTCATGGCAGTGACCCCGGCAAGAAAAGGATGGCAGAAATGCATGTAAGGGGGCCTTAACAGGGCCCCTTGGCAAATTTGCCCATGTCGGTGCATGCAGGGGGGCACATGTTGTGCCCCTTTATATTTGCTCCAAAAAAAGAGAGAGGGACCCACCAACCAAAGGGGAGGGGTACCAACAGAAGACCTTAGTCATATAAACCCCCCCCCCCTTTGGAGTAGTTCACACTTACCATACCACTTATACATGAACAGCCTTACACCAATAGGATGACAGTGGACAAAAAGGATGTAATCATAATAAGGCAAATCTAACACATATAAATGTATTCACAGGTAGTAGATACCATATATATCACAATACACAGTAAAATTCATAACAGTCCCAAGCCAGGACTATACAGTAATATTAAAAACATCAGAAGAAGGACTGAAGATTGTTGTCTTAAAAACACATTTGTACTCAAAACTAATTAAAGTACACAAATATTGGGAACACACATAAAGGAAAAAATCATTCCTATTTCCAGAGAAAACCACTAAATCGAGCATGGATCAATTGTAGCAACTATAGATAGTTATCCAAATACTTATGTCTGATACAATTGTCACCACACATTTTACGTAGTTTTCTCCAAAGGGCATCAACGCGTTTCAGTGGGCACTAGTTTTTGGCCAACACCTTCTTCAGGAAAGTTAAATAAAGTCCCAATCACAGAAACAGTCTGTATATCCTGGGCATAGACACGCCTCCAGAGTAGTACTGCCAACGGGTACTCCAAACCATCAGTACATTTAGGTGAATTTTTGGACCAAATATCATATCCTATAGTGACTAGTACACAATAAACCGACACTAAATTTCAAAAGGGTCCTCCAATACCATATGTGGAGTGCCCACCAAAACGCGTCAATGCCCTTTGGAGAAAAGTACGTAAAATTTGTGGTGACAATTGTATCGGACATAAGTATTTGGATAACTATCTAGAGTTGCTACAATTGATCCATGCTCGATTTAGTGGTTTTCTCTGGAAATAGGAATCATTTTTTCCTTTTTGTGTGTTCCCAATATTTGTGCACTTTAATTAGTTTTGTGTACAAATGTGTTTTTAAGACAACAATCTTCTGTCCTTCTGCTGATGTTGTTAATATTACTGTATAGTCCTGGCTTGGGACTGTTATGAATTTTACTGTGTATTGTGATATATGGTATCTAATACCTGTGAATACATTTATATTTTTTAGATTTGCCTTATTTTGATTACATCCTTTTTGTCCACTGTCATCCTATTGGTGTAAGGCTGTTCGTGTATAAGTGGTATGGTAAGTGTGAACTACTCCAAAGGTTTTTTTTGTATGACTAAGGTCCCTTTTATATTTGCACCTTTGTTCCTGCAATGTGTGGCACGCATAACATGGTGCATGCGACACCGTGCAGGAACGTGTTATAGGTGTAGTCAGGGTGTGGGTCTGCTTATTAGGCTCTCCTATAAGCCTAACCGTCTGCCACCATGACACTGCCTCCGCACCGGCTGCCTGCCCTGGATTCAATTCTGGAGCCGGCGAGCGGGTGCACCACAGGAGGACTGCCAAATGTGTAATTAGGCCCTTTCTTTTAAGAATGTGCTCTGATGATAGATACACTGTTAATTCAAATAATACATTTTTACATGGTCTATTAATTGGGAATCACTAAAGTTGCAAAGATTTTTCCAATGCAAGTTTGTGAAATGTTTTTAAAACTTTGCAAACATTGTGACCTTCATGAAGTTTACAAAGCAAAATACACCTTATAGAAGAGAACCTCAACTTATAGTTTTTGAAGACAGAAAAAAAGAAGTGCATGCAGTCTTTTATTGATAACATTCCTGGAAAGAAAATAGGGTTGTCCACAAAAGTTAAGCTTTTCAAACAATGTATAATGCAATATTTTATAACTTTTCAGACAATATGTACATTTTACCTACACCCATCAATATTCTTTAAAGATCAAGATTGTATAGTTATTAGAAAGCTAACAATAGCAATACAAATGCAAACTTTTGAAAAACATACATTATTGGTTCCCAAACTAGAGCACTCAACAATTTTCTCTCTGTAGCATGTAGGCTCTAACATCAAATCCAGTCTGATTATTATTTTATTTGAACCTCAGCCAATACAAATTAACAGGTCAGCTCTAAGGTGTATTGATTAATTTCAATAGTAAAAAAAAATAGTGCTGATTTTAAAATCTTCCTTCCCACGTTTTTCATCCTTTCTGTTTTTCATTCCTCCTCCTTTATCTACTTTTCTTTTCCCTTTCTACTCCCAAGTTACAATTGCAGCTGATTTCAAAGTTCTTTTTATCTGATTTCAAATGTAATTCTTGCACTTAGGAATCAGGTGCCTAGTTTTCAGAAATAAAAAACTGAAGGTAGGAATGGCATGAATTACTCTACGTTGCAAACACAAGATGATGGATGGAGCGCTGACATTTTTCAGACATTTACCCCCAGTCACAGATCTGAATCCATTATCACTCTTTGGCTCACTCTGTCACCCAAGTTCAGACACAGCCATATGCAAATCATTCTTTACCCTGTTCCTCATGGGAACAGTCCAGCTCAAACTGCCAAGCCAGGTCTTCCTTAGATCGGAAACAAGCATCCTGGGACTGATTTCTGGGTAACACCCCTCTTCATCCAGGCTAGCTTGAATCCAGTGCAAAATGAGCAAGCAACGCATGTCTGGGCATAACCTGCCAACTTAGGGGCCGATTAGGATGGCGGACGGACCTGCGTCCGTCCGCCACCCCAGAGGTGGAGGGACCGTCCGCAGGGGCAGCGGCGGTCACTCCGTGCAAATTAGTATGTGACCGCCACCCTGGCGGTCACATCTGTATTTTTAACATTGCGGCGGGTGCTGCTTCAAGCAGCACCCGCCGCAATGTTAAAAATGCATGTATTACATTTACATGCACAAAGTGGCAGGCACCGCGCGGTGCCTGCCGCTTTGTGCATGTAAATGTTGGGGGGTACCATAGGTACCCCCCATGTGCACCCCCACCCCCCGACACCCTGGGGGCCCGCAACGGGCCCCCAAACGACAAAGTCCACATGCTTTTCCACGGCGGAAAAGCCGCCGCGGAAAAGCATGTCTCCGTGAACATCCTAATTTGGCTGACGGTGTCTTGCAGACACCATCACCAAATAGCCCTCCCCACCCCGCGGATCAGCGGCGGACGGACCTGCCGTCCGCCGCTGGTCCAACCGCAATCCCACCACCATCCTAATCTGGCGGTGGGTGTTGTATGTGGCTGCGGCGGTTAATCCGCATCCTCCAGGCCGGCGGTGGCTTCCGCTGGCTTGGGGGATGCGGATTAACCGCCATCCTAATCGGCCCCTTAGGACGAACAAATTAAACACAAGGAGATGATGGACAGTGCTCAGAAACTTTTCAGACACTCACCCCCAGTCGCAGATATGGGTTGAATCCAACATTGTTCGTTAGCTCACTTTTCCACACCAGTTCATACCCTGCCATATGCAAATCAGTCTTGGCCCTGTTCCTCATGGGAACAGTCCAGCCCGAACTGCCAAGCAAGGTCTTCCCTGCATAAATTAGCCATCCTTCGCACAAATTACACAGTCAGAGTAATTTCTTCATGAACAAAACTGCAAATGGGTTATGAATATTGTTCAGCAAAGGGTTGGAACATGATATAATGGTTAACATTTACAAGTGATTTTACTGATTCAACAAATAGGTTCACATTATTTTAGCTTTTCCATCCTCGTCTACATCATAACACTAAGGTAGATTAAAATAAGCTACTTTAATGTTTCCTCATAATACTTATTCAACAAACACTTTCTAATTTGTTGTTCTTCACTTTAAGTATAGAGAGAATAAAATGTTCCCCAAGACATTTGACAGTTAGCAAGTTCCTACTAGAGCCACACAAATTCATATGAACCTTGTACAACATGTACAGTTTATGCCGGGTATGATCATTTGTGAACCATAAAACATTGCATGACATGTTGCAGGTGCATTTGTGCTTATTGTTTTCTTTTTCCCTAAATGCTGTTTTCTCGCTGATTGAGCCATTATGGGTTACTTGTAATGTGTGCATGCTTTCCCCCTACACCCTGCTTCTCCCATTGATTTATTCTACACGTTCCTTTTCTATTGGGAATTCTAATGATTGTCTTCGCAACACATTTTTACCCATATTAGTACTCACACATGAAATTTAACATCCCACTCTCCTCCCTCCCTTCCTCAATGTGCTGCCTTTTCATTGGCTATCCAAACTATAAGAGTCTTATATACAACTCTATCAAGATGAACTTTACTTATTAGAAAAGGGTCTGAATAATATCTGATATTCTATTTTCCCAGTATACAATATCACCTAATAGACTGTACACCCCTCAAATCTTTTCATTTGAAATTGACTTAGGGGATATCAAATATTTATCATTGTGAAAAATAGTTTTAAATATGGATTGTATGTATGATGAATGCATTATTTAAAAGTTGTTCAATATTCTGAAGAGCTCAAAATGGGGAGGTACATGGCGATCACAGTGCTTAATGTGGAGTGCTGCATGGTGTTAAATTTGTTTGGAATTATGTTGCAGTTGAAGTAGCTGGGTTCCGGATGTATTGTGATGAATGCAGCATAATCTGGTGTAGTATGAATGCACGAGGGCTGTGATGTGCTTCGCACAGTTGCAGAGGCCCTAGGTGGTTTGGAGTGGGTCTGTGCTGTGTTATGGATGCAATTGATATCAGTGTGCCTTGGTTGCTGAAAGTGTGATTCTTTGGTGGTTTTCTCATTATGATTTGTTTAAATTATTCTACAGTCCTGTGGGAGGTCTTCAGAGCTCTTGTGAGTGATCAAAACCCTTCTTGGATGGTAGAGCGTACCACAGAATTTAGAATAAAAATATTTGAAAGGTTGACTTTTGTGATCAAATGGAGACAATCAATAGAATACTGAGGGGCATATGTACAAGTCCCTTTTGCCACGGGAACGTCACTTTTTCTGACGTTACCGTGGCGATAGTGGCTTCACCTTATTTACAAGGCAGCATTAAGCCACTTAACGTGGCTTAACGCTGCCTTGTAAATAAAGAAACTATTAGCAGGGATAACCCAATAAACCCTTGGAGGCTTGGGTAACAATGGTATGAACAAATACAAGTTGCCAGCAAGGGATTTATTTCAAAGGAGAATAGATATCAAGAGTAATCTCAGTCTTGTTGATTAGATGACTTGAGACAGTGGTCCAGTGAATTAGACCATGTATACAATTAATGAATACACAAATAATGAAAAGGAAAAGAAACAAGGAGCAAGACACAGGAATATCTTATCAAAATTTATGAATGAATCTGATAGGGTACATACACACAAAAATGTGTCATTTAATTGAATGCAAGAAAGACATTAATAAGGTACAGGAAAATCTGACCTTTATATCATGAATAAAAATGCCAGTTCCTTGTAAATAAGGCCCCCTTTCACGCTATGCTAAGCGTGAAAGGGGTGGGAAGTGGGTGTTGCGGTGGGTGTTCCACCGCAACACCCATTGATTTTGACACTGCCCCCTATTTACAAGGGTGGCGTAAATAGGAAGCAGCACCAAAATTAAGACCAGGGAAAACCTGGTCTTAACTTGGCGAAACGAGGAGAAATGCTTTATTTCTCCTAGTTGTTGCTTTTTCCATGTGTGTTTGAAGGAAGTGACCCACTTAGAGTCACCCGTGTTACTTGTGACCACCTCTTGCTTTCCACAAAATGAAGAGTCAGTCAGAGAGTAGAGAATGCTAACCAGGTATTTTATTAGTATAGCGCTTCAGCGGAGCCCAGTCTGACCAGCCTCTTGAGATGGTTGACGAGGGACTGACTCCACCCAACATGACATAAGATATTATACATTTCCAACTCTCTGAGAACACTCCCAAACTGGAAAATTCAAGTTCAGGCACTAGCAAACAAAGGGGGCACAGAAGGATGAGCTACAGTGCTTGGACTGGGCACATCTTATCTTCACTCCAAGGCCACCTCACTCATGCTCACAATTAGAGTGAAGGTGGGAACAAGCCTATCTAAAAGCTAAGGTATGCAGCAATAGAGAATACATTCATTAGTGTAGCTGAAATTGGCTTTGGAGAAACACGCGCAAAGGGGCATGGAGACAGTTTTCTGCGGAGGCAAGCAGCACGAGGCAGGAGCTTAGCTTCGATCATGAAACAGAATGGCGGTTACTAATAAAATGGTGCCATGAATGCTAACTTAACACAGAATAAAACGTGAGCAAGGGGACAATAACATTTTCAATTTTAACTTGTTGCCTTGTGCAGCACACATGGAAAAAAGCAAAACGCTTTGGATTGGTTTATATGTAGGAAGGTGTTCCTTCCGGCACATAAACAATCTTTAAAAACAAATTACATTTTGTAACATCCATGTGTGTTAATGCAGCACACATAGAAGGGATAGAACTGCATTTAAAGATTGTTTATGTGCAGGAAGGGACACCTTCCTGCACAAAAACAACCTTCCCCTGCACGCAGATACCTTTGCACTATGGTGCAAGGGTGCCTGCGTTGGCGCTAGGCAAGTAAGTGTTGCGCCAGCACAGGGGGAAACGCAAGGCTGCACCATATCGTTGTAAATATGGTGCAGCATTTCGTTTCTGAAGTGGCGTAGGGAAGCGTTAAGCTATTCCAGCTAACGCCTCACTCTGCCACTTCTTTGTACATATGTCCCTACATGTCTTTCACACAGAACGGACTATGTACCGTGGTCACTGGGCACTTGACATGGACTTCACTAATTCCCCGTGTAAATTATTGGCATCCAAAATAACCACAGAGTCTGGTGTTCAGCCCCATACACAGCTCCTGCACCAATGGTATCCAAAAGATTCTAGTACTGGGTATATGACATGGCCTTAAATATTCATCCTTCTTTAGACTGTTAATTGTACATTCGTTTGTAGTACCTCCCAGAATGGCATTTGCAGCTGGTGCAGGTAACAGAGTAAAGGGGAATGCACTCGCGGCTTCACCCCAGACGGTGATGCAGCGAGTGCAAGATAAGTGTTTTTAATTTTGTTTTCCGATTCCATTGCCTGTCAGCTTCCCCCCACCCAGTCCCGCCTGCTCTTACCTGCATCAGCCACCACTACAAAAAGGTGAGGTTTAACATTACCCTCTTATTTCAAGACAAGTCTACTGCCAAACAAGAGAATTGTGTGAACAAAGAACAGTCAGTAATATATATATATATATATATATCATCCCTGGTTCACCATAGTGCTATATTAACGTACACTTAGGTATTGAAGAGTAAATGTTGCCGTTAGGCCTTAAAAGCCAACACCAAAAGCTCTATTTGAACGGTCACCCCCCCCCCTACTGTCTTCTTTGGAACGAATACCCACCAGCAGTCACGAAAGAGAGATCAGGGGAATCACAAATAGAAGCAGTCACACTCCAAAGGCAAAATGGCAATGCGTGGAAGTGTGTGGAAATGTATGCTAATCCTGTGACCCCCAGTTCAAAGTCCTGTTCACAATTCCATCTTTTAGTATCCACAAGCATTGCTATTGCTTGTCACGTATATATATATTTTAAAAACCGTGCCTTTGCTCCTTTATAATGCTCCTACATTTGAAGCAATTTTTATACTTTTTAAAAATAAAAATAGAAACAGGAATAGTCCGAAAGCCTTCAATTTATGAAGATTTCCACGAGTACTCAAATGAAGAAGCATTTCTTCAGGCAGATTTTTTGCCTAGTATACTGACCTAAAACATGAAATTAAATCTCAAAGGAAAATGGCATACACACTTTATTATTATTTTTTTTTTGGCACACACACTTTTTTTTCTTTTTTTTTCCAAAATAAAATCTCAACACCATCATCAATTTTGGAGGTGCTTCCTGCCCGTCTACAACCTTGAAAACTCTCTGATTCGCTCCCTTGCGGGAGTAAATGTATATCTTTTTCTGAAGTGGGATAGTGTTTGTAACTGTTTGCTGAAAATGACACAAGCTTGGGTGTGTTCACCAACATTTACATGAATTACCTATCTAGAAACGCCCCCACACTCTCTCCTACCAATCCTATAACCACTGCTATGCAAATGAGAAAACCCAACCACTCTGATGGAATTCCCAAAATGGCAATTTCATATTCAGCAAATAAGAAAAGTGACATTACCCTCAGAACTGTTTTGGCCACCTAACTTGAACTAATGTTTGCTAACATAATGAAGATGCTGGCATATGTATTGCCATGGGTGACTATAATAGGGGTGTCAGAATACTGTAATGTCCTTATCTTAACAGATAAGCAGCAACGTTATAAAAGATTTGAAAAGTTACTGCAACTATCACACATATCGCCGTTAAGGATTTTGAGATAAATATTGGTTGGTCAAACCTGCTGAAACGTATTGAGTAGGAAAAAACCCTACTTAGCTAAAACGTTCAGATTTTGGTGTGCTAATCTCCAAAATCTACATGTTATCCCCAAAAAGTCATAATTGACTGGTATTTATCGCACCTGATAAATCCCGAATCTGCGCAGTCAGGTTCCAGCAGTTTCGATAAAGTTTACACCATTTACCAGGACGCCCCAAATTCTAACCAACATCTTTTAAGGACCCAAAGAGCACAGTTACCCCTCTCTCTGCCTGACAGAAGCCCCTAGTACTCGTATGGTTTTTCAAAGGTTGCCACAGATTCCCTACAACTAACCACCAGCTCTGGAACTCGAGGCACCAGGAAATTACAACTTGTAGTATTTTTCTGGTTTTTAGAAAGCTGAAGCAGATGGTGACGTGAGCTCTTGACCATGATTGAACAAGATGCTTCGAGAAGCAATTCAATGTGCAGCCATTTCATAAGGTAACATCCAAAATTAATTACTAGCTTAATTAATAGGTAAGCCTTAGGCCTCCAATTTGGATCGGTACCTCAGGAAATGTTGTCATCTACAGGATCATAGATAACTGTGGTGCAGAACATAGTACGTAACATAATCAATCCATGATCTGCAAAAGATAATTTCATGTGTCCCTCAACGCGGTAACTAATTTTCAGTTGGCTCCCAATGCACACAGCTAATGCATAAGTGAGCAACAGAAACCTATCAGTAACTAATATAACTGACCATTTCAAGCAACCACCAACTCTACCTAAAGATGAGATAAAAGGGTGAAGCGCATAATCTAAGATTCAGCACAAGTTGAGGTAAAAGACAACCATGGTGCTGAACCTACTAAATAATAATCAATCCATGTTCTGCGTTAAGACCATTTCATAATATATCCTTTAACTTGGTAACTAATGATTCCGTCATATCCCAAGGCACACAACTAAAGCATAATAAGCAACAAAAACCTATTAGTAACTAAAGTAACTGACCACTACAAGCAATCACTAAATCTACCATAAGAAGAGATAAAAGGGTGAGTGTGAGGCAGTGGGGTGTATTATATGGTGTGGTTGTGCGACCTCACCATGTAATCCGCTTACCAACCCGTTTAGGAGCAGCTGATTTCATTTTGCAAATCCTTCAATCAATCCTAGGTAGTTGTGGCTCTGAGCAGCCAGGCTTATACAAAGAAACAAGTGTAAAGCATTAACACAGCAGCAAACCAATTGCAGAAGAACTACAGGAGACATTGAAGAAATCTGACACCAACTTATAAAAATAGCTTGTATTTTTATGTAACTTTTGACATCAAAACGAAGAAAAAAAGGTCCTCCAGAGGGTTCTGGAGATACAGATTTTACAAGGGACAGTAAATATGCACTTTTGACTTAGCCACGAACAAGCTTTGGCAAATTAATTCAATTTCACACCTATAAACTTTTTGAAGAAAAACTTGGGCCAATTTCAATGTAATTACTTATAGTTACTTTGGACAACCAACTTCGGCAGGGATTCAGTTAGAGGGACTAGCATGTAGTGTCTTGCGAGTTTTATGACGGTGCCCATTTGGTTCCTACCATACTCCATAGAGCAGTAACGACAGTGTTAGAGTGGAACACAATAAAAACTTGTTTTGAATGCTAAGTTTGCAGTTACACAAAGCATAACAAAGACATGTAATACTGAGGTCCGTGTGTGGCATAGTCATTTGGGATAGATGGAATAACTGGTGACAAGATAGGGCATAAGAAACCCAAAGACCGACTGTACTCTCTCAGAGAGTTTGCAGTGGTCCTGCAGACTATTCATGTGTGCCACGCGTGCCGCTGTTGAAGTACAGAATCAAAGCTTCATACATGTGGAGTCAAAGCGCAGCTCCATTCGCAGTTAAGCAATTCAAGATTACGAAAACAGTGTACAAAATCTACACATTATTGGCCAAGAACCTGTTGGTCAGGCTATACATAAAGGTACCATGCAGCCACGCAAGATAGAATTGTACATTATAAGGAGTTAAACGCTGATAGAAGATTTAACCAGGTGGAAGAAATACAAACTGATGTTCCAAAGAATAGAAGTGAGTGGCTTACTGAATTCTTTAAAGAGAGTCATCGTACCACAGCAAGCTGTGAAGGTGGTCAGGCAGAAGTGCCCGGGTTTTGTTTACGGAGCCGTCCATCCAAAGTGGTTGTCCACAAAAATGGCAAGTGCCGCTTAGAACAACTTCAATGGTCTTAAAGAAATAAAGAGGTGAGAGAGACTTTTGGAAAAGTGAAAGTTCTCAGATGGCTGCAGAGAAAGTCATGTTTCCCGCTATTATTAAAGATAAGTTAGAGGCCAGCACATCACAAGGTCTCACTGATGAATTACCTACACCAAATCCCAGTAATCCACAAGTGGTGTTAGTAAGTTCCACACTGGTCTGCAATGCTGCTGCACTCCTCAAACCACCATTATTGGCTGTAATGTTGTGTGTGAAGATATTGAAGCGAAGCCAGGTGCCTCATCTTGGCCCTTCCTTTCCACACCCAGGGTTATCTAAGATAATGTTCCCCCTCCCTGCCAAAAAGCAAAATATTGGTGACAGATGGACTGCTAGGTTAGATACATTTGAAGTTTTCATTGATGCACCTGAAGAGACTGATAACAAAAAGATTATAAAGTATCTCAAAAATCTGTTGGTGATGGTTTGAAAGAAGTTATGAAGAAAATGCAGTGAACTCATAAAGGAATCACATACTGTCAGAATAGAGAAACGTTGAATCTCAAGTTTAATCCACTACAAAATGTTGACTACGAAAGATATATTTCCAGTCAAGAACGACAAAGAGTTGGTGAAACCACTGATGACTTTGTGGAGAAACTTGAGACGCTTATTAGACACTGTAAGTTCAAGGATGAAGAAGCTATGCATTTTAGGGTTATAGATGGATGCTTATAAGATTAATTCAAATGACGAATGCTGAGAGAAACTCTTAGTCTGGAGCGAGTGTTAATGACTGCCAGAGCTGAAGAGCATGCTGAACGACAAGCTGCTGACATGGAGGCCGGAGGTGACCTGAGTGATCAGTCATGAGCGTAAAAAGTATGCCCAAGTAAAAGACAGAAGGACACAAAGTGATATCTACACATAAAAAAAGTTGTGTTTTACATGTGTTTTTGTTCCCACACCAAGAGAAATGTCCCGTCATGGACAGATATTTAAAGGCTGTGGGAAGGAGAACCAGTTTGTGACAGTTTGTAAAGTGAAGGAAAAAGTAAGGGTGTCATGGCATGAAAACAAAATGGCCACCAGAACCTTTCAGAAGCAACGTTTGACTCACGCCCACAAGGCCAAGTGGCAAAATCAGTTGAGGCAAATCAACACTGAACAAAGTCGATCATCACCTAATTCATCGTCAAATTGTTCATCTGCCTCAACATCAAGTGAAAGTAAAAAATAGTTGTGTAATGACATGCTTATCTCAGAGAAACGTTCGCATTTTGGACTGGCCACACGTGAGAAAAAAGTCATATTAAAGTCGACATGCTAAAGCAGCAAAGTCATACAAGCACTGTCCAAAGATAACATTGTAAAAAAATGCATGTTGGATACCTTTTATCACCAACAGTGTAGCCTCAATAAGCATAATGCCTAAAGCGAATTATAATAAAATGTCTCAATTTTCTACATCTCAGGCCATCGAACACAAAAGTATATACATGGGCTGCCGCTACTCCTATAAAAAGTCAAGGTATGTTTGCGCAATGACAAAACACAAGAAAACAAAGGTGCAGCTGCCCATCCATGTGCTTCGAGGTACAGCATCAAGTGCCTGTCTTGCTCAGCTGATTAGAGACTGATCTCCGTGAATTATAATATGAATGCTCATCACTAAATAGTAAGTCAATTCCCTTCATTGCTTTATGGGTTAGGAAAGCTTAAGACTATGAAAGTGAAATTGCATATTAATGAAGATGTCTTTCCTGTTGCTCGTAGACAGACAGATTGCTTTCCACTTACAAGAAGCTGATGAAAAAGAACTTGGATTGTTTCTAAAGCATGACATTATTGAGCGTTCTCCTGGTCCGATGCCATGGATTTTTCCCATAGTGGTAGTGCCCAAAAAGGACAGTGAAGGAGCTGTTTGTGTGTATATTGATATGCATCAGCAAACAAGGCCATTGAAAGAGAACGACATCCAGGTCTACATATTGCTGACATGATAATACAGTTACCTTGCTTTAAACAAAGGTTATCATCAGTTGTAAAAGGAAGAGAATTGCCATTACATTACATCATTTCCGCACATGTTGGTTTGTTTCATTACAAGAGACTCAGTTTTAGTGTTTCATCCGCGGCATAACCTTTCCAAGACGTCATTTAACATATCACACAGCCTGTTGTGAATGCATTCAATTACAGAGATGACATATTGATCTTCAGAGCTATACAGAAGGATCACGATAAAGCTCTTACACAAGTATGCTGTTTACTTACCGATGCAGGTTTGACATTAAATGAAGACAATATGTGAGTTTCACAGGATGAAGTTGAAGTGCTTTTCCAATATCTTTTCATGTGGTGTCATGACACCTGATCCTGCAAAAGTACAAGCACAGTCAAATGCTGATGCCCCACAAGATGTTTCTATGCAGCGTTATTTTTTCGGCTTGGCCAGTTACTGTTCACGATAACTAAGAGACTTTGCTACTGTAAGTGCTCCATTGTGAGATTTGATTAAGAAAAATGTTCAATTTGAATTTAACAGAATCACTCAAGCCATTGAAAGTCTACTGAAATGGCTTACTTCAATCCAAAGCCTCATACAGAGGTTGGTGTTGATGCTAGACCTGTTGGGTTAGGCACTATCCTTACACAGCACAGTCTACATCCACTTGCACAAAGGTCAATTGTGGCATATGCCAGTAAAAGTTTGTCCTAGACAGAACATGCTTACTCACAACATGAGAAAGTGAGTTTGGCTATGGTATGGACTTGTGAATACTTCCATGTGTTCTTGTATGAAAAACCCTTTCATCATTCAGGAGAGGATCAGAATTTTGTTCATTACTTTTCCAGAGTGCCTATAGAAGGACAAGGTACTCCATCCATGACGGCTGAGGCCTATATCAATTTCATTGTCAAAACAAGTGAAACAAGCTGCCATATCATTAGACCATATCATCACTGCCACAAGTCATGATAGTGACATGCTGAAATTGAAAGAGATAATTGCACATTAGTCATTCAACCAACACATTCAACCTCTCACCAATGAAGGTGAATATCAAAAATACATGAATGATAAAAATCAACTGTCCATATCTCAAGAAGGAGTCATACTACGATGACTGAGAACCCTAATTTCGGAGAGTCTGCAACAGAGAATGATTGAAGAGGCTCACGAAGGGCACAGTGATATAGTTGCCACAAAGAAAGCTCTTTGAAAACAAGTCTGGTTCCCATACCTATACAAGTTAGTTAAAAATGAACTCAAGGCTTGTCATCTATGCAACTGCCTGTCTAAAAATGTGATGTAACATACGTTGAATATGTCTCAACTCCATAATTATGCTTTGAAGAGAATAGCCATCAGTTTCTTTGGTCCACCTGATAACGGACATCATTTGCTAGTCATTTCCCACTCATAGAAGAACCAATGTCCAGTACTCATGAATGAATCATTAGAAACTGTAAAACATCTTTGTGACTTAGGGTATTCCAGTGATTGTGAAGTCTGATAATGGCCCGCCTTTTTATAGTTGAGAGTTTAAGGATTTCCTACAGCATCTGAACATAAAGCATCATCAAAGTGCACCTCTGTTGCTGCAGGCCAACGGACACATTGTGCATTTTATGAGTATGCCAAAGAAAGCGGTACAGTGTGCAACTCTAGAAGGTCTCAAGTTGAAAATAGTACTGAATTCAACCTAACAGGCATAACTTTCAATGATGCATTCATTCACCATCAAAAGTCCTTCGACTTTGATGTTCAGGAGAGTAATGACAACCAAGTTACCTCAATGAACCAACCAACGAGAAAGCAGTGAAAGTACCACTCATATAAGGGACTTGGTTAACAAGCAGAAATGAAAGTCCATGCAGACAAGAGGCGATGGGCAAAAAACCTCCTGCACATGAAGGAGATATTACGATCACCCAGCAGATGCGATGAAGGTAGTCTGATGCTCCCTATGACATTGAACTCTTCCATGTGGTATCCACCAAGGGTCATATGGTGACTGCCCAGTGTTTTGGGAAGTCTGTAACCAGAGACTTTTTTCATTGTAGGAATTGCACTGATCGGTCTCCTGATCGAAGTTGTGAACAAAAGACTGACTTTGAAAAACCACTAACTGTTGTTGTTTCTTCACCCACCGTCTTTGAAGATCCCGGACACTAAAGACAACAGCTCCCAGCTTCCAGTAACCAGATCAGGTCGTATGAATTAAGCCTCCTATTTGAAGAGACGCAAATATATATATATGTGTGTGTGTTTATAGATATATATGTATCTATGAACTTGATTTTTTAGTCGAGGAGAGACTACAGACACTTTGACCAAGACAAAAGAGGCCAGTAAATGTCGCAGGAACAAAAGAAGACGCGACCAACGCAAAAGGCGTAAACAAAAATATGAAAAAGAAAACGCAGTGGCAACAGACAAAACAGCGTTAAAAGATAATAGTGTTGTCAATCTATCTTCAGTGGTACTCACAAAGGCAGAAGAACAACTGTTAGCCCTGGGCATTAATTTCTGTCTAGGAGATGATTTTAACTATGCACGCACATGTATTGATGTATATTGCTATATTAGAAAACTGAAGCTAAAGAAATTCTTTTCTCTTAAAACTTGTAAAGAAAAAATTGATACAAACGTGGGGCAAGAAGAAGGAATGGATCCTATGTTGGCAGCCTCTGATATTCCTAATTTGCTTATGTTGCACGAACTTAATGATGAAAATGATTTGCAAACTTCACAAGTGGACATTGATATGGTCACTCAGGAAAGATTAAGAAAAATAAATCATCTACAAAAAGGAGCTTGGATCAGTCCCTTTAAGTCTAAATCCTGTTTTGTACCTATCATGCCAAAGGACACTATCAATATATTTCACAATATGATCACCAATGATTTGAAAAAATTAAATCACACTGTAAATAACAACAGAAAGCAGAGGAATGTATTTTTTTTAAAACGTGCATATAATAATTTGGTGAAAAAACTTGGTGAAAATCATGATGTTGTTATCAACAAATCTGAAAAAGGGGGCAATTTGGTATTGTGGCCAAAGAAAGATTATGTCTTGGAAGCACAAAGGCTTCCAAGACACAAAAGCTGCTATATAAAATCTAATACTAGAGAATATGAAAAAGCTAAAATAACACTCCAAAAACAATGGAAAAGACAAGGCCTTATCTCTAATGAGGAATACAAGTTCATGTACAATGAATTCCCGGTGTTACCTGTATTATATTTAATCCCTAAAATACATAAAAATGTTTTTCCAGTCCCCAGCAGGCCAATAATTTCGGCAATCAATAGCTTAGGATAGAATGTTGGCCAATACATAGACTTCTTTTTGCAAAACTTGGTAAAGGACTTGCTAAGTTATGTAAAAGATACCGGAGATTTTCTCAAGAAAGTTGTGAATTTAACATGGACAGAGGATCTATATTTAATTTTTCTCGATATAGAATCTCTATATACGAGCATAGATCATACACAAGGAGTGAGAGCTGTAAAGCATTTTTTGCACAACAGGTCAAATGAATTCTATGAGCATAACAAGGTGATTCTTTAGCTTATTAGTTGGTGCCTGAATAATAATTTCTTTCTTTTTGACAAGGATATTTTTAAACAAGTGAGGGGTGTGGCGATGGGGGCCTTCTTCTCCCCCAGCTCTATGCATGCTTGCATGTTGGCTGGTGGGAGGAGCAGGTCCTCAAGACCACCCATCAGGCGCTCTTTGAATCCCATGTTGTAACATACTTAAGGTACATTAACAATGTTTTTATATTATGGGGAGGAAGTGAGAATGTAGCATATGGCTTCATAGAGGACATTAATAACAATTCCATAAATCTTAAATTTACTTACCACATCCCAAAAAATCAGATTGACTTTTTAGATGTAAGGCTTTACATCAGTGATGGAAAAATTGAAAGTACGTTATACAGAAAACCAACTTCTGGTAACATTACATTACACGTGACGAGTTCACACCCCAAACACCTCATTACTAGCATACCATATGGAGAAATTCTCAGACTGAAACGTATATGCAGTAATGAGGTGGATTTCAACAAATGTCAGTTGGATCTGGTGAATAGATTGCAAGCCAGGGGGCATACTAATAAAATGATTGGAGATGCCATAAGGCAGGCTAACACACGATCTAGGACAAGCCTCTTTGATAACCAAACTAATGAGGAAGAAACTGAATCTCCTATAACATCTAAAAATACAAATACCCCTAGACTGATTACAACTTATTGTAGGGAAGAATGTAAAATAAGATCCATCATTAGCAAACATTGGCCAATAGTACTCACAGACAATGTTTTTCGAAACAAGTTGGCAGAAGCCCCCATGATTACATTCAGACGGGGAAAACAATGGACACTACTCTAGATAAAGCTTCACCAGGAACCAGGAAGGCAGCCTCATCGTTACAAACTACAAAGGGGTTTAGAAAGTGTGTTACCTGTAGGGCATGCAAGTTTGGCCGCAATATGACTCACTATTCTACCCCTTTTTGTGAAACATCTATTCCTATTCAGGGTAACTATAATTGTAAAACCGAATATGCCGTGTATGTCCTGACGTGCACCTGCGGCCTTAACTACATTGGTAGTACGAAGCTGCCGGTGCATGTCAGGATACTGCAGCATATAAGGGCCATTCTCCACAGTGATCCAGCATATCCTGCGGCAGGACATTTTAAGCGAGCTCATGCAAATGATATAAATTGCCTTTCCTATTACGTCATTAATGCCATCCCAAAATCTAGAAGAGGAGACAATAGGGAACGCCAACGTAGGCAATTGGAAACTAGAATCATTCTTGAGTTCGATAGTAAATGGCCTAATGGTTTGAATAACACAGAAGACATGCATAACTTTTTATGAATATGATGGCGTTTTTCGTATTGTTTTGCATAAATATCTTCTGTGTATTGATGAATTGTGATGCTTCCTGTAAATTTCCTTTTCTTGAGTTCCCTTTCCTCAAGATCTAATTTTAGTCGAATTAGATTTTTTAATGCAAACTAACGCTTTTTATATGTCTTTTAATAGTACTTTGTCCAGTTCTGGACATTTTACTGTTATTAATATAATAGCTTTTAGATGTTTGCACTATTACTGTACTTTATCTGATCTATTTATATATATATATATATATATATATATATATATATACACTCCACGGCTCCCACAACTCAGGAACCACTCGGACGCCTCAGGTGCTGCAAAAGTATTTATTTCAGCAAGGGAAAAACTACGCCTTTCGGGGGTTAGCCCTTGATCACGCTCCGCTAACCCCCGAAACGCGTCGTTTTTCCCTTGCTGAAATAAATACTTTTGCAGCACCTGAGGCGTCCGAGTGGTTCCTGAGTTGTGGGAGCCGTTGAGTGTATGTTCGAAAAGTGCCGGCTTTGTGAACTCGGACCGCCCACGACAGCCGTATCTCTTGTACGGTATTTATGGAGCGAATATATATATATATATAAATATATATATATATATTCACTGAAAAAACCATAGGTTATAGACCATATATAGTTAGGAATTAGCATTTAAAAAACCTTATTTTACTCACACAAAACCATTGAAATTCCATATATAGTTAGTTGCACTAACTATATATCGCGCACCCGCAATCCACTGCTGATGATGTCACATATTACATCATTCATGACATGGTCAGTGACATCACTGATGACATCACTGATGACATCTCAAATGACATCACTGATGACATCACTGATGACAACATCCAGTGACTGTATGTTTCTATAAAGTTAAAATATGTCTTACATATTGAAGAATGAGTAGATGTATAAGTGTCTGGACGAAGGATTTAGTAGGTGCATGACTGAATGTATGAGTGAGTGATTAAATGTGTCTCACTGAGTGCATGGGTTAGTGACTAAACTGTCTTAATTTGTGCATCATTATGTCTTTTGTTCTGTAAACTGCTGCATGTGTTGATCAGTAGCTATATGAGTAACTATATGGGTTATTGATTGATTGTCCAAGTATTTGTATGGGAGACTGAGTGTATGTGTGGCTGGCTGGGAGATGTGTGACTCTGTGCAGATCAATGTGTTCTTGTATCAATGATTGTATAAGAGAGTAAGTATGTGTTAGTATATGTTTGAAAATGTAAGGTACTCTATGTTTAACTGTATAGATTAGAAAATGGAAGTGTGATTGATTCTTTACAGGACTGACTAGGTGTGTGAGTAACTCCATGGATGAGTGGCAGAGTGTGAGTGTCTGTATAGGTGTATGAGTGCATATGATAGTGTTGTAAAGATGAGTGATTGTATGTATAAATGATTGTATGGGTGAATGAGTGAATGTGTGTGTAGACGTAGGAATCAGTGAGGGCGTATGTAGTAACTAGTATTGGTGTGTCAATGGTTTAAAAAATTATATTCTGTATTTAACACTGGGTGTAACAGAGATTATATTAAAGTGTGAGGAGATGCATTGTATTGTCACATGAATGATATCATCAGTGATGTGACCATTGATGTCAAATGAGATGTCATCAGTGATGTCATCAGTGATGTCATTTGAGATGTCATCAGTGATGTCATCAGTGATGTCATTTGAGATGTTATCAGTGATGTCATTTGAGATGTCATCAGTGATGTCATCAGTGATGTCATTTGAGATGTCATCAGTGATGTCATCAGTGATGTCACTGACCATGTCATGAATGATGTAATATGTGACATCATCAGCAGTGGATTGCGGGTGCGCGATATATAGTTAGTGCAACTAACTATATATGGAATTTCAATGGTTTTGTGTGAGTAAAATAAGGTTTTTTAAATGCTAATTCCTAACTATATATGGTCTATAACCTATGGTTTTTTCAGTGAATTTTCAAGGTTTTGTAAATGCTAATTCCTAACTATATATGGTCTATAACCTATGGTTTTTTCAGTGAATTTCATTGGTTTTTTAAAAGCTAATATCTGTAGCTGTAAAATGTATTCTTCTTTAAATCAAAAAATATATTTTATATGTTTATTAATAAAAAAAAATTTAATATTTTTTTTTCTTCGCTCCCGCTTCGCGAATCGGGAAGTTTCCCGTTAGGTGACCTTGATGCCGCGAAATAGTCTGCGAACCGGTAAACGTTCCTTTAGCGCAACTGCCGCGTTAGAAAACAACATCGTGACGCCTCGCGTCCGCATGACGTTTCGCGTTGTCGCGTGATACGTCATATGACGTGCTACGTTAGCGTACCCGAAAGCGAACCGAGGCGCGAAGTGCAGGTTCACGGAAGCAAACCGGGAGGCGGCGCAAAGCGCGTAACTTAAACACAGCAGGTCATGTGACTTGGTAATAACACTTTTCATTGGTTCATTTCACTTTTGGTTTCCTAATGATGTAAGACTAGGTCATGTAATCTAAAATTAACACTTTTCATTGGTTGAGAACTATTGTTTTCCCAAATGATGAAAACCCCTCCTTCTTTCCTCACTCTGACTTTCATCTTTGTGAGAGAAAGACCCTTTGTTAGCAGTGAGCAATGGCTTCTTTAGTAGCTTCAGCTGGTGCTTCCCCACCACCTCCACCACATCCAAGGAAGAGAGGACCACCTGCTGAAGTTATAATTCAGCAAGAAGAGGAAGAAGAGGAAGAGGAGGAAGAGCAGGAAGAGAGGCATTTTTTGCCTGAAGAGCCCAGGAGGTCTCACCGGAAAGAAAACTTCATTTGGCAATTTTTTTAAATTCCCAAAGGCCAGAAAAAAGTAAATGCAAGATACGTAACTTGCCTTATATGTCAAGATAGACTGTCCAGAGGGACCGAGAAGAAATACAGTTACGGAAACTACACAATGCATCGCCATATGACTAGGTGGCATCCTAACAACTACAGTGCTGCACAGTTTCGTAACGATCTAGATAATCCCCCTATTATGGCCAGAAGATCTGTTGTACCGGAAGTGACGGGACCAGAGGGCAGGGAGATGGTGCCAAATATACAAATGAGATTTGGGGAAGTAAAACAAATCTGCGTACATTGCAATGGATTCATTTGCTACAGAGAAAGTAGCATCACTCTGATCAACAGAGCTATTGACAATCATCTTCCAGTTTGTCCGAAACGCCCCAAATAATAAATTCTTTTTTTGTTGTTGCTCCTGTTGAGCCCTTTACAATGAATCTTTTTCGTTTCCCCCCCCAAAAAAAACCAAAAAATATATAAAACCGTTCAGAAAAATTCAAAAAAAGTAAAAAAATGTCCAGAAAAATAATAAAAAAATATAAAACAACAAAAACAATAAAATAAAAGGTCTTTTCAGAACTACCTCCCCGTTATTAAAAAATTGGTAGAATATTTGGAACTCTGCCAACCTCTATTTCTCTTGGTTCGCTTCCCAGTTCGCTCGCCGGTACGCGAACCGGGAACGAACCCAAAAAAAATGTTTAAAAAAAAGAACAGTAAGTATAAGGGAAGGAAACAGACAGTTATGTTAAAAGAAAGACAGCTATAGGGGAGTAAACTAGAGATACTATTACCCGTAATCCACTGCTGATGATGTCACATATTACATCATTCATGACATGGTCAGTGACATCATCAGCAGAGGATTACGGGTAACAGTATCCCTAGTTTACTCCCTATAGCTGTCTTTCTTTTAACATAACTGTCTGTTTCCTTCCCTTATACTTACTGTTCTTTTTAAAAAAAAAAATTTAGATCAGTCAGAAACAGTGAAAGTAATAGAGACAGAGTGAGTGACCAAGAGTGAAGAAGTATGAGAAGAGAGGGACTAAGAAAAATAGTGAAGGAGTAGAGTAATTAAGTAATAGAGAAAGGAATGAGGGAAGTAGCAAAGGCAGGAAAGTGATTCTTAAACAAATGAAGCAGTGGAAGTAATAGAAGTTAAATGTGATAGAAATATAACAAAAAGAGTACAAAACATTTACCTTATAATTGTCGTTAACTTAGTCATTTGTTCTTTTTATACTAAAAAATCTGTGAAAGAGAGAACAAACATTTGAAAAATATTAAAACATGTTTTTAATAAATTAGAAAAAACAAGGGAAAAGATTGAAGGACAAATAGTTTTTCAAGAACTTTGACACTTACAGAAGCCTCTGCTTCTCCATGCCCCTACACAGTCCTAAAAATATACATTTTAAACTAATAGTATCTTGATGCAGATGAAGTGAGTCCTATCTTGCAACATTGTGCATCTTTTGCATGACTGCTGCATCGGTTTCGTGTGGCATTGTTTTTTTACAGCATGACACATCTGCCTAGATTCATCATTTTATAATTTTGTCCCCTCATAGCAAATCTTTTCAACCGCGACTGCGTCACAAAAGTGACGCACAGTGGCGCAAAAGAGGCATACACCTATCATAAATCTGTCCCTAACATGTTAAATAATTGATTCAGGATGACAATAAGGTGTGGCCTATCCAGAGGTTTGTTTAAGGTGAGGCCTACTCAGGGTTGCAGATCAAATTTACACTTATTGAAGAATACAGAGGAGATAATACATGTGAACGCCTACTAATGAAGTAAGTCATGTCCACTTTACTCTTGAACAAAGGCTAGATCTCTTCTGTGTCCGTGGACAGACCTAAACTTCATCTGCACAATGTCATTCGTAAACTTAGGAAACACAGGTGATGTAATTGAAAAATGTGGAGTTTATTTTCCTCATTTCACAATCACATTACCTGTGTTGCCTTTGCTTATGTATCTCATAGTGGAAATGTAGTCTATCATATGAAAGACTACGTAGAATATGAGCACTGTATGCAACAACTTTGACACTTACAGAAGCCTCACCTTCTCCATGCCTCCTACACAGTTCTACATGTACATCATAAATGCAAACAGAACAGAATTAATTATACATGTTAAATGGTTTATTTTTGCTGTTCTCAGAATGTATCAAATTTCACTAAAAACAGTGACTTGAAGGTATTCATCATATAACAGCGGGGAAAAAAAACACAATCAAAATGATTGTGTTTAAAAAACCCATACAACATAACAAATCAGAATTCAGAACTCCTTAAAGTTAACTTACTTTCCATGACGGCGAAGGATGTCCTATGAACAGCTTACACTCTGTTGTGCTGTTATTACTTTCAACCCGCCACTTTCTGAAAGAAAACCTCCATCGTTTTCAAAAACATGTTACATACAATAAATGACTTCTCGCTCTCTACCACACGTTTCCATAAGGCCAAATCGTGTCAGAGCCATTTATAACTCTTGGAATTCTTGTAAGCCAATCCCGTCATGTTGTATTTCCGCAACTTTCAGAATTAAAATGTTGAAGATCATTTTCACAATCCTGGATTACTAATATCTTACCTTTCTTGCTCACTCATGTTCTACATTTCCTATGACACTGATACTGCTTACTATAAAGCAGACTTACACTATCTCTATGACTACTACAATTATTAAATTCTCTACATCACTTTTAATCACAAAGCAATATAAAACAGTAGACAGCATTGCAGACTTACATTCCCTCTACTCCATGTTTTGATTGGCTGCTTGAATTTGCTTATAAAAAGAAACAGTTTTTCTGAATTCATTCAAAGTGCAGTTATTTCAACATGACGTCCAGTGTTATGGTAAAATAGTTATGTCTCTGTACTACACTTATCCTCAAGGCCAAATCGTGTAGGAGCCATTAGAACTTCTTGAAATTCCTCAGAGCACATCCCGAGATTCTTTCCCTAAAATTTTGGTTTTAAAAACACCAGGTAAGAGTTTTTAAGGTCATACGGCAATTTTTTTTTGAAAATTAAAACAGAATCATTGCAGAATGACCAGCCGTTTCTAGACTTTAAATAAGCTGTGTAATGTCCTGATGTTATTGAAGGACCGTCATGATATATAATTGCTGCAGTTACAAAAGTCCTTCCTGATATTGACAACTGTGAAGCCACAAAATTTTTAATTAAAGTTGTCAATTTTGTTCCATCAGGCCTACATCGTTGGAACATTAAAATAACATACTGGCCATATGTTCGTGTAAATAATGTGGACATCATTTCAGATTTACATTGGCTACACTCCATGTTGTGATCAGCTGCTTTTACTAGTTTATTAAAAGAGACGGATTTACTGTCTGGCAAAGTTAAATATATAAATCTTTCTGAGTCTACACTAGTACTACTTGATACCCTACAGTTCTCGCAGTCATGCTGCCATTGATAAGAAAGCCCAAACAGGTGATCTACATCTACACCTTCAGCATGCAATACATCAAGTATATACATTAAAAACTCCTGACAATCTTGCTGAATATTTTGAGAGAATTGTGTTTGGCCTGAACATCTGTCTAACAGATTTCGAATTTCAGACACACTTTCTATTTTTGTTCTATCTGTGCTACATTTCTCTAACACAGAATTTAACAAACTGCAAAATCTTTGATCAGAATTGACCACAATCTCTTCTTTTACATTTTCTAGAGAAAACAAAACATTAACCACTACATTAGCATAGCAGTTGACACCAGAACTGTTTTCAAATTGAAAACCAACAACATCTTCAACAGAATCCTTTTTGTTTCTGCTTATAATTTCAGGTTCATCGACTTTTCGTCTTTTTGCTGCAACCTCCCTAGTATTTGTCACATTTCTTCGTTTCCGGCCTACCACACGTTTCTCAAACAAAGGATATTGAGGCAAATGTGGCGCATACTCTCTTCTTAACCTATTGTATTCCTTAACACAATCTAGATCCGCACAAATGTTTGTGACATCACACTCAATCAAGTACAATCCCGATAAAGTTCTAACTCGTGACAATGCCACATATGCCATACCCTCCTTGAACACAGAACTGCCAATATTCACCAATGCACTGTCTACACTTAAACCTTGCGATTTATGGATTGTCACCGCATATGCCAAGCAAACAGGAAACTGCTTACGGCGAACATATAAGTCTTTTACAAGCAAAAATCTAGCAGAGCAACGACCAATTAGCTGTACTTCCTCAATGCCATCAAATTTAATTTTTAAAAATTCAATCCCATCTCTATTTCTGTATTTCACAAAATCAACAACATTACCCATTGATCCATTTACCAGACCTCTTTCAACATGTAAATTCCTTCTTAAAATTATACGGCAGTTCAAGCACACATTCAGAGTCTTTTCAAAACCTGCAGTTTTAGATATAGTCTTCTCTAATGAATCCAATTTTGATTTCAAATTCTCAGACAAAATAATTGTTGATCCCATATGCTCTACTCTGTCAATAGCTTCTAGTTTCACAATCTCCTGCTTTTCCAAATGCAACATTTTGTTGTTGAATTTGGCACATTCTGCAAGAGTTGGCATCAAACATATTCCGGATTTCTTCTCAGTAATTTTCTGAAAAATATTCTCAGGCACAACATCTTGTTCTGGATATAAATTTGACAGTAATCGTGCATGTAAAGCTTCTTTCCCATGCTCGGTCACTTTTCCAATTCTAACATCTTGTAGAATACTCTTGTAAACTTCATCCTTCGCCTGACGCATATTTTCATGCAGTTCAGCATAATTGAAGTTTAACCATATATTGACGTTGCCAATGCTCCCTAGGCACTTCCTGGTATCTTCATGCGTGAGCATTTTGAACACAGGTTGCCCTTTCACTGGTGTCAGCTGCAGAAGATCTCCGAAAACAATGATGTGTTTGCCACCAAATAACACATCATACTCTGTTTTGAGAACTTCTTGCATTCTCAAATGCACAAACGCAAGCATGACATTGGAAACCATGCTTACTTCGTCAATGATAAGAAGTTTCATTTTCCTCAAGATTCTTGAAACTTCAAAACAAGCATCTCCAGATAGCTTGTGATATTGTAATCTGTTGTCATGCTCCACTGGCAGCATCAGTAAACGATGTAAAGTAATCCCTTTAATGTTATGTGCTGCCAGTCCAGTTGGAGCGGTGACAACACAAGACAGCGATGACTCTGTCCTTTCCTGCAAATAGCATGAAATTGCTTTAATAAGGAAACTTTTTCCAGTTCCCGCTTCTCCACTCACGTACAGTCGGACAGGCTTCAACGACGTACATGAACACTCTTTCTTCTCATGACTTAATCCATGATCAATTTGCATGGTAACTTCGTCATATATTTTCCTCTGCTCAACGTTGAGTTGTCTTTCCAACTCTTCTAAGTTAACCGCATCCTCCTGAGCATGTGCCATGGCTCTTTCCACTTCATTCATAGCAGTGGCAGCTTCATTTTCGATAACAGGTCCTCCTAGTGGATCCTGACTCAATGAAGCAGAACTCTGACTGTCCTGAGAACTGTCTCTGGCAATCTCGGCTGCAATCGTTGCTTCCTGCTCAATTTCCGCATTCAACATTTCTACATATTTGGGAAAAGCAGGACATTGTATGGTCTCCTTGGCAGCATTGAAAGAGTCTTCGTAACAGAGGAAATCTCCAAGCAGTTCCTCTTCTGCACGCCAAGGCTTGAAAAGTTGCAAAAGTGCTAAATAGAAAAACTCCTTTTTTTCAGGAGATTCGCCACTCAATTTTCGATGGTTTACCAAGTGGCATTTTCTTTGCTTGACCAGACATCCCTCACTTCCTATTACAGCATACACTCCTTTCTCAGTATCTTCTTTGATGTTCCTCTTGAATATGTAATTTTGAAGAACCTCATACAGACAAACATTGTCAAGGTGTTTGCTTCGATTTGGATAATATGTATCCAACATGTTGGTCTTCAAAATGTCGGTACTGTTTGGCTCCTTTTCCGCCAAATACTCAATTTCCCGCACAGGTTTCAGAACTCGATTACGCGTTGCAGCAAGACCAAGACTCGCCCAAACGATACTCCTGGACTTGGCATAGAGACTTGCTGAAGACAACCGATCAGAGCATTCGTAAGCTCCGATTTCTCGATGCGACAACATCTTCAGACTGAAACTGTACAACTTCTTGCTGAGGCTCTTTTCATGTGAAATGTCCTCCCACATATCCTTCAATTCTGTCTTCTCTTTTTTGGTGATGTAAGATGCCACATACTGTCGTGTATTTCTATAGGTTCTGATTCGATCCCCCTATTCCTGACCCTATTCTGGTTAAACTTAATAGCTAGTTAACTAACAGTCAGCCCATGAGGCAAGAAAACCCCCATGATGCAGATACCGTTATCTGACGCAGTCACACTACGGCACAGGAACGTGTTATCTGATTAGGTCATAACGCTTGAGATCTAATTAGACAAGCGACATTCCTCCAGCCCCTGATAAGGCATACGACGTTCTCATAACAAATCAAACCTATGACAACCTGGATAATCCGTGCGGCCATTGTTTTGATTTCACAGAGAACTTTAGTAAAGAATGTGCTAACGAGCAAGTCGTATGACATCTTTATTGACGTACCTATGTCCATCCTTACGTCAATCCCGGCACCTTTAAGGTATAAATATTGCCGACCTTGCCCTATGCAAACACACGCGTGGTGACAAGACGGAGCAGCCATACTTGCCGAAGCCGAGAGCAGAAGCAGACCCCGCAGGCAGCAGCCCCGCCTTCCTGACGCGCTGAGAGACGCGCTGCTATCTCAAGCCGAGAGACCCAGCACCGGCGCTTCTGGGCAGCCCTCGCAGGCAGCCTGGAATATCGAGAGCAGAGAAAGAGATACCATTCCTCATTCATCCTAAATTCCAGGTACAGAACTGAATAACCCCTCCTAGAGAATTCTTTAGTTATTCACTTGGCAAAAACAAACTTAAACTAAACTGTAACTTTCTATTCCCGCCCACGCATTAGACTTAGGTCAGGTACACGGGGTAGGCGTATTTAGAAACACCAGTTGAGTACGTTTAGTCAAATGTATATGTGTATGTAAATATATTTTAATCATTTTAAACATCATATGGCTCAGAAACCATATCAATGTTTTTACAGTATTATTTTATACTATTGCTTCTAATGTATGCACTTTACTTAACTATAAGTATTGCAATAATATCGATCCATTTCTCTTGTACGAGAAAAGAGACTGATCAATAAATAACATCTTTTATTGAACACGCCCGTCTCTTCCTTTTCTCTACATTCTGATGAGACTAAGAATGCACGTACTGACTGAGTAAAATAATTGCCTTGTGCTCACACGACTCTCGAGATTGACTCTTGATTAGGGGAGAGCAAAGTTGTCATGTTCTATGGTTGTCAGAAACTAAATCCCTTCTTGTCTAATCAGGGGAGTTCATCCTTCCTTGAACATTCGAGAAAGTTTCTAGCGAACTCTGAGCTTAGCTGGCAAACCCAAAAATTAAGTCTAGTTTCGACAGTAGTAGACCTAGTTAACGTCTGGCCTAGGCCTTTACTGCTGTAGGTACTATTCCAATGCGCAGAGCCTATTGGGAAAATAGGAGCTACACTACATGGCGCCCAACGTGTTTGGAAAGGGCGATAAAACTAACGTAAGACATTTAGAGTAACTCAGTCGTGCTTTCTCACTCAGACCCCTTTTCCCAAATACTCCAAAGACGTCTGGAGTGGGTGAAAGGTTATAATATCCTCCAAAACCTCGCAGGAGGGAACTCCTATGTATGGTTCTTGGTCTAGTCAACGTTGAAGGATAAAACAGTTCCAAAATATTGTGCACCTAATCTCTGTTTCCATAAAGAAACCTGATCTGCAAACAAACATAATACCATCCTGTCTGTAAAATGGCAGAGAGTGATGATGAAAGAGAGGCAATTAGATTAGCTACTGAAATAGCAGATGCTGATGCTACCATGCAAACAGCAGACCCGGATATAATACTCATCCAGGTCGCCAAAAGGAGATCTATAACCTTAAAACTTATAGAAAATGGACTGACACCTAGAGGTGGCACAGTCATATTCGTAATTGAGGCACACGAATATCGGCAGACAGAGGTATACTATACATGGATACATTTTCCAGCAGCAAATGCTGTAACAAAGTACTTCCACTATTACAAAGTAGAGGAACCTCCTGAAACGTACACTCCTTTCGAGGAGGTGGAAGTACCACTCAAATTCCAAGAGCATTTGCTCTTATTTGATGGCGCCCTAATACATAACAATCACATTACAAGGCTCGGTCCTTTAGGAAGACCAGGAGCAACGTGGCCGGTCCTAGCCGGATACACACCACATCCAGACATCGAAAGAATGCCTGCAGCAGAGCTATTAATACAGCTAAAACAACTACTAAAAATTCATAGACAATTAGTTCAGTATGTAATGCGGACTTCAACAATTCAGCCAGCGATTAAAATTCCACAGCTGACCCCTCACCAGGGGAACACAAATAAAATCACACCACAGAACATCCAATCCTGCCTAGGTAAAGTTCCAGCTAAACGGGAACAAATACCATTCTGGTTGGCACAGAAAATTACCCAAATAGAGGCGGTGTTTCCTGACACCACCCCATTAGAAAAACACAGGATTCTGACTATATGTCTCCCAATGGGAATCGCACCACACATTGAGGACTGTGACACTTGGGGTACAGTCTTTGCTTCCATCTATACAAAAACGCACGGTGTTCCATCCATTTCGGTGATACCAGATGTGCTAAAACAAATTCAAGATGAATACGGTCCAGAACCTGCTTTAACTCTTGGTATGAAATTACTGAAAGACTTCAAGCAGGTCTCGGCTATATTACTAGCCAACATAAAGGGTGAAGCAGCAAACGTGGCGATCCGCCAGAGGTTAAAAGAGACAGATATAGCAGACCAACCAGCTGAAATTGCCAGAATCATAGAAAAATCCTATGAAGAACTAGGCAGAGATAGTCTAGGTGGAATACCAGTAAAACCGCAACTGACTACAAGTCCAGAAAAAATATTTTTTAATAATAATTCACCAAAAAAGAACTGGGATGGAAATAAACAATCCAATCCTAAAGAAAAGAAATTCCAGTCCAGAGGAAGGTCTCCTAGGCGAAGAGAGAAATCTCCGAACCCGAGACAAAGGTCACCTCAGAGTGAACCCTCTGGGAATAGATATAACCTTAGAAATAGGGATAATATTAAAAAACCTGATAGATATCAAGACATTGATACACGTCCGTCTCAATCTTTTCAGAATTCCTCGCAGAAATCGGAAAGAAGAGGACGATCAGAAGAGCACGCCAAGTCCAAAGACAAGGAACCTGCTCAACTGAAAAAGAAATCACAATTTCCAAAAAAGAAGGTAGCCAGTATCAAGGTAGTTAACAATGCCGAGAATACTGAGGACACAACTGAAAAACGGAGAATGGGCTCAGACAATGCTAGACAGCGCAGCAGAGGTGAGCATAGCTCGCAAAGTCCTTATGAATCATCTGGAGACAGTGGACACGAATGAATACCTTCAAGTGGAAACTGCAGATACCAGAGTTAGCAAGCCCCACAAAATATACGAGATAACATTACGTATAGAGGGAGATAAGACTAGGAAAATAAGGGGACTATTTTGGGATAACCTATCCAAGGGCTATGACATCCTTCTAGCTGAAAAAGACTGGCCACCAGAGTTTGTCAGGGAGTGCCCTCATGGCGAAGAAGTAATTATGCCTGCCTTCTCGAATCAAATACCGATTCATAAAAAATATACACTTGCTAGAAAGTGGGCAGTGGCCTTAGCACCTGCTTTATATAAAAATCATGTAGGATGGGATGAGGATTCTCCTCCTCACAAAGTCCAGTTAAAATCACAACCTACTGCACAAAGGCAGTACCCAATTAAGCAAGAAGCTAAAAAACAAGTAAATGAAATACTAGATCAGCTAGAATACCAAGGGGTGATTGAAACTTGCACCTCACAAATGAACAATCCTTTGTTTCCGGTCTCCAAACCAGACAATTCGTACCGTCTAGTTTTGGATTACCGACACCTTAACACATGTTGCAAAACTTTTGCAGTGCAAAACTCACACAGTGCTGCACTAATGAATAACATAGTGCGCAAAAAATACAAAACAACCTTGGACATCTCCAACGGATTCTTTTGTCAAAACATAGCACCAGAGAGCAGATATTTAACTGCATTTTCAGTAAATGGCACTCAAAAACAATTCTGTCGGTTAGCCCAGGGGTACAAGAACAGCCCGGGGGTATTCTCAGCGAGAGTAACAGAATTACTACAACTATATGATGATGAAGCATTATCTTATGTCGATGACATTTACTTAACAGATGATGACTTGGAGACTCACTTGAAAAGAGTGAACACCATAATACTTGGTTTCGCTGCAGAGGGTTACAAATTCAACTTCAAAAAGTCCAGAATTGCCCATCTGACGGTCCTATTCTTAGGATATGAGTTATCAAGTGAAGGCAAAAGCCTGGCAGACAATTTCCTAGAGAAATGTGCCGTAATCCAAGCTCCTAAAACACTAAAAAACCTACAGTCAATTCTAGGCTTCCTAAATTTCGGAAGAACTTACATTGCAAATTACGCAGAAAGGGTCAAACCCCTTTACGATCTAATTAAACCAGACTTTAAAAGATCCAGTTGGACTCAAGCACACACAGAAATTTTGAGATCCTTACAAACAGACATGCTAATTAAAACAAAATTAGAAACCCGTGATAATACACGCAACCTTGTGATCCGAGTCATCCCAGGGAAATGCGGATTCACATACCTGACCTCTAATGAGGGAGAAAAGGTACCAATTGCATTCAAATCACACTTGTACACTAAGGCTGAAATGAAATTTAGCCCAACGGAAAAAATTCTTACAGCAACACAGACAGCTATAGCAAAAGAACGAGCCCTGGCACAAGGTAAACGAATAATAATCGTGACACCAATACCAGCCTTAGAGGCGGTAACAAAGGCAAGCATTCCAAATGCTAAAGCACTCCATCCAAGATGGATACAATGGGCTAACTCTCTTGCTGCAACAGACGTGATGTACGAATTTGATCCTTATTTAAAAACACAAGAATTTCTCCAATATGAATTTGAATGTCCTCCGCCAACCGAAATTCTGCCTCTAGATGACTACGGCTGTATAATATATACAGACGGATCAGCACAACCCGCAGTAGGGGGTAAACAAGCTTACAGTGCTGCGTGCGCGATTGTTAAAGGTCGTTGGCACGAAGGGAAATTTAAACCAACCCTCACTAAAACACAATCCCTAGGAGATTGTACAGCTCAGCGAGCTGAATTACTAGCATTCAAGATGGCGCTTGAAAATACCGATCGAGAATTCCCCACGCTCATAGTGTGCGATTCGTATTATTGCGTTCAATCTTATAATGAATACTTGCAGATCTGGCTTCAGAATGGTTTCAAGGATGCGAAAGGTGGAACAATCAAGCATAAAATGCTCTGGGAACAAGTAGCTCTTTTACAAAAAGAACTACCAAAGACTCACGTGATACATACACTGAGTCATCAACGTGATGGCGTTCACGTTGCAGGGAATTCATTGGCTGATGAGGCCGCGAAGGCAGCTGTGCAAACGGCTTCCGTAGCTGCCGTCACCCGGTCAAAAACAAAAATAGACAGCGAAATATTACAAGCTGTCAGCGCTTCAGAAAAGGATTCGATAGAACCACTCCCTAAAGGCTTTCCAGTAAAATACTCATACATAACTGATACAAACAATGTTCCTTTTGCTCGAATCCCTGGAGTGGGGGATAGGGCAATTCCAAACATGGAACATAGGTTAGGACTGATAATAGCGGCACACGAAGGGCTTGCTTCTACCCATGCTGGCGTCTCAGCCACTGTATCATTATTAAAACAGAGATACTGGTGGCCACAAATGAGAAGACAAACAAGGAACTATGTTCTAGCATGTGAAATATGTCAAAAAATGAAAGTATCAACTGTGAGACGTCCAGCACAGACGCCCCTTCTAATCTCGGATAAACCATTAGCCTGTGTTTATCTAGACCACTGCGGTCCCTTACAAAGGGATGGTAACTATAAATATATCTTGGTCGCAGTGGACTCATGCACGAGATTCATATGGATGTGGCCCCAGCGAACGGCTGACGCCAGAACTGTTATAAAAGATTTGCGAGTCTTTATCGGCACATACGCAATTGGCATTCTGCATTCGGACAATGGTCCTGCTTTTAGCTCTCGGGCTTATAAGGAGGCCATGGTCAGCATGGGCGTGCAATTGCGGTACTCTTGTCCATTTCACCCTGAGGGGAACGGAATTGTTGAAAGAAAAAACCGTGACATAAAGCAATCTATAACGGCAAAGGTATTAGGTTCGGGAGCTGGGTGGGTCAAACATCTAATAAGTGTCCAACGTAGTCTTAATAACTTGCCAAGAAATTCTCTGAAGGGATTCAGTCCGTACGAATTATTATTCGGAACTAGGATGTTGATCTCTGACCTTGATAGTCAGACTTCAGTGGTAACAGAAAAAAGCTTTGATGTCAAAGACCGTTTGGCTATTTTGCAGGACTTAAACAAAACAAGAAAAGACCTGAGCAACATACAGTTGAAAGAACAGCCAACGACCACTGAAGAATCACCACCTGTCCCAGCAAGACCTGTCTGGATTCCAAAAGTCGGGGATCTAGTCAGGGAGAAGATCGCGGTAAAGAAGGAATTTGGGCCTTCTTACAGAAAAGCAGTTCCTGTATTGTCTGTCAACGGGACAAGATCAGTTGTACTACCGCCACTTGCTGGAAAAAAGGAGAACCGAGTTGTATCCATCGACCTGGTAAAACCACAACATGTGGCCGATAACCAACAGTAGGCCAAGTGGACTCCCAATAAGTAGCAGAACACCAAGGTTTGCTACCAGTACAGAGGTCCTATCAAAGAGGCTCATCACATTCGAAACGCCTACGGAAGAACAACAAGGACTATGCAACAATGCAATAGAACTTAGACCTCTGAAAACCCAAATAAAGACATTTAGCAGAGACACACCAATCTATACAGAAGTACCAAGTGAAAATGCGAGAAACAAAAATCCTGAACCAATTGGAACAATTGACAGAACTGCATCCGGTTACTTCATCAACTTCGATGATTCCTCTGACGGCTTCAGCGAACAAAAGACACAGCCATCATCAAAATCCTTTAAAGACAAAGCTAAGGAACTTTTGAAACAACTGAAAGAAACATATCTAGTTTCTCCATGGATTGAATTTTGGGTGGGTTTTGGTGCATTTATCCTCATACTTTGGCTCATCATGGTATTTACCTTGGGACGCTTCATTGAGGGAAAATATGCTAAAATGGACACAGCAAGTCAGAACATCAACTTGGTCCTCAAACCACACACATCTTCACACGTCGAGAAAAGAGAACTTTCTTCAGAACTTTCTTCAGCCAACTTCACAGCAATTCCAATACCTGGTGGGGTAGCCTGGGACAACACTGACTATGAAATTTATGGTCCGGTCGAGATCCACACCAAATCAAGATCTCCTTGAGTGACTTTGCAAAACCAAACTCATTTGCTGATGATTGGGACTTTGAAAGTATAAACAATATGATGTCTGACTTAGTAATGTCTGCTAAATTTACAAAACATGATTATTTGCAGGGTTCTACAAATTATGACAGCATGTACTGCTATAACCATTATGGTAACCATTACTTGCATAAATCTGCACAACCTAGAAATGTTTTAAATTTTAATCAATGGGAACATTGTGCTACACCTCCAAAAGGGAGCTCTAGAACCGTGTATGGCAAATATTCATATTTTTCAGGTTTTAACATAACTAATGCTGAAACATTTTATTACAAATTGTCAAACAAGACAGGGATGAAAACCATGATAACCAACACAAAATTGATATATTCAGATTCTTTCTTTGAAAAAATGAATACTTTTGGATTTGATTATTGGGACAAACATGTTGATTTGAAAAGTGTTTGGGGTACAAAAGAATGGCAAGTACAGGGTATAGAAGCTTTGTTTAGAGCCTGCATGATCCCAGAACAAATGATATTTTTAAATGACACCGTTCAACAAACCACCTGTCTTGGCTTAGCCAAAATCAAAGATTTAAATAACCTGTCTATTCCAAAGCCAACAATGTTTAGCAATAACTCTGAAACAGATGAAGAAATAGACATAAACCATATACTTAACCAAAACAGAACACATCTGATTGGAAACAATGGTTGATCTGGCCCACAGATACAAATAACTGTCAAGATAGATTCCTGAATAAAACACAGGGTTTCAAAATGAACAGGCCAGACCCTAGATATCCCCAAAGACATCACCCAGGGATAATAACAACCTACAGTGTGGGCAAATTATGCCTTCAATGGCTACAAACTTCCACACTGCCTGAAATTAAGCAACACCTAACTTTACTTACTGATGGTGCTGACTTGCGTGATTTCATAATGGGACCACGCAAACAGCGTCAAAAGCGTTTCATAGCAGCCTCTGTATATGCAGCATACAATGAGGCCTGGAAGGTTACTCAAATTGAAACAGCAGAAAGAATACGGGAAATTGACCGTATTCATTTGGAAAAATCACTTTCTGTAGTGGACAATGGGTTAATGACTCTGTCCTCCAGAATTTTTTCATTGGACAGCATTGTGTCTTCAGCAATCGATATATTATCGCAAGACTTACTGTTATTACAACATGGTCAGTCACAATTGCGTTCTATTGTACAGCTTGGCTGGACGTTACAAAATCTGCGTTCAGGCTATGTGCCTTGGCGTTTAATCAACACAACGTCACTATTTCAAATCTTTAACCTTACTGATAGACAAATCGGTATGGCTCAGAAGGGTGCTGATTATACAATCTTGAGCATTGAAAAACTAGAAAGATTACCGTTGACAATGTCAGAACGACCTGTCAGTGAATGGATAATCCACGGAATCATAAATATTCCAATCTCAACCTTCAGGTTTCAATACTGCCAAAAATATATACAGGCTGGCATGTACGAGAAATTGGGAAAGGGGTACCTTAAAACAACTTGGAACCTGCCCTATTCACATGCATGTGTCAGTAACAAAGGACAGAAAGTGTTTCTTAGTGGCAACAATTGTGCTATGTCACTAAGCGGCACGCTTCTGTGTAACGGTATTAGTTTGCACGGAGCCTGTGAAGGGAATTCATACAACCTTTCATGTCACCAGCAAGGCGCACCTGCAACTGAAATAGAACCATTCTTTCAAAGACTCTATAATGGGAGTTACATTCTTATTGTAGACCGCAGATGCTGTAGTCTTATGCCCGGGACTCCTTATCTCGTCACTACGACGGCGAAGGTCAAGTGCTGTGGACGTTCTTTGTTTCCCAGCTCCTTTCCAGACAGGGAGGCAAGGGCATGGCCCGGTTTGAAAATTACTTCTATTCGAATAGACACTTTAAGCAGAATGAAAACAGTGCTTCTTCAGACGCCTACAAGGCTCACGTCATCTAAAGAAACGTATGATCTACAAGTCGCAAGGACGACTGCAGAGATACATACATTATTATCAACTAATTCCCCCGTACATTTCGCGGAAATCCTGAGCGAAATCTTAAATATTTCTGATACCACTGGGGTCTCAAAGGTATTTAAGACAGTATTTTCGATGGCATTAACACCATTCAAAGCCATACTGGGTATTTTTCCAGACTTCGTCCATTCGATTTTTGGCGGACTTCCCCTGATCCTAGGACTAATTGCAGGAATCCTATTCCTAGTCCTTATTTTTCGTTATGGCAACCCATGTCACAGATCAAACTCTCGCGACAATGGAAGATACGATCCTAGCCATTGGATACCGGGACCGGATATCAAAAATCCTGGGACTATCCCGGCTTAGAGACCTAAACATGACTTGGTTTCTATCATTTCGACCAATGTGGCAAAGGTGTGTTTTACCTGTACTAAGGTGTCTGCTATGCGGAGAAGAATGCGTGTTAGACACCTGTCTGACGCTACAATCGGATGCGCCGGTGGATGCAGATACACTGTTGGTTCCTACCAAGGTTCACGCACTGTGCTGCCCTCAAAGGCTGCCAATTCTGATGACGGCATTCCTGGAATCTTCACCACTGCGATTGAAGAGTAGTGAAGTTCAAGATGAAAGCAGCATCGAACAGGTACGACCTTCTGTCAGCAATGCAAATCAGAATGTCAATGGAGACAATCATGCGCATGAATGCATGGTTACCCCTATTTCCGACTTAGAGGAACTTTCCCATGAAGCTGTTGACAGTTTTTTCGAAAGCCTGAATGATATGATGTTCTCTCCGGAACAGAAATAGAGACTTTTGAGTAAACTCGCACACGGCGTTCCCTGAATTCGGCCTTCAACTTTAAAAATAAAGTCACATGAACAATTACAATCCAGTTCACGGACAGCAACTTTTTTCAGCAAGCCCCTAAAATATTTTTCTATATATTTTTTCCCGGGACACTGATTTTCTGCTTAAAGTAAGAGACTATTCCTAGAGAACTAAGATTTCTATTTTAGATACTTTATAGACTTTATAGACTTTAGCTGCCCGCTGGTATGTTCGCAATAGATTTTATGTGATGAAATGGTTTCGACCTTTTTTCTGTATAGCCATATTAAGAGCCATTTCATGTGTATTTCTCATATACCAACAAGCAATAATGCATAACAATGCGTGTTTACTTTTGCATTTAATTCATAGCTTAAGTGCATACAATATATATGACTGCAATTTTTCAGTATATTTGAAAATTTCGAAATGCATTTATGTATTTTGGGGTGGTAAGGTATACACTATACTCTATATTATGTTGTACTATGTTATACTATGCATAGATTAGTAGATATGACCATAGTTAGCGTGGAGTGGGTGTCGTGTATTTCTATAGGTTCTGATTCGATCCCCCTATTCCTGACCCTATTCTGGTTAAACTTACTAGCTAGTTAACTAACAGTCAGCCCATGAGGCAAGAAAACCCCCATGATGCAGATACCGTTATCTGACGCAGTCACACTACGGCACAGGAACGTGTTATCTGATTAGGTCATAACGCTTGAGATCTAATTAGACAAGCGACATTCCTCCAGCCCCTGATAAGGCATACGACGTTCTCATAACAAATCAAACCTATGACAACCTGGATAATCCGTGCGGCCATTGTTTTGATTTCACAGAGAACTTTAGTAAAGAATGTGCTAACGAGCAAGTCGTATGACATCTTTATTGACGTACCTATGTCCATCCTTACGTCAATCCCGGCACCTTTAAGGTATAAATATTGCCGACCTTGCCCTATGCAAACACACGCGTGGTGACAAGACGGAGCAGCCATACTTGCCGAAGCCGAGAGCAGAAGCAGACCCCGCAGGCAGCAGCCCCGCCTTCCTGACGCGCTGAGAGACGCGCTGCTATCTCAAGCCGAGAGACCCAGCACCGGCGCTTCTGGGCAGCCCTCGCAGGCAGCCTGGAATATCGAGAGCAGAGAAAGAGATACCATTCCTCATTCATCCTAAATTCCAGGTACAGAACTGAATAACCCCTCCTAGAGAATTCTTTAGTTATTCACTTGGCAAAAACAAACTTAAACTAAACTGTAACTTTCTATTCCCGCCCACGCATTAGACTTAGGTCAGGTACACGGGGTAGGCGTATTTAGAAACACCAGTTGAGTACGTTTAGTCAAATGTATATGTGTATGTAAATATATTTTAATCATTTTAAACATCATATGGCTCAGAAACCATATCAATGTTTTTACAGTATTATTTTATACTATTGCTTCTAATGTATGCACTTTACTTAACTATAAGTATTGCAATAATATCGATCCATTTCTCTTGTACGAGAAAAGAGACTGATCAATAAATAACATCTTTTATTGAACACGCCCGTCTCTTCCTTTTCTCTACATTCTGATGAGACTAAGAATGCACGTACTGACTGAGTAAAATAATTGCCTTGTGCTCACACGACTCTCGAGATTGACTCTTGATTAGGGGAGAGCAAAGTTGTCATGTTCTATGGTTGTCAGAAACTAAATCCCTTCTTGTCTAATCAGGGGAGTTCATCCTTCCTTGAACATTCGAGAAAGTTTCTAGCGAACTCTGAGCTTAGCTGGCAAACCCAAAAATTAAGTCTAGTTTCGACAGTAGTAGACCTAGTTAACGTCTGGCCTAGGCCTTTACTGCTGTAGGTACTATTCCAATGCGCAGAGCCTATTGGGAAAATAGGAGCTACACTACAATACCGAGCCACAGCCATACAGTTATCAGCCACAAACTGTATATCCATGTTAGCATTCCACATGGACAAAATCACCGGGTTGTAGTCGTTGATGTACTTGGACTCTTTGTTCCTCTTCAAATTGTATGTGTTTTTAGGTGATTTCTTCATCACATTATGTCGCAGCGAAGACATCAAACTGTTTACTCTTCCTTTAGAAATCACCGGTCGTGGAAAGCCGAAACGACATTTGGTGTAGAACTTGTCCTTGTTTCGGAATTTACGACGACAGTACTTTCCACATCGATGGCTTTGGAAACGTAGAACTTTTTCTCTTAGGCTTTTCTTCTCCTTTACGTTTGGAACAGCACACGTAGAATACTGTTGTATGAAACTCATCACTGACTCTTCTGGATCCGTTCTAAATTTAGGTGCATCCTTGATCCACAGCAGCATATGTATATGAGGAGCACCTCTTGCTTGGTACTCCTTTCTCCAGAAGAAATCCAACACCTCTCCAAGAGGTGGATTCTTCTTATTCATGATGAAAGACATCATAGCTTCAAATCTATGATTGAAGTACCTGCATACATTGACTGGATCCAAAGAGCACAGTTCTCCGGGTGTCTTGAATTCGATGTTTTCGATGTTTGCATTTGCCTCTCGTAGAAATTCAAGTAAGTCTTCCCAGCCATACTCGGCACAGCTCAGAGTGAGGAACCATGTGGGAGTTCCTAAGTTCCTCAGCATACATTTTAAATCACCATGACGACGGTACCAGTACTCATTAGTACCACGCTGACACGCCATGAGATTAATCAGGTGAGAATCCAAAATACTGTCTTGGACATTGACTTTATCCATAAAGTCACTTGCCGACATGTTTTGCATGTGTATACCACTTTTCAAGATGTGGTTCACTGCATATGACAGTCCAGACAGATCGCTTTCAAACAGGAGATGAAACAAATAGGGAATGCATTGTCGAAACCTAGCATCTCCTGCATACAATCGCAAAGTCCGGTATTCAGAAGCAGGAACTTGATGAGGTCGCTCATCATATCTTCCTCCCTGACCTGTTGGAAAAAGCTGTGGGAAACACCGAGCTTCCAAACTTTGCTCCCAAACACTAATGGGACTCCCTTTGGCTTGTTTAATTTGAAACAACTCAATAGCATTCCCCATGACTTCCTTGGAATGCAAAGGATGAACACTATAATGTTCATATATTTCTTCACTAGTACAGGGTTCTACTTTCTCAATTTGACCAGCACACAAATCGCTATCCTCTTCCTCACTTACTTCCTCTTCTGCAACATATACATTTTTATAGTATTTATTATTTTTTTTCAAATACAATGTTGCCTTTTTGACTTTCCTAACATCCACTAAATCTTGCCATATTTTCTTATTCTTTGTCGGAACCCCATTAACTAAGATAACCAGAGGTTCCTCTTCCACTTTTTCTACTCCAATTGTGTTAATGTTTTTCTTCAAATCTAGAGGCAAATAAACAACTCTTCCCTTTAATCCTCTCTGTAAATCTGATGGAGGCAATTTCCCTGTCTTTGGCTCCATTCTTACAATAGCCTGAAAGGGATGGATACTTTGAATCAAAATAGATTCATAAGTATTTAAATCCTTCAATTCAGAAGGAATCTCAACCAATTCCAGATTATTATGAACTGCTCTAGCAGGCATCTGGTTTTGATTTAATTTGTTACAACAATAAGTACACACACGTTGATCCAATCCCAAATCAAAACAATTTTCTACCATCAAGTATGTTGTAAAATCCTTCCATTCACTATTATTTTCCCTTTCACTTTTTGCATATAAATCCACTAACTTAGTCTGATTCTTATAATAAGTGCGTCGACAACACACACAAGTGAAATTTGGCCTCTCACTTGATTTCACCTCAAAGGTTGCAATTTCCCTCTGGAAATTATCTGTACTGGAAACCTGTACACTATCTTCCACATTACTCTCTTCTTCTTGGTCAATTTCAACATTCTCCTCTTTACTTCCAAAGTAACAAAACTCAATTTCTTCACATATATTCTTCACATCTATTTCAGAACCATGCAAAAGAGCAGCGCATAATTGTTTAAGCATAATTGCTGGACTCTTAGCATAATACAACATTCTAAGTAATTTCCTCACTTTATTATGATGCACTGCTAGCATCCTGAAATGATGAAAAACACTCTGGCATACTCTCCTGGAAAGACAAGCCAGTGAATGCCCATGCAAACCTGTCACTTCTCTCACTCTGCAAGGATCTAATTCTTGCAACAACTTCATTTTCTGCTTCAAACTTTTCTTATTAAATGACCGTATAAAATCACAAAGCAAATTGATGGAATCCTGTCGTACACTGCAAATACTACTACACTTCCAGGTGTACACAGGACCCTTAGGACGTCTTCCTAAAACCTCATTACCTAACACCTCTTCTATCTCTGTTGTCACAAGTTTTTCTTTTTCAACTGGACAAGCATCTTTCACTTCATAAGCTCGACCACTGGTGTCAACTGCATGCACCAAATCATTATCCTGGAAATAACTCTCCTCATTAAAAAATGCCTCAGAGCTTGAACTATGCATCCATTCTCCAGAAAAAACTTCACAAAAATTACTACGATTAACTATTCTCTTCCATCTACTATTTCTTTTGAAATCATAAATTGCCTTGTTTACCTTCCTAATTCTATTGATTATCAAAATAAATAACTTACGTTTAATTTCAAATGCCTGATCAATGACTTTCTCAACTATTTTTTTTCTCTTATAAAAAACCACTTTCTGTTCACCTTTCTTTAATATTTTTTAACAAATTGCCAATTATCCTGTTGCGGAACATTCGTTTACGAATGTCCCTAAACTGTTGTTTCCTTCTACTATCATGCACAGAGTTATCTCTTGCTCTAGCAGTAACATTTTTCATTGGCCTTTCCTTTCCGTTTGAATTGCTTCTCCTTTTCTGGACTGAAACATTTTCTGTAGTAATATTTTTTTTACTACAGATATTTCTTATGAATGTTTTTGTACTCTTACCCGGTGCTTTCTTGGTGACTTGACAAATATTTTTGTTAGAGGACTGCTGCTTTTTTTCATTAACCTGCTGTCTTTGACGTTTTGCAGCCTTTCTCAGTCTTTCTTTGGTTGGCATGCTGAAATCTTCAAATGATCTGCAGTTGAATCTGTGGTAAAATATAATAGAAAATGTTATTAACCACTATTACCCAACAGTAAATTAATAACAGTCATCAAAAACTTAACACACTACTTAACATTTTTACATAGAAGATTTTTTAGTGCTTGGCAAATTTAGATTACAGAAATAGCAGAAAAGAAATGGAATTTATATTCATTTTACCTGTGCTGCTTTATATGTGAATCTGATCTAATTTTATGAGCATATTTTAATATTTTATTGAAGACACTACACATAACCTGTTTTTGAAGGTGTCTTTATTTTTAAATTAAACGGTTTACATTTTTACTTTTTATTTGTTATACATTTTTTAAATAAATGTTTATAGTTCCATAGGCTCAAGCACGTCAGCTTCCCATCCTATGTCATACAATTCTGACAAATCTGCATCCTCATCACGTTCTTCTTCATCCTCAGGATTTAAATCATCCAAGGGATCAACATCCACTGATGTTTCAATTACGAGTTCAATGATGAGGTCGAAATCAACTGATTGCTGATTGTCGCTCATGTTGATGTTGTCTTTATCTTTAAAGAAAGATAACAACAATGAGATGTTGCAGAGTAAGAGACAAATCTCAGAGATTATAATAGTAAAATTGTTTAACAAGAGTAACATTTTGCAGCTATTATTTAGCCATGTCCAGCGATGCTGAGGAGGCGAAGCCTATGTCCAATTTTTCAGTGAACAGGACTCATCTCTTCTTAACCTTGGATAAGCCTCACCGACTCTGTGTCCCCTGCACATACTTAAATGTAAAGGGGCAGATTGATGTTAACTAGCACATCCCCAGGAATGCACCAGTTAACGTGCACCGCTGCTCTGCCACCCATGGTGTGCCGAATTTACAATCAGATAGGACAAAGCTGCGTCAAAACCCTGCGCCTGGTTGAAGCAGGCATACGTCTTGACGCACGTAGGCTGAAATCTAAAGCAACAACTAAGTGTCGTGTGCAGAAGTTGCAAAAAAGAAAAAATGGCGTTTAAACCGGTAATGAGCCCATGCTAACTTAACACGGTGTAAAGATATCCAGGATCTACATCAGTTTGGGGTTCACAAACCTGGCAGGTACAAGGCACTGAGGCTTTGCACCGTGCATGTCTCATCCCGAATCATATGTTGTTTCTGAATGAAACAATTTCCCAGACCACATGCTTTGGATTGGCTACTTCTAAAAAATTAAACACCCCTACTATCCCGGAGTTAGAGGAATATGATGGTTGGAGTAATTTTACTCGGTTGTCCATTAGTGATTTACAGGCCCTACTCCGTAATTCTTCCTTTAACATTTCCAGTATAAATCCAAAAGGTTGGCTGCTTTGGCAACGTAGTTCAGATTCTTGCAATTTGCTTGAACCCTTCAAACTCTGAAAAATGGTAAAGTTCCCTGGGGATACATGAACGTTTCTTCTTTATTTGCCCCATTCAATTTGACTAACAAACAACGCTTGCTGTCAATGCGTGATGCTTCCTTTTCAATGTTACATATTGAAAGGTTAGAATCTTTGCCTTTTTCAGTGGCAGAGGCCAATGCTGCAACGTGCCTTATCCACGGTTTAATAACGCTGCGTTTTGCTTTATATAAGTTTTCAAATTGTATGAAATATGTACCAATAGGTCGTTATGAACCTTTAGGTAGTGGTTTTCTTCATGAGGTCTGGTCGCTTCCATACACATACAGATGTTTCAAAGATGACCAAGAAGTTTATCTGAATGGAGAGGAATGCACTGAGACGCCAGATCATTCACTAATGTGTAGGCACATACAGTTACACGGTTCATACAACTAAGACCGACCAAATATGGCTTGCGTGTTGCAAGGCACGCCAGTTCCTGCTATCATCCCCACGTTCAAGTTGTTGGAAAAAGGTAGTTATTTGATGCTCAATAATGAAGATTGTTGTGGGTTAATTACAAGTATTCCTTTTATCGTAACAGTAAGTGAACGGGTTATTTGCTGCAGAAATGTTCTATTTCCTCCCACACATGAACATAGGGAGTTTTCAATCTGGCCACAAATACCAACCTTGGGTGCAGATTTCAACGGCATGGCAAGAATAAGGGCTCTTTTGTCTCAGAGAGAGGTGGCCTTGAGTTCGGCCCGTGAAACTTTCGTGCTTCACATAGCGAACACCCGTACAGAGGTGCAGGCCCTTTTAAATACTGATTCGCCTTTGCATTTCACCGAGATGGTTCGGACTATCTTTAACGCGTCCTCCACAAAGGACCTGGCACATTTTTTTAAAGTTGTTAGCAGTGGTCTCGTGACTTCATTTGAGAAAATCTTTGGAGTCATCCCTGCTTTCTTTCATTCTATTTTTTCCACTTTGTTTGGTGGATTCCCAGTTTTACTTGCATTAGCAGCGGGCGCTCTTGTGGTTTTTTACATTTTTAAATATGGATGTCCTTCCTGTGCAAGGTCCCGCCCTGCAGCTGCTGACGCTGTTCCGCAATCGCATGCTTGAATATTATGGCACAATGCCGTTGGCGATATTAAGCACGGCATATGGATTATCTTTTCGATTCTCCTACTTCACCTGTGTCCAGCCTGTATTTCACTGCCTAACCTGTGATTTCGATTGGGCCATTGATTTGTGTCTCTGCGGACCGGTTTCTCCTGACGTCGACTTTAATCAGCTGATGAGTCCTATCATTACTCACGAGTTGGTTTGTCCTGGCGAAAGGATTATGGCTGTGGCATTGATGCATGGACTAGTTGGTCCCTGGAATTTACTGGCGGCAACACAGTCTTTCTTGGAACAGAGCTTTCTTGAAAACCCACCGAGCTGTCCTCTGATGGTGATAGAGGATCCGGTGCTGGGAGAGCACGTATGTTCTTTTCCGCTTTTAAGTTGGATGGCTGAACTGTTTTCGGATGAAGACGGTGACTTCCTATTGGAGGCTGTTGCAGCTTATTTTGCATACACAGTTATGTCATAGACCTTTTTCATGTTTGATATGCTGAGTACTAGCATTTCATTGACAATTCATTTACTTATTTGTCAAGTTTTTATTATTTAGCTTGCCTATTGGCTTAAGCCTCGATAAAGTAGTTGGCTGTTTTATTTTTTTTTAGCATTAAATTTTGCTAGTTTTTAATGTTTTACCTTGTGGACCGTGCACATATAAAGTTGCAATCTGCTCTCATGAAATGGCACTTCTATTATCTTATTCAGTTCGTTTCCGGATCATGGGGGGGTGTCATGTAGATCCTGGATATCTTTACACCGTGTTAAGTTAGCATGGGCTCATTACCGGTTTAAACGCCATTTTTCCTTTTTTGCAACTTCTGCACACGACACTTAGTTGTTGCTTTAGCTTTCAACCTAGTAGTTCATCGTGGTTTACATGACAATAATATGTTATTGCTCTACTATCTGCTTTGCTTGTTAAACTATATCTGTACAGCGAGTGCTGAAGTTTCAAGAACAACACGATACAGAATTGTTATGAGGTCTGATCTCCACGACTTCATAGTCATAACATAAGTGCAGCTTCTGCCAATTCTGGGCATGAGGCGCGTTTTATATTGCTTTGCCGAACACACATACACAACACTTGATGCGGTTCACATGAAGAGAGAGCTGGTGTATGCTGATGTGATTCCTTCAAATCTAGGACACTAAGGTATGGGCCCGCCCTAAACCAACCCAAAGAGACCTTCTTAACAAATAATATAATATGTGTATTAGGGAGGGTGAAATATAAGTGTTGCTAACTCTTATTCATTTACAGCATGTTAACATACTGTCACCATTCGCTTTTGATGTACTAGTAACTATGCTGGTAATTTTGCTACTGATAATATGTGTACTTGTATTATCTAAGATACTACGCCTGAGAAGACGGCATTAGTAAATAAACATTTCAAATGCACATGTGTTCTTCTTAACTCCATGTTCTCGTTTGTAATGAATATATAACGACGGAGTGTTCATGAGTTCCACGTATCCTCAGGTACTGTAAGTTTATGTTCTGAATTGTCTAAAGATTGGGAGTTTGTTATATCCAATGTGACACTGTACCTAGCTTGTTAGGGGTTTTTTGGGTACTAAGGTCAGTTTTGGGGCACCCTAATTCGCCGAGGTTCCAATCCTCTGTGCTTAGTTCTGTGTGAGAACAGAAACCCTACGACAGGGGCACCCCTGAGCCTTGCTGGAGCTTCATCACACTTGCGATACAACTCCAGCAATGCGCCACCTTTACGGCACAGATGCGTCACGCATCTGTGGTGTTTTTGCCCCATGGTGCGCCGCATTGTAAATGCAGCACACCATGGGTGTCGGAACAGCGACGCAGGATGACTGGCACATCCCTGGTGATGCGCCAGTCATCATAAATCTATCCCTAAGCTTCTTATCTTGTTAGAGATGAACCGCCATATGTATCATCAAAGTTTTTTGCATTTCCTAAATAGCGAACTTTAAGGAATAAATAGCGATTCTTTACCATTCCTAATTTGCGATGAGCAAATTGCTAATTGCAAATTACCCATTCATTTCCATGGAGCAGGAGACCCATAGGAATGAAGGTGCAATTTGCGATTAGCAATTAGCTCATCGCAAATTTGGAATTTTTTCGAGGGTGCAGGGGTCTCTCAAGAACACCCTGCTGCACCCCTGAAAAAGAAATTTGGAGGCATATGGCGCACATAAATTTTAAAAACATTCCTTTACCTCAAAAACGATTTTCAACTCATAATTTGAAAACACTGCCCACGGGGAAATGACTTAAAATGTCCTCAAGACACATGAAAGTGTTTTTTAAAGCCTTTGCAACTTTTTTGGGTCACTTTTAACATGGCTATGTAACTCAAACAGTCAAAATTTAAATTTACCATGCACAGGTGGGAGCATATTTACAAGGAATTTGCTCCACGGGGAAAGGTCTTTTAATTTAATATTGGAAAAATAACTTCAGAGACACTGAAATGCCTTATAAAGAAGCATACACCATTATGTCCTTGTCATAAATTTTAAAAGCATTCCTTTTCCCCAAAAACGATTTTCAAGTCATAATTTAAAAACACTCCACATGGGGAAATCACTTAAAATGTCCTTAAGACACATGAAAGCGTTTTTTGATTGCCTTTGCAGCATGCTTGGGTCACTTTTAACACGGCTATGTAACGCAAACATTCAAAATCTAAATTTGCCATGCACAGGTGGGAGCATATTTACAAGCAATTTGCTCCACAGGGAAAGGTCTTACATTAAAATGGAAAAAATAACATCAGAGACACTCAATTGCCTTATAAAGAAGCATACACCATTATGTCCTTGTCATAAATATTAAAACCATTCCTTTTCCTCAAAAACATTTTACAAGTCATAATTTGAAAACACTCCACAGCTCCTATGCACATAAAAACCCTGTCAGTACTAATACTTCACATTTTCTCCAATTACAATTTCTCAAAGAAACAAAATCTATTTGTAAAACACTTGACACAAAGCAACATTTGAAAAACACAACTTTCTTCATAATTTTCTCCTTAAAGCACACTATTCTGTATCTAAATTAAAGAAATCTTTTCTCACCTAAGCAAATACTTTGAGTTTCAAAACAGTCTCAGAAACACACCAATTTGTCTTCAGCAGAGCAAAAGGTATGCACTCCAGAGTCTGCAGCTATCAAAAGCACAGAAATGCTGTAATTCTTCACACATATCTCTCATGTCACCCAATCAAAACTCTTCCCTCACTTTTTTTCAAATTAAAACCCTTCCCCCCCTCTGCCCTCTCTGCTTTTTTTGAATAGCAACCACCTCTTGGAAGACCTCTGGTGTTTGCAAGTTCACACAACAATGTTGCAATTGAACTCTGAACTCTCAGTGCACCTGCATATCCAGTGCATTCTTTCATTTAATGATTTTTTCTTCACCACTCAAAATACATCTTTCAAAGAACTCATCCATGCACCCTAACTTTCTGTTTTCAGTAATCAAAATCCACCAATCACTCTTACTGCTTCATTAACACAGACACTCCACAGTTTTTTTCATTTTACACTCTTATTTTTTCAACTGCCATTTCATTGCCACACTTCATCTGACTGCAGGAGAACCTTCTCTCACCATGTTTTCTGTCTGATTGTTGGACATAGTTACATCTATTGGGCTCAGAGGTATGCTGAGAACAGGAATTTACCTAACCTCAATTTACAAGATGTGGAAATTAAGTGGTTTGGCCACAGAGGATTAAAATGTCACCAATTGATACCATTGGTGAAAACCTTTATGCATTTGCCAAAACCTGACCTGTTAATTGTGCACTGTGGAGGTAATGATTTGGGCACTTTGACTGGGGTAGGTCTGGAAATGCTTTTAAAGGACACCTTTGAGCAATTGATGGCACTTTTTCCTCAGACTGCCTTGGTATATTCAAATATATGCCAAAGACAGAAATGGAGGTGGTCGAACCAATTTTGTCCACAAATTGAGAAGTCGAGGAAGCATGTAAACAAATCTGTTTCAGCTTACATGAGAGACCATGGAATGGGCTCCTTGTACAACAATAACTTGCGTTACTACATGCAAGATATCTACAGAGGAGATGGAGTTCACTTCTCAGATGAGGGCAACAGAATTTTCATTCTGAATTTAAGAATGTGCATTGGTACCTACTTATAAGTACCTAAATGTACCATAAACCCAAAAGCTCTTCTCAGAGCTACCCTACATCTGATCACTCACAATTATTATTTTACTCTAACTTTTTTCACTAATTTTCAACAAAGTACGCTCCCCAGAACGCTTCCCGGTTCGCGAACCGGACGCTCCCCACGCAAAAAAACTAAAATTTTTTTTTTTTTTTTTGCCCTGCGGGGGCCTTTTAAAGCCTCCACATCAAACCTAGGGGGTCAGGGAGGATCTACTATGCCCCCTTATGGTCATTTGCCCCTTCGCTTTGGCCTCCTCTTGTCTCTCGATCCTACCGAGAGACAAGATGGCGGCCGCTACGGACTGTTTGGAATGTTTACAGACGCCGGAGAACCAATCAGCTTCGCAAAGCTCCGTAACGCGAAAAGTACGCGAAGCGGAGCGCTGTTACAGATATATATCTTTTTTTGAACGTTAATTTCTCAAAATCCACTGGAGCACATATATTGAGACGTAGCAAAGGCACATCGGGCTACCAGTCCCTACAATTTTGCCAAGTTTCGTGCAAATCCATTCAGCCGTTCGATTATTATTATTTTATTTTTTTGTTGCCCCGCGGGGCCCTTTTAAAACCTCCACATCAAACCTAGGGGGTCAGGGAGGATCTACTATGCCCCCTTATGGTCATTTGCCCCTTCGCTTTGGCCTCCTCTTGTCTCTCGATCCTACCGAGAGACAAGATGGCGGCCGCTACGGACTGTTTGGAATGTTTACAGACGCCGGAGAACCAATCAGCTTCGCTTCACAAAGCTCCGTAACGCGAAAAGTACGCGAACTGGAGCGCTGCCCGGTCCGCTGTTACAGATATATATCTTTTTTTGAACGTTAATTTCTCAAAATCCACTGGAGCACATATATTGAGACCTAGCAAAGGCACATCGGGCTACCAGTCCCTACAATTTTGCCAAGTTTCGTGCAAATCCATTCAGCCGTTCGGGCTAAAAGTGAGGCCAACCGCCCTATGGAAAACTCAATGTTAAAAACACGTTTTGGGACCCCCCTTTTTTCTCGGCCCCCCCTTGACGAAACCCCCCCAAATTTTCAGGGGCTGCTCAGAAACAAAATGTTCCATTTTCCTGAAAATTTCAGCCAATTCCGTCCACAAACGCCAAAGTTATTAGACATAGAATTTTCAAAAATCCCATAGAGAAAAAATCCTAACTATATATACCTACTGGCGACCGCCAGTAGGTAATATATATATATATATATATATATATATGCTTTTTTAGCACTTTAAATTGGCATCTTTTTGCACATTTCACACCAGTTTGCACAAGGAATTATGAATTTTTAGCATATAATTTTGCACATATACAGTTTAACACATGGCCAGATATGGGATTTATCATATGACACAATTTAATCAATTCAATATGACTACTATCGGATGCATTCCGTGGATTTATCCAGTTACACATATTCTAAAGAGGGATATATTTATTTATCCATTTGTTTCAAAAGAGCCCGCTAATTTTTGCACATATTTATTATCTATTTATGTGTACAGAGTATGCGACATTTAAAAGTATAATAATGAATGCATAAAGGTTTGTTTGCATGTAAATACAAAATGTAGTCTTTTTTCTCTGACTATGGCCATGTGATCTGTGATGGTGGACAAGGGGGTGGTCACTTTAGAAATAAAAGCAATAACTGCGTATAACCCAGACTACACGTGAACAAGGGCATGTGGCTCGAAACACGTTGTGTGAGGTTGAATAAAAACAAACATCTTGCCTGATGTCCTGTGTGGTCTGTGCCTCCTTCTTCGCCGCCAACGCCGCTGTGTGGGGATCGGAAGTCTGATATGTGTATATATGTATACATATGACATGTGTGTCTATATATAATATGTATGTATAATATATATATATATATATATATATATATATATATATATATGTACGCTCCGGTTTTCCACGACTTGCGGAGCACTCTTCAACGGGTGCGGAAAGCGGTCGTAGACACCGCTAAATATGCAAGCTCCAAAATCCTTGGTGTAGAAAGGAATCCGCACTCACGGGGAATCTTTTTTAAAGGTTGTTTATTTAACCCACAAGCAACAGACGCGTTCGCGTTTTGGCAAAGTGCCTTCTTCTATGTCAATAGCCTTTTGAAATCGACATGTTTTTAAACAGTTTCATTTCCAACACAATAGAGAAAGGACTATCACGCTTCTCTTTATGCAGCGCCATTTTCAAGTGTTACATACTTCTATACAATGCATAGCTACGATAATTATTTGTGTACAATTACACTTACTATTCAGCTCTAATCTTAAATCACTAAGTGGGTAAAATTAAGATTGACGTTTGCGAATCAACTACTCATTTTCTCATTCTAAGATAATATACACATGCAAATCAAAGTATACAAAATTTCCAAAATTTTCATGAAGTTCCTATTCATAATTTCATAATTCAACATTTAACTTGATTACATTATGGCATGTTACAAAACCAACAGTTCAGGTAAGAGGCTTACTTAAAAGACTAGACAATGATTGGATCTCTTGATCCCCTTTACATTTTACATTTCTATGTCCAACCAACTTTCTACAAATTTATACAGTTCTCATAATCCTATGTGAACAGTCAGTTCCTCCCCACTATTTAATCCTCCAGGAGTTTTTGTATGGAGGTCTATTATATATCATGATTCGAGCCTCCGTAGTCTCTTTAGTCTGTCCCCTCCTCGAATATTCAGAGTAACATGGTCTAAACCAAAGCATTGCAGCTGATTTCTATCACTTCCATGATGTTCCGCGAAATGTCGCGCCACTGGGTAAGATTGATCTAACTTATAGATTGCCCTCATGTGTTCCAGTACTCTTATTTTTAATTGATGTACTCTACTACCTATGTACCGCAGCCCACAAGGGCAGACCAGGCTGTATACTACATAGGGCGTGCTGCATGTGATAAATTTGTTTATGCGCTTTGACATTCCTGTGTCTTGTATGTTGTATGTTAAAAGCCTTTTGCTGTATAAACAGGCTTTACATCGACTACAGGGATAAAAACCTGACATCTCTTTGAGGGTACCCGTCTTAGTCAGTGTCTTTTCCAGATGACTTCTCACCAACTTATCACGTATCGATCTTGCTTTTTTAAAAGTTACTAGTGGGAAGTTCGGGATATCCTCTCCTATTACACTGTCCATTTTTAGAATGTGCCAATTCTTTCTAAGCATGGATTTCAAACAATTGGCCTCTGCAGAATAAGGTGTAATTAAGCGGAATTTTCCGTTGTCTTTCTTATCAGCCTTTTTATCTGCTAACAGTGTTTCTCTTGGTATGGCTCTAACTTTGCATAGTGTTGTGTTCAAAGTGTTAGGATTATATCCTCGTACTATGAACCTGTCTAAGCTTTCTGATTCGGCTACCTCGAAATCTTGATCACGTGTGCAGTTCCTCTTATACCTAAGAAGTTCACCATACGATATGCTTTGCACTAATTTCTGAGGATGACTGCTTGTCGCAAAGAGAATGGAGTTCCCTGCTGTTGATTTTCGATACAGGGCTGTTTCTACCTTGCCCTCATCAATAAACACTCTCAGGTCCAGGTAGTCCACTGCCACTGGACTAACCGTACCCGAGAAGTGCAGATTGATGTCATTCCTATTGAGCTGATTGATGTATTTGAGGGCTGTATCTTCTGTGCCCTGCCAAACAATGAACAAGTCGTCGATGTATCTATACCATTCGACAACTGTCCCACTAGATGTTTCATCCTGGTAGGTTCTGGGCACCTGCTCCTCCCACGACCCTAAGAACAAATTTGCATAGCTGGGGGCAAAGCAGGTGCCCATCGCCGTACCGGAAAGTTGTTTGTAGTATTGTTCCTCAAATAGGAAGATGTTGCGCGTCAGGCAAAATTCTAAAAATTCTACCAGCATCAGGTTGTGTTGTGCATACCTAAGCTGTCTCTTGTTTAAGTAGAATTTTGTAGCCTCCACGTGCACAATTTAGTACAGCACAACTACAGACAAACCATGGCCAAAATGATACACACCAACAAGGAGCACACGTCACACAACCCGCCAACATCACACCATTGAACAAGCATAGAAGTGAAAACCATACTGCCTGAAAGGGAGAAGGGTGGACCAAAGCATACACATAGGAAGCAGAGTACACCTACATCCAACACAATGTTGTCCAAAGACAAACACTCGCACAATCAAGCACAGGACACAAATACACTTGCCTGTGGCGGATAAACGTCCATAAGCGTCAGTACGAAGCAGGCACATGAGAACGCATAAGTATAAACCCACAGTCCGGATGGGGTAGCAATTCACGTATGGCAGGCAGCCAGAGAGTTTGTGACACACACATTGGCATAGAAATGAAGACACAACACATTTGGAGACAAGTGAAAATGTGGAAACTTTATAAAAAAAAGTGTGTGTCAGTACTGTGAGAAATTGGCCTGGCATATGATGTTCACTATTCTAGTGGGCACCTTGCACCAGTCCAAACAACCCTTATTGATGGTAGGTTTAGACAACCTTTATAGAAAGCTATCCTAGTGGTAGCTGTGGACAGCAGCTTTCAGGCTAAGTCTTGAAGGAATGTAAAGCAGCTTGTTTTATCAGTCTATAATCTCTTGAATGATCAAATGAAAGAGCACCACACCAGGTATATATATATATATATATATATATATATATATATATATATATATATATATATATATGTATATATATATATATATATATATATATATAAAATATGTCTTTATTTTAAACACAACCCCTCAAGTCTCTTTATGAGGCTAGAGGCAAAAGTACAATACAAGAACTTAAATAGCACACAGTAAATTAACACAGTATACGTTTTGCCCTAGAGGCCTCACAAACCATATACTAAGAAAGTGGTATAAGAATCACGTGAGGGATAGAAGTTAGGCCTAGGGCCTGTAGAACCGCTGGGGCAACCAAGAACCACCCAAGGTAGGGACACAGGAGACCTACGGGGGACGCGTGCAGTGTCTAAACACCGCCGCAAATCACCATTGACTTCTATGGCGAAAGTTAAAGTTACAAAGTTACAGTTTATGGACACTTAGGAGTGAACTATGGTAAAACCCTTTCAGTACTGGACACTTTGAGAGTCAAGACCCATGGGAGCACAAAAGTACTCGTGTTACCTCACCCAGGGAAGCCCGGTGCATAGGTGTCTTTTCGTGTCGGGCTTCATCATCTAATCCAATAGAGAGCTGCAAAGAAGTGCTGCAGGCGTCCAGGAGAAGAGTGTCCGGATGGATCCAAGGGTATATCGGAGATCTGAAGAACTTGAAATCAGAGGGGACAGAGCCTGGGTCACTAGCCAGTGACCAGGATGGCAACAAGAAGATGCCAGCCAATGTTGGGTGCTTTACGGTGAAGTAGTTGAAGCTTGACTCTTCAGCCACGAGGTCCAGGAGGTGTCGATGACAACCAGAAGCTGGATTTGAGATATCCCCTGTCGGCTGTCGAGTGCTGCAGTATGGGTATCCGGATTGGACCCAACAAGCCTTGTCAATAGCAACCCAAACAAGATGACAAGATTGGCTTCGATGCAGACTAGCAAAGTCTGAGAGACTCAACCTTTGGAGGGCAGTCAGGGCACATCTGGAGCAACCAGAGAAGCCCTAGAAACAAAGTAGATTCCTTTGTGGGGACCCACTAGCCAACATACCAGGGATCGTGAAGGCGCCTTGAGCTGAAATGCTGAATGTGGGCCCACGGAACACTCGTGGAGTGTAGGCCCACAATCCTCAATGCAAAACGTCCTCAGGGCTTGGACTACAAGTAGCAAAATGCATAACTTCTGGAAAGCTTGGAAAGTTGATGCACTAGCAAATGTGCAGGATGTCCAGGATTTCAGGTCCCACGTCTCTCGTGATAGCTACAGGTCTCAGCTTCCCTGGGGACTCGTGTCAGCCTTGGAGATGTCTGGAAGTCCATGTCCTGTGTTGCAGATTCTTCTGGATCTGGCGGGGGCCTCAAAAATGCAGACCAGCAAGATGCTTCTTTGGTGCCTGTTTGAACAGGGGAGTCACTACTTGACCCCAAGGGAGATTTCTTCCGTCTTCCAGTCGATATGGAATGTCGAAGGTCCAAGATTTCTGTTTCAGAGTTTCATCCAGGGTAATCAAAAGTCCTAGTGACTGGGTCCCTATACTTATACCAAGTTTAGGGATTGGACTAACTCTAGGGCCCCACCTATGGGAGGTCCTGGGGAGGGGGAGGTTACACCCCTTCAACTTTGTCCAGTATCATGCCAGAGCTGGGGCTGAGTGCCCCAGCAACCGGTTTGAACTAGGAAATGCATGGGACACCTTGTGTGCCCCAGGCAGTGTCTGAAAAGCATTCACTGAATGCAACCCACCCTGCCCCAATACACTAAAGCCTGTCTGGGCAGGTGCTGGGACCTCCCTGGACAGGAAACCTATTGTCCAGGCCTCCCCTGCTGGAGTTTCGTCCAGCAGCAGGAGGTCAGATCCGTGTCTGTGCCAGCAGCATCCATTTTGTAATGCTGAGGCTCCTTTTAACATTTACCGGGTAAGTAAGTGTGTACATGTCTTCTCCCTCTAGAAGGGTGGAATCCTACCCCCGCTGCCAGAACTGGCGGGGGGGGGGGGATTCCAAAGTGTTTGACACCAAACACGACATGTTTTGATAAAGCCATTCCAAAGTTAACATTAACCGCAAGTATATGGTATGGCTATATCATAGAACAGCTATAAAGAAGGGATTCAGAAAGCTGCTGTGGGGCTCAGCTCATGCTAGGGCACCCTCTCACACAAAACCAAGCACTCTGCCTTTAGGATTGTCAAAGCCTGCCATGGGAATGACTTATAGGTCAGCCGTGGTCGGCAGTAAGAGTTTCTGCAGGGCGGTGACGTGGGGAGGGGGAGGGGCAGGGTGGGGGGTAGTAATGTATGGATTACGGAGTTTAACAGGTAAGTAAACATATAAATGAATAAAACAAATTTCGTTGCGTGCACTGCATCACCAAATGCGATGCAGTGCGCGCAACAAAATTAGTATTATTTATTTATTTATATGTTTACTTACTTGTTAAAATCCGTAATCCATACATTACTACCCCCCACCCTGCCCCTCCCCACGTCACCGCCCTGCACACACACATATATATATATATATATATATATATATATATATATATATATACATATATATATATATGTATATATATATATATATATATATATATATATATATATATATATATATAGATATAGATAGATAGATAGATATAGGTATACTATATCTAAGTAAGGGGTGCTTACCCCACCTTACCCAGGCTAGAAGTGCAGACCTGTGGTGTCATTTTGTAAGGCTTCCCAGGGGTGGCATAATACATGCTTCAGTCCCTGGTAGGCCTCTGGGGTATCTATGTCCTTGGTACCTAAGGTACCATATACTAGGGACTCACAAGGGTAACCAAGTAACCAATCTGGAGTGTACCTAATGTACAGGTAACCAATTTAGAGAGAGAACAGCTAGGCTGTGGTCCTGATTAGCAGGGCCACAGCCAGACTAAAGTCGAAAAACCAGTGAAACACAGCAAAAAGTGAGGGTAACCATAGGAAGCAGACCCTACTCTCCTACAAGTACGGCCAAGAGTAGTGCCACGATATGCAGACAAATGCAGCAGCGTGCCTCAATAAGGAACGTAGGAAAACGTCCATGTTCACCTCTGGGTGTCCATCACCAACACACGTCAGTGTCAAGCAGGGTTGATTGTCCAGCCTCGGACATGAGTAGACGGCAATGCAGCCATGTCCACTGTGGTCTTGGGACATGTGACCAGATGTGGAACGTGCAATGATGCGGCGGGACACGTGCAATGTGGCACATCAAGTCGTGGTTGAAGGTACCTTGTCACACATCCATGAACGCGAGTGCAGCTGCGTAAGCCACTATCACTAATGAGTGATGGTTGGCCACAATATTTGAAATGTCGTCGACGTAATCCATCAGCTGACCGGGACAGATGTGCTGACTCCAACCACTGTACCCAATGTGCACCAAAGCAGAATCGGGAAGTGGGTGAATTTCCTCACTCCATATACGACACGTGCAATCTCCCAGGCCCAGTTCCCAACATGCATACCATAGACGGGCATCACCATGACACTCCTGGTCATGGGCCAACAGGTGGTGCACACACCTGTTGTAATCCATGTGAGCTAGCCACCTGTTGGAGAGGCACACATCCATGCACCACTCGGATAGGCACGTGCGACATTGCAATGCAGGTTGAATGCAGGTGACATCCACAATGCCGAAGCTCAGCCAGTAAGTGATCTGGAGTACTGCCAAAGGCAGCGCACCCAGGACATGCAGCAGACATGCAAGGTATAGGTGAACGTGAATGGAGTCGACCATGTGTTCGGGATGCCCTGCCATTGTGTGAGTGGCTCTGCTTGTAGCAGCACTCGCTTGCTCTGTGCCAGTCTTGTGGATGAAATGGTACAGCTTGGTGCAATGAGCCGGGTCTTTGTGCAATGGGTGCAGGGCTGGGGTGTGGTGGGAGTACGTGTGAAGGCCATTTCACGCACGCTAACTACGACAAAGGACTTTTGAGTGAGGGATGTGTACTTGTTGTTCTCAAATCGGGCAGTGCGTAGTGTGGGAGACGGATGCAAATAATATCATATGTGTCGGGGGGCTGGCCACTTGCAAGTTCCTTCTACGAGCAGCAGATGTACTAGCGCAAGATAGCTCAGACAAAGAACCTTTCATCCCCACAGTAACTTCTCCAGTTGCATTCATACAGGATGTGTACAAAGGCCGGTTGTGTGTGTTGTGTGATTTCCGCAACCCTGGTCATCATGGATGAGATGCCTAGCACGTGGCACATGGGCGGGTTCACTGTGTGTTACATTGCCAAACAGCTGCTCCTCCCTCCCACAAGCCACCACACTTTTGTGCGGTGCGCTGTTGTATCCCGTGCACTCCTACGGCACACCATTGTAATGCCTATTTATTTGCACATGTCCTGCGGCATTCCAACTACACTGTGACACTGCAGTTTGGAGGTGGTGCATGCCACTTTACAACATCGAGTGCTGTGGCCCTTGTGGTGGCCACACCAGAACACAGAGACACACTTATTGCACTTCCTGCACATGAACATGTCCGAGACAACCTGTTCCCCTTGTCGGATAGGCACACCCCTGTGCTGACCTGTGTACACCGAACCAGCACATGCCGCTTGTGCATACAAGAGGATGTGTGTGTAGCTACATGTCCAGGCTCACTTCCAACGCTGAGGTGACATGGTAACGTCCGCTGAAGACAGCACACTGTGATGTTGCAGGGTCCGTGCCCATCATGCTAGCACAATGACCGCACGGACACACTTGCTCAGATGCAGGTTCGGGGGGCATTGGCAGTCCTGGGGTTGTTGCGATGAGTGTTGTGGCCCTCATGGGTATCCGTGTATCATGCTCATTGACTCTATGGCACCTGTGGGTGTTCTGGTGTGGCTCTTGTCTGTGTTCTCTTTCATGCTGGAGGTAGTCGTTCAGGTTAACACCAGCAGAAAGCAGGTGTAAAATTCCTGGTGCTAAAGCGGCTTATCGCCGGAATTTGTTTTGCCTTTCGTTGTGAAAGTTGTGATGTGGTTTTTTCATGTACCGAAAAATAAACGAACTGGGCAGAGTATCCCATCAAGATCCAGCACCTGACTCACTATTCCCAATCAATATAAATACAATGAGATTTCTGCATTGATTTTGTGTGTACACTGTAAATGCACCCACTACCACGGTGCAATTTAATACAGGATTTTAGTATTTAGAATAAATTGCAATGGTGCACCTCGTGTCTTTTTGCATCTCATCTGTATCTCATTATCAGCACTTTAATGCAACTAAAGTTGAGATAAATCTAGCAAACTATTCAGAAGCTGGTGCCTACTGCAGATATCACCAATATTCCAGCGATAACTGCCCCAAAATTGAACACCATGGTGGACACCACCAAATAACAGTAATAAGAACCTGAAAGAGTCACACAGCACTTAAGAAACAACCAAAAACTTTATTGAATTCTTTTTTCAAACTTTCTTTTTCCGTTAACGTAGATATAGAGGATAAACTACATTTAATAAACTCAACACAAAACAACAAGTCGGAAGACTCCTGTAGGGACCATGAATGTCGATGACACAGCCTGGAAAATAAAGCACAAAATAAGGATGTGTGTAATGCGAATATCAAAGGAGTGAGACACAGAGAAAGAAAGAAGGAAAAGAAAGACAGAGAGAAAAAGAGAGGGAAGGAAAGGAAGGGAGTGAGAAAGGGAGAAGGGAGAGATAGTGAGAGAGATAGAAGGAAAGGAAGGAAGAGAGTGAGAGAGTGAAGAGAGGGCAGTGAGAGAGAGAGAGACACTGCCGCCCCTGCGCATCCATGACCAAATAATTACCTGCTGCACCGGAGTGTCTACCAGTGGACACTCTACGTGCCCGTGAAACCTCAAGGACCCGGTTCCACCACCATGGCTTGGTACACATTATGTGGTCCCGCTCCGCGGCCCAGTAGATCTCACACATGTCGCTGAGTCCTGAGTCATCAATGGCGGAGACCACATCAGCTTCTGGTGCAGGTAACCCTGTGCAGTACAAGTCAGCGCCACGTGGTGGTAGGCTGCTGACAGCCATACAACTTAGGGTGCGACTAACCCTGTGCAACTCAAGTCCGCACCACGTGGTGGTAGACCCCTGACGGCCACATCAGCTCGGGTGGTACTAACCCTGTGCAACTCAGATGCATAGTCCGGGCAGGCCGTACTGCTAACAATGTCTGTTGCCTACTGGACTGCATCATCTGCAATCGCGACTTGATCTCATTTGTGAACCTTGCTATCCACAGTGTATATCGAAGGCAGTAGATTGTACAGAAATAAGTTCACGGTGCTGTCCCGCTGGGGGCCTGTGTGGCAGAAGCCAGCGATCGGCTAAGGAGGCTGGCGGTAACATCGGCAGCCTCGTGGCAGGGTGAATGGTGCCACCTTGGCAGACGCTTTGGCCTTACCACAAGTGAACCACGCCCAGAGCTCCGGCCTATTTATTCACACTCCTACGCTGACGTGGCGTACGTCGGACCAGCCCACTGCAGTTACGCTTATGCTTACAGCGGGAGGGACACAGCTACATGACTGAGATCTTCCCTAGTGTTTGACGTAAGATGGTTGGTTCCACTGTCCACAATACTACAAGCACCAGTAGTATTTGTGCACTTGGAGAGGTGTGTGTTGTGAATACTGAGATGTGTCCAGCACATAACCGCTATACTTTGCATTGTGTGCATTGTTATTCTTGGGTAAATTGCTTCCTTCACATATAGTTTGTTCACACCTGTCCCAATATTCAGCTATTGTGTGGCTGAGGGGCCATGCTGTTTTTGGGAAGTTCGTTGTCTTGTTCTGCGCTGCCTCAGTGGTAGAGGGAGGGGGGTTCTGGGGCTGGTGCTGGGTTTTGTGGCGTTCTTGGGTGTTTGAGCTGCTTGATCAGTAGGTCTGTGACATGTGTTGGACTTCAGATATGGTCTGGGCTCCCTTTCATACTGTGTGTAGTTGTTTAATATTTTAAAAACAAGAAGACATTATATAGGTTAAATATTAAATAAACAAATTACAAAAACTATTTTTAGGATATTAAAGTTACAAAATATACATTTTTTTTCAAAATGACTGATAAAAACATAGGTTTTTAAAAACTTTATAATTAGAAATTAGTATTTAAATAACCTTTGAATTTGTGCAACTTCGCACTACGTGAACTGCACGTAGCAAAGTGCAAACATGCATAGCGTAGCGTAGTGCAGCGGTCATTTTTTGCTTGCTCGCGGTCCTCAACGTCAAGTTGGCGACCGCGAGCAAGCAAAATGACATCCTCGCGAGACTTTTTCCTTGTTCGCGATCAGCAACATCAAGTTGCCGATCGCGAGCATGGAAAATAAACCTCCCGGCGAGATTCTCAACGCGGAGAGATCAGGTTTCTCATTGCGAGTGGTCGCACATGCTTGCGACCGCTCGCGATGAGAAACTACCAGTCCGCGTTGAGAAAGCTGCAGCTCGAGTAAAAATCTACTCGAGCGGCAGAAAAGTACAGCTCGCACTGTGCAAGATGCCGTTTTCAATGATTGCACAGTGCCGGATGTTTGTCCGCACTGTGCAATCATTGAAAAAAACATATTGCACAGTGCGAACATGCTACTACGCAGTTTGCGTAGTGCTACACGTAGCTCGCGTAGTGCTTAGTGCACTTTGCGTAGCTAAGCGTAGCCCTACTTCACGAATTACGCCCACCCCTAGAAAAAAACATAGGATTGAGGCATGTTATAGTTAGTTGGACATTTCACTCATACAAAACCATAGGAATTCCCCTGTTATAGTTAGTTCAGCTAACTATAACTTGCGCCCCCGCAATGCACTGCTGATGATGTCACATATTACATCATTCATGACATGGTCAGTGACATCACTGATGACATCTCAAATGACATCACTAATGACTTCACTGATGACATCATCCACGTGACAATATGATGCACATCCTAATATAACCTTTGATACACCCCCTGTGAAATACATTTCAAAACCGAGACACCAAAACCATTTACTACAAACGCACTCACTAATTCCAAGGTCTACAGACACATGCACTCATTCACCCATACAACCCATTCATAGATGTAGTCAGTGATCAATACAACACTATAATATGCACTCATACAGCTATACAGACACTGACACACCACCATTCATCTTACTCACTCATGCACTCATCGTAGTCAGGCATGGAAAGAATGAATCATAGTTCCATTTACTCACCTACACAGTTATTTACACCCCACCTCATTTATTCATACAGATATTAACGCATGCTTATTCTCTTATATAATCACTAATACAAGTATGCACTCATCCATACAGCCACTCTCACAATCAATGACTCTTACATATAGGGCCCGATTCACAGAACTAACTTAAGACAAAATCCTAAACTTACTACCATTTTGGTATTCACAGAAGGCACTTACTAATTTTAGTATTCACAGAAGGCACTTGCTCACTTCGGTATAGGAGTCCTAACTTTAGGACGCCTAAATGCCTTCTGTGAACACCGAATGTCTTAAAGTTAGGATTTTTCTCAGTGTAGGAGTAGTAAAGTTAGGAATCTTAACTTTACTACTCCTAAACTGAGAAAAATCCTAACTTTAAGACTTTCGGTATTCACAGAAGGCATTTAGGAGTCCTAAAGTTAGGAGTCCTAACTTTACTACTCCTAAACTGAGAAAAATCCTAACTTTAAGCCATCGACATGTAGTTCCCCTTGGGGTCAGATAAGGGAACATCAGTCAGGTCTACCCGTCCCTTCATCTCTTCTTCTGTCCGAAAAAGGCAATCATGTATGTCTCTTTCCTCACTCTCAGAAGGGAGGGGTACTAACGTGGCAGGGTTCAGAGTGGCATATATTTTTCTCGTAATATGCGGGGCAAAAATAGTTAGCTCATAACTAGTCAGATGTGCACTGGTAAGGTACTGTGTCTTGGTCTTATTCAACAGGGTGTCCACAGCATGAGGCACCATGACTGTGAGGTCAGTGTCAAGTACGAACCGAGCTGATTGCCTTATAGAGATAGCCACAGCAGTGACCGCCCTTAGACAGCTCGGGAGGAGCAAGTGAAGCAGAAACATAAGCAAATGGTTGTTGCTTACCTCCAAAGGCCTGTGTTAAAACAGAGAGCGCACAACCAGCCACCTTTTGTACAAGCAACACAAACGGCTTCCCATAATCAGGCGTGCCAAGCACAGGAGCAGAGCAAAGTGTAACGTTTAATTGTTCAAAAGACTGCTGACATTCAGGCGTCCAAGGCAGAGGCTCATGCACATCTTTAGTGGTTAATATAAGTAAAGGCATTGTTAGTAATGAATAAATAGGGATCCAATGGTGACCGTAGGAAGTGATCCCAATAAAAGCACACATATCCCTGAGTTTTAGGGATAAGCATTTTAACAATGGCGCTAATGAGCTCAGGGGTCAAACTCCTACCCTCCTTCAACAGTAGGTGACCTAAATAGGTGACCTCTTGTCGACAGTATTGAAATTTAGAAAGGGACACTTTATGTCCATGGTGAGCCAAAGGGAGCAACAACTTTACCATACTGTTTTTGCATCTCTGTTCATTGTCAGAAGTTATTAGTATATCATCCATATATTGGAGCAATACATTACCTGTGGAAAGTGTAAGACAGTCCAATTGGGCTTTCAAGGCTTGGCTATACATTATAGGGCTCTCAGTACAGCCCTGAGGAGCGTGACAGAATCTAAACTTCTACCTGCTAGGGTAAAACCGAACAAATGTCAGCTATCAGGATGAATCGGGATACTGAAGAACGCATTTTTCAAATCAATGACAGAGAAGAATTTGGCAGAGGAAGGAATCATTGTGAGAAGGGCAGTAATGTCAGGGACCACCAGGAACTGAGGGACCACTATTTTATTAACTGTGCGCAAAGCAATTACAAAGCGATAAACATCCAGGTGGTCATCAGGGGAATCTGAAGATGCCTGTTTCAGAATAGGAAGAATAGGACTGTTACACACATTCTCTGCTGTCTCCTCAACTATGCCCGACTCAATCAGATCTTGTATAATTCGCAACAAAGCTCACTCCCCCACTTGAGGAGCTTTGTACTGCGGAATCCTGGGCAAATTGGCGTTGTCCTTAACTTTAATGGAAATGGGGGGAATTTGCAATAGTCCTACATCCGTTTCACCTGCTGTCCACAAAGTGGGTGGCACAGCCTTAAACTCAGCAAGAAGGTGTGCATCTTTGGACAGGCACTGCTTAGAGCTCATCACATTCAGTCCCATCGTCATGTAAACACTTTCCGGAGAGCAAAAAATTGCAGCATGCAACTTCTTTAATAAATCTAGGCCCATTACATTTTCTCCACAATTGGATGTCAATAGGAATTGTGAATCCACAGTAAAAGGATCGATAGTCAAGGCAAAAGGTTTGGAAATGGAGCTTACAACCTGACTGGATGAAAATCCTACTGAAACATTATTTTGGCCAGACAGAGCTGCCCCAGGGACCAGCGGACAAGAAACAGAGCTATTCATTGCACCTGTAGCCGCCAAGAATATTTCTTAACTGAGCCTTGCAAATCCACAGTGACACAAGGACCGCCTGATCTACAGCTACCTGGACTGGTCCCTCACCCTGCCCCTTGCTGTCCTAGCTGTGGGACACCTCATCCAGATCATAGTTGTGGTGGTAATACTGTCTCTCTTGAGGGTAATCAAAGTAATTCTGGTTTGTGCGACCCTACGATGTCCTATCCTCCCAAATCCTATCTTGGTCACTTTCTTCATGACTCCGTCCACGAGAACCTCGTCCACTGGGGGCCAAAACTTTCTGCAATAAATCCGGACACTAGCTACACCAGTGCCCCTCCCACTTCCAATACGCACACTGATTCGGCCCTACTGGCGCAGCACTCTTGCTAGTACAAGCAAGCTGCTGGGCTGGACCAGCACCATGTCCCCTTCCACTTCCCCTTAACACCTGCTGTAACAAAGCCTTCAGCTTCAACTCCTTGTGCTTCTTCTCTACCTTTTCCTTTTCCTTGTTCTCCCTAATACTGTGCCATACTCGATATAACAGAGGGGGAGGATGTTGTCCAAGTGCTCTCCAAGCCTGCAAACGAGCTGCTATCTCAGGAAGCATGTTCATCACAAATCTATTAAGAAACAATTGAACACCCCCATCCATCGACAAGTCCTGTCCGCTAAAATTCCAAAAGACACCCTCAAACCGGGTGAAGAAGTCTGACACACTTTCATCTTTCTTCTGACTACATGACGTTAACTTGTCCCAATCTACCCTCCTCGGTGGAATGAAAGAGTGCATATATGTAATAATCCAGCCAGGCAAATCTAGTATCTCGGCCATAGGCTTTTCCCCAGGTTTCCTTTCCTTATCCCATTCTTTAATCTGATCCCAGGTACCACCCAATTCCACGACGTGGTCCTGTGTGTGCACCTGCCTCCAAATGATGACAGGCATCAACAGACGAAAGAAAATTTCAATGTCCGCAAGCGTCATTACAGTTGAAGAAGCTGCCTCAGTCAATTCCTTATAATATGCAGTTGGATTTTTGCTAGGGTCAGGCAACTGAGTCTTAAGGGACAAAACCTCACTCCTTTTCCACGGAGTGTAGACCCATTGTTTTTGGAAACTGGCCTCTACTCTCTGTCTAATAACAGTATTCTGCTGATCCCGCAGCTCCGGAAGTTCAGGGTGCTATATGGTGTGAACTTCCCTCCTCGGAAACTGGGACACTGTCTTCGGGGTCTTCTCAAACAGCCTACCTCGATAAATTACCAATGTTGCAGCATTACCAAAAACCTCCTCATGCGCCATACCAGCAGCATACACATTGTTCCTGATATAAATAATCTGAGGCACTACAGCATTAAAGCACTGTTCCAACAATCCAATCAGTGTAGCCGACATGTGCTTAAGGGTATGTTGCTGTACAAATGGCTCATCATTTCTCATCATATTCACACATCTTCCGTACTATAGATGGGGTGACGAGCTCACTGAGCTGCCTGATTGGCTACCGCCTTTCTCTCTTCATCTCTCACATCTAATCATATCAATATCTATCCAAGTCGCTCCCTAGCAGTTGCCCAGTCCCTGTCCCCTGATCCCCATACACGTGTCCCACTACCCAGTACGGTCAGGGAATGAAGGACAAGGGAAGGAGTAGTGACAGAAGGAACAGGCACTAAAGTTGTCAATGGCTGGGTTGTGGGTATGAGGGCAGGGGCGAGGAGTGACGCTGACACAATAGGCGTAGCAGGGAGATTAACAGTTATCGTAGGCACAGAAAGGCAAAGCCACAGAAATGGCAGGAAGCGCAATGGCCAAAGCAGCTGGGTCAGTAACAGAAGAAACAGAAGCAACAGAAGCAGAAGAGACAGACGACTGGGATTGCGGTACAGCAGGGTATATTCTCTGCAGGGCATATGGAGGCGGAGGTTGGGTGTCTAACAACTCCTCCACAAATGTATCATTTTCTTCTCAAACCACATAAGACTTTTCACATTGCAATCGAAACCTCCTATCGGCACACTCTATCCCCTTCTCAGTCTTCTGTTTATCATACGCAAAAGCTTTCTGAGTCACTGCCTGCATCCTTCCATTTCTGACCTCCTTTTCTGCTTTCATTCGTCTCTGTTTAGCTTCCGTTTGCCAAGTTCTAAGGGAATCAAACATCGACTGCCTACTTCTCTTCGCAAACAATTTATCCTGCAGGAAACTATGCTTTTGTTCATCAAAAGTGCCTGTCAGTGGCCTCTGCAACTCAGCATTGTCCCTCGTATATTTGTGCCTTAATTTACTAAACATAATAGGGCCAAGGCCATGTTTCACATACATCTCAAAGTTCGGCGTGCTTTCTGGAGGCGCAGGCTGACTCTCGTCCAATCGAGCATCAGCAGAACAACAACGACAACTAACATAGCAGAATGTACTCAAACAGGGCATTTTTCCAAACAAAATCTTCAATATTTAAGCTGAGCAGATATTTCCAAATATCTTACCAAAGTTGTTCCTTATACCTCACCAAATCCAAATCAAAGTGGTACCATGTTCCTAAAGAACCCAAGCAGATTCAAGCGCTCTTCCAAAAATGATCCTCAGACCATACCAAACACAAACCAAAGTGGCGCCATAGCCACAAAACAAAACCAACGCAAACTCACCTGGTGCACACAGGTCAAACAAAGTTATTCTCCACTTCCGACTCTTCGATCTAAACAGTCAGATCCAAGGATTTTGCTTTTCAGGACCCCAGTCGGGATGACTGCTGGGCAATTCAGGGTACGGTCAGACAGATGGGGCAGCTGCGAGTACTAAACTCTTTCATGCAGGGTCCCCAGTTTGCCCATCTGACCTGACGTGACCCCGTCCTCCCTACCCGCCGGCGTGCGAGGATGGGTCACTCAATGAAGTTCCTGTTCGGGCGCCAACTGAAGGAAGTGACCCGATTAGGGCCACCCGGGTTATTCAAGACCACCTCTCAGCCTTCCATACAAATGAAGAGTCAGTCAGACAGTAGAGAATACAAACCAAAGTTACTTATTAGTCATACCCTTGAGCGGAGTCCAATCTGACCAGCCTCCTTAGAATGCTGTAGAGGGACTGACCCCCTCAACATGGTAACACAAGATATGCATTTCCAACCCCAGTCTGGGCGCTGATGAACAAAGGAGGTACAGAAAGACAAGCTACCATCCTGAGACCGGGCACATGCTATCTTAATTTCAAGGTTACTTTGCCTGTGCCGTCTCTCTGAGAGTGGGAGCAGGGCTACCTACTGAGAAAGGCATGCAAAAACAGAATGATGTAGTCATTAGTGCAGTGAAGCTCAACCTTGAATAATAAAGAGAAACAATCGAGGCTGCTTTCTGCTGAGGCATACAGTATGGACAGAAGCTTACTTTTGATCATAGTACAAAATGGCGGCTGAATACAAAATGATGCCGCAAATGCTACCTTAACTCGAACAATGTAGATGGAGTCGGCTGGACGCATTCTCAGTCCAACAGAGGGTCTCAAAGTTGCCCATCTGACCTGACGTGACCCCGTCCTCCCTACCCGCCGGCGTGCGAGGATGGGTCACTCAATGAAGTTCCTGTTCGGGCGCCAACTGAAGGAAGTGACCCGATTAGGGCCACCCGGGTTATTCAAGACCACCTCTCAGCCTTCCATACAAATGAAGAGTCAGTCAGACAGTAGAGAATACAAACCAAAGTTACTTATTAGTCATACCCTTGAGCGGAGTCCAATCTGACCAGCCTCCTTAGAATGCTGTAGAGGGACTGACCCCCTCAACATGGTAACACAATATATGCATTTCCAACCCCAGTCTGGGCGCTGATGAACAAAGGAGGTACAGAAAGACAAGCTACCATCCTGAGACCGGGCACATGCTATCTTAATTTCAAGGTTACTTTGCCTGTGCCGTCTCTCTGAGAGTGGGAGCAGGGCTACCTACTGAGAAAGGCATGAAAAAACAGAATGATGTAGTCATTAGTGCAGTGAAGCTCAACCTTGAATAATAAAGAGAAACAATCGAGGCTGCTTTCTGCTGAGGCATACAGTATGGACAGAAGCTTACTTTTGATCATAGTACAAAATGGCGGCTGAATACAAAATGATGCCGCAAATGCTACCTTAACTCGAACAATGTAGATGGAGTCGGCTGGACGCATTCTCAGTCCAACAGAGGGTCTCAAAGTTGCTTCCTTTGTTGGAGATATCTTTAGAGTAATTCTGGTGGCTCCTCCTGAACTGGAGATTAAGCTAGAGCATGCCCACTGTGTCGGTTTGAATAGGCCTGTCCAGACTCCCCATGCCAATATCCTCACGTGTTGACTTTCACTTAAAAGAGTACATCCTCAAAAAGGCCAGAGATTGTCATCCAGTGCAGCACCAGGGACATCAACCCACTCTACACCAAGACCTCTCCACCTCCATGCTTCAAAAAAGGAGGGTGTTTCGGCGGATCATGGCTCACCTCTGCTCCATCGGAGTTTCTTACTCATGCGGATACTCCTTCTGGGTAATCTTTTGCTTATACGGGAAGATACACCAGGTCCACCCACTGAAGGAGGCCCCCCAATTGATGGACATCACAGCAGATTCCCCATAGAATTCCTGTCCACCTGCTGGGATGGGCAGGTATCCGGGAGCCCACAAATGGAAGACGGTGAGTCGCGCTGTGACTCCACCCAGAGACGATAGACAGAGAACTTCAACTGGTTATGGCTTCCTTTAGTGATGACACTGCCGAACCAGCACAGATAGATTCATGTTACTCTAACCAGCTTCTGGCTCTTAGCAGCTTTTGACTCTATCTGGTACCCTTCTTTCTAATTTCTGCGGGGGTGGTGGGCCTGGGTGGGGAGGGTGGCTGGACGGGATGTTGGTGACCTCTTTCAACACCTTCTCATTAGTCCCACCACCCATGTTTATTTCACCATTTCACCTGTTTGTTGTATTTATTTGGGTCTGTTGGGCCTTCCCCCACTCCTGGGTTTCCCCGGGGAAATTCCTTTACCGCCTTACCGCTCAGCTATTGGCTTCATGCAGTCCACCCGCTGGCTTTGAATAAAAATTCATCCCACTCCCCCAAACAGCACGCTCTAATAGGTCTACTTTGTAACCCACGCGATGACACCAACTCTCAAAATGATCATACTAAATGTGAAAGGACTGACCAACTCCATCAAAAGATGTGCCATCCTTTCTTACCTCTAGCATTTCAGTGCCCAAATTTGTCTTCTCCAAGAGACTCATCTACTTCCTGGCGACACCCACAGGCTATGCTCCAGGGCATTTCCCCACCAGCTCTTCTCCTCTTAGAGCTCTAAATCGCACCATCCTTGTCTCCTTTACCTTTCCCAGAAAGATAGGTTCCAAGCAGGCAGAAATCAAGGGTAGGTTACAGGCCCACTCTCTCACGCTGGGCTCCCACACTTTTACAGTGGGCTCAGTCTACTCCTCAAAAGGGGTCAAGAAAGCATTCTGCTAAGGTCGGTGTCCGAGCTCACCCAGTCAACTGACCGAATGCTGCTGTTTGGAGGTGAGCTGAACCTAGCTTTCGATAACGCTACAGACAGATGGGCTCAATGACAGGGTCAAACTGGGGCACTTTCTAAAGAGGGGTAACAAATGCTAGAGGAGGTGGAATTGGTGAACATTTGGATAACTTCACAATTCTCTTCCACAGAATACACCTTTTATTCCGACTCCCATAAGACATTCACAAGGATTGATTACTTCCTGCCCACTCAGAGCTTCGTATCCCATGCCCAACATGCTGACATACTGGCTTGTACACTATCAGATCATTCAGCTGTGACATTAGAACTTTTCCTTCCCTCCTCTCACCCGCTGCCTGGATCCTAGTGCCTCAGAGACATGTTACTGCACCGCCCTGCGGCAATCCAGCAGATCTTGCTAGCACTACAGGATTTCTTAGCCATGAACGATATTCCTGAGACCCCTATTGCCACACTTTGGGATACTCTGAATGCGGTGATCAGAGGAGAATTTATTGCAATTGCCACTTCAGAAAATAAGATACGTTGGGACAAGAGAGATCTCCTTACAAGACAAGTGCAGGAGCTAGAATGCATACACCAACAGACCAGAGATCCCCGGATCTGGCGACAGCTTGCTGCCGCTCATGCCCAACTGTCCAATTTGGACTTAAACAGGGCAGAATTTGTGGTGCTTAGATTAGAACACACCATTTACACCCGGGGCAACAGAAGTAGGAGGTTGCTGGCTTTATGTTATGTTATGTTATGTTATTTTTATTTATACCGCGCTCAGCTGCCCCAGCGAAGGGGCGTCCTGGCGCTTTGACAAGGCAAACACAACACAACACAAGAGACTTAAGAAGGGCAAAAGAGACAGCAAGAAAACTAAGCAAATAAGAAAGTCTTGACGGCTCGTCTAAACTGGAAAAGGTCATCAATAGCCCGGATATGCGGAGGAAGAGAATTCCACCACTTTGCTGCTAGCACACAAAAAGAGCGGCTACCAACTCTAGCCAATCTGAAGCGCGGAACCACTGCCAGATTCTGACCCAGAGATCTGAGGGTACGCGGGGGGACATACGGTGTCAGCAAATTCTCCAAGATTTGAGGAGACATACCTTTGAGGACTTTAAACGCAAGGCAAAGGACCTTGAATTTAATCCTCTGGGGTATGGGGAGCCAATGGAGAGAGTGCAGAAATTTGGAGACCGAGCACCGCCCTGGCAGACCAATCACCACTCTGGCTGCAGCATTTTGAACTCGCTGCAGCCGGGTGAGTTCTGCCTGATTGATCCCGGCTAAAAGCGAGCTGGCATAATCCAGCCGGGACAACACTGATGCTTGAACCACCAGTTGCCTGGTGGATGCATCAAAAAACCTAAGGATAGGTCTGAGCCCTCCAATGCTGCCATAGCAAGAAGCCGCCACCTTCTTGGTATGGCAAATAAAACCGAGGGACGGATCAAGCCACACCCCTAAATTTTTTATCTCCGATGCTGGGAGAGGGGTCACACCTAATTCAGAAGGCCACCACTTGTCCCCCCACAACGCCGCCTGCTTACCGACCACCATAACCTCAGTCTTTTTGGTATTTAACTGGAGACAGTTGGAATTCATCCAGTTAGCCACTGCCCGTAAACTGTCACAGAACCTGGGAGCCTCCATGTCTGAGTCCCCACTCAGCGTGACCGCCAGCTGCGTGTCATCTGCATATGAGACCATCATCAAGCCCCATTGATTGACGACCGCAGCCAGCGGCCTCACATAGAGATTGAAAAGAGTGGGACACAGCGATGAACCCTGTGGGACCCCCAGGTCTAACGGATAGGATTTAGACTTGCCGGGCGGAATCGCAACCTGGAATGACCTTTCAGCAAGGAAAGATCGGATCCAGCATAGGGCGGAGCCCGTGACACCCACTTACTCAAGTCGCTTAAGCAAGATCTCGTGCGAGACCGTGTCGAACTCGGCACTGAGATCTAATAGCAGTAGTGACGCCGTCCGACCCGCATCAAGCACAGACCGCAGATGTTCGACCATAGAAAGTAGGGCCGTCTCCGTGCTATGGCCCGCACGGAACCCATTCACGAGTCACAAGACCTCCCCCCAGATGCCCCGGCTGGCCACCTCTGGGACACTGCTACCACCATATTAACACCGTACCAGGCTGAGCCACTCGAGGCCCCAATCCAAATAAAGGAGGTGATATCTGGCATCTCTAGGCAAAAATTGCTTAAGTATCCGGGCTCAGACAGATTCACCTCCCTTTTCTGTAAGACATTCTGAACCATTTTGGACCCCGTCCTCACCAGAGTCTATAATGCGGTTGGAATTTCCTCACCACTCCTGCCAATACGCTGGATGCTGCTGTGATTGTTATACCTAAACCAGGCAAGGACAAGCGCCAGTGCACCTCTTATAGGCCAATTTCTGTCTTAAATGTAGATTTGGAATTGTTTACTGAGATCTTACTTTCACCACTGCCCCTCCTTCTTCCCGGGCTGATTTATCCCGATCAGGTGGGATTTGTACCCACTGACAATGCGCTGATAACACCAAACGACTGCTTCACATCATTGATAAGGCGCAGCCCTTTGACACCGAATGCTGAAAAAGAGTTCAACAGGGTCCTTTGGCACTGTTTGAGAGAAACTCTATGGCATTTCGGCATCCCACTAGATATATACAATGGATCTTGAGAAGTTATACCAAGCCATTTCGACGGTATGAGTAAACGGCTATGCCTCCACCCCCTTCCCCATCCAGAGAGGTACGAGACAGGGGTGCCCGCTGTCCACCCCTCCTCTTTGCTTTATACATGGAGCCTATGGCTCAAGAGGACCCAGGACAACCCTCTCATATCTGGGATAAGTTTTGGGAAAGACAAGCATACGATCAGTTTATACCGGATGCGGTTGTAGCAGCACTGGAAGACCCCCTGACCTCTCTTCCGGCCATTAATAACGAACTGGACCAATTCGTGCAAGCGGCGGGCATCGAGGTTAACATCATACATCCCATGCTCTCAACATATCCCTGGAAGCCCCAATGCTGGCGGAGCTGCAACACACTTACCCTATTCAATGGGCCCTATCTGCAGTACCTTACCTTGGATTACAACTCACCTGGATCATCTTACTCACCACCCACCAGGGGCCAACCTGATCATGCCCAACTAACAAGTATGTAATGGAAGAAGTGGTAAGTGATGAAGTGAGGCAATGGTCTGCATTTGTATGGTTGCAATTACTTGCATTTATATAGTGCTTGAGACACATGGCGAGGTGCTGGAACACTTTCAGTGGATTTTTAGCATGATAGCCCTTAGGTTCTGGCCATGACTGAGAGAGAGCTCATGGGGATGAATGCCCAAAAACTTTTTGGGTGGAGCTGGATGAAAAAATGCCAGGGCAAGTACCTGTTTGCACAGTGACATTTGTGTGTCGGTGCGCGAGCTTATGAGGTGTGTGTGTGTGCACGCGCATATGCATGAGTGTGCGCCTGCACACCTTTTGGTGTATCTGCTTATGCTTTCGTAGGGTGGGTGGGTGAATGTGTCTCGGTAGTTATGAGGGCACATGGGCAAACATGGCAGTAAAAAGTGGATGTGACTCTACATGGGAAATAGTTGCCCGTCTTCAGTCTCAGCCGCCCATGTAGTCCCATGCCCAGGTAGGGACGCATATAGTCTCCCGCAGGGCTGGAAGATAGCAGGGGCGTAACACAGGCCCCCGCAGCCCCTGCGGAGCGGGGGGCCTCAAGCTCCAGGGGGACCCCATCAGCACAGCACTCTGGCTGCAGGGCTCCTGATTGAGCCCGGAGAGGGGCATCCCGAGCTGCCTTGCAGGGAGGCCCCCTCAAGGTTCAAGTGGAAGGTAGGGGGCAGCACCGCCTATTTCTGGGCCGTTTCTGAGATCGGGCTGACCCAGGGAAATATGCTGCTCTTGTGCTGTTATCATTTTCCGACACAGAGACACATTACAGAAGAGCTGACAGGTTGTCTGCATTCTGTTTGGTGCAGAAACCAGCAGGCAGCAAGATGTTTTTTTCCCCACCTTCAGCCTGACACAAAAGAATGCCTAATTTAAAGGCCCTTTTGTTCAAGGATCATCCTGGCTGGGAGCCATCTGAGGCTAACACCTAGATGCAAATGCAATGGAAAGAAACACAAGCACGTGGCTCATCACTTCACAAGTACTTAAGAGAAATTATGGTTTGGAGGCACATTTTTGACTTTGTTCTACCCCCCTTTTAAGGTGTGCGTGTAGAGTAAGAATACAAGATGTATATATGTGTATGAATCACTGCACTAATTTTGATATAAATGGCACAATTCATTTTTTGTTAGGTCTTTTATAACGCTAGGCATCCTATTCTAGGATGTCAGAGAGCTTCACATCACACACATCACTATAAATCGTACAATTGCGTAAATCAGGAAACGTTGATCAAACCAATGTGCGTTATAATGTGTCGGAACCGCATTTCTTCCATACTTGCAGATATCATATGTTGAGAATGAACGGTCGTGGGAAACACAAAGTCAGGATATAAAACATAACACAGTCATTGGGAGTTGTCTTTACTAACAAGACTTTATTAATCCCCAGAGGAGCCCTTCTTTGCAATTTTAGAACAACAGATTGTGAAACAAAACCTTCAAAGACCTAAACTCATGACTTACAGTTTTGAGCCAGCTCCTTGATACAGGTTCCATATTGGATGGATTGCAACTTATGAACCGGAATTAACAAAATGATCTCAGTGTCAAAGGCAGTAGCCTACTTTCTTATATACAATATAAACCTGTTACACAATGTGTTTTGCAGCAGGCTCATTAACCCATTGTGCTACTTTATGAATCGAAACTGTGATTGGGGAAACCACAGAACTCTCCCAGAACTGCATTAACCACCAGATTTGTCTTACCACTATCGTAAACCCCTCAAAATTGTTGGGCACACAAAGATCTCTGCAGCAGGTGCTTTAACCCTTTAAGATATTTTAAAATGCAGCCTCTTTGAGACCAATTGAGTAAACTAGAAGACATTTGCTGACTTTTTTGTTTGTTGCCAATTTTTTTTCAGTAGATAAAAAAAAGTATGAACTGACTGTGCTGTTCAAACTGCACAGCTCGTGAGTTCGCTGTCCTATTCCTCTGCCACACTTTGTCCGCAAATGTATGGGTTCCAGAAGTAAACATTTTCCAGTTCCAGGACTGGTCTCACCTACCAGTGTACCCATTTGACCCTATGCAAACTTATGGCACGTATACAGTCCACTATTCATAGGCTTCTGTACCACAAAGGTGGGTGTATATGGGTGTATATGTGGAAATTAGACTTTATGGCACATACGAACGTGCATATGAATGCAGTCAAGGGTTAAAAGCGCCATACATGGGAATGAGAAACGACACACAAGCTAATGTGGCTACTCACGGGCAAAGTAGGCTCTATGTTGGCATATGAAGTTTGAACCCCGCCATTCAAGAATAAAAATGCCCATAGTGTCAGCATCAGTCCGTATGCAGAAGTAGTAAATGAGAGTCCATCATTTTCTTTTTTTTTATTAGGAGTCTTTTCAGGACTGGTTTGTAGGTTTTGTCGGTTTTTTATTAAATTAGCACAGTTAATTAAAACCATTGCAATAGAGTGTCATCATAGCGCAGTTACCACTTTAAAAGCAAAAACTAAGAAAACCATAAAGTTTAGGTTCATATACATATAACTAACAAGGCAATCTTGTAACTACCATTATAATCACGTAACAGGTTTCCAGAGCCAAGAATAAAAGTAATTAGTACAGGAATACTAGGACAGGGGGCGAAAAAAGTTGGTGATAAGTTTTTGGGGGGGAGGAACTGGAAGGGCAGTGGTCAGAGGGGGTAAAAAGAGATTGTCCAGGAGTCTCACATATTTTCCAGACTTTCAAGCACCTGAGTGTCTAAGGAAGTAAAGCAAAGGGCCGATGCCTCACAACATGTTCTGATGCCCCATTTTAAATATAAGGGTTTTAAAAGAAGTCTTCTGGGACTGATGTTCATGTCAAAATGAGTTCATTTATTAAAAATGAAAATTTGTGTTTGGGGACATAGAGCGTGTAATTTATGTAAAGAACAAACTGAAGTTTAAGGACAAAAGTAGCCACTGCTCAGAAATGAACAATTTAATTCTGTAAAGGAATATTTTATTGACTGAAAATAAAAATAAAAGTTTTATTTTGAAACACCATAAGAACATTTTCATGAAATCAGCAAGCTGAAACTTGGAGAACAAAGGGCAGCTGAAAAATATGTCAAGTTGGTATTTTAATCATAATTCCTGCTGGTAAAGGGCCTCTTACAGGCCCATGCATCAACCTTTTATGCGAGCGCAAATTGTGCGATTCGCAAAAATCGATCGTTTGCGCCCGCAAAAAGAGCTTCCGCGATGCATCACACTGTAAGGCTCTCGCAATTTTAGAAATCACAATTTATTGCCATTTCTTAAATTGCGATTGCATTTAAGGAATCTCAAATTGAGATTCCTTAAATGCAACGCATGATGAAATCGCAAATAGCGATTTTGCTAATAAGGGACCCAAATTATCATCAATTTGAACTTGATGGTAATTTGCAAAAACTTTGAAAAATGTACTAAAGTGCATTTTTCAAAGTTGCAGGTTGCACACACACATGCCCTTGGGGCATGTGTGTGCGCAACATGTGTGCACAGAGCAATTTCAGGGATGCAACAGGGTGTCCTTTTGACAACCTTGCGCCCTTGAAATTGCATGCGCAATTTGTGAGTACCTATTGGGTACTTGCAAATTGCGCATGCAATTTCCCATTCTTTCCTATGAGCCTCTAGGGCCAGGTATATATATATATATATATATATATATATATATATATATATATATATATATATATATATATATATATGTCTTTATTTTAAACACAACCCCTCAAGTCTCTTTATGAGGCTAGAGGCAAAAGTACAATACAAGAACTTAAATAGCACACAGTAAATTAACACAGTATACGTTTTGCCCTAGAGGCCTCACAAACCATATACTAAGAAAGTGGTATAAGAATCACGTGAGGGATAGAAGTTAGGCCTAGGGCCTGTAGAACCGCTGGGGCAACCAAGAACCACCCAAGGTAGGGACACAGGAGACCTACGGGGGACGCGTGCAGTGTCTAAACACCGCCGCAAATCACCATTGACTTCTATGGCGAAAGTTAAAGTTACAAAGTTACAGTTTATGGACACTTAGGAGTGAACTATGGTAAAACCCTTTCAGTACTGGACACTTTGAGAGTCAAGACCCATGGGAGCACAAAAGTACTCGTGTTACCTCACCCAGGGAAGCCCGGTGCATAGGTGTCTTTTCGTGTCGGGCTTCATCATCTAATCCAATAGAGAGCTGCAAAGAAGTGCTGCAGGCGTCCAGGAGAAGAGTGTCCGGATGGATCCAAGGGTATATCGGAGATCTGAAGAACTTGAAATCAGAGGGGACAGAGCCTGGGTCACTAGCCAGTGACCAGGATGGCGACAAGAAGATGCCAGCCAATGTTGGGTGCTTTACGGTGAAGTAGTTGAAGCTTGACTCTTCAGCCACGAGGTCCAGGAGGTGTCGATGACAACCAGAAGCTGGATTTGAGATATCCCCTGTCGGCTGTCGAGTGCTGCAGTATGGGTATCCGGATTGGACCCAACAAGCCTTGTCAATAGCAACCCAAACAAGATGACAAGATTGGCTTCGATGCAGACTAGCAAAGTCTGAGAGACTCAACCTTTGGAGGGCAGTCAGGGCACATCTGGAGCAACCAGAGAAGCCCTAGAAACAAAGTAGATTCCTTTGTGGGGACCCACTAGCCAACATACCAGGGATCGTGAAGGCGCCTTGAGCTGAAATGCTGAATGTGGGCCCACGGAACACTCGTGGAGTGTAGGCCCACAATCCTCAATGCAAAACGTCCTCAGGGCTTGGACTACAAGTAGCAAAATGCATAACTTCTGGAAAGCTTGGAAAGTTGATGCACTAGCAAATGTGCAGGATGTCCAGGATTTCAGGTCCCACGTCTCTCGTGATAGCTACAGGTCTCAGCTTCCCTGGGGACTCGTGTCAGCCTTGGAGATGTCTGGAAGTCCATGTCCTGTGTTGCAGATTCTTCTGGATCTGGCGGGGGCCTCAAAAATGCAGACCAGCAAGATGCTTCTTTGGTGCCTGTTTGAACAGGGGAGTCACTACTTGACCCCAAGGGAGATTTCTTCCGTCTTCCAGTCGATATGGAATGTCGAAGGTCCAAGATTTCTGTTTCAGAGTTTCATCCAGGGTAATCAAAAGTCCTAGTGACTGGGTCCCTATACTTATACCAAGTTTAGGGATTGGACTAACTCTAGGGCCCCACCTATAGGAGGTCCTGGGGAGGGGGAGGTTACACCCCTTCAACTTTGTCCAGTATCATGCCAGAGCTGGGGCTGAGTGCCCCAGCAACCGGTTTGAACTAGGAAATGCATGGGACACCTTGTGTGCCCCAGGCAGTGTCTGAAAAGCATTCACTGAATGCAACCCACCCTGCCCCAATACACTAAAGCCTGTCTGGGCAGGTGCTGGGACCTCCCTGGACAGGAAACCTATTGTCCAGGCCTCCCCTGCTGGAGTTTCGTCCAGCAGCAGGAGGTCAGATCCGTGTCTGTGCCAGCAGCATCCATTTTGTAATGCTGAGGCTCCTTTTAACATTTACCGGGTAAGTAAGTGTGTACATGTCTTCTCCCTCTAGAAGGGTGGAATCCTACCCCCGCTGCCAGAACTGGCGGGGGGGGGGGATTCCAAAGTGTTTGACACCAAACACGACATGTTTTGATAAAGCCATTCCAAAGTTAACATTAACCGCAAGTATATGGTATGGCTATATCATAGAACAGCTATAAAGAAGGGATTCAGAAAGCTGCTGTGGGGCTCAGCTCATGCTAGGGCACCCTCTCACACAAAACCAAGCACTCTGCCTTTAGGATTGTCAAAGCCTGCCATGGGAATGACTTATAGGTCAGCCGTGGTCGGCAGTAAGAGTTTCTGCAGGGCGGTGACGTGGGGAGGGGGAGGGGCAGGGTGGGGGGTAGTAATGTATGGATTACGGAGTTTAACAGGTAAGTAAACATATAAATGAATAAAACAAATTTCGTTGCGTGCACTGCATCACCAAATGCGATGCAGTGCGCGCAACAAAATTAGTATTATTTATTTATTTATATGTTTACTTACTTGTTAAAATCCGTAATCCATACATTACTACCCCCCACCCTGCCCCTCCCCACGTCACCGCCCTGCACACACACACATATATATATATATATATATATATATATATATATATATATATATATATATATATATACCTACTGGCGGTCGCCAGTAGGTATATATAGTTAGGATTTTTTCTCTATGGGTTTTTTGAAAATTCTATGTCTAATAACTTTGGCGTTTGTGGACGGAATTGGCTGAAATTTTCAGGAAAATGGCACATTTTGTTTCTGAGCAGCCCTTGAAAATTTGGGGGGGGTTCGTCTGGTGGGGGCCGAGAAAAAAGGGGGGTCCCAGAACGTGTTTTTAACATTGAGTTTTCCATAGGGCGGTTGGCCTCACTTTTAGCCCGAACGGCTGAATGGATTTGCACGAAACTTGGCAAAATTGTAGGGACTGGTAGCCCGATGTGCCTTTTGTAGGTCTCAATATATGTGCTCCAGTGGATTTTGAGAAATTAACGTTTAAAAAAAGATATATATCTGTAACAGCGGACCAGTTAGCGCACTGGTTCGCGGACTTTTCGCGCAACGGAGCTTTGTGAAGCGAAGCTGATTGGTTCTCTGGCGTCTGTCAACATTCCAAAAAGTCCGTAGCGGCCGCCATCTTGTCTCTCGGTAGGATCGAGAGACAAGAGGAGGCCAAAGCGAAGGGGCAAATGACCATAAGGGGGAATAGTAGATCCTCGCTGACCCCCTAGGTTTGATGTGGAGGTTTTAAAAGGGCCCCGCGGGGCAAAAAAAAAAAATTATAATAATAATCTTACGGCTGAATGGATTTGCACGAAACTTGGCAAAATTGTAGGGACTGGTAGCCCGATGTGCCTTTGCTAGGTCTCAATATATGTGCTTCAGTGCATTTTGAGAAATTAACGTTCAAAAACAAGATATATATCTGTAACAGCGCTCCGCTTCGCGGAGATAAAATTATATCTGTATTACCTAGCTGTTGCTAACACCAGTTAGCGACGGCTAGTAGGAGATAGCGACCATCTTGGGCCCCACTTTGCATGTGAGTGATATTTATCACTAATGACATGCAAAGTGGGCATGCCAAGATGTTAGCGACTGGAAACAGTCGCTAACATCGCTATCTCCTATTATCAACTTTTGGAAATATTCGAGATAAGCGCGAATATCTCCAAAAAGTAACAGCTGCCCTGAGCAGTTCTTAGCCATGTTATCCTATGGGAGGTGGATAACATGGCTAAGAGGATTAGCTCGGTAATGCATGAATATCGCTGAGTTTTCAGCGATATTAATGCATTGCGGTCGGTTTTTATCGTATTTGCGATAAACTTTGATAATAGCAACGTTTATCTGCGATAATTTCTGACGGTAAAAAAATCTTTGCAATGCATCGTTAGGGATAAATATCGCTTAACTTTGGTAATATGCCCCAACGTCTGTTAACGTTCGATTCGAAGGAAATCAGGAAGTGTTGAAAAACATTGTCTGCGCCATCTTGTCTTTTTTCAAATGCCACACTTTTGTCGTGCACGGCAGCCATTTTAGATGCCTTGACCAGACCCACTCTGTGCACGCTGTCGATCCTTAGCATGGCTCCCCACCCTCGCAAGCATCTCCCCCAGGCAGTGGTCACCCCCGCTCTCTGTCTTATGCATGGGTAATAAACCTCCCCCCATCTGCGCTGCTCTTTCCTGAGAATCACACCCTGTGCCCGCCCGACACCTCCCTTTCGCCCTATTCACTACTGCACCCTCTGACACTCCTTTTCCTCTGTGTCCGATTGTCCAGGCTGGTCCTAGGGTATCAGCTAGCCCTGCAGATGTAGTTTATGGCCACAGCTGTAAAGATTCACCCCTCTTCAAAGGAGTTATAGTAGATCAAGGCCCACACTCGATGAGATCCGTCACAGCAGAAGCGTTGCTATTATCTGAAAACCATCCTGTATTGTGATTGGGGAGGGGACCGAGCGTGAAGCGGAAGATTCCAGGGATGACTCTTTGTACATCAAAGTTTTTACAATTATGTGTCACATTAAAAATATATAGCACTCCGACAAAGTAGTAAGATTATAAAACTTTAATAATTTATAAATATATACAAGAAAACAAAAATAGTAATAACATATAAACATTTTTAGGGAAAAACAACGAAGTAGCGGTCGGCTGTGCGAATAGTCCCAACGCAGCACAACGTCCAGATTTCCGGCGTGGGGCGGGTCATCAGTAGCAAACTGTTGTGCGAATAGTTCCAAGGCAGCAGAACGCGCTGAAATCTACATGACACGAAAGTGATGTCTAGTAAGTTGCCACCCAGCAAATAACGGCGTGGGGCGTCGCGGGGGGTGGGTCTTCAGTAGCAAACTGTTGTGCGAATAGTTCCAAGGCAGCAGAACGATGGCACCAAGGTGATGTCCAGTAAGTTGCCGCACTGGTTTTGGTATCCTACAATGCTGCTCCGAATAACGGCGTGGAGCGCCCCGGGGGAGGCGGCGTGAACGGGCCTCTCCAGGTGGAGTGTCATCTGTTGTAGTGGGGCGCCCCTTTACCGTTTCAGTTGCCATTCCGTCCGTTTTTGGTCCACTGTGTCAAAAGCCGCAATTCAGCTGAGTTGCGCCCACTCTTGCGGTGCAGCGATAGTCGGCTGCCACAGGACTCTCAAAATGGCGGCAGGCTCTTTCCTTTTTGGGCCTGGTCCACTGAAATGGCCCTGGGACACCTTGGAAATCGGACGCTTGTCTGCTAGGTCTTGGACCCCATTCTCGAAAGCGTCCCCTCCGCTTTGAGAATTCATCAAAAGTTTTGGGGGCCCCGACTCCTGCAGGCTTCTGGTGGGGAGCGGCTGCCATGATTGCTCGCGGAATGACCACGACTGAGCTACGAGATGGTGGTGCTTTCATGCTGACGCCAGCTTCAGTCTGAAACATCCAGAAACAAGGTGGGGCTTTCATCGTTTGGAAAAAAAAAAAAGTTTTCATCCAATGAAAAGTGTTGTTTTTAGGTCATATGATCAAGCCTTCCATCATTAGGAAACCAAAAGTAAAATGAACCAATGAAAAGTTTTATAAACAAGTCACATGACCTGTTATGCGGCATAGGGTATAAAATGCGGAGAAAATACGTTGGCACGTGAGGCGGCGTCAGTAGCGGACCGATGTGCGAATAGGCCGAAGGCAACACAGCGCGCCAAGATCCGGATGGCACCGAGGTGGTGTCCAGCAAGTTGCAGCACTGGTGTGGCCATCCTACAATGTTGAAAGTCGGCGTGGGGCGCCCCGTTGGCCTGTGAGTTTGCGTCAGTAGCGGACCGATGTGCGAATAGGCCGAAGGCAGCACAACGCGCCAAGATCCGGATGGCACCGAGGTGGTGTCTAGTAAGTTGCCGCACTGGTGTGGCCATCCTACAATGCTGAAAGTCGGCGTGGGGCGCCCTGTTGGCCTGTGAGATGGTGTCAGTAGCGGACTGATGTGCGAATGGGGCCAAAGGCAGCGCAACAATATTTTCTGACGAGAAGACACCACAAGGCGCTGAGATGCCAAGATCCGGATGGCACCGAGGTGATGTCTAAGTTGCGGACTGATGTGCGAATGGGGCCAAAGGTAGCGTAACAATATTTTCTGTATGGAAGATACCACTAGGCGTTGAGATGCCAAGATTCGGATGGCACCGAGGTGATGTCTAGCAAGTTGCTGCACTGGTGTGGTCATCCTACAATGCTGAAACTCGGCGTGGGTCGCCCCATTAGCCTGTGAGATGGCGTCAGTAGCGGACCGATGTGCGAATAGGCCGAAGGCAGCACAACGCGCCAAGATCCGGATGTCACAGTGGTGGTTTCATAGTTGAGAGGCACTTCATCTGCAGTGGGGCGCCGAGATCCGGATGGCACCGAGGTGATGTCTAGCAAGTTGCTGTACTGGTGTGGTCATCCTACAATGCTGAAAGTCGGCGTGGGGCGCCCCATTAGCCTGTGAGATGGCGTCAGTAGCGGACTGATGTGCGAATGGGGCCAAAGGCAGCACAACGCGCCAAGATCCGGATGGCACCGAGGTGGTGTCCAGCAACTTGCCGCACTGGTGTGGCCATCCTACAATGCTGCGCCGAAAGTCGGCGTGGGGCGCCCCGTTGGCCTGTGAGTTCGCGTCAGTCAGTGGGGGCTGTTTGAGGATCTGACTGCATTGGAAAGCAATGTGATGCTGTGCGTCGCCCCCAAGATGGAGGTTCCTCGGCTGCAGTGGGGCGCCCCTTGGTGTTTCACTCGCTATGCAGCTGAGTTGCGTGCGCACTTGTGGCGAATAGGCCGAAGGCAGCACAACGCGCCGAGATCTGGATGGCACCGAGGTGGTGTCCAGCAATTTGCCGCACCTGGTGTGGCCATCCTACAATGCTGCGCCGAAAGTCGGCGTGGGGTGCCCCGTTGGCCTGTGAGGTGGCGTCAGTAGCGGACCGATGTGTGAATAGGCCGGAACCAGCACAAGGCGCCAAGATCCGGATGGCACCGAGGTGGTGTCATAGTTGAGAGTTCTGAGCAGCGCTTGTAACACTGTCTGAAGCTTATTTGCACCTGCTGCAGCTTCACTATTGCCCTGGTGTGGCCTAAGATCGCCCATGACATAGGCGGCCACCTCCCGGGGTCCGGAGGAACTTTTTTCCTTTTCCTTTCTGCATCTTGTCCCAAATTCGTTTGACCTGAAGACACGACCAGGTCCCTGAATGTGTGCAGGGGGACGCTATTGATTGAATCAAAATGGCGGCTTCACACAAAGCTGACTCAAGCGTTTTCTGGTGGTTTCATAGTTGAGAGGCACTTCATCTGCAGTGGGGCGCCGAGATCCGGATGGCACCGAGGTGATGTCTAGCAAGTTGCTGTACTTGTGTGGTCATCCTACAATGCTGAAACTCGGCGTGGGTCGCCCCATTAGCCTGTGAGATAGCTGTTCTTTGGATTTGGGCCTGGTCCACTAAAATGGCCCTGGGACACCTAAGAACTCGAACGCTCGATTTTTTTTTCCTTTCCTGTACATGCAAAAAAAAGGTAAATGCCCGGTATGTTACACGCTTCATCTGCCACGATGAACTCTCCAGAGGAACCGAAAAAATATATAGTTGTGGTAACTATACCATGCATCGTCATATGGAGAGGTGGTACCAATTAATTATAGTGCTGCATAAAAGAGAGATTTGGAGGAGAACCCCTGACCTGCTAGTACATTCATCAAAGAAGTGGCACTGAGAGCTTCAGAGGCAAGGGAAACGGTCCCAAATATTTAGAAGAACTTTGGAAAGATTAAAATGACATGTTTAGATTGTGGTAAATTAATTTCATGTGGGCAGATGAGTGTTACTCTAATAAATACAGCATATGAACATCATCATAGTCGATGGTTGGTAGAGACATTTTGACTATATCCTGGACCTGCCCGTCCTCGCCCAAAATGGCGCCGGAATAAATGGGACTCGTAACTCCTTGTTGTGTACTGGTTGCAGAACCTTGAAATCACGAGATACGTATGCAGTTTTGAAGCACATGGCGGGCGGGGACGAGAATTGATTGAATATTTCGACATCCCTATTGATATTAAGTTCTGATGTGTTATTGATTACTGTACTGTTGAAAGTTCGAATTAACGTCACCCATGGTACTTGCCCGCAAATGTATATCTAGATAATTTTATTGTAACTGGCCCTGTCGTATTTTAATTATAAAATGTACGTCCACCGATTCCGTAACTGTTAGACACCTTAGTTCTTGCAACCTAATGGCCCGCCCGTTACGTTCCTCTACAGTGTAAATGTCTACTCATCACATACGATTACAGTTTGCTCCGTGGCCGGCCCACGTGGTTATAGGCTCGTATTTGTATAATGAAATTTTCACAATAAAGGTTTTTAAAAGAAAACATGGTAGTAGTATATACATTGGTAAAGTTTGTAATAATAGTCACTGTTTTAGAATCATTAAAAGGCAAGTGAAATAAAGCAGACCAATTACATGAAGGGTAAAAGGTATAATACGAAGGAACGCAGTAAAGATAAATGGTCAAGGGCTGTTGTGTTTTCTATTCCTGCAACATAAAGTGATCGATAAGAATCTCATATTCAGGCGTATCGGCGACTAAGACAGCAGGTCGACCCTCTTTTGCTCAACGGCTCCATCATGGGACGAAGAAACGCTCTTTTTCTCGAAAAAAGAATATATTTTACTTGCAGGACAGTTGTAAAATTTCCGGGAAAGTACATTAGCCTGGAACATTATAACATATATTTAAGAAAAAATAATGTTCGGAAGTAATGAAAAGCGTAATTTTTAGGTCATATGAGCAAGCCTTTCATCATTACAATAAGAAAAGTAAAATGAACCAATGAAAAGTTTTATTAACAAGTCACATGACTTGTTATGCTTACGTTACGCGCTGCGCGCCCCGGATGCGCTAACGCGGCGCGTCATATGACGCATTACGCGACAACGCAGGTCCAGAATATAGTCAAAATGTCTCCACCAACCAGCGGTCGGAACACAACCCCTTTCAGCAGGCTAAATAGTTCTGTTAAATGAGAACAGAAGGGACAGGCAACAAGAACCATCAGTGAAAGAGGGGAGGGCTAGTTCTTCTCTACCGGGTTACATTGGGGCGCTACCGGAACTGATCGAATTGGTAGTCTACAGTGTTTCTGGATGTTTCAGACTGAAGCTGGGGTTAGCATGAGAGCAGCATCATTTCGTAGCTCCGTCGTGGCCATTCCGCAACCAATCATGGCAGCCGCTCTTTATCGTTATTTTGGGCGGGGTGGGTGGCGGAGCCGAGCTGTTTTGCAGCCATCATTGTGTGGAGTTCAGTTCATCTCACTAGTTTTGTATTTGTCATGAGGGGTTGTTCCTAATGTTTCTATTTTAGCGAGGTCAAAAAGAGATCCCATTAGTGGCCTACTGATTTTGCTCGATTCCTTTTCTTTTTTTTTACACGATTTTTCGTTATCTGCAAAGACTAAACAGAGTATTGCGACTCTGTGTTTGTTTGTAAATAGAGAATGAACCAAAGAGAACTAATTCTAAAACAGTAAATACTTGGATAACAATCAATCAAATGGAGAGAGAAGCAGGCACGACGGATTACAACGGGGGCAAAGGCCTGCGTTAACTACCTTTCACTATCTGCAAAGAGAGAGTACTCCTAATAGAAATGAGGGGGGGGGGGCACCATTCAAAGCAGATCAGTGTGCATAAACACGAAAATGTTTTCACTTACCACGTACTTGACATTCGACAGCTTATGATATTTGCTATTAAAAAACCATTGAAATTCACTGAAAAAACCATAGGTTATAGACCATATATAGTTAGGAATTAGCATTTACAAAACCTTGAAAATTCACTGAAAAAACCATAGGTTATAGACCATATATAGTTAGGAATTAGCATTTAAAAAACCTTATTTTACTCACACAAAACCATTGAAATTCCATATATAGTTAGTTGCACTAACTATATATCGCGCACCTGCAATCCACTGCTGATCATGTCACATATTACATCATTCATGACATGGTCAGTGACATCACTGATGACATCACTGATGACATCTCAAATGACATCACTGATGACATCACTGATGACAACATCCAGTGACTGTATGTTTCTGTAAAGTTAAAATATATCTTACATATTGAAGAATGAGTGGATGTATAAGTGTCTGGATGAAGGATTTAGTAGGTGCGTGACTGACTGTATGAGTGAGTGATTAAATGTGTCTCACTGAATGCATGGGTTAGTGACTAAACTGTCTTAATTTGTGCATCATTATGTCTGTTGTTCTGTAAACTGCTGCATGTGTTGATCATTAGCTATACGAGAGGCTATATGTGTTATTAATTGCTTGCCCAAGTATTTCTATGGGAGATTGAGTTTGTGTGGGGGTGGCTGGAAGGTGTGTGACTCTATGCATAGATGTGTGAACAGTTTATTCACTAGGTGTATGAGTTCAAGAGTGCATGTGGAAACAGCTACATGGGCAGTTGACTGTGTGCATGAGTGTATTGATGAGTGAATGGATATCTCAATGCTACATGTCATAGTAAGTACATATGTAAAACACAGTACATGTGAGAGTTGGCATATATAAATAACTGTGCATGAGAGCCACCGAATGAGTGAGTGGTTGTATCGATCATTGTGAACTTGTATCAGGGATTGTATAAGAGAGTAAATATGTGTTAGTATATGTTTCAATAAGTAAGGTGTGTTTAACTGTATAGTTGAAGAAATGGAGATGAGATTGTTTCTTTGCATGACTGACTGGGTGTGTGAGTAACTCCATGGATGAGTGGAAGTGTGTGTGTCTGTATACACTGAGTGTATCTAAGGTTATATTAGAGTCTGAAGAGGTTTATCGTATTAGCACAAGAATGATGTCAAATGAGATGTCATCAGTGATGTCATCAGTGATGTCATTTGAGATGTCATCAGTGATGTCATCAGTGATGTCACTGACCATGTCATGAATGATGTAATATGTGACATGATCAGCAGTGGATTGCAGGTGCGCGATATATAGTTAGTGCAACTAACTATATATGGAATTTCAATGGTTTTGTGTGAGTAAAATAAGGTTTTTTAAATGCTAATTCCTAACTATATATGGTCTATAACCTATGGTTTTTTCAGTGAATATATATATATATACATATATATATATATGTATATATATATATATATATATATATATATATATATATATATATATATATATATATATATAGATATAGATAGATAGATAGATATAGGTATACTATATCTAAGTAAGGGGTGCTTACCCCACCTTACCCAGGCTAGAAGTGCAGACCTGTGGTGTCATTTTGTAAGGCTTCCCAGGGGTGGCATAATACATGCTTCAGTCCCTGGTAGGCCTCTGGGGTATCTATGTCCTTGGTACCTAAGGTACCATATACTAGGGACTCACAAGGGTAACCAAGTAACCAATCTGGAGTGTACCTAATGTACAGGTAACCAATTTAGAGAGAGAACAGCTAGGCTGTGGTCCTGATTAGCAGGGCCACAGCCAGACTAAAGTCGAAAAACCAGTGAAACACAGCAAAAAGTGAGGGTAACCATAGGAAGCAGACCCTACTCTCCTACAAGTACGGCCAAGAGTAGTGTCACGATATGCAGACAAATGCAGCAGCGTGCCTCAATAAGGAACGTAGGAAAACGTCCATGTTCACCTCTGGGTGTCCATCACCAACACACGTCAGTGTCAAGCAGGGTTGATTGTCCAGCCTCGGACATGAGTAGACGGCAATGCAGCCATGTCCACTGTGGTCTTGGGACATGTGACCAGATGTGGAACGTGCAATGATGCGGCGGGACACGTGCAATGTGGCACATCAAGTCGTGGTTGAAGGTACCTTGTCACACATCCATGAACGCGAGTGCAGCTGCGTAAGCCACTATCACTAATGAGTGATGGTTGGCCACAATATTTGAAATGTCGTCGACGTAATCCATCAGCTGACCGGGACAGATGTGCTGACTCCAACCACTGTACCCAATGTGCACCAAAGCAGAATCGGGAAGTGGGTGAATTTCCTCACTCCATATACGACACGTGCAATCTCCCAGGCCCAGTTCCCAACATGCATACCATAGACGGGCATCACCATGACACTCCTGGTCATGGGCCAACAGGTGGTGCACACACCTGTTGTAATCCATGTGAGCTAGCCACCTGTTGGAGAGGCACACATCCATGCACCACTCGGATAGGCACGTGCGACATTGCAATGCAGGTTGAATGCAGGTGACATCCACAATGCCGAAGCTCAGCCAGTAAGTGATCTGGAGTACTGCCAAAGGCAGCGCACCCAGGACATGCAGCAGACATGCAAGGTATAGGTGAACGTGAATGGAGTCGACCATGTGTTCGGGATGCCCTGCCATTGTGTGAGTGGCTCTGCTTGTAGCAGCACTCGCTTGCTCTGTGCCAGTCTTGTGGATGAAATGGTACAGCTTGGTGCAATGAGCCGGGTCTTTGTGCAATGGGTGCAGGGCTGGGGTGTGGTGGGAGTACGTGTGAAGGCCATTTCACGCACGCTAACTACGACAAAGGACTTTTGAGTGAGGGATGTGTACTTGTTGTTCTCAAATCGGGCAGTGCGTAGTGTGGGAGACGGATGCAAATAATATCATATGTGTCGGGGGGCTGGCCACTTGCAAGTTCCTTCTACGAGCAGCAGATGTACTAGCGCAAGATAGCTCAGACAAAGAACCTTTCATCCCCACAGTAACTTCTCCAGTTGCATTCATACAGGATGTGTACAAAGGCCGGTTGTGTGTGTTGTGTGATTTCCGCAACCCTGGTCATCATGGATGAGATGCCTAGCACGTGGCACATGGGCGGGTTCACTGTGTGTTACATTGCCAAACAGCTGCTCCTCCCTCCCACAAGCCACCACACTTTTGTGCGGTGCGCTGTTGTATCCCGTGCACTCCTACGGCACACCATTGTAATGCCTATTTATTTGCACATGTCCTGCGGCATTCCAACTACACTGTGACACTGCAGTTTGGAGGTGGTGCATGCCACTTTACAACATCGAGTGCTGTGGCCCTTGTGGTGGCCACACCAGAACACAGAGACACACTTATTGCACTTCCTGCACATGAACATGTCCGAGACAACCTGTTCCCCTTGTCGGATAGGCACACCCCTGTGCTGACCTGTGTACACCGAACCAGCACATGCCGCTTGTGCATACAAGAGGATGTGTGTGTAGCTACATGTCCAGGCTCACTTCCAACGCTGAGGTGACATGGTAACGTCCGCTGAAGACAGCACACTGTGATGTTGCAGGGTCCGTGCCCATCATGCTAGCACAATGACCGCACGGACACACTTGCTCAGATGCAGGTTCGGGGGGCATTGGCAGTCCTGGGGTTGTTGCGATGAGTGTTGTGGCCCTCATGGGTATCCGTGTATCATGCTCATTGACTCTATGGCACCTGTGGGTGTTCTGGTGTGGCTCTTGTCTGTGTTCTCTTTCATGCTGGAGGTAGTCGTTCAGGTTAACACCAGCAGAAAGCAGGTGTAAAATTCCTGGTGCTAAAGCGGCTTATCGCCGGAATTTGTTTTGCCTTTCGTTGTGAAAGTTGTGATGTGGTTTTTTCATGTACCGAAAAATAAACGAACTGGGCAGAGTATCCCATCAAGATCCAGCACCTGACTCACTATTCCCAATCAATATAAATACAATGAGATTTCTGCATTGATTTTGTGTGTACACTGTAAATGCACCCACTACCACGGTGCAATTTAATACAGGATTTTAGTATTTAGAATAAATTGCAATGGTGCACCTCGTGTCTTTTTGCATCTCATCTGTATCTCATTATCAGCACTTTAATGCAACTAAAGTTGAGATAAATCTAGCAAACTATTCAGAAGCTGGTGCCTACTGCAGATATCACCAATATTCCAGCGATAACTGCCCCAAAATTGAACACCATGGTGGACACCACCAAATAACAGTAATAAGAACCTGAAAGAGTCACACAGCACTTAAGAAACAACCAAAAACTTTATTGAATTCTTTTTTCAAACTTTCTTTTTCCGTTAACGTAGATATAGAGGATAAACTACATTTAATAAACTCAACACAAAACAACAAGTCGGAAGACTCCTGTAGGGACCATGAATGTCGATGACACAGCCTGGAAAATAAAGCACAAAATAAGGATGTGTGTAATGCGAATATCAAAGGAGTGAGACACAGAGAAAGAAAGAAGGAAAAGAAAGACAGAGAGAAAAAGAGAGGGAAGGAAAGGAAGGGAGTGAGAAAGGGAGAAGGGAGAGATAGTGAGAGAGATAGAAGGAAAGGAAGGAAGAGAGTGAGAGAGTGAAGAGAGGGCAGTGAGAGAGAGAGACACTGCCGCCCCTGCGCATCCATGACCAAATAATTACCTGCTGCACCGGAGTGTCTACCAGTGGACACTCTACGTGCCCGTGAAACCTCAAGGACCCGGTTCCACCACCATGGCTTGGTACACATTATGTGGTCCCGCTCCGCGGCCCAGTAGATCTCACACATGTCGCTGAGTCCTGAGTCATCAATGGCGGAGACCACATCAGCTTCTGGTGCAGGTAACCCTGTGCAGTACAAGTCAGCGCCACGTGGTGGTAGGCTGCTGACAGCCATACAACTTAGGGTGCGACTAACCCTGTGCAACTCAAGTCCGCACCACGTGGTGGTAGACCCCTGACGGCCACATCAGCTCGGGTGGTACTAACCCTGTGCAACTCAGATGCATAGTCCGGGCAGGCCGTACTGCTAACAATGTCTGTTGCCTACTGGACTGCATCATCTGCAATCGCGACTTGATCTCATTTGTGAACCTTGCTATCCACAGTGTATATCGAAGGCAGTAGATTGTACAGAAATAAGTTCACGGTGCTGTCCCGCTGGGGGCCTGTGTGGCAGAAGCCAGCGATCGGCTAAGGAGGCTGGCGGTAACATCGGCAGCCTCGTGGCAGGGTGAATGGTGCCACCTTGGCAGACGCTTTGGCCTTACCACAAGTGAACCACGCCCAGAGCTCCGGCCTATTTATTCACACTCCTACGCTGACGTGGCGTACGTCGGACCAGCCCACTGCAGTTACGCTTATGCTTACAGCGGGAGGGACACAGCTACATGACTGAGATCTTCCCTAGTGTTTGACGTAAGATGGTTGGTTCCACTGTCCACAATACTACAAGCACCAGTAGTATTTGTGCACTTGGAGAGGTGTGTGTTGTGAATACTGAGATGTGTCCAGCACATAACCGCTATACTTTGCATTGTGTGCATTGTTATTCTTGGGTAAATTGCTTCCTTCACATATAGTTTGTTCACACCTGTCCCAATATTCAGCTATTGTGTGGCTGAGGGGCCATGCTGTTTTTGGGAAGTTCGTTGTCTTGTTCTGCGCTGCCTCAGTGGTAGAGGGAGGGGGGTTCTGGGGCTGGTGCTGGGTTTTGTGGCGTTCTTGGGTGTTTGAGCTGCTTGATCAGTAGGTCTGTGACATGTGTTGGACTTCAGATATGGTCTGGGCTCCCTTTCATACTGTGTGTAGTTGTTTAATATTTTAAAAACAAGAAGACATTATATAGGTTAAATATTAAATAAACAAATTACAAAAACTATTTTTAGGATATTAAAGTTACAAAATATAAATTTTTTTTCAAAATGACTGATAAAAACATAGGTTTTTAAAAACTTTATAATTAGAAATTAGTATTTAAATAACCTTTGAATTTCACAAAAAAATAGGTCTCAGGAACATTAAAGTTAGAAATTAGTATGTAAAAAAAAATCGAATTTAATGAAAAAACAATTGACACATTTCCCAACATTGAGCTATTATATGGCTGAGGGACCATGCGGTTTTTGGAGGGTTCGCTGTCCTGTTCTACACTGCCTTCGTGGTAGTAGGGAGAGGGGTGGTACGGGGGTGGTCCTGAGGATTGTGGCAGTCTGTGTTGTGTCCTTCTTGGGTGTCGGAAAAAATGACAGGTTAAATGAACATTATCATTAGAAGTTAGCATTAAACAAAACATTGAAATTCACTGAAAAAACATAGGTTTCAGGTACATTATAGTTAGAAATTAGCATTTAAAAAAACCTTAGAAATTCACTGAAAAAACTAACCCTGGGCAAAGCACTACTCTACGCTCGTGTAGTTTGCGAAGTTTGTGCAACTTCGCACTACGTGAACTGCACGTAGCAAAGTGCAAACATGCATAGCGTAGCGTAGTGCAGCGGTCATTTTTTGCTTGCTCGCGGTCCTCAACGTCAAGTTGGCGACCGCGAGCAAGCAAAATGACATCCTCGCGAGACTTTTTCCTTGTTCGCGATCAGCAACATCAAGTTGCCGATCGCGAGCATGGAAAATAAACCTCCCGGCGAGATTCTCAACGCGGAGAGATCAGGTTTCTCATTGCGAGTGGTCGCACATGCTTGCGACCGCTCGCGATGAGAAACTACCAGTCCGCGTTGAGAAAGCTGCAGCTCGAGTAAAAATCTACTCGAGCGGCAGAAAAGTACAGCTCGCACTGTGCAAGATGCCGTTTTCAATGATTGCACAGTGCCGGATGTTTGTCCGCACTGTGCAATCATTGAAAAAAACATATTGCACAGTGCGAACATGCTACTACGCAGTTTGCGTAGTGCTACACGTAGCTCGCGTAGTGCTTAGTGCACTTTGCGTAGCTAAGCGTAGCCCTACTTCACGAATTACGCCCACCCCTAGAAAAAAACATAGGATTGAGGCATGTTATAGTTAGTTGGACATTTCACTCATACAAAACCATAGGAATTCCCCTGTTATAGTTAGTTCAGCTAACTATAACTTGCGCCCCCGCAATGCACTGCTGATGATGTCACATATTACATCATTCATGACATGGTCAGTGACATCACTGATGACATCTCAAATGACATCACTAATGACTTCACTGATGACATCATCCACGTGACAATATGATGTACATCCTAATATAACCTTTGATACACCCCCTGTGAAATACATTTCAAAACCGAGACACCAAAACCATTTACTACAAACGCACTCACTAATTCCAAGGTCTACAGACACATGCACTCATTCACCCATACAACCCATTCATAGATGTAGTCAGTGATCAATACAACACTATAATATGCACTCATACAGCTATACAGACACTGACACACCACCATTCATCTTACTCACTCATGCACTCATCGTAGTCAGGCATGGAAAGAATGAATCATAGTTCCATTTACTCACCTACACAGTTATTTACACCCCACCTCATTTATTCATACAGATATTAACGCATGCTTATTCTCTTATATAATCACTAATACAAGTATGCACTCATCCATACAGCCACTCTCACAATCAATGACTCTTACATATAGGGCCCGATTCACAGAACTAACTTAAGACAAAATCCTAAACTTACTACCATTTTGGTATTCACAGAAGGCACTTACTAATTTTAGTATTCACAGAAGGCACTTGCTCACTTCGGTATAGGAGTCCTAACTTTAGGACGCCTAAATGCCTTCTGTGAATACCGAATGTCTTAAAGTTAGGATTTTTCTCAGTGTAGGAGTAGTAAAGTTAGGAATCTTAACTTTACTACTCCTAAACTGAGAAAAATCCTAACTTTAAGACTTTCGGTATTCACAGAAGGCATTTAGGAGTCCTAAAGTTAGGAGTCCTAACTTTACTACTCCTAAACTGAGAAAAATCCTAACTTTAAGCCATCGACATGTAGTTCCCCTTGGGGTCAGATAAGGGAACATCAGTCAGGTCTACCCGTCCCTTCATCTCTTCTTCTGTCCGAAAAAGGCAATCATGTATGTCTCTTTCCTCACTCTCAGAAGGGAGGGGTACTAACGTGGCAGGGTTCAGAGTGGCATATATTTTTCTCGTAATATGCGGGGCAAAAATAGTTAGCTCATAACTAGTCAGATGTGCACTGGTAAGGTACTGTGTCTTGGTCTTATTCAACAGGGTGTCCACAGCATGAGGCACCATGACTGTGAGGTCAGTGTCAAGTACGAACCGAGCTGATTGCCTTATAGAGATAGCCACAGCAGTGACCGCCCTTAGACAGCTCGGGAGGAGCAAGTGAAGCAGAAACATAAGCAAATGGTTGTTGCTTACCTCCAAAGGCCTGTGTTAAAACAGAGAGCGCACAACCAGCCACCTTTTGTACAAGCAACACAAACGGCTTCCCATAATCAGGCGTGCCAAGCACAGGAGCAGAGCAAAGTGTAACGTTTAATTGTTCAAAAGACTGCAGACATTCAGGCGTCCAAGGCAGAGGCTCATGCACATCTTTAGTGGTTAATATAAGTAAAGGCATTGTTAGTAATGAATAAATAGGGATCCAATGGTGACCGTAGGAAGTGATCCCAATAAAAGCACACATATCCCTGAGTTTTAGGGATAAGCATTTTAACAATGGCGCTAATGAGCTCAGGGGTCAAACTCCTACCCTCCTTCAACAGTAGGTGACCTAAATAGGTGACCTCTTGTCGACAGTATTGAAATTTAGAAAGGGACACTTTATGTCCATGGTGAGCCAAAGGGAGCAACAACTTTACCATACTGTTTTTGCATCTCTGTTCATTGTCAGAAGTTATTAGTATATCATCCATATATTGGAGCAATACATTACCTGTGGAAAGTGTAAGACAGTCCAATTGGGCTTTCAAGGCTTGGCTATACATTATAGGGCTCTCAGTACAGCCCTGAGGAGCGTGACAGAATCTAAACTTCTACCTGCTAGGGTAAAACCGAACAAATGTCAGCTATCAGGATGAATCGGGATACTGAAGAACGCATTTTTCAAATCAATGACAGAGAAGAATTTGGCAGAGGAAGGAATCATTGTGAGAAGGGCAGTAATGTCAGGGACCACCAGGAACTGAGGGACCACTATTTTATTAACTGTGCGCAAAGCAATTACAAAGCGATAAACATCCAGGTGGTCATCAGGGGAATCTGAAGATGCCTGTTTCAGAATAGGAAGAATAGGACTGTTACACACATTCTCTGCTGTCTCCTCAACTATGCCCGACTCAATCAGATCTTGTATAATTCGCAACAAAGCTCACTCCCCCACTTGAGGAGCTTTGTACTGCGGAATCCTGGGCAAATTGGCGTTGTCCTTAACTTTAATGGAAATGGGGGGAATTTGCAATAGTCCTACATCCGTTTCACCTGCTGTCCACAAAGTGGGTGGCACAGCCTTAAACTCAGCAAGAAGGTGTGCATCTTTGGACAGGCACTGCTTAGAGCTCATCACATTCAGTCCCATCGTCATGTAAACACTTTCCGGAGAGCAAAAAATTGCAGCATGCAACTTCTTTAATAAATCTAGGCCCATTACATTTTCTCCACAATTGGATGTCAATAGGAATTGTGAATCCACAGTAAAAGGATCGATAGTCAAGTCAAAAGGTTTGGAAATGGAGCTTACAACCTGACTGGATGAAAATCCTACTGAAACATTATTTTGGCCAGACAGAGCTGCCCCAGGGACCAGCGGACAAGAAACAGAGCTATTCATTGCACCTGTAGCCGCCAAGAATATTTCTTAACTGAGCCTTGCAAATCCACAGTGACACAAGGACCGCCTGATCTACAGCTACCTGGACTGGTCCCTCACCCTGCCCCTTGCTGTCCTAGCTGTGGGACACCTCATCCAGATCATAGTTGTGGTGGTAATACTGTCTCTCTTGAGGGTAATCAAAGTAATTCTGGTTTGTGCGACCCTACGATGTCCTATCCTCCCAAATCCTATCTTGGTCACTTTCTTCATGACTCCGTCCACGAGAACCTCGTCCACTGGGGGCCAAAACTTTCTGCAATAAATCCGGACACTAGCTACACCAGTGCCCCTCCCACTTCCAATACGCACACTGATTCGGCCCTACTGGCGCAGCACTCTTGCTAGTACAAGCAAGCTGCTGGGCTGGACCAGCACCATGTCCCCTTCCACTTCCCCTTAACACCTGCTGTAACAAAGCCTTCAGCTTCAACTCCTTGTGCTTCTTCTCTACCTTTTCCTTTTCCTTGTTCTCCCTAATACTGTGCCATACTCGATATAACAGAGGGGGAGGATGTTGTCCAAGTGCTCTCCAAGCCTGCAAACGAGCTGCTATCTCAGGAAGCATGTTCATCACAAATCTATTAAGAAACAATTGAACACCCCCATCCATCGACAAGTCCTGTCCGCTAAAATTCCAAAAGACACCCTCAAACCGGGTGAAGAAGTCTGACACACTTTCATCTTTCTTCTGACTACATGACGTTAACTTGTCCCAATCTACCCTCCTCGGTGGAATGAAAGAGTGCATATATGTAATAATCCAGCCAGGCAAATCTAGTATCTCGGCCATAGGCTTTTCCCCAGGTTTCCTTTCCTTATCCCATTCTTTAATCTGATCCCAGGTACCACCCAATTCCACGACGTGGTCCTGTGTGTGCACCTGCCTCCAAATGATGACAGGCATCAACAGACGAAAGAAAATTTCAATGTCCGCAAGCGTCATTACAGTTGAAGAAGCTGCCTCAGTCAATTCCTTATAATATGCAGTTGGATTTTTGCGAGGGTCAGGCAACTGAGTCTTAAGGGACAAAACCTCACTCCTTTTCCACGGAGTGTAGACCCATTGTTTTTGGAAACTGGCCTCTACTCTCTGTCTAATAACAGTATTCTGCTGATCCCGCAGCTCCGGAAGTTCAGGGTGCTATATGGTGTGAACTTCCCTCCTCGGAAACTGGGACACTGTCTTCGGGGTCTTCTCAAACAGCCTACCTCGATAAATTACCAATGTTGCAGCATTACCAAAAACCTCCTCATGCGCCATACCAGCAGCATACACATTGTTCCTGATATAAATAATCTGAGGCACTACAGCATTAAAGCACTGTTCCAACAATCCAATCAGTGTAGCCGACATGTGCTTAAGGGTATGTTGCTGTACAAATGGCTCATCATTTCTCATCATATTCACACATCTTCCGTACTATAGATGGGGTGACGAGCTCACTGAGCTGCCTGATTGGCTACCGCCTTTCTCTCTTCATCTCTCACATCTAATCATATCAATATCTATCCAAGTCGCTCCCTAGCAGTTGCCCAGTCCCTGTCCCCTGATCCCCATACACGTGTCCCACTACCCAGTACGGTCAGGGAATGAAGGACAAGGGAAGGAGTAGTGACAGAAGGAACAGGCACTAAAGTTGTCAATGGCTGGGTTGTGGGTATGAGGGCAGGGGCGAGGAGTGACGCTGACACAATAGGCGTAGCAGGGAGATTAACAGTTATCGTAGGCACAGAAAGGCAAAGCCACAGAAATGGCAGGAAGCGCAATGGCCAAAGCAGCTGGGTCAGTAACAGAAGAAACAGAAGCAACAGAAGCAGAAGAGACAGACGACTGGGATTGCGGTACAGCAGGGTATATTCTCTGCAGGGCATATGGAGGCGGAGGTTGGGTGTCTAACAACTCCTCCACAAATGTATCATTTTCTTCTCAAACCACATAAGACTTTTCACATTGCAATCGAAACCTCCTATCGGCACACTCTATCCCCTTCTCAGTCTTCTGTTTATCATACGCAAAAGCTTTCTGAGTCACTGCCTGCATCCTTCCATTTCTGACCTCCTTTTCTGCTTTCATTCGTCTCTGTTTAGCTTCCGTTTGCCAAGTTCTAAGGGAATCAAACATCGACTGCCTACTTCTCTTCGCAAACAATTTATCCTGCAGGAAACTATGCTTTTGTTCATCAAAAGTGCCTGTCAGTGGCCTCTGCAACTCAGCATTGTCCCTCGTATATTTGTGCCTTAATTTACTAAACATAATAGGGCCAAGGCCATGTTTCACATACATCTCAAAGTTCGGCGTGCTTTCTGGAGGCGCAGGCTGACTCTCGTCCAATCGAGCATCAGCAGAACAACAACGACAACTAACATAGCAGAATGTACTCAAACAGGGCATTTTTCCAAACAAAATCTTCAATATTTAAGCTGAGCAGATATTTCCAAATATCTTACCAAAGTTGTTCCTTATACCTCACCAAATCCAAATCAAAGTGGTACCATGTTCCTAAAGAACCCAAGCAGATTCAAGCGCTCTTCCAAAAATGATCCTCAGACCATACCAAACACAAACCAAAGTGGCGCCATAGCCACAAAACAAAACCAACGCAAACTCACCTGGTGCACACAGGTCAAACAAAGTTATTCTCCACTTCCGACTCTTCGATCTAAACAGTCAGATCCAAGGATTTTGCTTTTCAGGACCCCAGTCGGGATGACTGCTGGGCAATTCAGGGTACGGTCAGACAGATGGGGCAGCTGCGAGTACTAAACTCTTTCATGCAGGGTCCCCAGTTTGCCCATCTGACCTGACGTGACCCCGTCCTCCCTACCCGCCGGCGTGCGAGGATGGGTCACTCAATGAAGTTCCTGTTCGGGCGCCAACTGAAGGAAGTGACCCGATTAGGGCCACCCGGGTTATTCAAGACCACCTCTCAGCCTTCCATACAAATGAAGAGTCAGTCAGACAGTAGAGAATACAAACCAAAGTTACTTATTAGTCATACCCTTGAGCGGAGTCCAATCTGACCAGCCTCCTTAGAATGCTGTAGAGGGACTGACCCCCTCAACATGGTAACACAAGATATGCATTTCCAACCCCAGTCTGGGCGCTGATGAACAAAGGAGGTACAGAAAGACAAGCTACCATCCTGAGACCGGGCACATGCTATCTTAATTTCAAGGTTACTTTGCCTGTGCCGTCTCTCTGAGAGTGGGAGCAGGGCTACCTACTGAGAAAGGCATGCAAAAACAGAATGATGTAGTCATTAGTGCAGTGAAGCTCAACCTTGAATAATAAAGAGAAACAATCGAGGCTGCTTTCTGCTGAGGCATACAGTATGGACAGAAGCTTACTTTTGATCATAGTACAAAATGGCGGCTGAATACAAAATGATGCCGCAAATGCTACCTTAACTCGAACAATGTAGATGGAGTCGGCTGGACGCATTCTCAGTCCAACAGAGGGTCTCAAAGTTGCCCATCTGACCTGACGTGACCCCGTCCTCCCTACCCGCCGGCGTGCGAGGATGGGTCACTCAATGAAGTTCCTGTTCGGGCGCCAACTGAAGGAAGTGACCCGATTAGGGCCACCCGGGTTATTCAAGACCACCTCTCAGCCTTCCATACAAATGAAGAGTCAGTCAGACAGTAGAGAATACAAACCAAAGTTACTTATTAGTCATACCCTTGAGCGGAGTCCAATCTGACCAGCCTCCTTAGAATGCTGTAGAGGGACTGACCCCCTCAACATGGTAACACAATATATGCATTTCCAACCCCAGTCTGGGCGCTGATGAACAAAGGAGGTACAGAAAGACAAGCTACCATCCTGAGACCGGGCACATGCTATCTTAATTTCAAGGTTACTTTGCCTGTGCCGTCTCTCTGAGAGTGGGAGCAGGGCTACCTACTGAGAAAGGCATGCAAAAACAGAATGATGTAGTCATTAGTGCAGTGAAGCTCAACCTTGAATAATAAAGAGAAACAATCGAGGCTGCTTTCTGCTGAGGCATACAGTATGGACAGAAGCTTACTTTTGATCATAGTACAAAATGGCGGCTGAATACAAAATGATGCCGCAAATGCTACCTTAACTCGAACAATGTAGATGGAGTCGGCTGGACGCATTCTCAGTCCAACAGAGGGTCTCAAAGTTGCTTCCTTTGTTGGAGATATCTTTAGAGTAATTCTGGTGGCTCCTCCTGAACTGGAGATTAAGCTAGAGCATGCCCACTGTGTCGGTTTGAATAGGCCTGTCCAGACTCCCCATGCCAATATCCTCACATGTGTTGACTTTCACTTAAAAGAGTACATCCTCAAAAAGGCCAGAGATTGTCATCCAGTGCAGCACCAGGGACATCAACCCACTCTACACCAAGACCTCTCCACCTCCATGCTTCAAAAAAGGAGGGTGTTTCGGCGGATCATGGCTCACCTCTGCTCCATCGGAGTTTCTTACTCATGCGGATACTCCTTCTGGGTAATCTTTTGCTTATACGGGAAGATACACCAGGTCCACCCACTGAAGGAGGCCCCCCAATTGATGGACATCACAGCAGATTCCCCATAGAATTCCTGTCCACCTGCTGGGATGGGCAGGTATCCGGGAGCCCACAAATGGAAGACGGTGAGTCGCGCTGTGACTCCACCCAGAGACGATAGACAGAGAACTTCAACTGGTTATGGCTTCCTTTAGTGATGACACTGCCGAACCAGCACAGATAGATTCATGTTACTCTAACCAGCTTCTGGCTCTTAGCAGCTTTTGACTCTATCTGGTACCCTTCTTTCTAATTTCTGCGGGGGTGGTGGGCCTGGGTGGGGAGGGTGGCTGGACGGGATGTTGGTGACCTCTTTCAACACCTTCTCATTAGTCCCACCACCCATGTTTATTTCACCATTTCACCTGTTTGTTGTATTTATTTGGGTCTGTTGGGCCTTCCCCCACTCCTGGGTTTCCCCGGGGAAATTCCTTTACCGCCTTACCGCTCAGCTATTGGCTTCATGCAGTCCACCCGCTGGCTTTGAATAAAAATTCATCCCACTCCCCCAAACAGCACGCTCTAATAGGTCTACTTTGTAACCCACGCGATGACACCAACTCTCAAAATGATCATACTAAATGTGAAAGGACTGACCAACTCCATCAAAAGATGTGCCATCCTTTCTTACCTCTAGCATTTCAGTGCCCAAATTTGTCTTCTCCAAGAGACTCATCTACTTCCTGGCGACACCCACAGGCTATGCTCCAGGGCATTTCCCCACCAGCTCTTCTCCTCTTAGAGCTCTAAATCGCACCATCCTTGTCTCCTTTACCTTTCCCAGAAAGATAGGTTCCAAGCAGGCAGAAATCAAGGGTAGGTTACAGGCCCACTCTCTCACGCTGGGCTCCCACACTTTTACAGTGGGCTCAGGCTACTCCTCAAAAGGGGTCAAGAAAGCATTCTGCTAAGGTCGGTGTCCGAGCTCACCCAGTCAACTGACCGAATGCTGCTGTTTGGAGGTGAGCTGAACCTAGCTTTCGATAACGCTACAGACAGATGGGCTCAATGACAGGGTCAAACTGGGGCACTTTCTAAAGAGGGGTAACAAATGCTAGAGGAGGTGGAATTGGTGAACATTTGGATAACTTCACAATTCTCTTCCACAGAATACACCTTTTATTCCGACTCCCATAAGACATTCACAAGGATTGATTACTTCCTGCCCACTCAGAGCTTCGTATCCCATGCCCAACATGCTGACATACTGGCTTGTACACTATCAGATCATTCAGCTGTGACATTAGAACTTTTCCTTCCCTCCTCTCACCCGCTGCCTGGATCCTAGTGCCTCAGAGACATGTTACTGCACCGCCCTGCGGCAATCCAGCAGATCTTGCTAGCACTACAGGATTTCTTAGCCATGAACGATATTCCTGAGACCCCTATTGCCACACTTTGGGATACTCTGAATGCGGTGATCAGAGGAGAATTTATTGCAATTGCCACTTCAGAAAATAAGATACGTTGGGACAAGAGAGATCTCCTTACAAGACAAGTGCAGGAGCTAGAATGCATACACCAACAGACCAGAGATCCCCGGATCTGGCGACAGCTTGCTGCCGCTCATGCCCAACTGTCCAATTTGGACTTAAACAGGGCAGAATTTGTGGTGCTTAGATTAGAACACACCATTTACACCCGGGGCAACAGAAGTAGGAGGTTGCTGGCTTTATGTTATGTTATGTTATGTTATTTTTATTTATACCGCGCTCAGCTGCCCCAGCGAAGGGGCGTCCTGGCGCTTTGACAAGGCAAACACAACACAACACAAGAGACTTATGAAGGGCAAAAGAGACAGCAAGAAAACTAAGCAAATAAGAAAGTCTTGACGGCTCGTCTAAACTGGAAAAGGTCATCAATAGCCCGGATATGCGGAGGAAGAGAATTCCACCACTTTGCTGCTAGCACACAAAAAGAGCGGCTACCAACTCTAGCCAATCTGAAGCGCGGAACCACTGCCAGATTCTGACCCAGAGATCTGAGGGTACGCGGGGGGACATACGGTGTCAGCAAATTCTCCAAGATTTGAGGAGACATACCTTTGAGGACTTTAAACGCAAGGCAAAGGACCTTGAATTTAATCCTCTGGGGTATGGGGAGCCAATGGAGAGAGTGCAGAAATTTGGAGACCGAGCACCGCCCTGGCAGACCAATCACCACTCTGGCTGCAGCATTTTGAACTCGCTGCAGCCGGGTGAGTTCTGCCTGATTGATCCCGGCTAAAAGCGAGCTGGCATAATCCAGCCGGGACAACACTGATGCTTGAACCACCAGTTGCCTGGTGGATGCATCAAAAAACCTAAGGATAGGTCTGAGCCCTCCAATGCTGCCATAGCAAGAAGCCGCCACCTTCTTGGTATGGCAAATAAAACCGAGGGACAGATCAAGCCACACCCCTAAATTTTTTATCTCCGATGCTGGGAGAGGGGTCACACCTAATTCAGAAGGCCACCACTTGTCCCCCCACAACGCCGCCTGCTTACCGACCACCATAACCTCAGTCTTTTTGGTATTTAACTGGAGACAGTTGGAATTCATCCAGTTAGCCACTGCCCGTAAACTGTCACAGAACCTGGGAGCCTCCATGTCTGAGTCCCCACTCAGCGTGACCGCCAGCTGCGTGTCATCTGCATATGAGACCATCATCAAGCCCCATTGCTTGACGACCGCAGCCAGCGGCCTCACATAGAGATTGAAAAGAGTGGGACACAGCGATGAACCCTGTGGGACCCCCAGGTCTAACGGATAGGATTTAGACTTGCCGGGCGGAATCGCAACCTGGAATGACCTTTCAGCAAGGAAAGATCGGATCCAGCATAGGGCGGAGCCCGTGACACCCACTTCCTCAAGTCGCTTAAGCAAGATCTCGTGCGAGACCGTGTCGAACTCGGCACTGAGATCTAATAGCAGTAGCGACGCCGTCCGACCCGCATCAAGCACAGACCGCAGATGTTCGACCATAGAAAGTAGGGCCGTCTCCGTGCTATGGCCCGCACGGAACCCATTCACGAGTCACAAGACCTCCCCCCAGATGCCCCGGCTGGCCACCTCTGGGACACTGCTACCACCATATTAACACCGTACCAGGCTGAGCCACTCGAGGCCCCAATCCAAATAAAGGAGGTGATATCTGGCATCTCTAGGCAAAAATTGCTTAAGTATCCGGGCTCAGACAGATTCACCTCCCTTTTCTGTAAGACATTCTGAACCATTTTGGACCCCGTCCTCACCAGAGTCTATAATGCGGTTGGAATTTCCTCACCACTCCTGCCAATACGCTGGATGCTGCTGTGATTGTTATACCTAAACCAGGCAAGGACAAGCGCCAGTGCACCTCTTATAGGCCAATTTCTGTCTTAAATGTAGATTTGGAATTGTTTACTGAGATCTTACTTTCACCACTGCCCCTCCTTCTTCCCGGGCTGATTTATCCCGATCAGGTGGGATTTGTACCCACTGACAATGCGCTGATAACACCAAACGACTGCTTCACATCATTGATAAGGCGCAGCGCTTTGACACCGAATGCTGAAAAAGAGTTCAACAGGGTCCTTTGGCACTGTTTGAGAGAAACTCTATGGCATTTCGGCATCCCACTAGATATATACAATGGATCTTGAGAAGTTATACCAAGCCATTTCGACGGTATGAGTAAACGGCTATGCCTCCACCCCCTTCCCCATCCAGAGAGGTACGAGACAGGGGTGCCCGCTGTCCACCCCTCCTCTTTGCTTTATACATGGAGCCTATGGCTCAAGAGGACCCAGGACAACCCTCTCATATCTGGGATAAGTTTTGGGAAAGACAAGCATACGATCAGTTTATACCGGATGCGGTTGTAGCAGCACTGGAAGACCCCCTGACCTCTCTTCCGGCCATTAATAACGAACTGGACCAATTCGTGCAAGCGGCGGGCATCGAGGTTAACATCATACATCCCATGCTCTCAACATATCCCTGGAAGCCCCAATGCTGGCGGAGCTGCAACACACTTACCCTATTCAATGGGCCCTATCTGCAGTACCTTACCTTGGATTACAACTCACCTGGATCATTTTACTCACCACCCACCAGGGGCCAACCTGATCATGCCCAACTAACAAGTATGTAATGGAAGAAGTGGTAAGTGAGGAAGTGAGGCAATGGTCTGCATTTGTATGGTTGCAATTACTTGCATTTATATAGTGCTTGAGACACATGGCGAGGTGCTGGAACACTTTCAGTGGATTTTAGCATGATAGCCCTTAGGTTCTGGCCATGACTGAGAGAGAGCTCATGGGGATGAATGCCCAAAAACTTTTTGGGTGGAGCTGGATGAAAAAATGCCAGGGCAAGTACCTGTTTGCACAGTGACATTTGTGTGTCGGTGCGCGAGCTTATGAGGTGTGTGTGTGTGCACGCGCATATGCATGAGTGTGCGCCTGCACACCTTTTGGTGTATCTGCTTATGCTTTCGTAGGGTGGGTGGGTGAATGTGTCTCGGTAGTTATGAGGGCACATGGGCAAACATGGCAGTAAAAAGTGGATGTGACTCTACATGGGAAATAGTTGCCCGTCTTCAGTCTCAGCCGCCCATGTAGTCCCATGCCCAGGTAGGGACGCATATAGTCTCCCGCAGGGCTGGAAGATAGCAGGGGCGTAACACAGGCCCCCGCAGCCCCTGCGGAGCGGGGGGCCTCAAGCTCCAGGGGGACCCCATCAGCACAGCACTCTGGCTGCAGGGCTCCTGATTGAGCCCGGAGAGGGGCATCCCGAGCTGCCTTGCAGGGAGGCCCCCTCAAGGTTCAAGTGGAAGGTAGGGGGCAGCACCGCCTATTTCTGGGCCGTTTCTGAGATCGGGCTGACCCAGGGAAATATGCTGCTCTTGTGCTGTTATCATTTTCCGACACAGAGACACATTACAGAAGAGCTGACAGGTTGTCTGCATTCTGTTTGGTGCAGAAACCAGCAGGCAGCAAGATGTTTTTTTCCCCACCTTCAGCCTGACACAAAAGAATGCCTAATTTAAAGGCCCTTTTGTTCAAGGATCATCCTGGCTGGGAGCCATCTGAGGCTAACACCTAGATGCAAATGCAATGGAAAGAAACACAAGCACGTGGCTCATCACTTCACAAGTACTTAAGAGAAATTATGGTTTGGAGGCACATTTTTGACTTTGTTCTACCCCCCTTTTAAGGTGTGCGTGTAGAGTAAGAATACAAGATGTATATATGTGTATGAATCACTGCACTAATTTTGATATAAATGGCACAATTCATTTTTTGTTAGGTCTTTTATAACGCTAGGCATCCTATTCTAGGATGTCAGAGAGCTTCACATCACACACATCACTATAAATCGTACAATTGCGTAAATCAGGAAACGTTGATCAAACCAATGTGCGTTATAATGTGTCGGAACCGCATTTCTTCCATACTTGCAGATATCATATGTTGAGAATGAACGGTCGTGGGAAACACAAAGTCAGGATATAAAAGATAACACAGTCATTGGGAGTTGTCTTTACTAACAAGACTTTATTAATCCCCAGAGGAGCCCTTCTTTGCAATTTTAGAACAGATTGTGAAACAAAACCTTCAAAGACCTAAACTCATGACTTACAGTTTTGAGCCAGCTCCTTGATACAGGTTCCATATTGGATGGATTGCAACTTATGAACCGGAATTAACAAAATGATCCCAGTGTCAAAGGCAGTAGCCTACTTTCTTATATACAATATAAACCTGTTACACAATGTGTTTTGCAGCAGGCTCATTAACCCATTGTGCTACTTTATGAATCGAAACTGTGATTGGGGAAACCACAGAACTCTCCCAGAACTGCATTAACCACCAGATTTGTCTTACCACTATCGTAAACCCCTCAAAATTGTTGGGCACACAAAGATCTCTGCAGCAGGTGCTTTAACCCTTTAAGATATTTTAAAATGCAGCCTCTTTGAGACCAATTGAGTAAACTAGAAGACATTTGCTGACTTTTTTGTTTGTTGCCAATTTTTTTTCAGTAGATAAAAAAAAGTATGAACTGACTGTGCTGTTCAAACTGCACAGCTCGTGAGTTCGCTGTCCTATTCCTCTGCCACACTTTGTCCGCAAATGTATGGGTTCCTGAAGTAAACATTTTCCAGTTCCAGGACTGGTCTCACCTACCAGTGTACCCATTTGACCCTATGCAAACTTATGGCACGTATACAGTCCACTATTCATAGGCTTCTGTACCACAAAGGTGGGTGTATGTGGGTGTATATGTGGAAATTAGACTTTATGGCACATACGAACGTGCATATGAATGCAGTCAAGGGTTAAAAGCGCCATACATGGGAATGAATCGACACACAAGCTAATGTGGCTACTCACGGGCAAAGTAGGCTCTATGTTGGCATATGAAGTTTGAACCCCGCCATTCAAGAATAAAAATGCCCATAGTGTCAGCATCAGTCCGTGTGCAGAAGTAGTAAATGAGAGTCCATCATTTTCTTTTTTTTATTAGGAGTCTTTTCAGGACTGGTTTGTAGGTTTTGTCGGTTTTTTATTAAATTAGCACAGTTAATTAAAACCATTGCAATAGAGTGTCATCATAGCGCAGTTACCACTTTAAAAGCAAAAACTAAGAAAACCATAAAGTTTAGGTTCATATACATATAACTAACAAGGCAATCTTGTAACTACCATTATAATCACGTAACAGGTTTCCAGAGCCAAGAATAAAAGTAATTAGTACAGGAATACTAGGACAGGGGGCGAAAAAAGTTGGTGATAAGTTTTTGGGGGGGAGGAACTGGAAGGGCAGGGGTCAGAGGGGGTAAAAAGAGATTGTCCAGGAGTCTCACATATTTTCCAGACTTTCAAGCACCTGAGTGTCTAAGGAAGTAAAGCAAAGGGCCGATGCCTCACAACATGTTCTGATGCCCCATTTTAAATATAAGGGTTTTAAAAGAAGTCTTCTGGGACTGATGTTCATGTCAAAATGAGTTCATTTATTAAAAATGAAAATTTGTGTTTGGGGACATAGAGCGTGTAATTTATGTAAAGAACAAACTGAAGTTTAAGGACAAAAGTAGCCACTGCTCAGAAATGAGCAATTTAATTCTGTAAAGGAATATTTTATTGACTGAAAATAAAAATACAACTTTTATTTTTGAAACACCATAAGAACATTTTCATGAAATCAGCAAGCTGAAACTTGGAGAACAAAGGGCAGCTGAAAAATATGTCAAGTTGGTATTTTAATCATAATTCCTGCTGGTAAAGGGCCTCTTACAGGCCCATGCATCAACCTTTTATGCGAGCGCAAATTGTGCGATTCGCAAAAATCGATCGTTTGCGCCCGCAAAAAGAGCTTCCGCGATGCATCACACTGTAAGGCTCTCGCAATTTTAGAAATCACAATTTATTGCCATTTCTTAAATTGCGATTGCATTTAAGGAATCTCAAATTGAGATTCCTTAAATGCAACGCATGATGAAATCGCAAATAGCGATTTTGCTAATAAGGGACCCAAATTATCATCAATTTGAACTTGATGGTAATTTGCAAAAACTTTGAAAAATGTACTAAAGTGCATTTTTCAAAGTTGCAGGTTGCACACACACATGCCCTTGGGGCATGTGTGTGCGCAACATGTGTGCACAGAGCAATTTCAGGGATGCAACAGGGTGTCCTTTTGACAACCTTGCGCCCTTGAAATTGCATGCGCAATTTGTGAGTACCTATTGGGTACTTGCAAATTGCGCATGCAATTTCCCATTCTTTCCTATGAGCCTCTAGGGCCATAGGAAAGAATGGGAAGGAATTCCTTAATTGCGACTCGCATAGGAAAGAATGGGAAGGCATTCCTTAATTGCGACTCACAATTTGCGAGTGGCAATTAAGGAATGCTTGTGAATCGGTAATTTTATAGTGATTCCTACATGCATAGGCTCTTTCAATTCCTTAATTGCGATTCCTTAGTATTCGCAATTAAGGAATCGTAAAAGCCTACATTGATGCATGTGCCTGTTCGTGTTGGGTTCATGGCATTATTCGCCAGTAGCATGAGGACATGTTCTTGCTGCTCTAGAGGTCATTCCTTGGCTGATGTGGAGGCATTTCATGTTCTATATTTAGCGCATTTTATGGCCCTGAGATCCCTATAACTGCTGTCTGAAGACAGAATTCCAAGAGAGCTATAACAAAAGGAATATGTATTCTGCTAAAACATATAACACCACAGTAGCGTTAGAAGTGGCACCGTGCCTGCAGGACTGGTGTAAGCGATGGCTCTACCATCGACGATTGAGATTGCCAGATTATTGGGGGCTTATTTACCAGCCCCTTGTGCCACTGGTGCATCACTTTCAATATGGGAAAATGTGACATACCTGCGGCGCAAGGGATTTGTAAATAAGCCAGTGGAGGGCGAAACTCACATATCTGGCTATGGAGTACTGAAATTTATCATTTCAGCCCCTAAAGTTAAGCCCCTAGAGGATTGCTGGTGCAAACCTAAGGATTTTTAGCCATTCTCATCAGTGGTGTAACACAAGCCCCGCAGCCTTAGTTGTGCAGGGGGCCCGAGCTGCAGGGGCACCCCGCAGCACAGCACTCTGGCCTGAGATCTCCGGATTAAATCTGGAGCGAGGGCCGGTCCATGTACCTTGTAGGTCTGCTGCTCACTGATCTGCTTCCGCACTCTATCACACAACCCTGAAGGAGTCATCAACTTCACCTCAGGTTCATATGCACTCACCACGCCCACACCAAGAGGACCACACACCCCACCCGCTCCGACACGCACACAACTCAGCCACCGCACATACAGCACTCCAGACTCATGTGCATGCTCCTCAACGTCCACTCACTCAGCAGACATACCACGGAGATATGCAACCTGTTGAGCAATCAGGCCCCGGACCTGCTCTTCTTTACAGAAAGTTGGCTGAACCCAGCCTCTGCACTAGAAATCGCCACTGCCAACCCTGATGGCTAGAATATCACCAGGGAATACCATAAGCACAAACCTTGAGGCATAGTCACCATTATATTCAAGAACATGGTCATCTGCACCAGCACCCCAAATACTGCGACCAACTATACGAGCACCTCACCATCAAGCTACAAATCACAACCAACTTTACCTTGTGCTGAACCCTCATAAACGGACCACCAGAACTCACACCAACTTTGCCAGTGACATCACAGACTTAGTTAAGCCCTTCATCATTGGCTCTAACACCTTCACCCTTTAAGGAGACCAAGAACTTCAACAACTGGATCATCAGGTGTGCAATCTTACTGGCCCCTCCCCCCAAGTGCAACGAAACAGTAAGAACATGAACACAGCCAGCTGGTTCACAGAAGAACTCAAGGTGATGAAGTAGCATTGTAAGCAACTGGTGTGCAAGTGGAGAACGATGCAAGATTCACTGAGAAATCATTTGATTAAATCCACCCTGAGATGTTACCACCAGTAAATTCAAAACACCAAGCGCACAGCCCTCACAGACCATATCATTGCAGGCAGTAGCAACAGCAAGGAATTATTCACCATCAACAAAGAAGAGTTCACCGAACTTGCAGCCACCTCCAAGAACATCACCCCCTCCCAAGACCTCTGCAACAATCTATCAGACTTCTTCTATAACAAGATCACCTCCATATATGGATACTTTGACCCATAACTGGACATCTTTAACCTAATGGCAAGTTGCCCATGTTGGGTGAAGAACATTCCCTGATGAAATGGCTCACCATCCTCTTAGATGAAACCGCCAGCACCGCAAAGTCCATCCACTCTTGAGCCCCATCAGACCCTTGCCCCCACCACGCCTTAAACAAAAGACTCACCCCTAACAGCAAAGACCCACTTCGATCCGAAATGCCTCCATTGATTCAGCCACCTTCTGGAATCTAGGAACCATGACACAGTCACCGCCCTGCTCCAGAAATCCTCAGTACACCCAACCGAGCTCATCAACTACAGACCAATCTCCCTCCTACCATACCCAGCCAAGGTTTTAGAGAAACTCATCAACAGATACCTCTCCGACCATCTCATCAACTACCAGCTCCTTGACACCACGCGATCTGGATTCAGACCCAACTGCAGCATGGAAGCAGCATTCATCACCACAACAGATGACATCAGAATGATCCTGGCACAGGAGAGACTGCAGCCCTCATCCTTCAGGACCTCTCAGCGGCCTTTGGCATGGTATCACGCCACACCCTCATCAGACTCCTACACAGGATCAGCATCCAAGGACCTGCTCACCGATGGGCCTGCTCCTTTTTCACAGAAAGAACTCAAATGGTCAGCCTTACACCATACATCTGGGAAGACTGTAAAGTTTTTTAAAACATTTTAATACAGGGTTTGAAACGGCTAGTGTCTCTTAGCAGACATGATTTAGAACCTTGGTCCCGAAGTGATAAATGCTATATGGTGATATTGATAGGTTCACCCTAATAACATAAGGGATCACTCACAGGAAATTACCTGAACCCCAAGAAGACATGCACCATTTTTGGAGAAATGTGGAACTAGCAGTGTCTCAGACTTCATATCAAGAAAGTTATGTTGTTAGACAGGGAGTGTAAGGAGTCAAACAAACCTGTCAGATAATGTCTTATCTGCAGGGGATGACACATGGAGCCATACACTAGTATCCCAGAAGCTGATTGCACACACAGTGGTTGGCATTTCCCAATTATATGATTGCTTATTACATACTATTAGTCTACACATTGTTTGGCATCAAAAACATGATAATTATAATAATCAACTCATTAGATAATGTGCAAATCAGAGGGAATGCTAGATAGTCCCCTTATAATTTCATCACACGTCCCTTTCGTATTCGTCTGTCCCCTATCCAAAGTGTTGAATATTGTCAGCCGTCTACCGTACATGGCTGTGTTCATTCACACAGTCTTAATTATGCCAAGCCTTGTACATTTAGGGCCATATGTATCAACACATTTCCCCATAGACATAGAATGGGCAAAACCCTTTGATACATCTGGCACTTAATCCATATACTTATGCTGTCATCCAGTCAGCGGTTGGAATTCAGCCCTTCAGTCTCCCCATGGCAACCAGTCCATACACCTAACCCCGTCTGATCAATGGTGCCTTATTTACCTTGATCAGTAATGATGCATTATGAAATGAGGAGATGTCACTCCTGCTCAGCGCCTGTTTTGCTACAAATCTGAAAACAATGTTCCTTTGTTGAAGCTTACAGAAGCTATGAAAGCTAATGCAACTTCTTTCTTCTTGTTGCCAAGACTGCTCTCTACAAGGTCATCTTGTCTTGCAGCTGCATTTACAACACCAGAGAAGTGGGTTGTCTTGTTAGTTTGAACAGAGTCTGAAAACATGGAGTTTCTAAGCAGAAAATGTGATTATCGAACACACACTGTTAGCATTACCATACTGGCCATTAGTCTCTGCTTTTCTAGGCCCTATGCCTATTACAAGCACTCCCTTAATGTTAAGTGTTATCATGTTTACATGCAACCAGGCCTGTCTTGCATGTAACACATATCCTTATTACACGAAAGCCATACTGAACTCGACAGTGGTGTGTCCGGGACTGAGAGTGTTGTTTAGTTGGGTGATGTCTTGAATGAGGAGGAGAATGATTTAAAGCAAGTGGTTCAAATTGTGTATGGACTCCACACACATACAACAGCCATCAGCTAAGCTACTCCTCATGAATTTTGCATTGAAAATGGGTCTTACAGATGTTTGTAGATTCAAGCAGCCCAGAAAACAAAAACACGAATTATTTCGGGCATATCATGTATTATTCAGACTTAATTACATATTTAATCCAAGCAGGGAAATTCTATATATATATATATAGGAAGGGCAGAATTCCAAGTGAGGGGAATTTCAGGCCACTCCCCCCAACAAGAGACAGTATTGACATTTTAAAGTATGGACATTAAAGAACTCTACAATTATGACAGTGATAAGAACAGACACCGAAGTGTACTATAAAGAAAACAAAGCATCCATTGTTTCCACTGGAATACTATGAGAAGCATATGAGATGGTATTAAGGGAAAAAGCACAGTATATTATTGTCTGAAAACAAAGTCGAAAACTAGAACTAACACGAACAAAAGCCAGTGCTTAATTTGAGCCAGTGATTTCCGGTGCTCAGCACCAGCACATAATTGTCAACACCACACTGAGGACAGTCTGCCACAAGGTGACGCTGTCTGGCTGATTTAGAGATTACCACAACAAAAGTCAATTATTAATACAATGTACAATAAAAATGACCATTGCTTGCTGCCCTAGCCAATCATATAGTTTTAGGGGCCTGGAATAGTCTGAATTGTCGCACTTTTAGGAGTGTGATGGTTAGTAGGGATGTATGACATTACAATGCATGCTTTTACATTGCATGTCTTTACAACGCGGTATTTACAACGAATACCTTTACAACGTATAGTGCTTTGGGGCGCTGGTTAGTGAATAGTTTAATTTACTATTCCAACTCCAGTCCCCGTGGATAGTAGGGAAGGTGTTGGATAGTAAATTAAATCTATTCCCTATCCTAGAGAGCCCCCCAGCGCAATGCGTTGTAATGGTTTGTGTTGTAAAAGTTGCGTCGTAAAGGCACTGCGTGGTAAAAGTTGCGTTGTAAAGGATGTTTCCCGGTTAGTAGCTGTGTTGTTACTATCATTGGCAGTGCTGGCAGGAACATTGTGTGGTGCAAGCTATAGTGGCCTTCTGACGAGAGCCCTGGCACTTATGTTTTTTACAAAGTAAGCACTGGCAGAAGCTAAGGGCCATATTATCAAGAAAGGGCGATACATGATCGCCGCTTTTATCGGCAGGAAACTGCCGCTAAAGCGGCGATATTGGGCTTGATAATATGCCCTTGTGAATTCCCATAGAAGCCCAGGTTATGGTGTTAACCCGGGCTTCTATGTGAATTAACAAGGGCATATTATCAAGCCCATTATCGCCGCTATAGCGTCAGTCTCCTGCCGAAAAATGCGGCAATAATGTATCGCCCTTTCTTGATAATAGGGCCCCTAGCTCCTTACATTAGAACATTCATTCATCTACAGCAGTACTGAGGCCAATGGGAGTACTCAGAAAAGAATACTCAGACTAGGCACAGAATACGGTTCGACAACACGTGCTCTCAATGCATCTGAGGTGAGGGAGACAAGGCCAGGCGCCTGCTGGCTTGGCTCACTAAAACAGAAGAAGGCAGATGGGTGTGAGAAATAATAGATGGCGAATGAGAAAATATGACACTGATAAAGATATAGCACTGGTGCTTGCACAGTAATTTGAGAAATTTAATGGGACATAAACTCTGGCTGAGGAGGGTGCGATCAAACACTTTTTTAAAGGATTAGACATGCCAACACTGAGCAGTGATAACAAGAATGAACTGGAAAAGGCGGTTACACTAGAAAAGGTTATTGAGGGTAGTATAAAGCCCATGAAAGTTGAAAAGCCCAAGTGCTCAGTGGAATATGAAGAGCTTCACAAAAACTCAGCTCCCTGCTGAGTCCTCTCCTGCTGCACATTTATAAGGAACCTCGAAGTAAAGGGGCACTATCCCCTGACCTGTGGCATGCATTTATTACAATAATATGTAAGGTGGGGGAAACAAGGAACACATGCTCATCATATTGACCTGTCTCACTGCTCAATATAAAAACTATGGGGCATATTATCAAGAAACGGCGTTAACATTATCGCCACTTTAGCGGCAGAAATCTGACGCTAAAGCGCGATAATGGGCTTGATAATACGCCTTTGTGAATTGCCATAGAAGCCCATGTTCTGGTGTGAACATGGGCTTCTATGGGAATTCTCTTCAGTGTATTATCAAGCCCATTATCGCCGCTTTAGCGGCAGTTTCCGTCCGCTAAAGCGGCGATAATGTTAACGCCGTGCTTGATAATATGCCCCTAAGATTTTTGCACGATCTTGGCCTCCAGACTATTAAGAGGCATCAGCTCTTTTATCAATAAAGACCAATTGGGCTTTACGTCACGACTCTCCACCTAGCTCAATATTAGAAGGTTGCACAACTTGTTAGCTCATATAAACCGGAAACCCTGAGAAAGAGCCATATACTATCATTAAATTGGACACTGTAAAAGCATTCGATGAGATACATTGACATGTCTTGCTTTTAACAGTCCAAAGATTTGGTTTCGGACCATTTTTCTGTAGCTGGGTTGCTCTCCTATATTGTAGCCCAATAGCAGCAATGAATGTAAATAAAGTGGAGTTGTGTAGCTTTCCCCTGGAGTGTGGCCCAGATACAGATGTCCACTTTCCACACTCCTGTTTTTAATATGCGTGGAACCCCTGGCCTGCTGGGTCAGAGCTCAGGCAGAAGGCATTGGGTTCCTAGCAGGTACACGTCTTATGTTTTGCGCGGATGTCATCATGTTATACATTAGGCAATCCTCAACCACTATTCCCAGAATGTTCCAAATGTTAGAGGAAAATGGAACTTACTCTGGCTACAAAATAAACTGGGAGAATTTGACCCTATTTCTTGGGGAAGAGCTACCCCACCCCTGGTGTGGGGGTTTTCACAGAGGAATTAAAATACCCGATGGAGGAGTGCACTGGCCTCCCCTAGGGAGGTGGCTATTTCGTCTAGATTACATCTCATTCAACTCAAAATACTGCACAGAGTGTACATATCGAGCACAAGGCTGAAACAGATGGGCAGGAGTGGGGAGGACGGATGTATGAAGGGGTGCGGGGGGGTGGGCACATTCTTTCACATGCTACGGGAATGCCCAACACTGCAAGCCTACTGAGTGAAGGTGCTGCGTTGTATGCAGGACGTGTGGGGGTGGAGCTACGTGCAGAGGTGAAGCGATGTGTCTTGAACATTTGGGAGCCGACTGACTTGCCAGCTAGGGGCAGGCTCTGGGCCACGCTTGGTTAGATGATAGCTAAACGCAACATTGCGAGACTTTGGGGGGCGGCCACGCCTCCGCGGTTGGCGGCATGGAAACGCGACATGGACTGGTGTATGTTGCAGGAGAAGACAGTCTACGTGGCCCGCGGCTGTCCCAAGAAATGGAGGGAGGTATGGGATAAATGGAATGAATATAGAGGTGGAATTTGCGAACCTCCTCAGCCCAGGCGCTCGGAGCTTGAGGCCGATCCCTAATGGTTTGATACATTGCAGTCCTAATGCCATGCCAACTGTTGTAATATTGTGCTCCTTGTGTTATCTCATGTACGCCTCTGATGCCCACTTGTATGACCATGTTGACGCTGTTTGGTTTTCAATACAAATAAAAAGAATTACAAAAAAAAAATACCTGGGATTTTTTGTGACACCAAGCATTGAGCTATTTCTGTCCAGAAACATTAAGCGTATCCTTGGAGAATTCCAGGAAGACATGGGCCATTGGAGGTACCCCTGTTGTAATCTAATGGGTCATACTGTCTCCTCTTCAAAATGACCACTCTACGGAAATTATTATATACACCATACCCTATACCCAAGACAATATTTGCTGGAAAGATAGAGAGTTACAGACCCTGATAGGCAATGGAGTCACCCCAAGAATAGCAATGAAGACATTTAAGAGAGGTCAATTGCTCTCCCTGACATTAGAGCCTACTATTGGGTGTCATAACTCACCAACATTGATGACTAGGTATGTGCTCCAAGAAATGATCCATCAATTTGGCTGGAAAAATCAATACTTGTGAAACCCAACTTCTTGCATTACCATTATGGTGGCAAAGAGACAACACACCTATTATCAGCCAGTAAGGCAGGAATGACTGCCTGGGAAAAGACTGCAAGATGCCTCGGGTGGAAAGATAAAATTACGAAAGAGACATACGCTTGGGAAGGGACATTGCTTAAAGAAGTCACAAAACTGCGGGGATTCAAAACTTAGGACAATGTTGGCTTATCTAAACAAGCATTTGCAATGCAATTGGTTTCACATTTGCGAGATTTTAAGCTATTGGCATTGTAAATGAGAATACCTTTTATTTATCTGTGTTGATAATTAACACATAAAGAAAAGGCTTTGTCATTTACAATGCCAATAGCTCAAACTCTTGTAAATGAAAAACCCCGGCCGCCATTATTCCGGGCTGCTTAGAAAGCGAACACACTCAGGACCGCTTAATGTTGCAGGAAAGCATGTAATCCCTGCAGGAGGAGAAACGCATTAAAGAAAATAGTGCTTACAGAGTAAATAAGAACTACAGTGTAACAACAGAAATAAAAGGGCCAGTCCTCATGGAAGGTTAGAAATGAAGACTAGACGGTCCTAAAGAGGGACTAACAAGCCTATTAACAAATCAGAAGCCAGCATTTACAAAGGACAATGACAGAAGCCAATGGAAAATATGCGCGAGAGTGGGTGGAGCTTCAAGTCCATACTTACATACATCATGCCTCACAGAGTAGCGCATGCACTACCGAGGCTCGACCCAAATGATAACCTCCTCAAGGAAGGTGCGCTTAGGTACCTCCCGAGCCTCCAGCAAGAATATGAACTAGCTTAAAGCCAAATATTTCAATACACCAAACTTAGACATGCTCTGCAGGTTGAGGACCTGGCATGCTCCAATGGAAAATAGAGTGTTGCCAAATGCCATGGGGAGGGGACCAGTTACCTCCACCTATAAAATAGCATGTCAGATTGGCTGATATACTTGAGGACAGAGGGAGAACTAGGTGTATTTGAAGATATTAACTAAAAAGCTGCATTGATGAATCCTTGGGAGGTCGCGATAAAGGCATGGCTGCGTCTAATACAATTAAAAACTCTACACTGAGCGTATCGCAAAAGGAGGACGCTTCACAAAATGGGTCCAGCTCCAACTCCTACCTGCTTGAGAACATCAAGGAAGTGGCAACTCCCCTTAACACAATCAGGGGTTGTAGCATGATACACACCAATTGGAGAAGTATAAGGCTGGAGTTGGGCGGAATCTTGGAAGATGATGCCTCAATGTCTCCTCTTTGTATTAGTCTAAGGATCCCGAATGATATCGACCTACCAAGAATTAAACTTATATTCTGATGGCTGGGTCTCTTTGTCTTAGCAAAAAAGTGAGGGTCACACCAAATGCTGATAAAAAAGGACAGGCAACATGAAACGGACCTCTATACAGGGTGGAAAGAGAAACTTGCAAAGCCAGAATGTGCCCCCAAGTAAATTCAATTAGGTAAGAGGATAGAAGTTGAATTATTATGTTTGGGTCATCCAGTCGGTGTGCCAAAGACCACAGAAGAAGGAGTAAAAACAGAAGCAAAAAAAATGAGACCCCTACAATGTACAACCCCAATAACTGGCCTATGGCCACCTTTGGTAAATGTAATTATAGTATCAAAAACATATGCAAACTGTCTGTTGCCTGTTGTGACTGTGGTACACCACTGCTGGATAGTTTATGGTTTTTAAGTTCCAACTGAAAAACTCAAAAAGAAATCGGAAAGTATGGTCTCTATGGGATGATTAAGGAGTTGTGTACATCTCAGGAGGCTTTGCTGAGTGAAGTTCCTGCGGGGTTATCAGGGTCTTCAAGATCAAATGTTGAGGTCTCCAGGTCTAGAATCTTTTTTCTCAAAGGAGGAGCTTTCATCAATATATGAAGACATTTCTTCCATCAAGGAACAGTGTCTACCTGGAGCTTTTCATGTAACATCAGGATTGAATGAGACTTTGTTTTCTATCAGATATTTATAGATGATGTGTTTGAAGGAGCTGGGCCAATTTTGAGAGTGCCTCTTTTGGATGAGATGTTGAAACCCCACCTGCACTTCTGGTCCTAGATTTAATAACATTTTGCATCAAGGTTACGTCACTTTATTGATGAAGCCTCAATGCAAAATGTATATCAGGATTCACTAAGCCACGGAAATCCAGATTTGTGTGACTTTGCATGCCTTAGTCAAAAAAAGTAATGCGACGTAGCAAATAGTGCTGCCTTGCATTACCTTGCACCGGGGAGGAGTTCCATCGTGGAGCATGAGCTTTCCTGTGCATCCATCCATGGATTTCGACGCAAACCCAGATATACTAAGGTATGTAAACCTGGGTTTGCTCCAAAGCAGTACACCTACCTAAGGCTGGAATAACGATGAGAAATATCTTTATTTCTCCTCATTACTTTCTGTTTGCATGTGTGCTGCATGTTGCAGCACACATGCAAAGGGAAATAAGCCTCTAAAAACAGTTTTTGTGCAGGAAGGAATCCCTTCCTGTACAAAAACTATTCAAATTTCTGACCACCATGCAGGCGCCCTTGCGTCATGGGCCAAGAGTACCTGCATCGATGCTAGGCTTCGACAAGTGCACAAGGGAGAGAAGAAACATGTCATACATTTGTAAATATGGCATATGTATGCTCTCTCTCTTTCACGCAACGAATGCAGAAAGTTCTCTTACTGCGCTGCGTTGCGGGAAAGTTTAGTAAACCCAAGTCCTGATGTTCTTACTTTAAAGAAGATTTCTGACCAGCCAATGGTGGCACTAAACTGGGGTCCTAATTTATGGGCATTTGGCGGAGGGCTGCGCAGCAAGTCAGCTTACTGTGCCGCCCTACACCATACTGAAAGGGCAGGAATGCACTGTATTTATGCAAATAAGGTGGATTCCTGTCCTTTCCCTAGCGCTGGCACCGTTTCGATAGCCTAGCGCCAATTAAGGCACTTTTGCACCATGGTGCAAGGGTGCCTGTATTGTCAGCAGGATTGTTTCAGTGCCGGAAGGGGCCCCTTCTTGCACAGAAACAATTCTAAGATGCATTTTTGCTTTGTATGTGTGGAATAAAGTTATTTTTTCTCTTTACGCCTCTCCTAGGAGGCGTATTGTTTTGGCACTTCCCCAGGTTTACATGCTATCATAAATCTAGGGAAGTATCAAAATCCTTTGGTGTTGTGTGGGAAAACACACCACAACGCCCATGGAACACCTCCCAAGTGTAGAGTAAGGCAACACAGCGATTTGTGCTGCTTGCTGTACATGATATCCATGAGGCCATTTAAAACCATGCATAGTGGCTTTGCGTGACCTCATAGATATAGTTTTGAGATTTGCGCCGCTGGAACGTCACAAAAAGTGATGCTTTTGCGGTGCAAGCAGCTCATAAATATACCCATGAATGTCTAGGAGATGGCCATTCAGCTGTGTCACAGGCGCCAGACATTTGAAGGCACATACCTAAAAGTATTTGAATTACAATCATATAAAGCAATACAGGGTTTCTGGCAACATCATAAACTACCACATTGAGATTTGAGTGCATTAATATTGTCAGAACCAATGAATGACATTAGGGACTTGTAATTCACAAGTACTCAAAATATACTTCTGTATTACAGGGTTCATTTCGGATGTTTGCAGCAGGGGCCGGTTGGGTGGGAATTCGACTGTCGACCAAGAGGGAAAATTAAATATATAATACATTTTTTCTCATCATCGTCTGTCAAAATTTCCCCCCCATCTCTTCTCGGCCCCACCACTCCACCACTACACTGCTCTTACCTGCAATGGCCGTGGATGGATGTTTGTGGCATAAAAGCAGGTTTCTGTTTTAACCATTAACCTGTTGTAAACGTATCTAGGACCCTATTTAAATATTCCCGATTTATGCCCTTATGTGGTTATATCAAATCATATCCTTATAAAGGCATAAGAATCATACCCATATTAAGTCATAGCCAATGCAGTCCAAATACGGCAAGGCTACTCCCATAGACTCCTAGAAAGCACAACGTGTTCTTAAACAAACCAAGCCTCCAGCAGCCCGGGAATTCCCCCTGCTTCTGTATTGATTTGTCCTAGAACTCCTGGAGACCTGAACGAACTGCGAGTTCTTAGTGACGTCTTATGTCCAACCTTACGTCAAGCTCGGCACCTTCCAGGTATAAACATACCAGCATCTGCCCTAGCAAAACACACAGTGGTTTGGAGCAGATCGGCTATCTACTTGCCCGACGCCCTACTGTAGCGAGTGCCGAAGGAAGCCGACCCTCCCATTGACGCACTGAGAGAGACGCTGTCTTTTCTCCTGCCGAGAAATCCAGCTCCAGTGTTTCCCTGTCACCCTTGCGGGTTGCTGGGAGATCGAGTCCTGAGAGAGAGATACAAGACCTCCTTCATTCTATAACCAAGGTACGGAGCTGATTAGACCCTTAGAGAATTCTTGATTCAGATTCTTGGCAGAAACTATCTTAACTCGAACTGCAGCTCACTTACTCCTTCCCTGTACTAGGCTTAGGTTATGTACACCGGGGTAGGCGTATTTTAGAAGCACCAGTTGGGTACGTTTAGTCATGATTTTATCATTGTATATATTTTATCTATTTTAAACACCGTATGGCTTAGAAACCATACCATGCTTTTACAGTATTATTTCATAATACTCCTTTTACTGTACGCACTTTACTTTATGACAAGTATTGCAATTGTATCAACTCGCTTCTCTTGCATGAGAAAGAAGACTGTTCAATAAATAACCTCTTTTATTGAAAACGCCCGTCTCTCTGTTTCTCTGAACTGCTGGTGAAACTAAGCATGCACGATTGACTGAGTAAAATAGTTATCTATTGTTTCCGCGACTCTAGAGGTATACTCCTTATTCTGGAGGGAGCAAAGTTGTCATGTTTATGCGGTTGTCAGAAACTAATCCCTTCTTGTGTACTCGAGAAAGTTTCTAGTGACCTCTGAGCTAGCTGGCATTCATAATTAAGTCTAAGATATTCAATAGAGACCTAATCGACCTAAGTCCTATGTCTAAACTATCGTTTATGTTATTCCAATGCACAGAGCCTATTCGGAATATAGGAACTACACTACATGTACTATCTAGCGCATTGCAAGCTGCTACTTGGGATGCTATAAGAGTAGTTGTATTGAAGATAATATGAGCAAATTAAATGATGTGTTACATTACATTTTGTGGGATTGGAATCCTGAGGTGACAAAGGAAGCCGATTGAATGGTGCAGCAAAGTAATGAGTATTGTCAAAGCCAATTGGTCTCATCTTTGAGACCTATCAGCTCTGCCAATAATTGTTGCTTATGCCGATGTTTTGTTCATGCAAAAATGTGGATGCTCCACAACATGAAGCAAAGGAAAAATAAAGGTGCTATGAATTAGCCACTGACGGACGCATTATTTTTTAAGCACATGTATATGTTACAACATTCATGTGTGAGTGCGTCATGACTCACACGTGTGATGCAGGTGCTTTTCTTTTAACTCAAAGATGGATTAGTGTTGGACTAGGCCCTTTTTGCAGAAAAACAATCCAGTGAGTTCTTTAGGCCACCTAGCAGGTAGCAGGGCAACTGAAGAGCAGTCCAGTTGAGTCCTTTGTGCAGCACAGGCAGTCCTTCTGACAGAGGTTTGGTCCCAGTTCCAAAAGTGCTCTCTTCATGGGGTCACAGCCCCGTTAATTATAGTCCAAATGTCTTTGTTCTGGGGGCACTTCAAACTACATTTACAAGTGCACAACACCCCCATTCACAGTAGGGCACCCAGCCAGTAGCAGGTAGCAGGGCAACAGCAGAAGAGCAGGCCAGTTGGGTCCTTTGTGCAGTGCAGGCAGTCCTGACATAGGTTCGGTCACAGTTCCAAAAGCACTCTCTTCCTGGGGTCACAACCCCTGTAATTAAAGTCAAAGGGTCTTTATTCTGGGGGGCACTTCAAACACTGTATAGAAGTGCACAGCACCCCCATTCACATCCCAGGCCCTGGCCCCAAACACCACAGGGGGCAGAGACAGCCCTATTCAGGTGCAGGTGCTATTTCTCCTGCCACTCCAAATGCAGACCAGGCCTATTCAGGTGCAAGGGAAACTCCCCCCGCTACTATAAATGCAGCCAAGATCTTTTCAGCCTAGCGCTGTGTCACCAAGGAAAGGCAGGACACACCTCAAACCCCCTTGTGACTGTCTAGAATGTCCTGTCACTCAAAACCAGATGGTGAATTCAGATCCAGGCACGGCACAAAGTCACATAAGCACACAGAAATGCCCACTTCTAAAAGTGGCATTTCTAAAATAGTAATGACAAATCAGCTTTTACCAATAAGCAGGATTTATCACTACTATTCCAAACATACCTAACATGGCCACGCTACCCCACTCATATCATAAATTATCACTGCATATCAGGGAATCCCCAATGCAAGCCTATGAGAGGGAAGCCTCAAAGCAGTGAGAAACCAAATAGGCTGTTTGTCACTACCAGGACATGTCACACAGTTAAGGCACATGTCCTACCTTTTGCCTACACAGCACCCTGCCCATAGGGCTAGCTAGGGCCCACCTTAGGGGTGAGTTATATGTAGTAAAAGGGGAGTTTCAGACATAGCAACCACTTTCCATGCTACGTCACTGCGGCAGTAAACTGCACGTGCAGGCCCTGCAGTAGCAGAGGCCTGAGACAGGTTTGAAAGGCATCTTCGGTAGGTGGTGCAAGCAGCACTGCAAGTCCGCTAGTAGCATTTAATTTACACACCCTGGGAATAAGTGATATCACTGCACATGCGACTTACATGTACATTAAATATGCCAAACAGGTTTAGACCAATCTTGCCGAGTTTTCAAGAGAGAGCACATGCACTTTAGCACTGATCAGCAGTGGTAAAGTTTGCAAAGTCATAAAACCAACAACAGGTCAGAAAAAGTACAGGAGGAAGGCAAAACGTTCTGGGATGACCCTGCAAAAAGGGCCAAGTCCCAAAATTAGTAAATTTAAAAATCTGAAAATGAAGTATTGCAAACACTTTTATTTATAAAGCAGAAAGGCCAACAGCAATTTGCATCCTGGCCCTCCAAAAAAGGCCAACATTAGAAAAGAAAGTACTGGTGAACTGGGAAGGGGCAATTGAGTATTGTGTCAGGATAGTGAGTGGGGGTAGGAAGTCAAAAGAGGGAGGGAGCTACAAGGAAGGCTGGTGGAGGCACACATAAGGGGGAGACTAACCTGGGGGCAAAGGGTGAAGGACATGGGCAAGTGCAACACCAAACATGGAGAATGAGAAGCACAGGAAAGAGAGAAAGCAACATGGAGCACTTGAAATGAGAAGTACATGAGAGAGACAGTTGGAAAACACATCCATTCTCGTGGGGTGCTTAAGCAAAAATGAAAGGTGGATTCCTAAAAGCGAGCACCGGAACGATGTAAGTAAAGAGGATATGCTCTGAAGAGGGACAAAAGAAGCCAGCAAATGAGTATGATAATAAAGTCAATCAATGAAAAGCAATGGGTTGTCTTTAACCATGTGGGTGCTCATGACGAGCTGAGAGGCACGGTGGCCGTGTGCTCATGACGAGCTGAGCTCGTCATAACAGCCGCAACGCTCGCTCACGGGGATAATTCCCCCGCTGTGCTGAGCGTTCCACAGAAACGGGTGTGTCCGTGACGAGCTCAGCTCGTCATGAGCACACGGCCACCATGCTGTGGGACGAGCTGAGCTCGTCACGAGCACCGGGGCGCTGTGTGCGCTCCCCCTCCCCCCAGCACAGCGGAGCAATTACCCCCACTGCAAAGGGGTTAAGCCAGCAGGACGTTTTTGGTAATCTGACAATAGGTCTTTTGCAACCAGCCAGCTTACTCTGTCTGGTCTGCTCCACTGAAATAGAAAGTAGTTTCACTCTGCTAGCTTGGAGTAGGTATTTATTTTATTGCTATTAAGTGAACAAACACAAACAAAACACATACTAGAAGCAACAATCTCCGCCAGTTATATTACCAACTGGCTTTTCATCACTGATGCTGTAAAATGCTGACTCGTGTACCACTAACACCCACTCCTTGTACATTCTGCTAATGAGCTCACCAGCTATTACACTAAGTAGTGGATACCTACAACAATACTAGTTAACACAAACACAAAAGTCATAAAAAGCATATTGAGAAAGGTATTTTCTCAAACACACCAACCGGGCAACCAAAGTCACACACAAATCATGCGGTCAACTATACAACCGATAAAGGTGTAATTGCAGACACATTCCACACGTACACACACACAAACAAAGCTGGGTGCCAAAATGATAAAGAAAATATAGAAATTTGTTGACATTAGGTTTTTGAATTATGTGGGAACTTTGCCACTGTTGTGTCAGAGCTCCTGGCAGATTGTTAATCTCTTAGGTCACCTTAGGGTATATTTACAAGGGCATTGCGCCACTGGAGCATCACTTGTTATAACGCTCTGGTGGCACAATGCCCTGCTCCTTATTTACAATGTGGTGCTAAGCCATTGTGCGTGGCTTAAAGCTGCATTGTAAACATTGTACCCTTTCAAGCTGTTTTCTGTGTCAAAGGGGCCTGAAATCGGGGTTGCTGTGAGTGTACCCTTGCAACACCCATTGCTTTTTGACACTGCCCCAGATTTACAAGGATGTGTAAATGTGAGGCAATGCCAAAAACTAACGCCATTCAAAAAAGACATTAGAGGTGCGCAACAAGGAGAAGTACTTGCATGGAAGGAGCAAATTGCCATTAATGACTGTTTAGGTGCAGGAAGATGCCCTTTTCTGAACATAAACAATCATCCCAGCAATGCAGGCACCCTTGACCATAGCGCAAGGGTGCCTGCCTTGGTGCTAGGCAGCATTTTTAGCCCTGCATAATGGTGAGCACAGGGATGTGCGGTATTCTTGTTAATACAGCGCATCCCTGCAGTTTTTTTTAAATGACACAACTCGGCACTGCAGATTTTCTTGCTGCTCCACACTGCATCATTTCATTGAGAATATACCCCTTAATGTCTTATGGTGTGCAAACTAATGGCAATAAAAGGGTATTTATAAGACCAACTGTTTCTCCACATCTGAAATGCTGTAAGTAATTCTTGACAAAATGTTGGGGAAATTCCTGCTCTCATGACCTCATAACACACAATCAGTGTCTGCAGCTAGACAAAGCTGTATCACTGACAGTAAAAATGGACACTACACAACTGTGTTTGAAAAGTTTGGACTGCTGACTCCCAATTTTAACTATGGGTAACTGGGTTGATAGAAAGTCCCTGAAGGTGATCTTAGCACCTCCAATGAGCATGTTATGATCAACAAAATTTTCTTAAGTGAATCCTAAATGGATGATAAGTATTGACATATGTGGACATTTGAGGAGATAATCCTCAAACAGATCCAGAGCTTCTAAAGTTAAGGAAACAAGTGCTTAATGAAGTAATATTGATGTTATCGCCTATGACTCGTGCCTAGGATGGTGTGCAGGGCACAAGTCGTAAAACAAGAAGTGGGGGACGCTGTCACCGGAAGTGACGTCACGACAGGAAGTGACATCACGAAAGGTGCCCAGCTCCTCGTCCCAGAGAGGCCAAAGAGTGAAGTCCAGCTGTTTGGCAGGGGGGACAGTGTAACCCCGGTAATATAAGTGGGGGAACGCCGCCCACCCACGTGGTACCCCTACTCGAGCCCTGATGGTGTGGCAATCTTTATTGGTAAAAAAGGCTGTTTCATGAGTCTGAGATAGTTCTACAACTTTCAGATTAGGACTACAAATCACATACGGATCTCAATGAAATTAGAGTCCCTCATGATAGGCCTTTAATTGCCTATGACTCTGAGATGAAAACCTATGTATCCATGTCCCTTAAAACCTGAAAACCCACAGGTTGCAAACGGTCAAAACCAGTTGCGGCCCGTACAGGGAAGCGCGGTGTGACAGGGTGGGGGTGGGGTGGGGTTGGAGGAAGTGACAAATGACGGAATAGGGAAAATAAATAAATAAAACCACTTACCTTGCACTCGCCACATGGCCGAGCCGGGGAGGAGGTGAACGCAAGCGAAATGGTTGTATTTATTTTATTTTCCTTATTCACGTCGTTTGTCACTTACGCAGTCGCCCCGCCCCACTGTCCTCTTACCTGCACGGGCAATCACTGGTCAAAACCACACGTTAGAAAGGTGTGTATTGGAGACTTTGAAGTTGATGAGGGGGAGGTTGTTAAGCACTCAAAGTTAATAGAGCCATGATTGGGCAGAGACTGCAATGCTGCATTAAGCCTCTGTGCGGGTAATGGGACATCAGAGTCACAGTGGTGCTGGAGCGCTGCTCACATAAACGCGCTCCATCTTGGCGCGGGGAGACCCATAACCTGGATCCACTGCCGCCAAAGGGACAATATTTCAGATATTCCTGATCAATGGGAGCGGAGCAGCCCATTTCAACGCTCAAATAATTACATTCATTACTTTCGCGTCCTCAAAGTTCGTTAAACAAAAATGTATGGTTCAATACGTCTGTGCAGCACATTTGCTGGCTGTACAGCAGAGGAAGGAAGGCAGGACATGTGTCTTGTTTTTGCAGGGTAGTGGAGAGGTAGGTAATGGATCCCAGCCGGCAGTTTAGCGCTTCCCCATCCAACACCTATGAGAATCTGGTATCGATGCTGTCGTCATCACAAGGGAGGGGGTACTTTTGCATCAAGAAATTCACCGCCTTCAGGTTGGTTCGGTCTTTGGCACCTTCTGCTCTGTTGAGTGAGAAACAGTCAGGCAGTCCTTCACGCAGAAGCACAGACGTAAAAAGTGCAGGTATTATGGACATTCAAGTGGTGTTTAATGTTCAGTTAGCAGTGACGGCTCCTCTGCTGAGGTGGAGGAGCATCGCCCCACTGCTCAAAATGGAAAATAAAATGATAATAACATATCTTTATTATCATTTTATTTTCTCTCCTGTAGTCAGTGGTGGGGCAGGGCACTCCCAAAGTGCGCATGAACTGTTTTGCCGGCACTCTTGGGCCCAGCAAACAGTTCATGTGCTCTTTGCATGTTCCCCACTGAGCTGCATTACACAGCCTGGTCAGGAACATGCACAGGCTCCCTGTTCCGGTCTGAGCGCCGATCCACAGTGCTCAGACCAATCACAAAACTGCATTGCAGCATTGTGATTGGCTCAGAGGAGCCTCTCTGCTCGGGTGCTTCCTGCTGCCCCCGGCGGGAACAGGAAGATTACAAAGACAGAGGACGGAGTAGAGGTGTTATCCAGCTGTTCAAGGTAAGTCCTTTGTATTGAATTCCTCCCCCTCCCAACCCCACCACCCCCGTCCGGTAGCATGCACTACTGCCAACTAGTGTTATTAGACGTGCTCGCTACTTTTGAAACATGAGATCACAGTATTTTGCTGAGTCAGCCAGTAGGTGTCTCTCCTTGGTAGGAAGGTCTGGAATCTACTTGACTGACAGGCAGTGCTTATTTTGTAAAAAAAAAAAAAAAAAGTACGATAAAAATAAGAGCCAGGGCCCTCGTAAGGACACCCCTGCAGATTGCACCACCCATTGCCCCTGCCAGGGCTGCCAACAGCAATACATACACAACTACTAGCCATCAATCTCTTACAAGTGCGACAATTCTGACTATTCCAGATACCCAAAGCTGTAAGAATGGCTTGGACAGCAGGTATTCATCTATTATGAAGGGCTGGTGGCTTGCAGATTTATGTCCAAGATGCCCCGCTCAGTCAATCTTGTCTCTATTGACGTGGATGTGGATTGAGTATTGTTAAACCATTTGATTTATTTTTTCGTTAAACTCGGTTTATTGCCTTTTTTAATTTTTCAATTCAATCTTACAAGCATCAAAAGATTGCATCACTACACTGAGAATAACTTTTTCACATTGTTACAATCAAGCATACAATGGGGGATATTTACAAAGAAGTGGCGGATTGATCATTAGCCGCCATGGCTCAACGCCTCACTCTGCCACTTCAGAAACGCAAGGCTGCACCAAATTTACAAGAATATGGTGCAGCCTTGCGTTTCCCGCTGCATTGGCGCTACACTTAGCACAAAGCAGCACACATGGAATAGGCAAAAACGAGGAGAAATAAAGCATTTCACCTCGTTTCGCCAAGTTAAGACCAGGTTTTCCCTGGTCTTAATGTTGGGGCTGCCTCCTTTTTACACTGCTCTTGTAAATAGGGAGCCGCGTCAAAATCAATAGGTGTTGCAGTGGAACGCCCACCGTAACACCCACTGTTCACCCCTTTCACGCTAAGCACAGTGTGAAAGAGTGCCTTATTTACAAGGCAGTGTTAAGCCACACTAACTCTGCCTTGTAAATAAGGCAACGCCCCTATCGCCACGGAAACATCACAAGAAAGTGATGTTCCCGTGGCGATAGTGGCTTGTACATATGCCCCAATGTGTCGCCTTTGGATATAGGTCACATTTCACAGTATTTTTGGGGGGCCGAAGCAGGAACTATGCATACATATTCGGGTTTCGGGGAATCAAGGATTTGGTGTCCCACGAACACAGTTCAGTACTGGTGCTCACTGGTTGCAGGAGAAGACAGTCTGCAATTTGCTTTTTCTGAATTTAACAGAATGTTAAACCGTTTGCTTGACTCTTTCTTGGCTGATTCTTCGATGGATGATAACAATCTGGTGATGAGCATTGATCAAATGGAGCTAACGTCAGTGGGACCCAGACAGATATTGTACAGTATTGGTTCAGTTCATGAGCAACCGCTTATTGGGGAGTTTACCATAACCTTCCCAAAAAAGTTAAAACATTAGGGTTTGTTGCTCTGGTGTCATCTTGATCAAGAAAAACAGCTGGGTACCTTAGCTATGAGTTGAAACTATTGTATTTATTTTTAAAGAAACTTATACTTTTCTACAAAGTACAATTAACAATAACTATCGCTGGAGCCATGGTTGAAACCAGAATTGATTACTTTAGCTATCTATGTATGGGAGACTAAGTCCTTGTGCTGGACAGGCTTTTCAAAGTCCAGAGGGCTCCAGCAGGAGCTTTTACAGGCTTTGAGGATTTCAAATCTATCAGGCGCAACAGGCACAAGTAAGAGTGGTGGGGCACTGGGGCAGGGTGGGGGGAGTGGCAGGGTGAGGGAGTTGACAGACGAGGGGATAGGTAAAATTAAAGAAATAAAACCACTTACCTTGCGCTCACTGGCTATGCGGCAAGTGCAAGGTAAGTGGATTTTTAAAAAAATTTAATTTGACCTATCCTGTCATCTGTCTACATGAGCTTGGGACCCACAGACAAAATAGACATTATGGGGTATGATCAAAGGCGGACTCCTAGTCGTATTCAGCTTGTAGGTGAAATTACATTTACTCTCCCCACCCTAATCTCCCCAGTCCCCTGGACACAAAAACCAGCTGTCGTGTTGACCACTTATACCGGTATTGGTTTGTCTTTGGTAATATTGTGAGCTTGGAAGGATTAAAAATACTCAGAGGTGTTGAACCTTTGGAAATCAGCCATTTCCATTTGAAGCCAGGTATCATTCTTCACTTTACAGTACGTGTACACACAAGACTTTGAGGACAATGTACTGAGGGTCCCTGCTCCTACCGGTCCTATAGGAATAAACCCTTGATAAAAGCGTAACTACTCAACCGCAGTGTGAGAATCAGAAGGTGTTATACCCAGGGTAGAGAGTTGGAATTGATAGTACACCAGCAGAAACAATTTGACCCAACCTTCACAGCTACCAATACACAACAGTGGCATGGACAACAAATTGTCGCTCTTATGAGTGACTGTGGGGAGCAACCCACAAACCCAACAATTCGTTGTATTAGACACATTATGAACCTGATGCAACAGTTGTATAAAAACATTGTCAGTGTACGACAGTGAGGGGCTAGGGCAACAAAAATGTTTTCAGGGGGAGGGGTAGTAGTACCCACCAAGAAGCGCACAGAACATTTCTCCTCTAGAAACCAAGACATTTCAATTATTGTTGCTAATGCAATTATTACAATTAATATGCAAATTACCTTACTCTTTGTCGACCAACCCCTCACTGAACACAGTGGTGCAAATGGCTGTTCCTCCTCAGCCACAGGCCGACCAAAGGGATGCATTTCATTTCATGAAGCTTTATGCGGTTCATAACAATTAATGACCATAAAAGCACATAGCAAAATGCAACAAGATAAAATACAGGTAAATTAACAATAATGTTTAAAAGAGCATACTTTTCCTAAAAACCATAGATTTACAAATAAAACTCGCAGCATAAAAACAAATATAGGGGCAGTCCATATTATATAATAAACACATTGCATCCTCCACAGTAAGAATACCATACTTAAGAAATATTGGTTTTAGATATGTGATCCTTACATTCTGGAACAACGTACAAATGAGCATAAAGTGCAAGGTGCTTTGTTTAGAATGCCCATCGCAGGGACAAGGGCCAACCGGGTGCTTTTTTTGATGTGGGAAGGCCACCAAAGCATGAGCAATTCCAGCCCTTAATCTAGTCAATACAAATCTGTGCGCAGGCCTAGTTACCACGCTCAGGTAATTCTGGAATCCCTCGGTAACAATATACTTATTATAAAGATTAACAGTGACGAGAGAGTTGATCACAACTGAGCGTTTTTGAGCTCTATATAACTTAAAAGAATTTTTCATGTCCTGCTTGGCAAGACCTCTAGGAGGGCAATGAACTAACAACAGGTTGATATCATAGATACTCTGGTAGCAATCCACAACATATTTAAGCCATGGTATCATCAAACAGTTGTCTAAACCAAGGCAGTCCCTAATTACAAGTTGATTAAACTCAGTCTCTTCCTTGAGCCAAATAGCTCGATAGAGTAGTAGAGGCCTAAGTAAAGCAAGGTCGCCCAAATAAGCGAGCCCTACCTCTTTATGGATCAACTCTGTTGAGGCAGATTTAGGGAGGCACAGTAATTTCTTTAGGAAGTTATTTTCTTCCCTCTGCAGACACTCAATATTGCAGTTGCCCCAAAGCTTCGCCCCATAAGGTGCGATGTATACACTACGCGCCTTGTAGATCTCCGTCATATCTTTGATTCGCCTATCCCCCAGCTTAGAGGCAAATAAAAAAATGCCATAGGCGCTTTTGCTCATTTTGCTCCTAACATTGGTTAATTCTTGCCCCCAACTGCCATCACAGGAAACGGTTACCCCCAAGTAGCAAAAACTATTGACATGCTGTACTTTTACCCCTTCTATAAAAAAGGCACGATTTTTCCCCGTCTTTGTCCCGCAGGTCATAGTGTGGGTTTTGTTTTTATTAATCAGCAGTCTCCTACTCCCAATAAAATCAGTGAACCTGTCCATCAAGCGCTGCAGGCCAACAGGTGTTCGGGACAGGAGCACCGCGTCATCTGCATAGAGCAGAACTGGAACACTATTCCCAGCAACCTGCGGGGCATCAGCTTTGACAGTTTTCAGGGCAGATTCAACCTCATTAATAAAAAGAGTAAACAACAGGGGGGCAAGAACACACCCCTGTCTAATTCCCCGTTTGACATTAAAATTTGGGGTGCACTCCCCACTAACCCCATAGCGGACACATGTTTGCATCTTACTATACAATCTTGCAAGGAAAAAGATAATTTCTTTAGGGGCACCCATATCAAGCAAAACTGACCACAGGAGTGAATGGTTTACTAAATCAAAAGCACTACTAAGGTCGGCAAAGCAAAGATAAATATTACCGGGCTTGGCTCTTGTGTACTTGCCAATCAATAATTCTAGATTCAGGCACTGATCTAAGGTCCCTCGTCCCTTTCTGAATCCGTATTGGGAATTGGCAAGAATCCCGTTCTCATCCGCCCACTCTTCTAATCTATACAGCAATACTCGACTCATGATTTTAACCGATGAGTCGAGCAGACTAATCGGCCGGTAATTGCAGGCTAATGCCTTATCCCCCTTTTTATAAATGGGGACAATGATGGAGTCACCCCAAGAAGGTGGGATCAAGGTGGTTACTGCCGCATTGAGTGCCAAGGTGAGTATTGGCCCCCAAAGCCTCGGTTGAGCCCTGAACACATCAATTGGGACTCCATCTGGCCCCTGGGCCTTACCACCCTTACTGGTTTTAATACTACTTTCCACTTCCTTCAGGGTGATATCTAAAGGCACCACAGGCCAAAGCCTTTGCTCTTCGGATGTCTGGGTATTATCCTGAAAAATTACGGAAAAGTGTTTCACCCAGTCCTCGCTGCCAACATTGGAGGAGAGCTGTGGATTTTTATCATCTTGGAGGAAAGGAGAGTTACGGTGGACCAAAACAGGCGACTATCAGCGGTTTCTACTGCCTTGGATAGGTGATCCCAGGCTTCCTGCTGTAATTCCTTCTTCCTTTTGGATAGCGCCTTTTTATATTCAAATCTTAAAAGTCTGACTCTATTCTTATCTCTTGAGGTAAGGGCTAAAGCGTGTTTAAGTTGCGAGAGAAGGGTCGTACAGGTATGGTCAAACCATCCGATCCCTTTTCCGCTTCTGCCCGATTTAGTCCCCGTAAAGATGTTATTAATAACGTTGTTAATGTTAAGAAAATGAGTCATAACAGAAGCAGGCGGACATCCTGGGGTCAATATAATATCGATGTCCGCCAGACATTTATTTACAATTATGGGTTCCACTATGGCTGCGTTTTCCCCTTTCCACCTAAGCCTAGTCCCATTAGCCCTGTATGGCTCAATGTCATCCAAAATTCTTGTTAGCAGTTCTACTCTGCACTTCCACGTAGTTATCTGCATTGTGATATAGTTATGGTCGCTCAGGGCGGAAGCATCCCTTACCTTGGTCAGGCAGTGAGGTACCAAACTAGATGAAACCATAATATGGTCGATAGTGGATCCGCTATTCCGCCCAATAAAGGTTGGAATTGAACTCTCACTACCCCCTAGGTCAGTACTCACTAGCTCTAAATCATAGGAAGCCATGACGTTATTGATAGCCTCCCCATAGGCATGATGTGGGAAATGCGGCATGCTTTCCCCGCTATTGGTTCGAATCCCACATGCCCTGGAGGAGGACAAGCTGCAGACTGTTAGATTAAAATCCCCTAACCAAATATAAGTAAAAGTGCATTTTGCCTCAGATATCAGCTTCATGAGGGCACAGTGTAACTCCTCTATCACTTTGTGCCGTAAGTTGTTAAAAATATTATTATAAAAATTTATTAAAAGCACATCAGTGCCATCCTGTGCACGTACCCAAAGAATTTGTGAGTGGGGTTCGACTAGCAAATGTTTGATAATTGTCAATTTTAAATCTACAGAAATAAGAAAAAGTAGTCCTCCCTTTGCCCTGCCATGCCTTGATTCAGTAGCTTCTAGACTATAGCATGTGTACCCTTCGAAACTAGGTTTAACAACACACCATGTCTCCTGTAGGCATAGGATGTCATAGGACCTAACAATGCCCTCCCACTCCAAATTGTGTACCTTAGAGGCCCAACCGGCAATATTCCAGCTAACAATAGAAATCCCCATGGGACAGTCACTATTTGGAATGCCATGTGCATTGTTGCGATTATTGCCTTTACTACTTCGTTCAATCACAGACCTCCCTAAATAACTACCTACATCCTTCCCTAGATCCTCGTAAATCTCAGTCACACAGGACACTGTTGTCCCGCTACTCGTATTACCCATAATATTGTTAGTATGTTGGCTCTCAGCAACCACCTTTTCTTCACTAGGATTATTCAGTTTGGCATCCCCGGTGACGTCCCTCCGAAGCCCAGGTACCTTATGAAGTCAATCATTCTGGTCCAGAGAGCTCAGGAGTTGATACCTGTTCTGGACCGGGACTTCATAGACCATCCCATGAGTTGGTTGAAAAAATCTGTCACCAATAGGTACAAAGTTAGGGTTAGGTGGGAAAAATCTATCACCAGTGGGTGTAAAGTTTGTTGTAGGCAGGGAAAATCTATCACAATTAGATACAAACTTAGGGGTAGGTAGAAAAAATCTCTCACCATTGGGTACAGAGTTAGGGCTGAATGCCCTATCTCTGCTAGTGGCAGGTGGAATCTTATTAAGATGGTTATAAAAATAACCCAAAGGACGTGCAGTTACATCGGTCTCATACTGTGTAATAGCAGCAGCTCTTAGTAGGACCGTCGCAACATGCTGGGGGTATCTAAAATAACGATCACACAGTCTCCCCCGCAGTTCTTTCTAGTGTTGCCAATCCAGTTAACCCTTCTGGTAGATAGAATTTGATCCGAAAAATTAACTGGAAACCCACAATGACTATGTAGCCAGGAGACCGTTTTGTTCTTTAACGAGTCCCGCGGCTCTTGGGAGGATAAGGCCTGACTAAGTGCTAAGGAGGGAACATTGGTTAAAACCACTACGTAGGGTACACACTCGGGTGGGAGGTCTACCGAGCGATTGTTTCCAACAGATGCCCCTACAGACCCAGCAGCCGCAGCCGGCATTGCTGGTGCCTGCACTGCCCCACCTGTCTTAGGAGTTGGTAGTGTTTTTTTACGAATAGGTCCCACTACAGACCCCACAGCCGCAGCCGTCCCAGGTGGTGCCTGCCCTACCCTGTCTAAATAACGTGCTGGTAACGTACTCGTACTTGGCAAGGCAGATGGGACCTGCAAACTATCCATGTTGGAACCAGATGTAACATTGTTCATGGAGCAAGACCTCCCCTTAACTGGTTTTGGGGTAGATTGAATACTAGGGGCATCCTTACTAACTGGTCCAGTGTTAACTATCTTGGCTGCGTACACATCTAGCTGGGACCCCAATCTAGATACTTCAGCTGATAGGGCATCAATTTTGGCAAGTAACGGTTCAACAATCAACTTCAATTTACCATCTATGCAACCCACTAACGAATCAAATTGGTCAGTATTAATAGTAACACAATTGCCTTTAGTTAAAGTCCCTTTGTCACAACCATTTTTCTTAGGTGTGGATTCCTTTTTCCTCCTGGTCATATGGCCTCCCCGCTTGGTAGTTAATTTCCTACATGCTCTCATAGAACGTGTAGCCCTTGTGCATGGCTGTAGAGTACCATCCGGGCTTTCAGATTGGTCTTCAGCAGGGATAGAGTCATCTAACACCTCTACGGGGGTAGTTCCGATGTTACAACTGGTGTCCTTAGGCTCGACTGTCACAGTGGAAGAAATGTTATCCTCGATAGTGGGATCCAATGAAAAATCCGGTGGTAGGTCAGGTAGATTGCCTTGACCTAGGGATTTTCTTCTGTCACTGTTAATCCTACTAACAACTTTAACCAAATAGTTATCCATTAGAGAGGTTTGTTTTGACATTGTTGGCAACTATTTAGGGATATAGGGCACAGATTACGGCAAACAAATGGCGTTCGGAAATGTCATAAACCACACAGCACTCAAATAGCTTCTCGTTGTCCAACATATATAGTTTAAGAAAGTTGGGGCACTTACTCGGAACTAACAGCCAAGGGGGGTGGCCCAGCCCTGCCTACTCCTGCCTCGGACGGCCACAGACGGCCCGCCCTCTGCCCGGGCACCGCCCGGCGCCGTCCGCGCGCGTCCGCGACGCGTAGGAAGCATCAAGTGTTTATGCGCCTCCGGGCGCGCAGGCAGGAAGTGGGCGTCGGGGTTCCGGCGCAGGGGTCGCTGGGAACCGTAGTTCCTCCCCACAGCGGCCGGGCTTGATGGTGACACCGGCGGCGGGAGTGAACTTACGGCGTGACCTCCCCAGCACCCAACGATGGTCCTCCGGTCAGGTAGGGTCCTCTGTGTCTGCCAAAATGCCCCCGCTCCTCAGTGGGAGCCTCGAGTGTTTATGCGCCTCCGGGCGCGCAGGGCAGGAAGTGGGCGTCGGGGATCCGGCGCAGGGGTCGCTGGGAACCGTAGTTCCTCCCCACAGCGGCCGGGCTTGATGGTGACACCGGCGGCGGGAGTGAACTTACGGCGTGACCCCCCAGCACCCAACGATGGTCCTCCGGTCAGGTAGGGTCCTCTGTGTCTGCCAAAATGCCCCCTGCAAGGGATGCATAATTAGGCAAGGAGAGAAATGTAACAACAAATAATAATTATAAAGGGAAGTGGTCCAAGTGTCCTTTAGTGCCTCACTGGTACAGGTTCATATTGTTCATCAAACGTTGGTGCTCTTGAACACCGGCGATGGTGCTTGCTCAGTTCTAAGCTCTGGATGAATCCCACATTAATCAGGATAATGTACCGCCTCCAAGAGAGCATGTGCAACTTATCTTGTCCAATGTCACTAGCAGTGCACAAATCTCATTCACCCTAAACTAACTCTGTTGGTACTACAGTAAAGTACACCCTAACTTGCACAGTCCATCCCTGTCTAATCTGACACCTACTTTTGTGCACTATTCCCAAGTCGGGCCGTAAATTATACCTGCAGGCCCCAGGCACCATTGGATCTACAAACAGCGGCTCCTTAATAGCTCGTATCTCTGGGGGAACCGCTGCATTCAGCACGTCATCATTTTCCTTTTCCGTTTGGGTCCAAATCAGCTTTTCATCGCTGAAAGGGATGACTGAGGCACCTTTTCACATTCAGCATCCCGGACGCCATCCCTCACCCATTGGCAATAAGGCAAGGGCAGTGGGATCCTGCAGCATTGAGTGGCGTGGATCCAGTTCTTTCGGCCGGCGACTTTCACGGCTGTACATGTGGCCAGGAGGACCTGCTCAGGTCCCCTTCAACGTGGCTCTAGACTTTTCTTCCGCTGAAAATTGACCAACACGAAATCCCCAGGCCGAATGTCGTGTCTGGGTCCCTCTGGTGTGGATGGCAGGGACTCGTAGACCTGTTGATGAATAAAATGCACATTTTCAGTTAACTCGTAAAGGTAATCTATCAACAATGAATATTCAATGTCAGAGAGACTACGATGACGTGGAACGCCCCAGACATTTGCGGGGCGCCCAAACACGACCTCGTACAGAGACAATCCTGTCCTAGAATGTGCTGTTGTTCTTGTCGACAAAAGAGCTAATGGTAAAGCATCTGGGCACTGCAACCCTGTTGTCTCCTGGATCTTAGCCAATTTCAGTTTGAGAGTACCATTGTTCTTCTCAACCGAACTTGCCAACTGTGGGTGATTTGCAGCATGAAACTTCTGTTTTATGTGCAAACCATCATAAATTAGCTGAATGACCCTGGAATTAAAATGACTTCCGTTATCACTACAAATCAAACGGGGCAAGCCGAAACGAGGAAACAACTCCTTCAGGAGTACCTTTGCAGTCGTAACAGCTGTATTGTCCTTAGTGTGATAGGCCTCAACCCATTTCCTGAAAGCTCAGACAACCACCAATACGTACTTCAAATTATGACACCTGTCGAGTTCTATGTAGTCCATCAGGAAAACCTCAAAGGGGAAAGTAGGTGGCACAAAATTACAGGGTGGGGTAGGAGTGCCTTTTCCTGGATTGTGCATCATGCATCATGCATACCATGCAGTATTTTACTAAATGTGCAGCTGTCTTAGGGATGTTGTAATTTTGCTATACAGGGTCTACAACTTGCAAATACCTTTAGCACTGATATGGGCTGGGCCATGGGCCATTGTGACCACAGGAAGAACATATGCATCTGGTAGCATCCATTTCTGATTTCCTGACTTATCAATCCAAATCCTTCATCCTTCAATGGTGCTGTACTTTCTTGCCATATTGCTAATTCTTATATTGTAGCCTCACTTTGGATCTCTTTCAAGTTCTCAAGCGTATTTTCAAACATAGCACCTTCAGGCACCTACCTAGCGGGACCTGCTACAAACATTCTCTTCATTTTAGTCTGTGCCGTTTCCTTAGCTGTCTTATCAGCAAAGGCATTTCCCCTACCTACATCATTAGTGATCTTCCTGTAGGTGCTACACTTCACTATTGCCAACTTCTTAGGGAGTGTCAAAGCGGACAAAAGCCTCAATATAAGGTGACCGTTTTGGATCTTTGTGCCATGGGAAGTAAGCCCAGAGTCACCCAAAATGATGCGCTACCCCAAAGGCATACTGGCTGTGAGTATAAATATTGACAACCAGTCCCTTGCTCAATTCACAAGCTAGTATCAGGGAGGCTAACTCAGCTGCTTGGGCAGCAGTTCTAGTGCCATCTGGTAATTTGAAATAAGAGCCATCAACATATAGTTCCCATTGCGGGTCAGATAAGGTAACATCAGTCAAATCTACCCAACCGTTCGTCTTTTCTTCTGTCCGGAAGATACAATCTTATTAATCATTTTCATCGTTTTCAGAAGGGAGGGACAGTAATGTGTCTGGATTCAGAGTAGCACATCGTTTGATGGTAATATGTTTGGCGAAAAGTGTCAATTCATAACCCGTCAGACGTGCACTGGTAAGGTGCTGTGTCTTAGTCTTATTCAAAAATGTAGCCAGAACATGAGGTACCATAACTGTGAGATCAGGTTCAAGCACGAGCCCAGCTGATTGTCTTATTGAGACGGCCACAGCTGTGACCGCTCTTAAACATCTCGGGAGGGCTCTTGCTACAGGGTCGAGAACAGCAGAGAAATAAGCACACAGCTGTTGCTTATCTCCAAATTTTTGTGTTAAAACAGAAAGCGCACAACCAGCCGTCTCGTGGACGACAACACAAACGGCTTGCCATAGTTGTGAGTGCCAAGCACAGGAGCCGATCAAAGCCCAGCTTTAATTGCTCAAAAGAATGCTGACATTCACGTGTTCAAGGCAGGGGCTCATGCACATCTTTAGTGGTTAGTGCAAGCAGAGGTTTTGTTAATAAGGAATAATTAGGTATCCACTGCCTGCAGTAGGAAGTGATACCTATGAAAGCGCGCACTTCTTTCTGAGTCTGTGGGATGGGCATTTTAACAATGGTACTGATGCGCTCAGGAGTCAGCCTCCTACCCTCCTTCAACAGTAGATGACCTAAATAGGTGACCTCCTGTCGACAATACTGAAATTTAGTAAAATAAACTTTATGTGCGTAGTGTGCCAAGTGCAACAACAACTTAACTGTACTGTCCCTACAACCTTGTTCCGTGTCAGAAGCAATGAGCAAGTGATCAACGTACTGTAGCAATACATTACCTGTAGGGAGCGACAGTGAATCTAACTGACCTTTCAGTGCCTGACTATAGATACTCAGACTTTCCATATACCTTTGAGGAGCGCGACAGAACCTAAAGCTTCTACCAGCTAGGGTGAACCCAAACAGACATCTGCTATCAGGATGAATAGGAATACTAAAGAACACATTCTTCAAATCAATGACAGAAAAGAATTTAGCAGAGGAGGGAATCATTGTCAAAAGAGAGGTGATGTCTGGGACCACCGGAAACTGGGGAATAACTATTTTATTAACTTTGCACAAATTGATCACAAAACGATAAACATTGTCATGGTCATCAGAGGAACCTGGCGCGCCCTTTCAAGAATCGGAAGAATAGGGCTGTTGCAAATATTAGCAGCCGTCTCCTCAACCACACCTTTCTCAATCAAATCCTGTACAATCTGCAGCAAGGTCTGCTCTCATGTTTGGGGTATTTTATATTGAGGGACACAGGTAAAAAGTCATCATCTTGAACATGAATCGAAACAGGCGATATCTGCAACAATCCCACATCTGTGTCGCCTGTTGCCCACAGAGTGGGTGACATGTCTTTAAACTGAGCAGGAAGGGGCTCATCTTTGGACAGACACTGCTTAGCGCACACAACATCTGGACCCAGTATCATATAGACACCTTCTGGAGAACAATAAATTGTGGCATGCAGCTTTTTCAATAAATCCTGACCACTCAAATTCTCACCACAATTAGCTGTCAGCAAAAATGGCAAATCCACAGTGAAAGGACCGATTGTTACAGTAAGAGGTTTCGAATTGGGGCTTACAACCGGTACACCAGAAAAACCTACCGAAACATTATTATGGCCAGGAAGAGCTGCCCCAGGGACCAAAGAGCAGAAAATAGAACTGTTTGTCGCACCTGTATTCACCAAAAGTTCCTTAGCCGAGCGATGCAAGTTCGCAGGAAAATAAGGACCACATTGATCTAGAGGTATCGGAACTGGTCCTTCACTCTATCCCTGGCTGTCCTAGCTATATGACATTCCTATCATTCATCTGTGTCATAATCATCATGATAATGCTGTCCGCCCCGACGGTCATCAAAATAATCATTATCAGAACAACCCCGTGAGGCTGCAGCATTCTGAACCCTGTCCACTCCCCCAGCTCCTTGACCCCTTCCATGTGAACCTCGTCCTCTAGGGACCTTTACCTTCTGCAAAAACACAGGACACTCTATACACCAGTGTCCCTCCTCCTTACAATACGCACACTGATTTGGCCCTAAAGACATAGAATTCCTGCTAGTGCGTGGAAGCTGCTGGGACAAACCACCACGTCCTCTACTATTCCCTCTAGAACCCTGTTGCAACAACACCTTCATCTTCAAATCTTTATGCTTCTTCTCCATCCTCATCTTATCCTCATTCTCCCTGTGTTCATAATACTGCGCCATATTCAAAATAACAGAAGGCGAAGCGGTGGACCAGGTGCTCTTGGAAGCCTGCAATTGAGTAGCAATTTCAGGAAGCAAATTAAAAACAAATCTATAGACAAACAACAGAACACTCTCCTCAATAGACAAATCCTGCCCACTATAATCCAGAAACACATCTTCAAACCAAGTGAAAAAATCAGAGACACTCTCATCTTCTGGCGACAAGCCGATAACTTATCCCAATCAACCTTTCTCAGTGGAATAAGGGAATGCATATACGTGATAATGCGACCTGGCAAAGAAAGTATCTCTGCTCTAGACTTTTTGTCAGGCTTCTTCTCCTGATCCCATCCCTTAATTTGATCCCATGTACCACTCAATTCTGCAACATGATCCTGTGTGTGTACTTGTGTCCAAATATCAAGTGGAATAAGTAAACCAAAGAACATTTCAATATTCGCAAGCGTAATTACTGTTGAAGAAGCTGATTCAGTCAATTCTTTATGATTTACAGTAGGATTTTTTTTAGGATCAGGCAACTGAGTCTTAAGATATAAAACCTCACTCCTTTTCCATGGAGTATAAACCCATTGTTCTTGGAAACGGGCTGCTACACCTGGTCCGATAACTACATTATGCTGATCCCTTAGCTCTGGGATCTTTGGGTGACATATATTATTGTACCTCCCGCATCAGAAACTGAGATACTGAGGTGGGGCTCTTCTCAAGTAACCTTCCTCGGTACACAATCAAAGTCATAATACTACCAAAAACTTGATGAGGCCCCATATTGGTGACATATACATGATCATTAATATCAGACAAAATCTGTGGTGCTGTATCTTAGAAACACTGCTCCCAAATACCTATCAGAGTAGTAGACATATGTATAGGGCCATGCTGTTGTACAAAAGGCTCATAATCTTTCATCACATTCCACACGTCTTCCACACTGTAAATGGGATTTTGAGCCCACTGGGCAGACTGATTAGCTACTACCCTTTTTCTTCATCTCCTACTTCAGATCGCCCCATACATTACCAGGATTTCATCCAGTTTCTGTCCACACACCCGCAAACTGGTGTCCCTTACTCAGCTATGTGAGGGGATGAAAAAACTGAGTGGGAGTAGCAACAGAAGTAAGAGGCACTAACGTCGCTGCTGGCTGCATCGTAGGTGTAAGGGCCGGCAAAAGGCACACTGAAACAATAGGTGTGGCAGAGGTACTGACAGTCATCATTGCCGCAGACGGCGATGACAAAGAAAAGACAGGTGGTGCTGTAGCCAAAGCAGTTTGATCAACAGTAACAGGAGCACAAACAGCAGAGACAGAAGGAGCGAGTGACTGAGACTGTGAGGGAATACAGGGGTATATTCTCTGCGGGGCATATGAAGGTGGGGGTCGCGTATCTAATAATTCTTCCACAAAAGTATAATTTTCTTCCTGTGCCACATAAGAATTATCAATTTGTAATCAAAACCTCCTATCTTCACGTTGAATCCCTATCCCCTGTTTCTCTCTATCATGTGCTACAGCTTTCTGAGTCAATGTTTGCATTCTCCCCTTCCGGGCCTCCTTCTCTGCTTTCATTCACCTCGGTTTAGCTTCCTTTTGCCACGTCCAAAGAGAATCAAACATAGACTGCAAATCAGCTCTGTGGCGCTTACTGGAGGTACATGGTGGGCTAGTTGGCCCCCAGGGACCCCTATGATTGAAGAGAAATTAATTCCCCAACTTAAAATGCGCCACGGGGTGCGTTTGCACAGTGGTGAAGGGGCGGGCCTGAGGTGACATGTGTGCGAATATGCCCTGTGGCGCGTTTTAATTTGGGGAATTAATTCCTCTTCAATCCTGAGGTCCCCTGGGGGCCAACTAGCCCACCAGGTACCTCCAGTAAGAGCTACGGAGCTGCGTTGCAGAGTGTTGTAAAAAGGGGCGTGGCGTCTGAACACCTCTCTACAACACAGTTTCCTGGCTTCTATTCACAATTAACAGGCATCAGATGGGCTACTGGAATGAGTGCAATGCAATGACTTGTGGGGTTGGTAGTCTATTTTCCAGATGGTTGCACAATGATAATAACTACTGTCACTTTTGAGTTCTCAATGGGCCTGGAATTACATGGTAGCCATTGATCCCTGCGTTGCTGGTCCACTTGCAGGACTCCGAAAATTTGAAGCTCCATGGCCCCAGTCCTCACGGGGTGGTGAGAGTCCTCGCGGCTGGGCAGCTGAGTACAACATAAAGGCTCCAAGTTTGCCCCCAGGCAGGACCGCACTCTCCAGCAATTGACCGGCGGGTAAGGTTAGCAGCTACAGTTCCATGTGTTTACAGTCCTTGTGTCAATGATCACAGCCTGAAGCGTTTCTGGCGTCTTCTTGCCCTCATCAGACTCTTGACATCCGGGTTGTGCTCATGGGCACGCCCACTAAGCATGTCTTGTCTACAACCTTTCCTTACTGATAAACACTCAGAAAGGGGGGCAACAAACCTACAACTCCCTAATTGTACTGGGGCATGTGTTTTATATACCCCATGCTACAATGGGGGTTGAAAAGCCATACAGAGTTGCAGATACATATGGAGAGTATATCCTTAAGGTATGATGCTGTGGCACAGGTTACATGTCAGTTACCCACAGTTTATATTAGATTTTCACTCTTCCTCTCATGCAGGATCTAGTCATTCAAGACTTAAGGCCTTAGAGTTTGACAGAAATGATACACCATCGCAATATGGCAGATGTCCAGACTGCCTTACTTAGAGCGTTATTGCACTTACTGCAGATGGGACAAATGTCTCATTTTTGAGGGGAAGGCTCCTCGACACACATATCAATAACGAGGACACGGTAGGGTGGTCCCATGTGACCACACCCATAATTCTTAGACAGAATTTGGTTTAATTCATTTATTTATTTTTATCACTCTTTATTGTCAACACTTAGAATGGTGTAATTTGCAGTAGCTATTTTTTCAGCTTGGCCCTGAAGAATGCCGGTGAACTTCCACCTTATCTGCAGAAACATGTTGGCCTTAATATTCTCCAAGCATACTGTACAGTGATATTTTCACACTGTCATCACACTGTTTTTTAATCTGACGTCCAGGTGAATACCATTAAACTCCTTTTTTTTACCTTGACCGTCATCTTAAATCACCACCACACTTTCATTTCTCTTGCACTGCATTATATCGGCACCTCTTGTGGCGAGGACACATCTATCCTCTGAACTATGACCTAGTGAAAGAAAGCCAATATATCAGGGCTTGGACACACAGACCTAGTTCAAGATGTCCTAAATGACGAGGCTCCGCCATATGGGTGGGCTGATAGGACTTATATAAGTACCTGATAGTGTCTCACCACAATGTGGTAGTTGATTTTCTGTATTTTTCCTGTGGTAGGCTTTTTTACTCAGCTTCTCCTTGACCTTCAAGTTTTTTGTTGTTTATGTCTTGTCTACAACCTTTCCTTACTGAAAAACACTCAGAAAGGGGGCAGTTATAATGCCTACAACAAACCTACAACTCCCTAATTGTACTGGGGCATGTGTTTTATATACCCCATGCTACAATGGGGGTTGAAAAGCCATACAGAGTTGCAGATACATATGGAGAGCCATGTCTTCCCTGGACCGGAATCAAGCATCCTAGGACTGGTTTCTGGCTGTCAGCCATTAAGACATGGCTTGGCAGTTCGGGCTGGACTGTTCTCATGAGGCACAGGGTCAAGACGGATTTGCACATGGCCATGTCTGAACTGGGGTGGCTTGGTGAGCAAAATAACGATGAATTAAACCCAGATCTGTGACTGGGGGTAAATGTTTTGCCATTGTGCAACATTCCGTCCATCATCTTGTGTGTTTTGCTGTTCACCTTATGTGGGAAGGGTATGCCCAGATGTGGGTCCCGTGCTCACGAAGCCATTGGAGTCAAACTATCGTGGCTGAAGACGGCTGATAGCCAGAAACTGGTCCTAGAATGCTTGATTCCGGTCCAGGGAAGACATGGTTTGGCAGTTCGGGCTGGACTGTTCCCATGAGGTACAGGGTCAAGACTAATTTGCATATGGCCATGTCTGAACTGGGGTGGCTTGGTGAGCAAAATAACGATGGATTAAACCCAGATCTGTGACTGGGGGTGAATGTTTTGCCATTGTGCAACACTCAGTCCATCATCTTGTGTGTTTTGAAGAGCCACCGAGGGCTGTTCTGGTGAAGGGAGATTCTCCAATGACCTTTTGAGCACAGCGTGGAAATCCATATGCTTTATAGAGCTCAACTTCTAAGTGCATTGACTAAATCTCATATAATTTGCATGTTGAAACATAAATTACTAAAAAAGTTCAGGGTTGTTAGACCTGAAATCCTTGCCATGGTAGTCCCCATATGTTTTGCCTTCCCTTCTCCTGTTTTGCTGATTGTTGTTTTGTTGGCTTTAGGACTCTCTTTACGTTACTACTGCTTACCAGTGAATGTGCTCTCTCCTTCAAACATGGTAAAATTGGACTGCACCTTATTGGCACATTTAGTTTACTTGTAAGTCCCTAGAATATGTTACTACATCTAAACAGGGCCTGTAAATTAAATACTACTAGTGGGTCTGCAGCACCTATTGTGCTAACCACTAAAGTAGCCTGTTAAAACGTATCTCAGGCCTGCCACTGCAGCTTGTAGTGCAGTTTCAAACCGCCATTTTGACCTGGCAAAATAAACCTTTTGCCAGATATAAACCTTCATGTTTAATACTTAACAGTCACCCCTAAGGTAGGTCCTAAAGGCTCATAAGGAGAGTTGCATTGCATTTAACAAGTGTACTTAAGTTCTACATGTCCTAGCAGTGAAAAACTCCTAGAGTTGTTTTTCACTGTTGTAAGGGCTATCTCTCTCATGACTAACACTAGGTTGCACTATTACATTTAAGACATTGCTAACTTTGCTTTGGATTGGAAGCAGGTAGAATATACTGTTTACACTGCAGCTAATTTTACTTTTAAATCCTTTTTAATGTTTAATGATAAGTGCAGAAATGACAGCGGGGAAAGAGGTCTGAGTACAAGCTCCGGGTGCAAGGGATCACGCTTTCTTGCAAATCCCTGCTGCCCCCCTGCCTAAGACACCTATGATGACTCAGACTCACCTGTGCAAAAAGGCCAAGAAGATATCCTAAATGCACACAGTGAACCCTCTGCCGGGTCTGCTAATCTGCGCCTCGCAGACTCCGCCTTTGGAAGGGAGAGAGATCGGGTGAGACCGGCTGACAGACCCCACATCGGAAGATCCTATACACTTGGTCCCACTTGAGTCCCAGAAGCCAGCAGACACATTGGACTTCAGGCAGTCACTGGGAACCATCCTCAGACTGCTGGAACGGAGCTTGTAGGAGCGGACAACACTGGGCGAAACCTCGAGGAGCGAGAAGCCTCCTCCCTGTAGATGCTTAGGCCCACCACTCCCTGAGAGAGCACCAAAGCAACACCGGTGAGTACCCGCGAAACGTAAAGAAAGGGTTTACTCACCGGTGCACTGGAACATTGGTAAAAAGCCCCGTGAAACCTAAAAATAGATTTAAAAGTCACGGGCCGCGGTAACGGGGGAGGATTGGTCAAGACCCCTGACGCATGACTCCAAATTGGCAGACAGACTCAGGCAAAACCAGCCTCTCAACAGGTAAATACCCACAAAAATCAACTGCAATAAACGTACCCACCCAAACAACAGATTAAGCTCTTTATTATAGCCTCATGGTAACGTGTAACAACTTCTCAGCTGTGCTGCTCTAACATCAGTAATCACGGGTCAGGGCACCTGGTGCCTGACTCTAAAATGGCGGCACTATCATCCTCCTATCGGTTGAATCTCCATGTAATCAATTGAATTGATCTAACCGCTGGAACATCGGATTTTAAGGACAATGCAACAGCCCATGAAACTTTAACAACTTTACTCCCGTGCTTCCTCGACAACTGGAGACCAAGATCTAGATAACTGACAGTGGACTCCAAAATGGCCGCACCAACATCCGCCCTCTGGGTGAGTCCCCATGAATAAGAATTAAAATGATCTAAGCACTGTAATACCGGATCGTAAACCCAGAGGAACAGATACCTGATGCCTGACTACCAAATGGCTGCACTAGCATCCTCCCTCTGGGTGAGTCCCCGTGAATAAGAACTAAAATGATCTAATCACTCTAATACCGGATCGTAAAACCAGAGGAACAGACCCAGGAAACTGAAGGAACTTTACTGACGCGCTGCCCCAGCAACTGGTGTAGGAGGTTACGATTCCTGATACCTGACTCTAAAATGGTGCCACTAACATCCTCGCACCAAGTGAATTCCCATGCTAAGTACAGAAAAGATTGAATTATTAGAACCCCGGATCCTATGAGCATTGCAACAGACCCTTGAAAACTGATACAGACTGACCGCAGCGCTCCTAGTTGTGCCACCCCTGATACGCGTGCCACGGCCCACTACACCTCAATACCTGACCCATCAATGACGGCCTGACCCGCTCAATTCCCTCCACTCACCGGGCTATTACATACACTCAATCCATGCCCTCCCCGGTCCATATCTCCATCAATCCCTGGAACATTACAATAAGCTCCCTAATACATGTGAAAACCTTTACAGAAGTGCTGCCCCAATAGCATGAAAAGCGGGTCTCTGTGCCAAAATGGACCTCTGACCTGCCCTAACTCCTACTCTCCATGTATATTCTCATGCTCATTCCTCGAACGCAACTCCCTACACCCCCCAACCCTAGCCTCCTCAGACCAACCGACTGAGAAACGCCCCAGAAACCTACTCACCACTCCAACTCAGAACAAATGGCATCAGCCACCGCAACCTTCATCAGCCCCTCCACACCAAATTGCCTGAAACAACAGGGTCCCAACTCCTTCTCCATCATCTTTCCCCCAACCTCTCACTAAAAGCGAAAAGAAACTTCCAACACAAACTAATCAGACAACACCCAGATACACTATTCGCCAACATTTACCACTGCACCTCAAAAGGGCGCAGAAAATGAATCTAATTTTCCATACAGAAAGCCCTGCGAACTGGAACAACATTCTCAGAACACATCTCCCCATATCCAAAATAACTAACACACCCTTCAGCTGAAAACTGACAATCTCAAACCCTAAACACCACACGCGTAGGGGCAACAACTCTGCGACCAATTACACTAATGGTACAATCATGATCCAAGCCAACAAGGACAACCTAGATTCATTCATTCACCTCTTCCCCTCGCTACGTAATGCCCTCAATCACCCGTGCTACTCCCATCCGAACAACTCCCCATCCCCGACAGATGGACCCTCCTTGAGAGACCACAAACTAACCCCGAATCTCACACCAACAGTGCCATCCTTTCCCCCCTGCCATCAACCTCTCCTCCCACCACCAAGCTCCGGAAATGTTCAATACTAACCTTCCTCCCAAAACAAATTGAAGACTCGTCTCAGTGGAGACCCTACTATCCCCTGTCCAACACCCACCCCCTCCCTCCCCAAACTACTATTCCACACAAACACCCAGCAAACTGAATACTCAGTCAAAGACTCCTAACTCTTGCCTTCTACCTGTGCGCCAGAGTCGTTACTCTCCTCACCCCATGACCATGACTACTCACCGGGATAACAAAGGCAGCACCATCAACAATAGCCAATCCATCAATTCCAAGCTCTCCACTTCCCTTAACAACCTCGCCCAGGACAATCGAAATCCTAGCACCCCACCCACTCCTCCTGGGAGACGACGCAGAGACTCGCTGTTTTTGAAAGCCAATTAGAAACTGTAATAGTGGTCCTCAACGAAATCCTACTCAACCTCACCTCATGCCAGAAATCTCACCAACACCCACACCCTACACCCATAATTAACAACTCCAAACAGACAAGACCTATCATGACTTAATGGCATAACCCGAACACAACCTCCTCCTCGAACCAAACACAGGGACCAAAAAGAACAAAAGCAGCAATGTCCATGAGTGAGGCAATGGAATTTGCCACCACCTGTGACACATACCCTACTGTCACCCCGAACGCCAAGATCCAGGTTACCACTGGAGTCGGTGGAGACCAATCACCACTACTTGCCACCGCCTATGACACATACCCTACTGACACCCTGAACTGAAGTGGAGAAGTGTGGCTCAATGGTTAGAGCGGCAGACCCTGATGCAGAGGTCTGGCCCGGGACCAGAGTTCAATTCCCCGCCTCGGCGGGTCTTGGGCTAAAAAATTCCACGGACCTGATAATTCTCGCCTCGGTGCCTATTCCAATCATTGAGTCCCACTCTGCAACTCTGGGCAATAGCTTGCTTAATCTCCATAATAGCCCCCACAACGCTAAGGATGCCTGGCCTCCACCTTGGGGGTGCCCAGGAGTGGACACTTCAAAGGGAAAGCCAGGATGGGTTCCACAGCGGTATTCGTACAAGCGCCTTGAGACCCTTGTGGGTGAGTAGTGCGCTATACAAGTATCAATTTACATTTACATTACATTACATTACATTTACATTTACTCCAAGATCCAGGTTATGACTGGAGTTGGTAGAGACCGATCACCACCCAGAACGACGAGAACCCCCGCCTTCCTCTCTACTATTCCCAGGCCTCCCCATCGAAGACTCTCAACAACGAGGAGACCTCCACCAATTGCATGCTTATAAACTGCAGATCAGCCAGGAAACATGCAGCTGAACTGGCAGAAACTATCTTTGCTCACGACATAGACATTACGTTCATCACCGAAACATAACTGAACAATTTCTCTGCCCCAACCTTTGACATGCTTGTGCCCCCGGGCTTCCTTCTCATCAATGAAGACAAAAAAAAACAACAAGGAGGGGGTATTACAAAAATTCACAAAAACAACATCTCTGTATCGGAAACTGACTCATTCACATATAATTCATTTGAATGCTTAACTGCCAACATTAAGTCTAGTGTCAATAAAACACTAACATGACATCTCCTCTAACATCCCCCTGGCAACACCACCACATTCGGTGAACACCTCTCCGACCTGATAACTCACTGCATACTCCATGACTCCAACAACATAATTCTAGGAGACCTCAACTTAAACTGGAATGAGGAAAACAACTCACTGATCCAAACCCTGAATGAGCTTTTACACAATAATTACCTCACCCAATACCGCACAGAACAAACCCACAACAGAGGATCAATCCTAGATGCCATTATTGCCCAAGCAGACATAGTCACTATCGACCACATCCTACCTGTTGACTGGTCCGACCATCACATCATTTTATTCCACATAAACCTAATGACTCAATGCATGCCCCGCAAGCAGGTAACTACCCACTGGCTGAGGAATCTAAGTCAAATCCATCTTACCTGGAGGAAGGGGTAAGCTCACTCCTCTCTACCTCCACTGACAACCTCTTCACAACAGAACTCACCCCAACTACATTACTAATATGACTTTCATCATGGACCAATTAGCCCCCTCGAAACAAAAAAGAGTCAAAAATACCCCATCCAGATTATGGTTCAACATGGACATAAACTCCGAAAGACGACAACTAAGAGCTGCAGAAAGACTCAGGCGGAACAACCCATCCACAATCCTCCGGAATCGACTCAAATCAATGCGCAGGAAATACAAAAACCACATTAAGAGTGAAAAAATCCTTCTTTTGAAGTGCTTTGAACAACACCAAGAACAGGCCGAAAGAACTCTTCAATCTCACCAGACAACAAACCTCCAAACCCCCTCATTCTCTGCTCAACCCTCCAAAGACCTGTGTGACAACTTTTCTAATTTCTTCAATGACAAAATCACAAAGATTGAGCTCTACCCGGCAATAGCTCGCTCGCTGACACAGAAGCGATCGCACCCATGCCCCACCCTAACAACTGTAAATCCTTCAAATCCCATCTCTGTAGCGGAGATCGCAAAAATTATTTCCAATTCTACTCCCTCATCTCACGTCTTGGACCCCATTCCTCCCCAACTGGTAAAAAAGCTCAAGCTCACCCTAGCTCCTATCTGGACCAAGATTATAAATAGCTCCCTGAAAACCGGAGTCATGCCGGACTGTCTCAAAATCAGCCAAGTCACGCCACTACTAAAAAAAGGGGCTCTGACACAAACAATCCCAATAACTTCAGACCTGTCTCCAAACTCCCTCTCCTAGCTAAAATCTTGGAAAATGTGTTCTCCTCCAACTCACTCAACACGTGGACTCCAACAACCTTCTAGACCCTCGCCAATCTGGCTTCGGAAAAGGTTGCAGCACACAGACAGAGATCCTGGATGTCATAGACGACATCCACAAATCTCTAGACAATGACCAATTCTGTCTGCTCATTCTCTTGGACCTATTGGCAGCCTTTGACACGGTTGATCACAACTTACTCATTAAGGTACTGCAAAAAAGGGTAGGAGCAGATGAGGTGGTTCTACAGTGGTTCAATCAATAACTCCTTGTCAGACCTATACCCCGTCAGCAGTGGGGTACCCCAAGGATCAGTTCTCTCTCCGCAACTTTTCAACATCTACATGGAACCCCTCACTTACATTCTCAAAAAAACAACATCCCCTTCCACCTTTATGCGGATGACACCCAGATCTTTCCCAAAACCTTCTCCATTGACGACATTCACAGACTAAATGACACTCTAAGAGAAGCCCAACACTGGCTAACACTCAACCACCTGAAACTCAACCAAGACAAGACGGAAATCCTACTCATCTCCAAACAAGGAGCAGTACCACCAAGTCACAGAATAGCCATAGATGTGCTCAACAGCAAACTAACCCTGACCGACTCCGTAAAATCACTAGGTATCACTCTGGACTCAAAATTAGACATGGCCAAACACATCAAGAACTCCTCAAAGAGGGCCTTCCTTAACCTTAAACGGCTCAACAAAATAAAACCCTTCACCCCTCCCAGTGATCTCAAACAAGCCACCCAATCCCTGGTGTTTTCCAGACCGGACTATAGGAAAGCAAACCTCACAGGAACAGCAAAATCCCGATTAGCTCCCCTTAGATCAACTCTCAATGCAGCAGCCAGAATGGTCACCGGAGTGAAGAAATTTTAACACATTTCGCCAGCACTCAGAGAACTAAAATGGCTCCCAAACGAAATGCTGGCCAATTTTAGAACTGCCTGTCTCACACACAAAGCTCTAGACACTGGGAAACCCACCTACCTGCCGCCAAACTCAAGAAAGCTGGCCAGACAAGGAACCTCAGGGGCACCAACACTCTACTCTTCATCCCCCCGGAAAACCCGCAAACAAAAAACCTCATCTCGATCCTTCTCTGGAAATGCACCGAAAATCTGGAAGTCCATCACAGTCCATATCAGGACTAACCCCTCCTTTGTAAAATTCAAAAGGCAGCTCAAAGACCTCAACTGCACCCTTCCAAATGGATAGCTACCTCCCAAATGCAGACTCTTGTTTATAGAAGCACTCAGCCACCTTAATATTAAGACTGCTACCTCACCCCCCTTCTGACTCGTTCATATGCCCCACTCCCGGAATAGTCTCCCCTCAAGTCTAGGTATATATCACCCTAAGACTCAGTGATCTCCTGTTATTCAATGTGTATTTCGGTCTGAGTCGTTTGACTCGCCACAAGTCTACATTTATACAACTTTTTAGTTTGGGATGATCTCCTGCTATGCAATGTTTATGCTGATCCGGGAGTTTCGACTTGCAACGAGGCAACATGTATTCTACTGTTATTTGTTGTGATTTCCCTTCCACCTAAGTTGTAAAGCCTCTGATACCTTAGGGTTTGTCTAGCGCTATATAAAACTCCTAAATAAATAAATAAATAAATAATGTTAAAGTCGGATTTTAAGTCACAATTCAGAAAAGGCCGCTTTGAGAAAGTTCCCATTTTCTTGTTCTAAAAATGTGTGCCTAATGCAAGTGTCCTGGGTCACATGCCTGTCAATGGCACTGCTGTTGGGATTTGTGTATTACTTCCAGACAGTAACACAATGGGGACCTAGGTATGGACAGGATGGGCCATTCTATCAGGATGGATGGGAGGGGCTGTACGAAGCCCAACTTACATTTCAAAGGGCTTTTCCTCCTGCACACAGAAAGGACACCAGAATTGCCCTGTCTTTTTGTCACCCCAGACAATTTGGAGGCTTAACAGGGGAACGGGAAGACGTTTCTAGAACCAGATGTGGGGATAAGACAGGAAGCGTACCCACACAAAGTGTGGCACCAGGAATACATATTGGACCGCCAGAACCACTCTCCAGAACACTTCTGGACCTGTGGGCATTACAGAAGAAGGTCTGTCCTGCTGCCATAGGACTGCCTTGCTTTTTGAGAACGAAGACTGGACTGCTTACTTTCATCCTTGGCTAATTTGAGTGCCTTTAAGGTCTGTTGTTTGACCTCTCCTGTGAGTTACAGGGACATATTAAGCTCTAGAGGCCTCCATGAAACTTTCCATCTGACCTGCTGTACTGACCCTGCCTAAGCCCTGCAGGCCACTGTTGGTCGAGTTACTGTTCTCCAACAGGTGCCCATAGCTCATGTACCCTTTGCTGACATTAGTTAGAGTTTTGATTTTAAGTCACAATTCTGAGAATACCACTCTGAGAAAGTTGCCATTTTCTTGTCCCAACTATTTGGTGCCTGCAGCCGGTATCCTGATTCACAAGACTAAGTGTAGTTGGCAGTTGTTTTTTGTTCATTGCTCCCAGACAGTAAGACAAATGGGGAATGCCTTTTGGCAGGATGAGCCATCTCTGCCTTGATGTGGAGTGAGGAACTATCACCTGCCACACTTATACATCACAAAGGCTCTGCCTGAGCACACACCGAGACAAACAGGGGCCAAGCAGGGGGGCAGGGAATTCCAAGCATCTCTGGGATTGGAAGCCTCTAGAAACTTCTCCTACTTCAATGGGGCACCAGGTAGAACTATTGGACCCTAAGATGCAACTCTTCAGTACACCTCTGGACCTGTTGAAGACTCAGAAGGACTGTTGTGCTGCTCTGCAAGAAGGACTGCTATTCTGCGGCCCTTGCTGAATGAGTTAGAAGGACTGGACCTGTATCTTGAACCCAGGACCACCAGTGTGACTTCAAGGGCTAGTTCGCTGGCTTCCTGTTCACAGCCTCAGGGACAGAAAAGGCTCCAACAACCATAATCCCAGAACATGAACTCTACCTCTTGTGAGCCTTGCCCCCAGGTGGTACCACCCCAGTCCTGGACCCTTGGAAGTGGACCTGAAGGTGCTCTGCCAGCCAGCTGTGTTCTCCTGAGCAGAACTGAAGAAGCACAATGCATTGCCTCGCACCAAAACTGCTGCAGGGTGATGCATCCCTGGTGCAGTACTCTGCAGCTCCTCAGTCTCACCACTGCACAATGCCTCCTCACCACAAGGGGTGAAAATTGCAAAAAACACAGTTGATGGACAGAATGTAGAACAATGTCATACATTCACCCCAGTACAAGGATCTGGGCCTAAATCCATCGTTTTTTCGCACTCCACACCACCCTGGGTTAGACACTGGCTATATGCAAATCAGCTCTGACCCTGTGCCTCATGGGAACAGTCCAGTCCGAACTACCAAGCCATGTCTTTCCCAGACCGGAATCAAGCATCCAAGGACCGGTTTCTGGCTATCAGCCTTCATTCAGCCTGGATAGCTTGACTCCAGTGGTGTGGAGAGCCTGGGACTCATGTCTGAGCATACCCAGCCCACTCGGGGTGAAAATTGCAAAAAACACAGTTGATGGACAGAATGTAGAACAATGTCATACATTCACCCCAGTACAAGGATCTGGGCCTAAATCCATCGTTTTTTTGCACTCCACACCACCCTGGGTTAGACACTGGCTACATGCAAATAAGCTCTGACCCTGTGCCTCATGGGAGCAGTCCAGTCCGAACTACCAAGCCATGTCTTTCCCAGACCGGAATCAAGCATCCAAGGACCGGTTTCTGGCTATCAGCCTTCATTCAGCCTGGATAGCTTGACTCCAGTGGTGTGGAGAGCCTGGGACTCACGTCTGAGCATACCCAGCCCACTCGGGGTGAAAATTGCAAAAAACACAGTTGATGGACAGAATGTAGAACAATGTCATACATTCACCCCAGTACAAGGATCTGGGCCTAAATCCATCGTTTTTTTGCACTCCACACCACCCTGGGTTAGACACTGGCTATATGCCAATCAGCTCTGACCCTGTGCCTCATGGGAACAGTCCAGTCCGAACTACCAAGCCATGTCTTTCCCAGACCGGAATCAAGCATCCAAGGACCGGTTTCTGGCTATCAGCCTTCATTCAGCCTGGATAGCTTGACTCCAGTGGTGTGGAGAGCCTGGGACTCACGTCTGAGCATACCCAGCCCACTCCGGGTGAAAATTGCAAAAAACACAGTTGATGGACAGAATGTAGAACAATGTCATACATTCACCCCAGTACAGGGATCTGGGCCTAAATCCATCGTTTTTTTGCACTCCACACCACCCTGGGTTAGACACTGGCTATATGCAAATCAGCTCTGACCCTGTGCCTCATGGGAACAGTCCAGTCCGAACTACCAATCCATGTCTTTCCCAGACCGGAATCAAGCATCCAAGTACCGGTTTCTGGCTATCAGCCTTCATTCAGCCTGGATAGCTTGACTCCAGTGGTGCAAATTGCAATTTTCACCCCGAGTGGGCTGGGTATGCTCAGATGTGAGTCCCAGGCTCTCTACACCACTGGAGTCAAGCTATCCAGGCTGAATGAAGGCTGATAGCCAGAAACCGGTCCTTGGATGCTTGATTCCGGTCTGGGAAAGACATGGGTTGGTAGTTCGGACTGGACTGTTCCCATGAGGCACAGGGTCAGAGCTGATTTGCATATAGCCAGTGTCTAACCCAGGGTGGTGTGGAGTGCAAAAAAACGATAGATTTAGGCCCAGATCCTTGTACTGGGGTGAATGTATGACATTGTTCTACATTTTGTCCATCAACTGTGTTTTTTGCAATTTTCACCCCAAGTGGGCTGGGTATGCTCAGACGTGAGTCCCAGGCTCTCCACACCACTGGAGTCAAGCTATCCAGGCTGAATGAAGGCTGATAGCCAGAAACCGGTCCTTGGATGCTTGATTCCGGTCTGGGAAAGACATGGCTTGGTAGTTCGGACTGGACTGTTCCCATGAGGCACAGGGTCAGAGCTGATTTGCGTATAGCCAGTGTCTAACCCAGGGTGGTGTGGAGTGCAAAAAAACAATGGATTTAGGCCCAGATCCTTGTACTGGGGTGAATGTATGACATTGTTCTACATTCTGTCCATCAACTGTGTTTTTTCCAATTTTCACCCCGAGTGGGCTGGGTATGCTCAGACGTGAGTCCCAGGCTCTCCACACCACTGGAGTCAAGCTATCCTGGCTGAATGTAGGCTGATAGCCAGAAACCGGTCCTTGGATGCTTGATTCCGGTCTGGGAAAGACATGGCTTGGTAGTTCGGACTGGACTGTTCCCATGAGGCACAGGGTCAGAGCTGATTTGCATATAGCCAGTGTCTAACCCAGGGTGGTGTGGAGTGCAAAAAAACGATGGATTTAGGCCCAGATCCTTGTACTGGGGTGAATGTATGACATTGTTCTACATTCTGTCCATCAACTGTGTTTTTTGAAATTTTCACCCCGAGTGGGCTGGGTATGCTCAGACGTGAGTCCCAGGCTCTCCACACCACTGGAGTCAAGCTATCCAGGCTGAATGAAGGCTGATAGCCAGAAACCGGTCCTTGGATGCTTGATTCCGGTCTGGGAAAGACATGGCTTGGTAGTTCGGACTGGACTGTTCCCATGAGGCACAGGGTCAGAGCTGATTTGCATATAGCCAGTGTCTAACCCAGGGTGGTGTGGAGAGCAAAAAAACGAGGGATTTAGGCCCAGATCCTTGTACTGGGGTGAATGTATGACATTGTTCTACATTCTGTCCATCAACTGTGTTTTTTGCAATTTTCACCCCGAGTGGGCTGGGTATGCTCAGACGTGAGTCCCAGGCTCTCCACACCACTGGAGTCAAGCTATCCAGGCTGAATGAAGGCTGATAGCCAGAAACTGGTCCTTGGATGCTTGATTCCGGTCTGGGAAAGACATGGCTTGGTAGTTCGGACTGGACTGTTCCCATGAGGCACAGGGTCAGAGCTCATTTGCATATAGCCAGTGTCTAACCCAGGGTGATGTGGAGTGCAAAAAAACTATGGATTTAGGCCCAGATCCTTGTACTGGGGTGAATGTATGACATTGTTCTACATTCTGTCCATCAACTGTGTTTTTTGCCATTTTCACCCCGAGTGGGCTGGGTATGCTCAGACGTGAGTCCCAGGCTCTCCACACCACTGGAGTCAAGCTATCCAGGCTGAATGAAGGCTGATAGCCAGAAACCGGTCCTTGGATGCTTGATTCCGGTCTGGGAAAGACATGGCTTGGTAGTTCGGCTGGACTGTTCCCATGAGGCACAGGGTCAGAGCTGATTTGCATATAGCCAGTGTCTAACCCAGGGTGGTGTGGAGTGCAAAAAAATGATGGATTTAGGCCCAGATCCTTGTACTGGGGTGAATGTATGACATTGTTCTACATTCTGTCCATCAACTGTGTTTTTTGCAATTTTTACCCCGAGTGGGCTGGGTATGCTCAGACGTGAGTCCCAGGCTCTCCACACCACTGGAGTCAAGCTATCCAGGCTGAATGAAGGCTGATAGCCAGAAACCGGTCCTTGGATGCTTGATTCCGGTCTGGGAAAGACATGGCTTGGTAGTTCGGACTGGACTGCTCCCATGAGGCACAGGGTCAGAGCTTATTTGCATATAGCCAGTGTCTAACCCAGGGTGGTGTGGAGTGCAAAAAACGATGGATTTAGGCCCAGATCCTTGTACTGGGATGAATGTATGACATTGTTCTACATTCTGTCCATCAACTGTGTTTTTTGCAATTTTCACCCCGAGTGGGCTGGGTATGCTCAGACGTGAGTCCCAGGCTTTCCACACCACTGGAGTCAAGCTATCCAGGCTGAATGAAGGCTGATAGCCAGAAACTGGTCCTTGGATGCTTGATTCCGGTCTGGGAAAGACATGGCTTGGTAGTTCGGACTGGACTGTTCCCATGAGGCACAGGGTCAGAGCTCATTTGCATATAGCCAGTATCTAACCCAGGGTGATGTGGAGTGCAAAAAAACGATGGATTTAGGCCCAGATCCTTGTACTGGGGTGAATGTATGACATTGTTCTACATTCTGTCCATCAACTGTGTTTTTTGCAATTTTCACCCCGAGTGGGCTGGGTATGCTCAGACGTGAGTCCCAGGCTCTCCACACCACTGGAGTCAAGCTATCTAGGCTGAATGAAGGCTGATAGCCAGAAACCGGTCCTTGGATGCTTGATTCCGGTCTGGGAATGACAGGGATTGGTAGTTCGGACTGGACTGTTCCCATGAGGCACAGGGTCAGAGCTGATTTGCGTATAGCCAGTGTCTAACCCAGGGTGGTGTGGAGTGCAAAAAAACAATGGATTTAGGCCCAGATCCTTGTACTGGGGTGAATGTATGACATTGTTCTACATTCTGTCCATCAACTGTGTTTTTTCCAATTTTCACCCCGAGTGGGCTGGGTATGCTCAGACGTGAGTCCCAGGCTCTCCACACCACTGGAGTCAAGCTATCCAGGCTGAATGAAGGCTGATAGCCAGAAACCGGTCCTTGGATGCTTGATTCCGGTCTGGGAAAGATATGGCTTGGTAGTTCGGACTGGACTGTTCCCATGAGGCACAGGGTCAGAGCTGATTTGCATATAGCCAGTGTCTAACCCAGGGTGGTGTGGAGAGCAAAAAAACGAGGGATTTAGGCCCAGATCCTTGTACTGGGGTGAATGTATGACATTGTTCTACATTCTGTCCATCAACTGTGTTTTTTGCAATTTTCACCCCGAGTGGGCTGGGTATGCTCAGACGTGAGTCCCAGGCTCTCCACACCACTGGAGTCAAGCTATCCAGGCTGAATGAAGGCTGATAGCCAGAAACTGGTCCTTGGATGCTTGATTCCGGTCTGGAAAAGACATGGCTTGGTAGTTCGGACTGGACTGTTCCCATGAGGCACAGGGTCAGAGCTCATTTGCATATAGCCAGTGTCTAACCCAGGGTGATGTGGAGTGCAAAAAAACTATGGATTTAGGCCCAGATCCTTGTACTGGGGTGAATGTATGACATTGTTCTACATTCTGTCCATCAACTGTGTTTTTTGCAATTTTCACCCCGAGTGGGCTGGGTATGCTCAGACGTGAGTCCCAGGCTCTCCACACCACTGGAGTCAAGCTATCCAGGCTGAATGAAGGCTGATAGCCAGAAACCGGTCCTTGGATGCTTGATTCCGGTCTGGGAAAGACATGGCTTGGTAGTTCGGACTGGACTGTTCCCATGAGGCACAGGGTCAGAGCTGATTTGCATATAGCCAGTGTCTAACCCAGGGTGGTGTGGAGTGCAAAAAACGATGGATTTAGGCCCAGATCCTTGTACTGGGATGAATGTATGACATTGTTCTACATTCTGTCCATCAACTGTGTTTTTTGCAATTTTCACCCCGAGTGGGCTGGGTATGCTCAGACGTGAGTCCCAGGCTTTCCACACCACTGGAGTCAAGCTATCCAGGCTGAATGAAGGCTGATAGCCAGAAACTGGTCCTTGGATGCTTGATTCCGGTCTGGGAAAGACATGGCTTGGTAGTTCGGACTGGACTGTTCCCATGAGGCACAGGGTCAGAGCTCATTTGCATATAGCCAGTATCTAACCCAGGGTGATGTGGAGTGCAAAAAAACGATGGATTTAGGCCCAGATCCTTGTACTGGGGTGAATGTATGACATTGTTCTACATTCTGTCCATCAACTGTGTTTTTTGCAATTTTCACCCCGAGTGGGCTGGGTATGCTCAGACGTGAGTCCCAGGCTCTCCACACCACTGGAGTCAAGCTATCTAGGCTGAATGAAGGCTGATAGCCAGAAACCGGTCCTTGGATGCTTGATTCCGGTCTGGGAATGACAGGGATTGGTAGTTCGGACTGGACTGTTCCCATGAGGCACAGGGTCAGAGCTGATTTGCGTATAGCCAGTGTCTAACCCAGGGTGGTGTGGAGTGCAAAAAAACAATGGATTTAGGCCCAGATCCTTGTACTGGGGTGAATGTATGACATTGTTCTACATTCTGTCCATCAACTGTGTTTTTTCCAATTTTCACCCCGAGTGGGCTGGGTATGCTCAGACGTGAGTCCCAGGCTCTCCACACCACTGGAGTCAAGCTATCCAGGCTGAATGAAGGCTGATAGCCAGAAACCGGTCCTTGGATGCTTGATTCCGGTCTGGGAAAGATATGGCTTGGTAGTTCGGACTGGACTGTTCCCATGAGGCACAGGGTCAGAGCTGATTTGCATATAGCCAGTGTCTAACCCAGGGTGGTGTGGAGAGCAAAAAAACGAGGGATTTAGGCCCAGATCCTTGTACTGGGGTGAATGTATGACATTGTTCTACATTCTGTCCATCAACTGTGTTTTTTGCAATTTTCACCCCGAGTGGGCTGGGTATGCTCAGACGTGAGTCCCAGGCTCTCCACACCACTGGAGTCAAGCTATCCAGGCTGAATGAAGGCTGATAGCCAGAAACTGGTCCTTGGATGCTTGATTCCGGTCTGGGAAAGACATGGCTTGGTAGTTCGGACTGGACTGTTCCCATGAGGCACAGGGTCAGAGCTCATTTGCATATAGCCAGTGTCTAACCCAGGGTTATGTGGAGTGCAAAAAAACTATGGATTTAGGCCCAGATCCTTGTACTGGGGTGAATGTATGACATTGTTCTACATTCTGTCCATCAACTGTGTTTTTTGCAATTTTCACCCCGAGTGGGCTGGGTATGCTCAGACGTGAGTCCCAGGCTCTCCACACCACTGGAGTCAAGCTATCCAGGCTGAATGAAGGCTGATAGCCAGAAACCGGTCCTTGGATGCTTGATTCCGGTCTGGGAAAGACATGGCTTGGTAGTTCGGCTGGACTGTTCCCATGAGGCACAGGGTCAGAGCTGATTTGCATATATCCAGTGTCTAACCCAGGGTGGTGTGGAGTGCAAAAAAACGATGGATTTAGGCCCAGATCCTTGTACTGGGGTGAATGTATGACATTGTTCTACATTCTGTCCATCAACTGTGTTTTTTGCAATTTTTACCCCGAGTGGGCTGGGTATGCTCAGACGTGAGTCCCAGGCTCTCCACACCACTGGAGTCAAGCTATCCAGGCTGAATGAAGGCTGATAGCCAGAAACCGGTCCTTGGATGCTTGATTCCGGTCTGGGAAAGACATGGCTTGGTAGTTCGGACTGGACTGTTCCCATGAGGCACAGGGTCAGAGCTGATTTGCATATAGCCAGTGTCTAACCGAGGGTGGTGTGGAGTGCAAAAAAACGATGGATTTAGGCCCAGATCCTTGTACTGGGATGAATGTATGACATTGTTCTACATTCTGTCCATCAACTGTGTTTTTTGCAATTTTCACCCCGAGTGGGCTGGGTATGCTCAGACGTGAGTCCCAGGCTTTCCACACCACTGGAGTCAAGCTATCCAGGCTGAATGAAGGCTGATAGCCAGAAACTGGTCCTTGGATGCTTGATTCCGGTCTGGGAAAGACATGGCTTGGTAGTTCGGACTGGACTGTTCCCATGAGGCACAGGGTCAGAGCTCATTTGCATATAGCCAGTATCTAACCCAGGGTGATGTGGAGTGCAAAAAAACGATGGATTTAGGCCCAGATCCTTGTACTGGGGTGAATGTATGACATTGTTCTACATTCTGTCCATCAACTGTGTTTTTTGCAATTTTCACCCCGAGTGGGCTGGGTATGCTCAGACGTGAGTCCCAGGCTCTCCACACCACTGGAGTCAAGCTATCCAGGCTGAATGAAGGCTGATAGCCAGAAACCGGTCCTTGGATGCTTGATTCCGGTCTGGGAATGACAGGGCTTGGTAGTTCGGACTGGACTGTTCCCATGAGGCACAGGGTCAGAGCTGATTTGCGTATAGCCAGTGTCTAACCCAGGGTGGTGTGGAGTGCAAAAAAACAATGGATTTAGGCCCAGATCCTTGTACTGGGGTGAATGTATGACATTGTTCTACATTCTGTCCATCAACTGTGTTTTTTGCAATTTTCACCCCGAGTGGGCTGGGTATGCTCAGACGTGAGTCCCAGGCTCTCCACACCACTGGAGTCAAGCTATCCAGGCTGAATGAAGGCTGATAGCCAGAAACCGGTCCTTGGATGCTTGATTCCGGTCTGGGAAAGACATGGCTTGGTAGTTCGGACTGGACTGTTCCCGTGAGGCACAGGGTCAGAGCTGATTTGCATATAGCCAGAGTCTAACCCAGGGTGGTGTGGAGTGCAACAAAAACGATGGATTTAGGCCCAGATCCTTGTACTGGGGTGAATGTATGACATTGTTCTACATTCTGTCCATCAACTGTTTTTTTTGCAATTTTCACCCCGAGTGGGCTGGGTATGCTCAGACGTGAGTCCCAGGCTCTGCACACCACTGGAGTCAAGCTATCCAGGCTGAATGAAGGCTGATAGCCAGAAACCGGTCCTTGGATGCTTGATTCCGGTCTGGGAAAGACATGGCTTGGTAGTTCGGACTGGACTGTTCCCATGAGGCACAGGGTCAGAGCTGATTTGCATATAGCCAGTGTCTAACCCAGGGTGGTGTGGAGTGCAAAAAAACGATGGATTTAGGCCCAGATCCTTGTACTGGGGTGAATGTATGACATTGTTCTACATTCTGTCCATCAACTGTGTTTTTTTGCAATTTTCACCCCGAGTGGGCTGGGTATGCTCAGACGTGAGTCCCAGGCTCTCCACACCACTGGAGTCAAGCTATGCAGGCTGAATGATGGCTGATAGCCAGAAACCGGTCCTTGGATGCTTGATTCCGGTCTGGGAAAGACATGGCTTGGTAGTTCGGACTGGACTGTTCCCATGAGGCACAGGGTCAGAGCTGATTTGCATATAGCCAGTGTCTAACCCAGGGTGGTGTGGAGTGCAAAAAAACGATGGATTTAGGCCCAGATCCTTGTACTGGGGTGAATGTATGACATTGTTCTACATTCTGTCCATCAACTGTGTTTTTTGCAATTTTCACCCCGAGTGGGCTGGGTATGCTCAGACGTGAGTCCCAGGCTCTCCACACCACTGGAGTCAAGCTATCCAGGCTGAATGAAGGCTGATAGCCAGAAACCGGTCCTTGGATGCTTGATTCCGGTCTGGGAAAGACATGGCTTGGTAGTTCGGACTGGACTGTTCCCATGAGGCACAGGGTCAGAGCTGACTTGCATATAGCCAGTGCTAACCCAGGGTGGTGTGGAGTGCAAAAAACGATGGATTTAGGCCCAGATCCTTGTACTGGGGGGAATGTATGACATTGTTCTACATTCTGTCCATCAACTGTGTTTTTTGCAATTTTCACCCCGAGTGAGCGCTGGGTATGCTCAGACGTGAGTCCCAGGCTCTCCACACCACTGGAGTCAGGCTATCCAGGCTGAATGAAGGCTGATAGCCAGAAACCGGTCCTTGGATGCTTGATTCCGGTCTGGGAAAGACATGGCTTGGTAGTTCAGACTGAACTGTTCCCATGAGGCACAGGGTCAGAACTGATTTGCATATAGCCAGTGTCTAACCCAGGGTGGTGTGGAGTGCAAAAAAACGATGGATTTAGGCCCAGATCCTTGTACTGGGGTGAATGTATGACATTGTTCTACATTCTGTCCATCAACTGTGTTTTTTGCAATTTTCACCCCGAGTGGGCTGGGTATGCTCAGACGTGAGTCCCAGGCTCTCCACACCACTGGAGTCAAGCTATGCAGGCTGTATGAAGGCTGATAGCCAGAAACCGGTCCTTGGATGCTTCATTCTGGTCTGGGAAAGACATGGCTTGGTAGTTCGGACTGGACTGTTCCCATGAGGCACAGGGTCAGAGCTGATTTGCATATAGCCAGTGTCTAACCCAGGGTGGTGTGGAGTGCAAAAAAAACGATGGATTTAGGCCCATATCCTTGTACTGGGGTGAATGTATGACATTGTTCTACATTCTGTCCATCAACTGTGTTTTTTGCAATTTTCACCCCGAGTGGGCTGGGTATGCTCAGACGTGAGTCCCAGGCTCTCCACACCACTGGAGTCAAGCTATCCAGGCTGAATGAAGGCTGATAGCCAGAAACCGGTCCTTGGATGCTTGATTCCGGTCTGGGAAAGACATGGCTTGGTAGTTCGGCTGGACTGTTCCCATGAGGCACAGGGTCAGAGCTGATTTGCATATAGCCAGTGTCTAACCCAGTGTGGTGTGGAGTGCAAAAAAACGATGGATTTAGGCCCAGATCCTTGTACTGGGGTGAATGTATGACATTGTTCTACATTCTGTCCATCAACTGTGTTTTTTGCAATTTTTACCCCGAGTGGGCTGGGTATGCTCAGACGTGAGTCCCAGGCTCTCCACACCACTGGAGTCAAGCTATCCAGGCTGAATGAAGGCTGATAGCCAGAAACCGGTTCTTGGATGCTTGATTCCGGTCTGGGAAAGACATGGCTTGGTAGTTCGGACTGGACTGTTCCCATGAGGCACAGGGTCAGAGCTGATTTGCATATAGCCAGTGTCTAACCCAGGGTGGTGTGGAGTGCAAAAAAACCATGGATTTAGGCCCAGATCCTTGTACTGGGATGAATGTATGACATTGTTCTACATTCTGTCCATCAACTGTGTTTTTTGCAATTTTCACCCCGAGTGGGCTGGGTATGCTCAGACGTGAGTCCCAGGCTCTCCACACCACTGGAGTCAAGCTATCCAGGCTGAATGAAGGCTGATAGCCAGAAACTGGTCCTTGGATGCTTGATTCCGGTCTGGGAAAGACATGGCTTGGTAGTTCGGACTGGACTGTTCCCATGAGGCACAGGGTCAGAGCTGATTTGCATATAGCCAGTGTCTAACCCAGGGTGGTGTGGAGTGCAAAAAAACCATGGATTTAGGCCCAGATCCTTGTACTGGGGTGAATGTATGACATTGTTCTACATTCTGTCCATCAACTGTGTTTTTTCCAATTTTCACCCCGAGTGGGCTGGGTATGCTCAGACGTGAGTCCCAGGCACTCCACACCACTGGTGTCAAGCAATCCTGGCTGAATGAAGGCTGATAGCCAGAAACCGGTCCTTAGATGCTTGATTCCGGTCTGGGAAAGACATGGCTTGGTAGTTCGGACTGGACTGTTCCCATGAGGCACAGGGTCAGAGCTGATTTGCATATAGCCAGTGTCTAACCCAGGGTGGTGTGGAGTGCAACAAAAACGATGGATTTAGGCCCAGATCCTTGTACTGGGGTGAATGTATGACATTGTTCTACATTCTGTCCATCAACTGTTTTTTTTGCAATTTTCACCCCGAGTGCGCTGGGTATTCTCAGACGTGAGTCCCAGGCTCTGCACACCACTGGAGTCAAGCTATCCAGGCTGAATGAAGGCTGATAGCCAGAAACCGGTCCTTGGATGCTTGATTCCGGTCTGGGAAAGACATGGCTTGGTAGTTCGGACTGGACTATTCCCATGAGGCACAGGGTCAGAGCTGATTTGCATATAGCCAGTGTCTAACCCAGGGTGGTGTGGAGTGCAAAAAAACGATGGATTTAGGCCCAGATCCTTGTACTGGGGTGAATGTATGACATTGTTCTACATTCTGTCCATCAACTGTGTTTTTTTGCAATTTTCACCCCGAGTGGGCTGGGTATGCTCAGACGTGAGTCCCAGGCTCTCCACACCACTGGAGTCAAGCTATGCAGGCTGAATGAAGGCTGATAGCCAGAAACCGGTCCTTGGATGCTTGATTCCGGTCTGGGAAAGACATGGCTTGGTAGTTCGGACTGGACTGTTCCCATGAGGCACAGGGTCAGAGCTGATTTGCATATAGCCAGTGTCTAACCCAGGGTGGTGTGGAGTGCAAAAAAACGATGGATTTAGGCCCAGATCCTTGTACTGGGGTGAATGTATGACATTGTTCTACATTCTGTCCATCAACTGTGTTTTTTGCAATTTTCACCCCGAGTGGGCTGGGTATGCTCAGACGTGAGTCCCAGGCTCTCCACACCACTGGAGTCAAGCTATCCAGGCTGAATGAAGGCTGATAGCCAGAAACCGGTCCTTGGATGCTTGATTCCGGTCTGGGTAAGACATGGCTTGGTAGTTCGGACTGGACTGTTCCCATGAGGCACAGGGTCAGAGCTGACTTGCATATAGCCAGTGTCTAACCCAGGGTGGTGTGGAGTGCAAAAAACGATGGTTTTAGGCCCAGATCCTTGTACTGCGGTGAATGTATGTGTAATGGCGGGCTCCGCTCGCATTGCCGTCTTATCGTGGGTTTGGCTCGTGGGTTCGATCTCCGTCCACCTCACGAGCCAAAGCCTGAGTCTAGTGTGTGTTTTCTTTTAAGAAAATGTATACACGCGCCACGGCCGTGTAAACCCTGTTGTCTTATGAATTACTTCACTCGCGCAGGGACGGCTGAGTCTTTCCGTTAGCCATTGTAACCACCGGCTTCACGGAGACCAGACGTCCATGACGGGTGGAGTTATCTTTGAAAGGAATAAACTCACTTACCTGAATCGACTGCTTCATCTACATTTATTACATATTTTGGCGACGATCGGGAGACTCCACCCCACCCACACTGACCTTTTTCCCCGGATTCAGCACTTCGTCAATTTCGTGTGACGTCATTGGTCGGATGAAACTACCGATTTTCCAATCAACAGAGTCGCATTCCCAAATTTCGTATTTCAGCGACTCCTATTGGTCGGTTACAATCACCTTTCTTCTCGACCAACCTCATTGGAAGTTTCTTTGAACAACAACTTTATTGAGGTATCGCTGAAGACTGAAGACACAACAAGGTACTGTGTTGATTGAAAGTGTTATTTAATGTGCGCAGCTTCAACGATACGCACGTTGTGATCGAAAACTTTGCGTGTCACTTCAGCGACACGCACGCTTTCGACATACAACGATTTTGACATTTATTATTTAAACTATTTTACTTCGCGTATTTTCTTCAACGATACGCACGTTATTGCTGGATTTAAATCTTTACATTGCGTGTCATTTCCAACGATACGCACGTTATTAAATAGTCATTTTACTATTGTGTGTTACTCCAGCGACACGCACGCTTTCAACAGATAAACACAGGATAATCTCAAGGTTGTACACAGCGTATCTTTACAGCGATACGCACGCTTTTCATTTTCGAAATTGCATATTTACAACGTTTTAGACGTTTTTGAAACATTAATTAATTAGCACTTCCACATCTTAAATCACATATACCCATGCTAAAACTGACATCTTGCTAGTATTAAGCTTATTGTGATTTTTGATTTATAAACCTCATTCATTTTTCTACTCTGATATTAAACATGGCTAATAACCAGTGGCATCAGATTACCCAACCCCCACCTTTCTTGAGCAAACCAGGCACCCCAGACATAATTTGGTCTGAGTGGTTCGGGTTGTTCGAGAATCATTTAATTGCTATTGATGCCACTGATTATACTGACAAAAGGAAATTCGCTATCCTTTTTGGTTGTTTGGGACAAGCTGGTCAACGAATCTTCAAGAGTACTGTCCCCATAGCACCGCCTATTTCACTAGATGAAAGTGGGGATAATCTTTGGAACGTCTACATTGAAGCCATTGCAAGGTTAAAAAAGCAATTTTGTGACGAACCTAACATTATGTTAGAAAGACACAACTTCTATGCCAGGAAACAAAAAGAGGACGAGAAAGTGGAAGAATACATCGCTGCACTCAGAGTTTTAGCAGTCACTTGCAATTTCGAACCTTCTCCTGATAAATTTATTAGAGACCAGTTCGTATTTAATTGCGCATCAAGGAAGATTAAACAGAGAATTCTGGGGTGCAAGAACCCATCCTTAAGTGAAGTCATAGACCTTGCTCTTAGCATTGAACGTTCTACATTAACCAGCAAAATTGTTATGGATCAACCTAAACAGGGCGTTAATGCTATAGACTGCTATGACTCTGATGAAGGAGAAACCCTCTGTGCCATTACTAATAAAGGCAGAGTTCAACCCAATAAATTTAACCAAAAAAAAAAATCTTACTTTTGTTATAGATGCGGTTCAAAGGATCACATTGGGAACGCCCCAAATTGCCCTGCTCTCAAGAAGCGATGTTCGATATGTAAAAAAATTGGACATTTTCAAGGGGTTTGCAGATTCGCGAAGAAACCTCCGAATGTTAATATGGTAGACTTTGATACATGTACTGAATCTTTTAAGAACATTATCGTAACTCTTGATGCTAATGGCGACATTGATTCTATTAAGGGTCCACTATGTGCAGCTATTATTGATAATGTACATCTCCAAGTCATGGCGGATTCAGGCTCCCCATACACGATCCTTAGAGACTCAACCTTTTACGAAAAATGGGACAAAAGAGTCGAACTGATTAAATCTGATGTTAATCCACTAGCAATTGGGGAGAAGAATATTAACATGCTAGGGTATTTTGAAGGATTAGTCCAATGCTTGGGGAGGGAGACCGTCACTAAAATTTATGTAGCAGAAAAAGGCAAAGACATCGTGGGCTGGAAAGACTTAGCTTTAATGGGTCTTTATTTAGTCCCAGGTGATGAGAACCCCATTAAAGTTGAGAAGTTACCTACCTTTAAATCTAATTTACCTGTTGCTATAATTGATGATCATAACGCAAAAGTTCAAGAAATTTTGGCAGAATTTAAACCAGTATTCATGGAAATGGTAGGAAGTGTCAAAGGATTCGAGCATAAAATCAGACTGATACCCGGGGCACAACCAGTTAGTCATAAAGTTAGAACTGTTCCACTGAGTGTCAGATCTGAATTAAAAATAATGTTGGATGATTTGTGTAAACAAGGTATCATTTCCCCCATAAATTCTTCACAATGGGTCGCACCAATTGTAGTCGCACGCAAAAAGACTGGGGAAATTAGATTATGTGCGGATTTACGCTCATTAAATAAAAACATTATTGTTGACTGTCACCCGCTACCTAGAATCCACGAGCTTCTGGCTAACATAGGCGACGCTAAATGGTTCTCTTTGATCGATCTGAGGTCAGCGTACCATCAAGTGCCTTTAGCGAAGGAATCCCAAGAACTTACCTCTTTTATTACTCCTTTCGGAGCTTTCAAATTCCTTCGCCTCCCATTTGGACTGGCGTCTGCTGGAAGCGTTTTCCAGAAGCTGATGGATGTGATGTTTCAAGGCTTAGCGGGTGTACAGGCATACCTTGATGACATCCTGATTTTTGCCAAATCATTAAACGAACATGACATTATTCTTAGAAAAGTGCTTTCAATTTTAATGTCTAGAAACATGACTGTTCACACAAACAAATGCAAGTTTGCAGTTAACAAGATTGATTATCTGGGACATACAGTATCGGACCAAGGTATCACTCCCAAATTTTCAGTCATTAGAGCCATTGAAGACGCAAAACCTCCTCCTGATAAGGATGCCCTACGATCCTTCCTGGGACTTGCAGAATATTATGCAAGGTTTGTCCAGTCTTATTCCCAAATAGTGGAACCCTTAAGGAAACTTTTGAGGAAAGGGTCTAGTTTCGTTTGGACACAGGAGTTAGATAAGGTTTTTTGTGACATCAAGAAAATGATTGTTTCTGCTAAAGCCATACATGCCTTTAGAGAAGATGCCACCTCAGTTATCACTGTAGATGCGAGTATTTCTGGTCTAGGGGCAGTTCTTACACAAAAGGTGAATGGCCAAGAACAAACTGTAACATTTGCTTCTAGAGCACTCAAAGAGTTCGAACAGAGGTACAGCACTATCGAAAGGGAAGCTCTAGCTTGCGCTTGGGCGGTCCACAAGTTTAAAATGTACATTTGGGGTAGGAGATTCGAGTTGGTCACTGACCACAAGCCACTAATTTACATCTTTGGTAAATCCAGTTCAGCATCCATGTCAGCTCGTCTGATGAGATTAGTCTCAAAATTACAAGAGTTTAATTTTTCTATTAAACACATTGTTGGTGGCAAGAATTTTCGGGCTGATTGCCTATCTAGAATGACTATGGAGAAGGACGATGAGGAGGATTTTCCTGTAGAGGACGTCGAATGTGTTACCCTTGTGGATGCAGTAGATGAAGTTAGTGATGTGATCTCTGAGAGTGATTGGAAGGAAGCCACCGCTTTAGACAATGTGTTGTTAAAAGTGATAGAGTTTACCACACGGTGTTGGCCTGAACCAAGGAGTCTGAATGGCGATCTACATAGTTTTGCCCAAATTTCTGAAGAACTATCTGTTGAGAACGGTATAGTACGAAGAGGTGAGAAATTCGTCCCTCCTTTTAAACTGAGGGAGTCTATTATAAATAAGGCACATCAAGGGCATCTGGGGACAACTAAAACCTCCATGCGCATTAAACAGCGCTATTGGTGGCCTTCGATTGACGTCCAAGTTAAAAATTTGATTGACTCATGCCCGGAGTGTTTATTATCCGATAAACATTGGCGCACACTGAAAGTTCCTCTACATCCCACGGATTTTCCTAACTCTCCCTGGGAGAAAGTTGGGATAGACTTTTCGGGACCATATTCCATTCTCCAGCAGGAGAATAAATACATCATTCTTTTGGTGGACTATTTTTCAAAGTGGATGTACTTTGATTTTGTTAAGACTCCTGATTCAGATTCCACAATAACTTTTCTCAAAAGAGTATTTGATTTAGAGGGTTCCCCCAAGTTCATCGTCACAGATAACGGAACTCATTTTGTCTCAGATAAAATGTCCAAGTTTTTGAAACAATTAGACATCAAACAACTCAAAGTCTCCCTTTATTCTCCAGCTTCGAATGGTCTTGTCGAGAGGGGGAATAAAGTGATCAAAGAAGGTGTTCAGACGGCGATTTCTTGTGATTATAATGTGGTCGAATTTGTAAAACAAAAAATTTGGCACTATAATACCTCCCCTCATTGCGTGACTGGGGTCTCCCCATTTTCCTTACTGAGAGGTAGAGAGAATCGTTCTATTCTATTCCCTTCCTGGTTACATCAGGACTCCACTGGTAGAACTATAGATTTAGATTCTATTAGGAAATCTGTTCTAGAAAAACAGAGCCAAATGAAATTACAGTTTGATGGTACTTCAGATGGTAAATCGGTGGACCTGCTGGTTGGTGATTGGGTTTTAATCAAGAACCCAAGTAGTGTAATTAAAGGACGCTCCAAAAAAAAAATTTTGCACCCATCCAGGTAATTAAAGTGAGCAAGGGAGCAGCCTTTCTGGGAAAAAAGGGTTGGTGGAACAAACGTCAACTTGTAAAAGTCTCTGATCATCAAGCAGAGATTATCAAAGGAAGGAAGCATAATGGTAACTCCAGTAATTTAGATTGGAGTTTTTGGATGAATGTTCCTTCTGTTTCTGGTGTTCCTAACCATTCCCATCCACAAGCCCTTCAGTCTTCAGAACAGTCTTCGGGGGAGGTTCCTCTGAATCCTCCAAACATCGTTGTTAACCAAGACGTCCCTACTCTCACAAAAGTCTCTTCTTTTGGCAGACACATCAGGGCTCCTGAGAGATATAACGAATTCATTAAATTTTAAATATTTGTGTTTCCTGTGTTTAGGTCCAGTGTATTTCATATGTTTTCTATTTCCAATTTTATTAGCTGTTGTAAGGGGGAAGGTGGTGTAATGGCGGGCTCCGCTCGCATTGCCGTCTTATCGTGGGTTTGGCTCGTGGGTTCGATCTCCGTCCACCTCACGAGCCAAAGCCTGAGTCTAGTGTGTGTTTTCTTTTAAGAAAATGTATACACGCGCCACGGCCGTGTAAACCCTGTTGTCTTATGAATTACTTCACTCGCGCAGGGACGGCTGAGTCTTTCCGTTAGCCATTGTAACCACCGGCTTCACGGAGACCAGACGTCCATGACGGGTGGAGTTATCTTTGAAAGGAATAAACTCACTTACCTGAATCGACTGCTTCATCTACATTTATTACAGTATGACATTGTTCTACATTCTGTCCATCAACTGTGTTTTTTGCAATTTTCACCCCGAGTGGGCGCTGGGTATGCTCAGACGTGAGTCCCAGGCTCTCCACACCACTGGAGTCAGGCTATCCAGGCTGAATGAAGGCTGATAGCCAGAAACCGGTCCTTGGATGCTTGATTCCGGTCTGGGAAAGACATGGCTTGGTAGTTCAGACTGAACTGTTCCCATGAGGCACAGGGTCAGAGCTGATTTGCATATAGCCAGTGTCTAACCCAGGGTGGTGTGGAGTGCAAAAAAACGATGGATTTAGGCCCAGATCCTTGTACTGGGGTGAATGTATGACATTGTTCTACATTCTGTCCATCAACTGTGTTTTTTGCAATTTTCACCCCGAGTGGGCTGGGTATGCTCAGACGTGAGTCCCAGGCTCTCCACACCACTGGAGTCAAGCTATGCAGGCTGAATGAAGGCTGATAGCCAGAAACCAGTCCTTGGATGCTTGATTCTGGTCTGGGAAAGACATGGCTTGGTAGTTCGGACTGGACTGTTCCCATGAGGCACAGGGTCAGAGCTGATTTGCATATAGCCAGTGTCTAACCCAGGGTGGTGTGGAGTGCAAAAAAAACGATGGATTTAGGCCCATATCCTTGTACTGGGGTGAATGTATGACATTGTTCTACATTCTGTCCATCAACTGTGTTTTTTGCAATTTTCACCCCGAGTGGGCTGGGTATGCTCAGACGTGAGTCCCAGGCTCTCCACACCACTGGAGTCAAGCTATCCAGGCTGAATGAAGGCTGATAGCCAGAAACCGGTCCTCGGATGCTTGATTCCGGTCTGGGAAAGACATGGCTTGGTAGTTCGGACTGGACTGTTCCCATGAGGCACAGGGTCAGAGCTGATTTGCATATAGCCAGTGTCTAACTCAGGGTGATGTGGAGTGCAAAAGAACGATGGATTTAGGCCCAGATCCTTGTACTGGGGTGAATGTATGACATTGTTCTACATTCTGTCCATCAACTGTGTTTTTTGCAATTTTCACCCCGAGTGGGCTGGGTATGCTCAGACGTGAGTCCCAGGCTCTCCACACCACTGGAGTCAAGCTATCCAGGCTGAATGAAGGCTGATAGCCAGAAACCGGTCCTTGGATGCTTGATTCCGGTCTGGGAAAGACATGGCTTGGTAGTTCGGCTGGACTGTTCCCATGAGGCACAGGGTCAGAGCTGATTTGCATATAGCCAGTGTCTAACCCAGGGTGGTGTGGAGTGCAAAAAAACGATGGATTTAGGCCCAGATCCTTGTACTGGGGTGAATGTATGACATTGTTCTACATTCTGTCCATCAACTGTGTTTTTTGCAATCCTCACCACAAGAGCTCACATTGCAGCCTGCATGATGCATCCTCGATCAGGACCTTACAATGCGGCATGCAGCTTCTCAGAATCACCACTGCACAATGCATCCTCGATGCAATACCTCACAGCCAATGCTGCATGACACAACCTTGACATAGGACATTGCAATGCTGTGCAACCCGGATTTAAGGTACTTTGTTCGGTGGACCTAATCTGGTCCCTGTGTCCGGGCTGTGCTCCATCATGGTCAGCCTGAACTTGAGATTTTGTCGCAGCCTGGTGGTGACCAGATAACCACAGTTGTAACGTTGTGCTTCTAAGCATTTTTTTCACTTAAATCTATAAAATTGCATGTCTTCGATGCTAATGATTCGATGTTTGTCATTTTGGTCTCAATGTATTCAAACGTACTCTATTTTTTTCGTGTGGGATTTTTCTTTCATTGTGTTTTCCCTTTATTACTGTTTGAAATGCTGCATAAACATTTTACACATTGCCTCTAAATTAAGCCTGACTGCTTTTGTGCCAAGCTACTAGAGGGTTAATCACAGGTTACTTTTGGGTTTGCTTGTGTTTCACCCTAAAATAAACTGTGGTCTTGCTTGAGTAGGATTTGACCCCTCTCAACAAGTAACACTATTTCCAACAAGCAGTTTTTCACATCTTTCTGTTGGGTACATCCATGGCCTATAAATTCAGTGCACATCTGTGCTGCAGATGTGTTAATTCACCAAACCTTCTTCCTGCGATTAAAGCCTGCAACCTACAGATTATAGAAAAATCTATTTAGTATTTGCAGTTTTCCATTGACCTTCATGACTGTGATAAGAGCCATTGCTGACAGGTCACACATAGATTCTGGAGTAAGGATGTAAAACCACTGATTTATATCCTTAGGATTACTGTCATTGATTTAAAGATTATGAATACAGCTTACAGAATATGCATTATCCCTCTAATACTCTTTCCTGATTTTAACATGTAATACCCAGAATAATTTTTCTCTTGTTCTCTATATCATTTTCCCTGTTTCCTTTTTGTGTGCATTTTTTCCTTCTTTCAATGTTTCTATGCTTTCATTTGGCTGATCATTTCTTTCCTTTATTAATTTTACTTTTCCCTCATTACTGTTCCTCTTGTGTAGCTCTGCCATCTTTGTTATTCATTTGATATCGTCTGTACCCTCTTTCTTTCAGCTTTTTTCTCCCATTTTGTTTCTTTCCGTTTTCCATTTCCTCTTCTTTTCAGTACAGTTTTCAAGTTTGTACTTTTTTTCCTGCAGAGTAATTTGCTCTCGCTATATCCCTATTTGTATTAGCATTATGCCCCTCTTGTGTTGTGCTGTATCCCTAAATACTCAGTGCCTCATTTATGAAAAGTGTTGCATCGCTGCGTGAAAACAGAGATGCAACACTTTTCAGTGCGCTCTCCTTGCGACACTATGGATGCGTGATATTTACTGTACGGTGCTTCATTTCGCAAGGATTTACAGATACGTCTGTATTTCTGAGGTATCTGTAGACGTAGTAATGACGCATTGCTGGAGTGTGTCGCAAAAGTGACGCTACTCCAGCAATGGGTCATTAAACATGGGCAAGTCTCATGTTCAAGATGCTGGCGTCAGTCTTAAGCCTGCTGTGAGGCAGGTGTAAGCTTTTGAAGCAAAGGGGTCCTAGAATTGGCGTAGTGAAATCTCATAGATTTCACTGTGCCACTTCTACTATCCTTTTTACGGGAGAATGCCCACCTTGCATACATTATACCTAATGCAGGTATAATGTAGCGCAGAGCTTTACAAAGTGACGCATCTGCTTAGATGTGTCACTTTATAAATATGGTGCAACGTGGCATATTTTTGTACGCAGCCACAGTGTCACAAAAAGTGATGCAGCTGTGGCGCAAAGGGTTCATAAATAAGCCTCTCAGTCCATGGGTATTGCAAGGTTCAGATTTGGTTTAGTAACCAAAAGAACTGCTAGCTGCATCTGAAATCTATATGTGAAGCAAAGCGAGTCCCCAATATAGCAGTGTCCAAAGAAAATGGTTGTCTGCTTAAATGACCATTTCGCCTGTGGCTATATGAAGGGCTTTAAATGGGTGGGTTCCTCTGTGTCTCAGACCCAGCAGTTATTAAAAAACAAGTTTTAAATTGGTTTCACTTCATCACTCAATTAATCATACATTTGTAAAGCATGGCAATTCACCCCTACAGGCCTTGAGACACTGGTGACTGTTTGTTGCTGCTTGGAGATTTGGTCGATCAATCAATGTTTTTAGTTCTCTCCTGAATTGCTGGAGCGACGGTTTGGTCCTAAGGTGCAGGGGGAGGTTGTTCCAGATCATGGCCGCCAGGTGCAGAAAGGAGCATGCTCCATTGTTGGCTCAGCTGATCCATGGGGTGTCAGCGAGGGAGAGGGAAGCTGAGTGAAGATGCCTGGTCAGTTGGTAAAAAGTCAGGCGTTTATTGATATTTGTGAAATGTATTGTATGTGTGGGTCACCATCTTAAACTGCCATCTATTCTGGATCAGAAGTGTGGATGGAGTGTGATGTGAGTCCTTCTGGGGAGGTTGATTATGAGTCTTGCCACTGAGTTCTGTATCTGTCTGGAGTCTTTTCAGAAGGTGTGTGGTGATTCCTACATAGTGTGTGTTCCAGTAGTTCAGTCTGCTGGTGATGAGGACCTGTGTGACGGTCCGTCTGGTGTTTACCAGGAGCCACCTGCAGATCTTACATAGCATGCGAAGGGTGTGGAAGCAGGCAGATGAGACTGTGTTGACTAGTTACTTCATGGATAGCTTGCTGTCCAGGATGATGCTGAGGTTGCAGGTATGGTCTGTTGGGGCTGGAGGTGGTCCAAGATCCGCAGGCCACCATGTGTCGTTCATGGCATGGGGTTGTTTCCAAAGATGAGGACTTCTGTTTTGTCCGTGTTGAGCTTAAGACAGTTGTCCTTGATCCAGTCTGCAATGTTCATCATGCATCTGTGGAAGTTGGCTTTAGTGGTGGAGGGGCCTTTGGACAGTGAGAAGGTGAGCTGTGTGTCGTTGGTATAGGATATGATGTTGAGTTTGTGCAATCTAACGGTGTCAGCGAGGGGGGTCGTGTAGGTGCAGACGAGGGTGAGACTGAGAAATGATCCTTGCAGGACTCAGAAGATGATCTTCTTGGGCTCCGAGGTGAATGGTGGGAGACAAATCCTTTGGGTTCCACGGGTGAGTTACACACAAACCATTTGAGGGCGTCTCCTTGGATTCCAATGTTTTTGAGTCTGTTGATCAGGATTTGATGGAAGACAGTGTCAAATGTGGTGGACAGGTCCAGGAGGATGAGGGCTGCAGTTTCTCCAAAATCCAGTCTGATGTTATCGGTGGCTGTGATCAGGGCTGCTCGGTGCTGTAGTTAGCTCGAAAACTTGACTGGGAGGAGCCCTGGAGGTTGTGGTCTTTTAGGTGTCGGGTGAGTTGCTGGTTGATTGCCTTCTCAAGGAATTTAGCTGGATAGGAAAGCAGCCAACTGTTCTTCACTTCAGCTGGGTCGGCAGATATTTATTTCAGAAGGGGTCTCACTTCTGTATGTTTCCAGTCCTCCGGGAAGGAGGCTGCAGTGATGGTGCTTTTCAGAACCTACCTGAGCTCGTGCTGATTGTCTTGAGACTGCGGAAACGTTGTCCATTTTCAGGAGAACGGATCTGCCCTGAAGAGATTATCTGAAGCTCATCAAAGCATAGAGCCAGGCCATCATTTCTAAGAAATGTATATGGTGGGAAGACTCCAAAGGGGTCCAAACACCACCAGTGTCCTGGTCGAGGAGACGAGCACCCCAGCCATGAAGGCTGGCGTCTGACTCTAGAACGAAGTCTGGAGTTGAACCAAAGATAGCTCTTCCGTTCCAGGCGTCCAAATTGTCCAGCCACCAAGAAAGTTCCAGTCTGGCTTCTACGTCCAGAGAAACTTGGTCTCCGTACCAAAGTCCGGATCTGAGGGCTTTGGCTTTCACTCTCTGGAGAGCACGGTAGTTCAGGGGACCAGGGAAGATAGCTTGGATCGAGGAAGAAAGAAGACCAAGAAGTCTGGCCAAGTCTCTGAGGGAGAGAGACTGATGTTTGAGGACAAATCTGATCTCTTTCCGAATTTTGGCAATCTTCTTTTTGGGGAGTAAAAGGAGGCACCTGGACGTGTCCACAGTGAAGCCAAGGAACTCCAGAGATTGGGAGGGTAAAAGGATGGATTTTTCCCTGTTTATGATGAACCCAAGGCTCTCTATGAGGTTCATGGAGGTTTGTAAATCTTCTAGAATCTGTGAGTGAGATTGGGACATTATCAGAATATCGTCTAAATAGATGATGAGACGAATACCCCTGGCTCTTAGGATGGAGACTATCGTTCTCATGATTTTGGTGAAACACCAAGGGGCGGATGAAAGACCGAAAGGGAGGGCCTGAAATTGAAAAAGGCGATTGTCCCAAATGAATTGGAGAAAAGGTTGATGTTCTATTGCCATGGGAATGGTAAAATAGGCATCTTTTAAGTCCAATTTGACTAGCCAATCTCCTTTGAGTAGAAGGTCCCTGAGCAGATGGATGACTTCCATCTTGAAATGATGGTAGACGAGATACTTGTTTACCTCCCGAAGGTTTATTACTGGGCGCCAACCCTTGTCTTTCTTTTCGACTAGGAAAAGGGTGCTTACAAAATTCTTTTGAGACCAAGGAACCTCTATGATTGCGCCCTTCTTTGTCATGGAAGAAACCTCTTCTTTGACGATCTCCAGATGTTCTGAAGAAAGAATTAGAGGATTGGGAGTGGTAGATTGGAAAGGAATCTCTGTGAAGTCTATTTTGAAACCCTGAACTGTTTCGAGAACCCAAGGGTCTTGAGTCAGAGATTCCCAGATGTGAAAGAAATGTTTGAGTCTGCCCCTGACCTTTGGAGGGGAAGAAGAAAGAAAGGCACTTACTTGAGGTGGTGTTGTTGGAAGCACCACGAGCGGGGAAGCCTCTTCCGCGTGAACCTCTTCCTCTCTGTGGGAAGTACTGTCTGGTGTTGGAGGGATAGAAACCTCTACCTCTACCGGATGAACCTCTTCCTCTTTCGTAAGTGAATGGCCGGAAATTCCCTTGGCCGGAAGAACGGCCTCTTCCACCGGCCTGACCAAAAACACGTTTCATATTGTTTTGGGCTTTGTCCAAAGCTGTAAATGTTGCCACGTATTTGCCAAGAGTTCTGATCATATCCTCTCCGAAGAGGAGGCCATTAGGCTTAGATGATGGCTCTTTTTCAGAAAGATCCCCGAGTTTCGGGTTGATTCTAATGAGCACGGATTTCCTCCTTTCGATATTGAGTGAGGAGTTAGCATTCCCAAGGAGTACTATGGCTCTCTGACTCCAACCTTTAATAAGCTAATATCCAAGGGTGTGTTGGAAATATGTGATTCCTCAGCGAGGTCGAGGATCCTAGTAAGGGGGCCTAGAAGGTCAAGAAGACGATCTTGACAGGCTTTAAGGGCCGTTTCCAGGCCTTTTCTTGGATCCTTGCCTAATTTAAACAGGAACTTAATCAGGTCGGGGTCTAAGTTAGGTGTTTGACAGACTTTACCCTCTATGAATGGACGAGGGCACTCCGACCTCATGGTGTTACGCAATTCTCTTTCAAGAGAGTTCCTCAGCCATTTGGTGACAAATTTAGCTACATGATCGTGAGGGTACCACTTTTTACTGTTAGGGTGGGAGATCAAGGATCGCGTCCTTTGACGAGGGGGAGGAATCCGCCTCTGAGAAAGCGTTAAGGTCCCAGTCATTAGTGTCTTGCTCATCAAGATCCAGGACGAATTCGTAGTCAGGATCCTGGAAGAACTCGTCTTCCTCGGAGCTAGAATTGACACGAGCACTGACAATAGTTGCGTCGCTGAGGGCGCCCATCAAATTCGTGCCACTAGGGACACTAAAACCATGCGTGCCGCGAGGGGTAACCTTACCTTTTGGGGCGCTTGGGCCTCCCATGCCTTTTGAGGTGCTTGGACCTCCCATCTCAATTGAGGTAGCGCGACCTCCTTCAGTGCTAAGGCAATGTTTTTTTTTTTATTAGCCTTAGAGTGTTCAGCTTCCGGATCGGAAGTGTTTTCATCAAGTAAGAGGGACCTTTTATTAGACATGACCTCACACAATGTATTTAACATGCAGGACCTCATTTCCTTTTGAAGGAAAGATTTGAAAGCATCGCTGTTATGGTTGGGTGAGCTTGCCATAGCGTCATCTGATTCTAAATCAGACATGGCAGGTAAGTAAAATAATATAAGGTGTAAGAGTTATTTGTTAAATATGAAATGGATTAAGAAAATTATTAAAATAAGGGATATGGTAAAATAATAATTAATTCAAGAACAGTAACATAATAAATCACCCTTTTTTTATCTTTATAATTCAAGAACCTAAACTAGCCTAATCAAAGTCCAGTATTTGATTAATTATTATTATTTATTAATAGCGAGCCCTTAAGAACCTAGCCTAGCTAGCCAAAGTCCAGTATTTGACAAATTATTATTAATTTTTCCAAAAACGAGCCAAAGGGGTACAGAACCTGAAGGGGGCACTGGGAAGGCAAGCAACAGCCGTATTCGGCAAAAGCGCAGTCGGTAAAGCCTTGAAACGGCAACCGGTGCGCTCGAGCAGGCTAAAGATCCAAACGGAGGAATGGACCTTAGCGGGTACACAGCGTTGCGTTGCTGTTGCTAAGGGCCATTCCTCCAGTGCCAAAACGACGACGAGGCAATGTCGGAAGATCGGAAGAGTAGAAGGGTGAGTTGCGTGAGCGCTGGGAACGCTAAGATAGCCTCTTTTTACATTATTGAATGGGCACATTGAAGAAGCACAGTTCAGAAGGGAGGTAGAAAGCAGGAGTGCGCGCGAAGCGCAGTATAGCGATCCAACCTACTCGATGAAAGGGAAAGAGAGGGGCTGAAACCGACAACCATACATTGGAAGTTGAGGAAGGGTGGAGGGGGGTGATCGCAGCGAGTCACAGCGAACGAGGGAGGGGTGGGAAGTGAATCACACCGTAATTTCAATATGAAAGGTGCCATAGTTCATTAAGCATATAAAACAACTAGTCACATCATTAAAATCTAAGCACATTGTTAAAATATAGGCACCATATAAATATATACAAAAGATAAACAACAGTAGAGGTTGAAGAGGAGTTACTTATCTGTTGTGAGCCGCATTTAAAAGAGGCAGCTCTACTCCTGCTCATGCCTTATATTGCTAATGTGATGTCATCTAAATCTTTGTTTTACCTTTATGATGTAAGCGGCTGTTGTGAGTGGCATTAAAGGATTAATACATTATGTATAATGTTAGCCTCCGTGTCTTGTAATGAAATCCAGATTCTCTGGTCATGTTAATAGGAGAATCGCAATTATCTTGCATCCAAGGTTGAAGACATGCCAGGGGTCCGTGGGTGCTTCTGAGTGCACAGAGTTCATGATAGATATAGTGTTGCACAGTGAGGGTGTTCCAGTGGGTGAGCAGGGCTTCATGGTTTGAGTTCGTAGGTGTGAGCTGGTTGATGCTTTTGATGGCGAAGGGGTTGACGTTCGAAGTAGCTGTTTCCACTCCAAAACCTCTTACGCTTGACACGCAAGAATACAAAAAGAGGGGGACCAGGACCGAAAGCTATTTGATGACTTAATCATTGGACCCCATTTCTCTGGCAGCACTCAACCAACATGGCCCATATCTTCTCCAGCTTCTAGACTCACATGTCATGTCTTGCTGACTTATATATATATATATATAATGATATTTTTACAGTCAGAGAAAAGGGTTGGGATGGCCGATTTCCAGGCTTTACAGATCTCTCTTCTTTCCAATAAAATAACATAAAAAATTAACCTTGCGCAGTTTATTTGAGATCAGAATACTATCCTGGCCCAATCCAAAAAATATAAGCGCAGGGGTTACCTCTATTCGGATTCCTGTTACATCCATCAAAAATTCACATAAATCCATCCAAAATTTTGTGATTAGGGGGCAAGTTAAAAACATGTGGCAGTCATTTTGCTGAAGGGTCTTGACATCTCGGACACACATGTTAGGTTCCTGAAAATATTGTCAGTTTGCCGGAGACCAATCAACCCGGTAAAGAGTGAAAAGATGGTTTCAATTGAGCTAAGCCGGTTTGACTGTCTGACAGAGCAATGTAAATGAACTTAACCAAAGATCCCTCAAATTAGTGGTATCTACATCATCACTCCAGAATTTTTGGATATGCTGACTTAAATCATCTTCTGATTCAATCAAAGTTCGATAATAAAAAGCCATCTCTTTTTTTGATACTCCCAATTCTCATAGCTTGAACTAGCCGGGCATCATCTGTCTGTTCCTCCCGCTGTTGCCGCGCCCACCAAGCAGACAGTTGATAGTATTTGAATCTGGTTAATTGACCACAAGTACATGATGTCAACATTTCCCAACTCATCAGATCAATACCTATTTTTAGATCTCCCCAATGAGAAATACCTGCTTGTTTCAATGGTAAGCTTAGTGAATCATCTAAACATGCTGAAGTACCTGGGGAACCCCAAATTGGTGAATAATCTGAATAATATAAGACTCCCAATTTTTTTTCGTATAAATACCCAATTCTTTAGTGCCTGAAAAATAATTTTTAACCTTACTCTTTTAAAAAATTTCGGGTCTCTGAACTTAAAAAGGAACTGATCTCGTTCGTCCCCCAAGTCACTAAGCAATGCCCCAAACATTATACCTAGTGCAGAATCATGCAGCTTATTTAATAGCATCCGAAGGTTCTTGGAATGAAATACATGTGCGTAGACCCATAAGTCTGGAAAGGCGAGACCGCCACTCTTTAACTTTCTCCTCAGCCTTTTCCAAGATATACGCGGAACTTTTGATGCCCAAGCAAAACTTCCTATCTTGCCCTGTAATTTTGCTACCTCATTCTTATCAAATGGGAGGGGTATATTATTAAAAAGAAAAGTAATCTTAGGGAGTATGAGGAAGATTAGCCCATCTGATCAATAATCTTCCAACCTCCTGGCTGATCTTTCTCTAGTTAACCCCAGTGAGATCTACTAGGTTCTGTGTTATTATAATGCCAATATATATCGCATTTGAGTTTTTACTCCTGGGGTCTGGGAAGATTGGTTCCACTCCATGACCTCAGTCTTATCTTTATTTATTTTATTTTTTATTTGCAGAGTTTTATATAGCGCGAACTAGAACCGAACTGAATCAGTTATCAGAGCGCTTTACATAGCACCAGTTACGTTACACGAGGACACACTTTCATTTTTTTTAGGCACGGGGAGATTAAGTGATTTGCCCAGAATCACAGGGGTTTTTTGGCGTCGTTACCGAGACTCGAACCCAGATCCCCAGGTCCGAGGTTGAGCGCCTTAGCCGTTAGGCCAACCCCTCTCTCCAATTTTACACTATATGCGGAGACCTTCCAAAATAGGTCTGCTTTATCCCACAATTTAGGAATAGCCTCCTTAGGATTCTGAGTATATAGAATGAGGTCTTCCACGTATAAAGCTACTTTAACCTCAACGTTTTTATCTCTGAAAGGAAGGATAGAAAGATCTTGTCTTATTAAGGCTGCAAAAGGTTCAATATATATGATGAACAACAAGGGGGAAAGCGGGCATCCCTGCCTTGTTCCCCGTATGATATTGAACCAATCAGTTAATTCTCCATTGACTAAAACTCTGCCTTTAGGTGCACTATAAAGCAACTGTAACGCTTTTATTAAGTTTGTAGGAAAACCATAAATTCTCAAAGCTTCCCAAAGGTACGGCCAGTGAACCTGGTCGAACGCTTTAGCAGCGTCTACTGCCACCATAGTCACTGGAAGATTAAAAGATTCTGCCAAATCTATTATACACAACAGTGTAAAGGTGAGTTCATTAAGCTGCCTTCCAGGAATAAACCCCCTCTGATATCCATGAACTATACTCTTTATAATGTTAGCAACTCTAGTTCCCAATATCCCTGTGAACACTTTATAATCAGTGTTAAACAGGGATATAGGCCTGTAGGATTCTGCTGCCAGCGGATCCTTATTTGGTTTTAAAATTGAGACAATTGTTGCCTCGGCCCAAGACGCCGGAGGGTCCTCCCCTTTTATCAAGATCTTATCAAACAACTCTTTAAATTCTGATAGTAGAATATCCTCAAGAAATCAATACATTTCTATTGGGAGGCCATCTTGCCCGGCCGCCTTCCCTGTGGACATTCTTCTCAACTGTACTCGAATCTCTTCTTCCCTTATTCCCGAGGCTAAATAGACTCTTTGATGATCATTCAGGGAAGGGAGCTCAACTCTACCCAAGAATTATTTAATCTTTTCCAACCGTGGTACAGTATCCTCTTTGTATAATTTGGCCATATATCTACGGACTTCACTATTTTTGTGCTTGTGTCTAAAATCTGGCCCGTAGAACTCTCTCTCAGGGTATTTATATGATTAGGGACTTTATCCATTTTAGCTTTCCAAGCCAAGAGCCGGACACTTTTCTCCCCATATGAAAAGTTTTGCAACTTACTGACCTTCTATGGTTTGTTAGGGCATTCTTCTTGGTGTCTTTCGGTAGGCGGTGGTACTGGTTAAGAGCGGTCTTGAAGGTTGTGCGGTATATTATATTTTTGCTGATGCGCCATTTCCTTTCTAGTTGCTGGCAGTTGCATTTGGAGGAATCCAATTCTTCATTTAACCAGCTTGCTCTTTTGGTTGGTCCTTTGGCCTTGACTGTATTGGTGAGGGCGATGGTGTTGGTGCATTCTGTGATGAACTGGGAGTAGTTTTTTGCATCTTGTTCTGGGTTGTGTAGTGTCTGAGAGGTAGGAGCTGAGATCATTGTTCCACAGGTCTTCTGATATTTTTTTCTAGTTTCTTCGCATAGATCTTAGGGGTGCAGTACCGGAGTAGGTGATTCCTGAGGTGGTAAAGTGGACACTGGTGGTCAGACCAGGTGAGTTGTGTGGTGTGGCTTATCTGACTCTGTTGCTGGAGGTGAAGATGTGGTCTGGCATGTGTCCTGCGATGTGGGTAGGGCCTGTGGTGAATTGGTTGAGTCTGATGTTGCTCATGCTCTCCAGGAGGTTAATGGTGTTGGCGTCGCTGGAGTCGTTGAGGTGTAAATTTAGGATCCCCTAGGAAGATATAGTGTTGGGAGTCAATTGTGAGTGGGGTGAAGAGGTCCAGGATGGCGTTCCAGAGTCTGGGGCGTGGTCTAGGTGGTCTGTAGACGAGGGTGCCTCTGATGGTCCTTCTTCTGACTGTGGGGAGTTGGAAGTTGAAGTGTTCCATTATCAGAATAGGGTTGTCTGAGGATTTCATGCAACGGATGGTGTCCTTGTGAACAATTGCGATTCCCCCTTCGTACTTGTTGGTTCGGTCCCAGTGTGCAATCTTGTAGCCTTTGGGGATGGCGGAGGCAAAGTCTGGTGCGGATGCAAGGTTTAACCATGTTTCTGTGAGGGATATGACGTCTGACGTGAGAGATGAGGTTATGTCCCTGATCTCCAGGGCATGTTTGAAGAGTGATAGAGCATTAAATAGGATGCACAGGAGTTGTGACACCATTCTCTCAATCCTTGTGGCGGGTGTGGTCATGTTTGTCTGTAATGTTGTTGGTTGCATCAGTGTTGAAGGTAAGGCACCAGAGACAGCAGGAGAGCAGTCCTCTGGTGGTGTGCGGTGCTATTCAGCAGCAGTGGTTGCAGGTGCACCCTGGTCCATTACTCAGAGGTCAGCAGTGGTGTATCTTCATGGGGAAAAAGGGCCAGGGGTCCTGGCACTGGACGTGGTCCAGGCGCGGACGGGAGCATATGGGCTTGCCTTCGGCAAGCCAGTGGCGAAGTCATGCAACAGCCTCCATAAGTAATTCTGGGAAGTGGGAAGGGCAGGCTGGGAGGCCGGAGGTTGGGGGGGTGGAAAACCTGCGGGAACCTGTGAGAGCAGGGATACGACAGGAGTGGGTGGGGGTGGGCAACGAGTCAAGAGTGTCACTGGTGACGCAGTATGGGATTATTTGAAATACCAAATGACATTTGTATGTGCTTATACTGTTAAAATTAATAAAAGATTCACACAAAAAAAGAGTTTCACTGGTGACTTAAAAATTAAACAATAAACCTACAATCAAAATGGGGCAAATACACTGAAGGTAAAAAAAATGCGATTCAGTACATTGTGGAAATATACAGTATGGCAATTACCCAGAATTCTGGCTTGCATGGCAGGGCTGAGGGTTGTTACAACTGCAAGAGTGCTAGAGGGTTCATGACAGTGGAAATGGCAAAGGGTGTGTAGCACACACAACCAGGAGGTCAGGGGCTACTTCACCCTGCTTTCCCTAAGAGTATCTGCTTTTTGCAAAATGTTGTGCTTCAGTAATTTTTTAATGCAACATACTTCGGACTGAGCCACCTTCAGGTGTCTGAGTTAGTTCAGGTTGCAAGTAAGTGTTAGATGGCGTACAACTGAGAGCTCTGAAGTTGAGGCTAAAGGTAGAGTGAGTTTCGCACAGGGCCTGTCAGCGTGTCATAGAGGTGTGCAGACTATATGCGCTTCCAAACCTTGTCCTCTCTGCAGTACACACAGCAAAATAGTTGAAAATGTGCCTTTTGTATCTGTTGGAAAGGGTTAGGTAAGCACATGGAGGATTTCAGAAAGATGGGGGGAGAAAAAAAGGTTAATGTGTCAAACAGAGAGAGAGAGAGTGACTGCAGAAGAAAGTAGTGAGAAAAGGAGAAATGGGATGCTGGGAACACTCTGAAGGCCCTTATGTGTTGTTATGTTTCATGCCATGTCTGGACGAAGTAACAGGAAACTCACAGAGAGGCATCCAGTACTGGTTAGGTGGACGTCTGTGTGTAGCACAGGATTGTAGTTTACATGTTTTGAGCCATGCCCTTAATTACATAAGCTTGGAGATATTTACTAGTTAAACTTCTTTGGACACTCCCCTTTTAGAGACCCTCCATCTTTTCATCCCACTTGAAGCACCCACGCGCCTTGCATTACAGCACTGATTGACTTTTCATGGCTCATAGACTATTTTAAACTTTCCCGTGAGATTTCATAAGTAAGTGCCTGTTTTTCATTTGCACAGCCTGATTTAGATTTTTACTTTTAGTTCGGGTTCTCGATCCAGCCCTGGTAGAGAGGTCCAAATGGTCCAAAGTGCCTGGGTGGCATGGGTGTGGCGCTGATTATTTACACCTGCCTGGGGTACGTATTCCTCATCGGAGTTCTGCTGCCTTTTGACTAGGTTTGCGCTATAGAAATACCATACATATAAACACATGTCTTCTGCAGTAATAGCACTGAGGTGCAGTACCACAGTGGCTCTACGGACTAGGGGTCTGAGGGGCTTCGTTACCTCAATGACAGCTGTTTTTGTACTACAGCAGGCGATGGGGGCTCATTTTCTTCCCCTCTATTAGAATCCATGGCACTCTTGCTTCTCCACTGTTGAGACGGAGGGGTTAACTCTCACAGATGTGGTTACTGGGATGCAAAGTTCCGCCTTACACCTGGATCTTCACATATCTTTGGGATTCTGCAAAAACATTTCTCATGTGAGTAGATACAAAGGTATGGAAGCCTTATCCTTTTATATCTTGAATCCGAGTTACATTTTTTCCTGTGCTGGTGAACAGATGGGACCTTTAATAATTCATCTTTCTTTGACCTAAAAGGTTCTGGAAATTCATACTGAATCTCTCCATTCCTTTTCAAGGTGAATGTGACCTCATGTTCCAGTGTCTTGCATTACACCACCAGTCTTCTCCATTTATTCGGGGAATGGATCTGAACATTGACACTCTCCATTCACCTGGTTTGTCATGCTCAGCATCATCACTTTTGTAAATGAAATATCAACTCTATGAATTCAGGGACTCATTTATGTTTTTTTTGCCGTAGGGCAGCGCAGGCGGCCTTGCTGTTGTGCTGAACTATGGCAAAACAAAAGGATAGGAATGCTCCATATCTATTAGGTACGGCGCATTTCTGTCCTTTTCCCCTGCGCCGGTACATAATGTGCGGCTGTGCACCAACGCAAGAACCTTTGCACCACGGTACAAGGGTGCCTGCATTACGGGGATGATTATTTTTCTGCAGCAAGGGAAGAAATCCTTGCACAAAAGCAATCACAAGAGACTTTTTCCTCTTTCTGTGTGTGCTACAGAATGCAGAAGACATAGAAGGAAGAAAAACGAGGAGAAATAAAGATACTAATATTTCTCCTCGTTGAGCTTCCCTCACGGCTCTCCTGGTGAGGCGTAAATATTTGGTGCTGCCTCAGCCTTACAATTTCTCATAAACCTGGGGAAGTGTAAAAAAAACATGGGCCTTATTTATGAAGGCCTTGCGCCACCGGTGCGTCACTTTTTCCCATGTTAAAAGTGACGCACCGGCGGCGCAAGGCCTTCATAAATAAGGCCCCATGCTTGTTGCTGGGAACGCCTCCAGCAACACCCTTGGAACGCCCTGTTCACGCAGTTTTCTGCAGTTTTCTAACGTGGCTTTATAAATATGCCAGTGGAACATTGCGCCACCGGAACATCAAAAAAGTGACTTTTCGGCGGTGCAAAAGTGCCGGTAGGTGAGTGAATTCGTTTTCTAATGCCAAATGCCATGCCCATGACATATTGATGTTTGATGGAAATGTCACTTTTGCGTCATTACTGACAGTTGAAGTATAAACCTGGTAAATTCAAGGGCAAGACCTGGTGAGCAGCAGCATGTGAGGACAGTGTGCGAGCAGTTTTCAGTGTCACTGAAATTAATATGTTGCCCATGTTTTTGATCAATTCTCTCTTCTTTCTGGTAATGAAGACATTTGTTGAGTGTCACACTCCAGGGATCGGGTCTGGCGCGTGCGGGGATGCATGCTTTTTATTCTGCACAGGGAAGGGAGTTTCACGGCACTGTCATTTATTTTCTAGGATACAGCATTGCCTGATTTCATAGAGTGTTTGTTAGATCCCTCTGAAAAGAAATTTGCAACTGGCTATTTAAGGACACCTGAAAAGATTTCAAGGAATTTGAATAAGAACACGGAGTGAAGATTGGTTTGTGAGACTGATGCGTGGAAGCAAGGGTTGATGGTACAGGCAAAAAGCACCCTCACCCTGACTATTTTATTGCAGCAATGGCAGAAATGTATCCCAAGAACAGAATTCAGCATAGTCCTGAATCCGCAGTCCTCTCAAAGGTGCATCTTATGGGCATCTGTCTCTGGGATGTTACATCTTTTTGCTCGTTTCAAACAAAGATGTGATCTAGGGACTTACTAAACGGCCCCAGGGTATGAAATTCAGAGTTCAAACCTCCTGTCACCCCTGTTATATGATCGTGGGTAAATCAATCTCTCTCACTGTGCCTCAGTTCTTTCCTTTGCCTAATGAATAAACCCTTGCATATGAGATAATACTATTGTTAAACTACATAAACACCACCCTTTTCATTTTATTTAAGTATCATAATGTTTCTACACTAGTATTTTATAGCTATGACACATTATTTCATAGTGAGAATGGTAAAAATCCTAATGATTAGCAAAATTATTCAGTATTGCGCATCCTTCATACAATATCAATCGGAAAAAGATGTGGAAAGCCATCCATAGGTTCATCTGAGGCATCTGAGACCTCATAAATGCATTGCAAAAACATATGTAAAAATAACATTAATGGCCTTTTAGCAAACATCTATAATTACTCACAGCACACTTAACAAAACAAATTGGGTTTAGGTTTTTTTTTTATTATAGGGAATGAATATGATCTGGATACCAATGGAATCATCTATTGGCTAAAAGGTAATTGGCGAAAACCTTGAAGGACACAGTATAATATTTGGTACATCTAGGAGGAACCAGAGGTGCATATGTACAAGAATTGGCGATAACTATCACTAACGCTAGTTAGCGGCAGTTTTTTTATCGCCGGGTACCGCGGAAAACTATCGCCTTGTTAGCGACGTATGTACAAGACGTCGCTACATGGGTTCAAGGATCAGTGGTGAAAACTGCAGCTAACATTAGCGTGATAGCGATAGGAATTCCGATGTCAGCAGGCGAAAACCAACGAAAGGCTCATTAGTGGCAAAAAAACGCACGTTAGTCAGCCCAACGTGAGTTTTTTTTGCCCCTAATGGAAAAAATAGCCTATCAGTCAACCTCCAATAGAAAATAAACAATGAAATGCAGAATGGAGAAGCCACGGCAAGTGCAGCACACATCAACAACCCCTCAAGCCACCAAATATCCAGAATGACCAGGATGAGAGCCTGGATGCCTCGCTGGACCTGCGTCTGGAGCCTGGATGCCTCGCTGGATCTGCGCCTGGAGCCTTGATGCATTGCTGGACCTGCGTCTGGAGCCTGGATACCTCGCTGGACCTGCGTCTGGAGCCTGGATGCCTCGCTGGATCTGCGCCTGGAGCCTTGATGCATTGCTGGACCTGCGTCTGGAGCCTGGATACCTCGCTGAACCTGCGCCTGGAGCCTGGATGCATTGCTGGACCTGCGTCTGGAGCCTGAGTGCCTCACTGGACCTGTGCCTGGAGCCCGGATGTGTTGCTGGACCTGCGCCTGGATCCTGGATGCCTCACTGGACCTGCGTCTGGAGCGGGATGCGGAGGAGCTGTGGAGTCGATGAGCCGTGGCGGTAGACATTGAGGCTAGACGATCGCCCGTACTAGTGGTAAAGTCTGGTCAGTCGCATGGAGAAACTTTGCTGACCTGTGTGAGAAGACCGCCTTGTGTCCCTTGGAACTGTGAATGGTAGAGGCGCTCCTGCACACAACATAGGTAGGTCTGCATCGCATACTATGATCCAGCACTACACCAAGGTGCACAGAGAGGAATACCAATGGTGGGCGTCACCTCTCTGCATCACAAGCCGGATGAGGATGAGTTGGCCGGACGCTGTGGAGGGTGAGGCCCCTGAGCTGCGCCAACCTTGTGTTCCAGGTGCGCTGTACGTTTATGCCTAAGGGGGCCCTGCTGCATCAGTTGCATCAGGAGGTTCACCAGCGGACTTGGCGGCAACTGCTGTACTCGCGCTTGTGAAATCCCGACTGGCTGAGGCTCCTGCTGGTTTAGTCACAGATTTGGAGTTTCGCAGATTGCGCCACAGTGTCAATGTCCAGGTAAGGAGAAGGTGGGATGCATAGCGAAGGAGGGCCAGGGGTCGGGTTGCCCAGGTCTAGCACCAGTAGATGACGCAACCCAGTGTCGGCTCATCCGCTATGGCGGAAGAGCGTCGCCCCACTGCTTCCAAGCAGTGCAAGAAGAGGAACAATCATCACATAATATTAACTTCCTGATGCTATAGTGCCATGGTTCCGTTGCGGGAGGGTGGGTAGGTCTGCTCCACTCATGGCACAGGGCCTGGGTGGAGTGGTATGCCCACTCAAGTGCACAGTGACTGTTTGGTCTGCCCGCTGAGGCCACACAAAGCAGTCATGCGCACTGTCCTGTTCGCAATGCAGCCTGCATAGAGAACATGCCCGCACCTCCAGCCCCTGGCTGAACGCCTTGCCCTGGTGCCAATGACCAATCCCAACGGCGCATTGCAGCGTTGTGATTGGCTTAGGGGAGGGAGCCTGGCTGCCTACTTCCGGTTCCTGGAAGCAGACTGAGGACAGCAGGAGCAATAAAGACACGGGACCCGGCCTTGAGGTAAGATTTCTCTCATTTAAATATTTACAACACCTCCTCACACACACACCCTACGTCCACGCCCCATCCATTGTTCCTTCCGGCGTTTCCCACCTCTCAGCTGTCCAGTCCCCCCTCAGCATTTCTCAAAGGGGGCCGCTGAGTTACGGCGCATACCATTACAATGCATACTAATACTAGGCATATTGCAACAGTTAGGAAAGTGTTGGATTGCGGAGATATAAACATTACTATTCCCACTTCAGTGAGTGCAACCCTAAAACTGACCCTTGCGCCACAAAGCAACCCCTGAACCATCTTTGAGCCCCCAAAACACACCCTAAAAATCATATTTGACCCAAATGCACACCCCACTTTTCATATTTGACCCAAATGCACAACCCAATTTTCATATTTGATCCCAAAACACCCCCCAAATTTCATGATTGACCCCAAAACCCACCCCAAATTACAAATTTTACACCATAATACACCACACATTTCATCTCCAACACCCGAAACCCATACCCACACAAAATAAAAAATAAAAAACATTACTGATCTCACAATGCATTGTAATGGAATGCGATGTAAAGGCATCTGCATTGTTGGATTTGCGTGATAAAATTACCCACCCTTAAAATAAAAAATAAACCATTACTAACCTCACAATGCGTTGTAATGGAATGCGATGTAAAGGCACCTGCATTGTTGAATTTGCGTTCTAAGGGCATTACGATGTAATGCCTGCATTGTAATGGATGTCTCCTTCACCAAAAGCAAGCCCATTTGCGTCCGTCTGCCCTGGACAGCGCTCAGCACCAAGGACCCTTCCTCTCGGACACTCCAGCACCTGCCTCACCATCAACCCTGGATGCCACATCACCTGCCAGGCCCAACAACTGCTCCGGACCAGATATCGCCATCGCCATCACTGACGGCTACTTAATCACACACAAGGACCACCCCGACCGTCCACGAGGAGGCATTGCCATCACCTACAGAAGCACAACCCAACTGACCACACACTCTAATGACCCAATGGTGACCATGGAACACCTCAACTTCCAGATCCGGACCAACCCCATCCCCATCCTCTGCCGCACCATCCATCATCTGCAGGCCACCCGGGCCATGGACACCCATTCTCTTATACCATTGTAGACCTCATTGCACACCAGGTTCTCCCATCCTCCGACGACTTCCTACTTGGCGAACTCAAGTTCCACCTGGACAACCCCAGTGACCAGAACGCTACCCCCACCTGGGGTAGCTCCCCAACATTATACTCAAGCAGCTAGTCACCGCAGCAAGCCACATAACAGTACAGATGGTCGAGCACGTCTCATCCGACATCGGGACCTTCAACTACAGCCACACCACCGGACTCTCCTGGACCGACCATCATTGTATACATCACGGTTTCACCAAGCCCACTGTGCAATATCCGCCATCATCAACCCCCTCACTGCTGGATCAAGGCCACCAAAGTACATCTCGTCAACTCCCTCAGCACCCCCACTCCGCCAACGCTTACAGACGATGCCACCGCAGTGCGCAACCACCACCGATGGATCACCAATTGCGTTGACATCCGGCAATGCGTCAGTACCTTATGCCTGCATGATGGCAGGCATAAGGGTGAGACAGTGCCACAGGGATAGGCTGGCCCCATGCATTGCTGGAGTTGCGTCATGGTTGTGATGCGACTGCAGCAATGGGTGACCTTAGCGCAGACAGATATATCAGGATTCCAGACGTATCAGTCATTACTTGCATCATGGAGTGCTGTCCAGTAAATACAGCGCATCCGTGGTGTCGCAAGAAGGGGGTAGTGAAAAGTGTTGCAATGCTGTCTTGTCGCAGCACTGCAACACTTTTCATGAGAGTGGCCCAGGAATGCACACTATCTTATTGATGGGGCGCAGTCCTGCCCTGTAGTTTGGTCTCAGGGCAGCGCAGCAACATTGCTTGCAGCGCGATCCAGCAACAAACCCTGCTGAAATGAGGCCAGAAGGGTTATATCCATTTTTGAGACCAGCTAATTTCTGGTCTTAAAAACTGCAGTTAGAGGCAGTTTGTTTGGTCCCCCAAACTTAAGGAACCCCCTTGTATATATCGCTATGTGGGTTTTTTGCACGAGAACACCTCCCTTGCATGGTATTATCGCTAATAGAGTGCCGGTCTTTATAATGGACGCTTTTGTCGGAAAACTGCCGCTAACAGAGGTTAGCTGCAGCTTGTACATAAGGCGATAAAAATCTTGCCGCAAAACCGTCAGAAAAGTGTCGCTAATGCGGAGTTAACTCCTTGTACATATGCCCAGAATGTTGGGCCATCCTTTGCCAATTCATGGTCCGCCTCCAGTAGAAGACCTATTTTGAAATTTTTGGGCCAAGAATTTGCATTTGGAATAATTTTAAACAGTTACAGGGAACAAAATGTGTCGATATATTTATTTATCAATTACGAAAAATTGAAAACAGTCTCTAGAAATTGAACTTTATTCTATTGGATGTTTGAAGGATTTATTTATGCTATAAACCCCAGTTATCTTTATGATTATTAGTCTGTTATTTAACTTTTTATATTTCTCGAAATCTCTAAAAAAAAGAGTCATGGTGTCAAAAAATAGCCAATTTGAATTGTTTCTTAAAAGCAGGTTTACATATGAGTGCATGTTTTCCATGTATGATAACAGGGAAACTTCACTCTATTGATTCAAAAGTACAGCTACCTCCCCTTTTCTACAACCACCGAATCCAAACACAAAACTGTCTAGTTTCGTGATTAATTATCAGCCTGGACAACATCCTCATTGTACTTCCGTCCTCTCCTCGAAAAGTGTCACTGCTTGAATTTTCAAATCACCCAGTTTATTATTGGGGATCTACTGTAAACAGTGGAAGTAAGAAAAAACGGGTGATCAAATATTGCTAACTTGAATTTAGAGTATGAACTAGTCTGTTAGAACTAGGGGTGTGTGAAATCCACTTAATTTGCTTTAATTTCGTATAATTACTAGAAATTTCTGGAAAGTTACACAAAATTACGCTGAGTTATGCAAACACCAAATCCATCATTTAGCACTATATTGAATGTGAAATGCCTCCTTGGGTCAATTTTTGACATGAGGGCACATTTTGCACCAAAAGAAAGCACGAAAAACACAAGTAGTGTGACAGATGCGCACATTCTGGTTCCTCACATTGTCCCCAAACTATAAGTTTGGCGTAAATGGCAGAGTAATTATTTGGCATAATGGTAACATTTTGAACATTTTGACAAGTGTGATGCAAAATTCCTGAAATTTCACAAAATACTCCAGCTTAATTACAATGTCACCCTGGCCTAATAAGAAGAAGGGCAAAACCTGACACAGAAATGTCAACGGTGCAGCAGGTGAGAGGGGAAGTGACACAACAGCATGAGCCTGGTGGCCCATGTTTACCGTTAGTATCTGGTAATCTATGCAATGATTAAATTGAGCTTTTATCTTGCTTTGATTTTCTTTGCTTGGCAATTAATTGCAATTAAGGATTGATATGCTTTAACTAGTTGTCTTCACAGAATAATTAATCATTGACATAATTTCTCCCATTAATACAGCCCACCCCTTCCTCCCCACTCCCTTTCGGGTGCAATGTTCTATGCTATTGAGTGCATATTTAAAAAATATTTTGTATTCTGTTTAATGGGAACTTGTTTAGCAAGCACTGGCAAAGGCAATAGGTTTCAACCTTTGGCTGCAAATGCAAACCTGTCGGCTTTGCCAAAGTTGTTAAACATTGGCAAAAATAGAAAGAAAAAGCATGATGACATTTACGCACACATGCATTATCACTCATGCATGCGTATGATGGTACCTCAGCCCATTTCATCGCATAAATGTGCATAAGCATCCTTACTCATTTATCAATAATATATATGAGTGGGCACCATTTTTTTTGTTTTGTTTTATTTACCATTCTAACATGGCAAATGCCAGTCTTACAACGGTAAATAACAAAATAATATTTTAAATGTGCATTAAAAAGAGATTTGGAAAAGGAGCAACCCAGAACCAAAGTGCAACTGCTGGGCTCTCAAAACATTGTTTTAAAAAAAACAATTGTTTTGTTTTGAAACAGTGCAATGGGTGGGTCCGAGGAGCAATAGTGGAGAGAGTGAGTAGGAAATCAATGCAGGCAGCAAAAAATACGACCAAAAAGTGTCAGGTGGAGGAGCAATGGAAGAGTGGTCGAGGGCAGTGGAGGAGCATTGGAAAAGTTTGAGATGGAGAATAAAAATAAAATTTATAAAAAATACTGTTGTACCACTTATACTTTCTCAAGTAAAACTGTATATGTGATGGTCCACATAAACATCAGAAATCTGCACAACTGATTCCCTGCACAACTACCAGATATGTTGGCCGAAGTCCTGCTAGCTCACAGTGCACCATCTGTACCCCTGACCTGACAGGGTAACAAAAGGATTGTGCAACCTCAGAACATGACAACCCTGACTCCCCAAGGAAATTGTATAAAAGATCTAGAACCCTTTCGCTTAGTTACTTATGCACACCCAAAGAGATACACAAGAAATACACATTAAAAGTGTTTCAACATTCATTGAATCATTGTGATCTTGAGTAAAATACTTGCTCTGCAATAATCAATAGAAGGAAACAGAATAATGTGATTAGTATTACAAGAATGGTAAAAAGATGAATAGTTCAACCATTTTTCTAATTCCAGAGAATATATGCTTGCAAACAAGTACTGTAATATAATAAACTCCTACTTAGCACATCCTAACCTATCATGTCTAGGGTGTGTGAATCTGCCAGTTCCCTATAGATTGGTCTAACTCCCCATTACCTGGCGATTTCTTACGAATACTTAGGGACATCACGTGGAATGAAGACTACCTATTGGTAACAATCGATGCAGTTTCACTGTACACATCAATAAAACATGAGATAGGTTTGAATGCATGTCACTACTTCTTAAAGCAACGTAAAATCAGTGAGCTAAAACACACCGAAATGCTCATGAATATGATCAAGCTATGCCTCATCAACAACGTTCCTATTCCACCATCAACTGGTGCACAGACATAATATTGACTCCAAAATATCGTTTGGACAGAATATCGAGTTTTAAATATCGTTTGGAGAAAATATCGACAGGACAGAATATCGACAGCCAAAATATCGTTTTTAAGGTAAGTGAAGTAATATCGACTGTAAATAATATCGAAAGTAAAAAATATCGTTTTTTATATAATATGTAATTATTTATAGTGTTTTTATGTTATAATATGTGTGAAAAGTGTCATTTTATGTTATAATTATTTTTAATTAATGATTTTTTTTAAATTATTGTGTAATTTTATTCTGTAGCGGGTTGTGGGTTTGTAGGGGAATAGGGTGGGAAGTAATTTAATTATAATTATTAAATATGTAAATTTATTAATTGGTAGTAATAATTAATTAATTGGTAATTAAATATTATATGTTAATTATTTAAAATTTAATTGGTAATTAATTTAATTTAATTGATTAATTGCTAATTATGTAAATTAAAATAATGTATTTCCTGTAGCGGGTTGTGGGTTTATAGGGGAATAGGGTGGGAAGTCATTTAATTATTATTTATTAAATATGTATATGTATTAATTGGTAGTAATATTTAATTAATTGGTAATTAAATAATATTTGTTAATTAATTAAAATGTAATTGGTAATTAATTTAATTTAATTGATTAGTTGCTAATTATGTTAAATTAAAGGGGTATTTTTAGGGTTCAGGGTCAGTTTTTAGTTTTTGGGTAAAGGGGTATTTTTAGGGTTCAGGGTCAGTTTTTAGTTTTTGGGTAAAGGGGTATTTTTAGGGTTCAGGGTCAGTTTTTAGTTTTTGGGTAAAGGGGTATTTTTAGGGTTCAGGGTCAGTTTTTAGTTTTTGGGTAAAGGGGTATTTTAAGGGTTCAGGGTCAGTTTTTAGTTTTTGGGTAAAGGGGTATTTTTAGGGTTCAGGGTCAGTTTTTAGTTGTTGGGTAAAGGGGTATTTTAAGGGTTCAGGGTCAGTTTTTAGTTTTTGGGTAAAGGGGTATTTTTAGGGTTCAGGGTCAGTTTTTAGTTTTTGGGTAAAGGGGTATTTTAAGGGTTCAGGGTCAGTTTTTAGTTTTTGGGTAAAGGGGTATTTTTAGGGTTCAGGGTCAGTTTTTAGTTTTTGGGTAAAGGGGTATTTTTAGGGTTCAGGGTCAGTTTTGGGTTTTTGGGTTTTTGGGTAAAGGGGTATTTTTAGGGTTCAGGGTCAGTTTTTAGTTTTTGGGTAAAGGGGTATTTTTAGGGTTCAGGGTCAGTTTTTAGTTTTTGGGTAAAGGGGTATTTTTAGGGTTCAGGGTCAGTTTTGGGTTTTTGGGTAAAGGGTTTTTTTAGGGTTCAGGGTCAGTTTTGGGGTACAGGGGTACAGGGGTACAGTGTAAAAATAAAGTAAAATTAAATTTACATTAATTTAATTTAATGAAATTAAATTAAAATAAATTATATTTAAATAATTTTAAATAATTTAAATAAAAAAAAATTATTATATACTTACCAATACTTACGTTGTAATGGTAGTGCGTTGTAAAAGTTGCGTTGTAACGTCATATATCCACTGTTGCACTCTTTGCAGTGGGAATAGTAATTTTTACTCTTTTGTATTTGTACGTTAATAATATTGGCTATTATTTAATTAAATTTTGTTACTATATATATATATGTTTTAAGAAATATGATTTAAAAAATATTATTTTTTTACTTTCATTAATTATTTAATTATTAAAAGTTATTTTAAGTATTGTTAATTATATTTTAGTAATTAATTTTTTATATTAATGTAATTAAACATTGTTTTTATTAAAGTCGATATTTTTTACAACTATATTTTTGTTAACGATATTTTGTACTCGATATTTTTGTACTTACCTGTTTGTACATACAAACTCGATATTTTGGTTGTAGATATTTTCTCGTCGATATTTTGGGTAGTCGATATTTTGGTAGTCGATATTATTTCAGTGATCCCCATCAACTATATAGACAAGAATGCCGAACGGCTATGGGAATTTCATTCTCACCGAACTATGCAAATATCACGATGGGATGGTGGGAGAAAACCATTGCTTGGAACCCAACAAATCAAATGGACTTGGACAGGATAATTTTATGGGTCCGAAATATTGCTGACTTGTTTTTAATTTGGAATGGGACAAAAAATGACTTCAATTCATATTATTCAAAACTGTGTGACAATGATGTGGGATTACAATTTACGTATGTTACCAACAAAAAAGAAATCGATTTTTTAGATTTAAAAATATATGTGGAGAACAACCAAATACAGACAACACTGTTTCGGAAAAAGACATCCACAAACAGCATATTACATGGGACCACTTTCCATCCTCAACCACTATTTGCAAGCATACCTTACGGCAAATTCATTCGCATGAAGAGAAATTGCTCGATGGAAACAGATGCAGAAATGAGAATTATGGAGAAAACGGGTAGATTGAGGTCCCGGGGATACTGTGAAAGAATATTGGAAAGAAGCAAAAGAAGAGTGGAACTTAAAACAAGATCTATGATACTAACGACTCAAGTGAAAAAAGACGAACCACAAGGGCCACCTCGTTTTGTGACCACATATAGCAAAGAAAGTGGCATCATAAAAAGCAAGATAAAAAAGTACTGGCATTTTATATCAGGGGATCCTGACATAGGAAAAATGGTAGGCAAAGAACCGATGATGAGCTATAAAAAAAACTCTTCTTTGAGGGACCTTCTTGTCCACAGCCATTTCAAAGCAAACATACCTGGAAAGAAAAGCAATTGGCTCACTGACCAGAAAAACGGTTTCAGACAATGCAATGTCTGCAAGGTGTGTAAGATAGGCGAAAACAAAAAAACTTTTGAAGAACCTGATGGAACAAACACCAACATTGCAGGAAAAATTACATGCTCCTCCACACATGTGGTATACTTTGTAGAATGCAAATGTGGGTCAAGATATATTGGAAGAATGACCTGCGCCTTGAAAAAACGAATTTTGGAACACATTAGGGTTGTAAAGAACACTGACATGTCCTACGCCACAGCAAAACATATGGCAATGTGTCAAAAGAGCAACTGGAAAGCCATGTCCTTCTATGGAATACACATAGTTGATATGGACGAACGAGGAGGCAACTGACAACGCAAATTGAGACAAATTGAGTCCAGGTTCATAATCTGACTTCAAATAAAAATGCCGCGTGGAATGAACTTTGATGAAGAGCTTTACGTACATTTAGATTAAAAATGGCTGAAAACTGGTTGACAACAGAACAATTGTGCAATTTGAAATAATGGGGTACTATACCCGGACACATGAGACTAAAGGTTAAAAATACACTAGTATGCACTCGGAAAGAGAAACCGGGTACTAGACTGAGTAATTCTTATGTGTAGAAAGCATTAGTTTAACACATCTGTGGCGCGTAAAAGGCAGCACACAAGCATTGAAGTATTATATCATGAAAGTAAATGATGTATATCAGTGCATTTGAACATTGCATGTCATGAAATTGCATACTTATATGAGAAAAAATTACTAGTCCCATAATGCACCCTAATTACCAAATGGGATAAATAGTACAGATAGAAAAAAGCTCACTTACTGTGAACAAAGCCTGTGCTAGGCTGAAACGCGTTGGTCCGAGCTCGAGAAGTTAATAAACCTGGTTGTTAAAATTCAAACCCTGAGTGCCGCATCTTTGGTGGAAAAATTGCAGTTGCTGAGCGCACGGAGTTGAAGGATCACTTTGTATATATATATATATATATATATATATATATATATATATATATATATATATATATATATATATATATATATATATATATATATATCAATCAAACCTTTGTTTGGCTAAGCTGCATAGGGGGACCAACATAGAGAAAGTGCCGAGGTGCATCTATGTGAGATGGAAAGCAGCACATGAGAGAGAGATAACAGGAAACATGCACTCCTTTTGAATGCAGCACTATAACAAAAGAGTCATTCACTGAATATGAATACAGGGAGGATACAAGTCATACATTAAAAAGGGCGGTAAATAAGCTATGTTCAAAGGCAGGTACAAACAGAAGAGGAGGAAGAAAATTCATCAAAAAAGAAACACGCAAATGAGATGAACCTAAGGGGCACATTTACAAGCCCTTTGCGATACTTTTGTGCCACTGTTGCGCCACTGTTTCTGATGCAGCGGCTGCGTAAACAATGCGCTATGTTCCAGTCCATTTACAACGTGATGCATCTAGGGAGTTTGTAAAGCTTTGCACCACATTATACTTGCATCGGGTATAATGTATGCATGGTTGGCGTTCCCACACAGGAAAACCTCATAGAAGCGATGCAGTGAAATCTACAAGATTTGACTGCGCCACTTCTAAGACACCACTGCATCAAATTACGCCTGCTTGGAGCAGGCGTACGGAGTGACACAGTGTATTAGCAATAGGCCTCCCCATCCATTGCTGAAGTTGCGTCGTGCTTGCGACACGACTCCAGCAATGCGTGCCTAGTGTGCCGAAAGATGAGTCAAATTTTCGGATGCATCTGTCAATGCACAGTGCGCCGTATTGTAAATATGGTTCATCCATGGTGGCGCAAGGGTTTTGCACACAGACGCAGGGAAACTGACGCATCTATACGTATGTGTCAGTTTCTTGTAAATAAGCCCCTAAGAGTCAACCAGTAGTAAGCAATGGGCTGGTCCAAAGCCCAATGTAAGAATTGTTTCTACCCACAATAGTTTTTTGACAAGAGACTGGTGGAAACTGTAGGCAAGACTTAAAAAGGCATTTTTGTCTTTAATACTTCTTGCTTTCATTAGCATTAATATAAACATCAAAATACAGGGTTCAAATACAGATAAATCACAGTACGTTCGTGACCATTAAATTTGAGCTTGTAAACCACACATCCGACATTGGGTCATTGAAGGAGAGGGCTAACGTGAAAATGACTGACATCATTCATCATGATCCTTCTCACAATAGCCAGCCTCAAAGTAGCAGCGGGTGCAGAGATAGGATCAAAGGTATTTCTGAAACACATAAAGATTGCAGATTCTATTAATAGTTTTCAAAAGATTAGCTCTCTCTTTCAAAAAAGATTTGCTCTAAATGTTGCAGAAAGCCTTCCTACAGGAAGCAAAGCTTGCTGAAACAAGATCATTGTTGTGCTATGGAGATTCTACTATATATAACTAGTTCATTCGATAGTCCAGTTTTGCAGTCATTCTCTATCTCAACCTGAAGGAACTTTTTCAAAAGAAATTAACCATTATTATTAGAAATGGGGGGTTCTAGTTAGTAGGTTTGTACAAGTAGGGACCTTCCTTCTAGTTAGGATAAGGGAGTTACACTTCTGAAATAACCCTTGCTCACCCCCTTGGTAGCTTGACACGATCAGTCAGGCTTATTTTAGATGTAAGGTGTAAAGCATTTGCGGATAACACACCGTAATACAGTGAAAGCACTACAGAAGTACACCACACCAATTTTAGAAAACTAGCCAATGTTTATCTGTGTAAAATAAGGCCAAAACGATAAAAATCCAACATACAGTACAAAAGATATTAATATTACAAGAAGCATCTTAAAAGATAGTTCCTTGAAGTCATAGCGCTGCCGAGGCAATCGTGGCACCGTGAACAAACAAAACCAACAGTTAAGGCTTACCATAAGGTTGCAGGCCAGCAATGGTGTCACGAAGACCCGCGAACAGTACCTTGGAAATGCATGGCGTTGTGGACCTTGCGTCGGCAGGCTTCGGCAGGCATCAGGTCCTGAGGTTGGTGCAGGAATTGTCAGGCACTGTAAGTCACATGCATTTCAGATCGAACCCTGTGAGGTTGAAGTCAGGGGCACTGGCATCGAGGGCATCTGGGCTGTGGTGCGAAGTGGGACGGTGCAATGTACTGTGCACACACCATTAAAGTAATGGGGTGACCCAAAAGGTACTGGACCTGGGTTATTTACGATACAGAAAAAATGGCCCAAGACCTCTATATTTTCATTTATCCCTGAATTAATCAGTAAATTTTCAAATCAAGAGCTTGTCATTGCAGATCAGCTCAACACAATAAATGTATCTCACTCTACAAGACATGAGAGCTTTGAACGCATTTGGAAAAAAGCAGCAGCAAAAGACAAAATATATTCAAAAGCAAAAGTAATATTTAATATTACCAGGTCAGCAAATTGCTCATTTAAAAAAAAAATGTTTTTATAAATAGCAGTGGTTGCCCCAATACGAGCGTGCAGATAGAAAAGCTCTGGGTGAAAAGGTGTGTGAAAGATTAAGACAGAAAAGGAATTCACAGAACATATTTGTGACATAAAATAATCGTAACTGTTTTTTTATATATATATCATACGAAGAACTTAATTAATCGTAGTGTACAACCTGGCCACAATCAGAAAGCTCAAATGTTTAACTTTGAATATTCATGACTACTCAGTGTCAACAATAAGGTCTGCACATCAATATACAGAAACAAGATGGTCCAGGTATTTGTTACTAAGGGCGTCGACGTTTCGACTCGTCTTTACGGCCTGTTGGTCAGTTAAGCCTTGGCCATGCGAGTCTTCATCAGGACAAAGAAACAACGAGGCAACCAAGGGTAATAGATGACCCCTTTCTGAAGAATGGGGTGGCGATTATTCCCACGCTCCCAAGAAGTTTTCTTCAATCCCGAACGGTGTTGAGAGGAATGACTTCTTCCGAGAATGATTGAATCCGAATGTGTAGTCGATGGGATGCAATTTCCATAATGAGTATAGCACTTTTCGTGTTCAGGGTGTCCCTATCCCTCAATTCCCAAGGAGAGATGAATTTACTGGATCACACCTGAATCTGCGTAGTAAAACCCTGTGTTTGTGAATACAATCAGATGCTCGTCATCCATCTCTTACTCATCACAATCGAGCGTGGCCATAGTATTGTCCCACCTCTCGTGTCGTGTGTATACTCCACGTTAGGCAACCGAGTCAGCCTCCTGCTAGGTAGCGGCTGTTGTTGACATTGAGTAGTCATGAATATTCAAAGTTAAACATTTGAGCTAATTTGTTTCTGATTGTGGCCAGGTTGTACACTATGATTAATTAAGTTCTTCGTATGGTATATATATAAAAAAACAGTTACGATTATTTTATGTCACAAATATTTTCTGTGAATTCCTTTTCTGTCTTAATCTTTCACACACCTTTTCACCCAGAGCTTTTCTATCTGCACGCTCGTATTGGGGCAACAACTGCTATTTATAAAAACAATTTTTTTTTTAAATGAGCAATTTGCTGACCTGGTAATATTAAATATTACTTTTGCTTTTGAATATATTTTGTCTTTTGCTGCTGCTTTTTTCAAAATGCGTTCGAAGCTCTCATGTCTTGTAGAGTGAGATACATGTATTGTGTTGAGCTGATCTGCAATGACAAGCTCTTGATTTGAAAATGTACTGATTAATTCAGGGATAAATGAAAATATAGAGGTCTTGGACCATTTTTTCTGTATCGTACTGTGCACACAGGTCACGGTGCAGGCAGCAGCTCTGTGACAGCATCTGGCATTGTCGGTGAGACCAGGGCTGCAGTGTGAAGTGGGGCAATGTGACGTGCAGTGTACACAGGTGATGGCGCAGGCAGCAGCGTCATCGTTGCTGAAGCGCTACTTTTTGTTTTAGACATGTTTTTTAAAGATGTTGTTAAGTTTTTAACATTAACAAGGTAGACATACACAGTTTGGATTGCATTCTGTTACAATTGCTTCTGCTAGATATAGATCTCGTAATCTACTTTTGTGTAGCATCAACCTGAGCATAGTAGTATTATGGACATGATGATCACTCACGAACATGATAGCTTTATATGCCCCTCACACTCATCTCTGCTTCTATCCATGGAGCTATGGTCCTCTATAATTCCCTAGCTAGATGCCCATGACTTAGTGACTGTGAACTGGTCTACTAATTTGGGAGGTTGGCAGCAATGAATAGGGCAAAGAAAAAAAAGAAAAAAAACAGGGGTTGTTTTATATTAACTGGAGCAACCCTCGGTCCCCATCTCAATAAGCCCTGCTCGCTTCTTACTGTCTGGACCAGGGGAGAGCATGCTAAGAAGTCTGTCATGATTGTGGCATGAGTGTGGTCACTTGTGGCGCCTTCCAACCATTTCAGCATCAGGGACAACTCACTCCCTCTAGTTTGACTTCAGCAGTACCATTGGGGGTTCAGTGTGTCTGCAGTAGTATAGGGATAATTGCTGAAGCACTTTTGTCGGTAGACTCAAGGTTGTGATGCAAAGCGGGGCAATGCTTCATGTGCTGCCCACAGGTCGCGGTACAAGCAGCGGCATTGGTTGACGATGCTGGAGTCGATGGTGCTGACGTCGGTGGGCCAGGACTGAGGTGTGAGACGGGGTGATGCTTTGTGTACCTCATGAATGGTGTCCACAGGCCACAGTACAGGCAGCGGCATCAATGTCAACATGGAGCGGCGTCATTGTTGAGGCTAGGGCAGCGATGTGAAGTGAGATGATGCATGGTGCGGTGCCCACAGGTCACGGTTCAAGCAGGAGCTCAATGACAGCATCGGCTGGCAGTGTCTGTGAGACCAGGGTTGCGTTGTGAAGCTGGGCAATGATATAGGCAGTGCCTTCGGGCCACAGAACTGGCAGCGGCGTCATTGACGGCGTTGTAGTTGTTTTTCTTCTTTTGCAGCACAAAACACACAGGGGCATATTATCAAGAAACATCATTAACAATATCGCCGCTTTAGCAGCAGAAAACTGCCGCTAAAAAGGCGATAATGGGCTTTATAATACGCCCTTGTGGATTCTCATAGAAGCCCATGTTCTGGTGTGAACATGGGGTTCTATGGGAATTCTCTACGGCGTATTATCAAGCCCATTATCGCCGCTTTGGCGGCAGTTTAGAATATAGTTTGACATCTTCTAATGACCTTGCGAGCTGTAAAAATTGTGCTGGCAAGTATCAAATTTGTTTATTAAAATTTAGATGAAAGAGAGACCCATTGTTACTCCGATCAATAATTTCTCCTAATGGTGCAAAACATGTATTTTGATGTAGCTAAACTGTATTGATGTCAGAGAGGATGTTGACAACATAGGGTTATATTTACATCCCCGATTGCCATGGGGGCATCACTTTTTTGATGTTCCAGTGGCGTAGCACTATTTTCCTTATTTACAAGGTGGCGCTAAGACACTTAGCGCGCCTTAACATCCTCTTGTAAATATGCCCCTTGCCGCCACAGTCCTCTTCTGCAAAGGGGCGAGCAATGGGTGTTGTTGTGGGCATTCCACCGCATTACCCATTGCTATTTAACACTGCTCCAGATTTACAAGGCTGAGGCAGCACCAAAAAATAACGCCAAGGAATACCAAGGCGTTGGAATGGCAATACGAGGAAAACTATTCATTTCTCCTCGTTTTTTGCTCTGTCCGGGGATATGTTCTTATTCTTGGGGAAACATAGTTGTCATGTTTATGCGGTTGTCGGAAACTAATCCCTTCTTGTGAATTCGAGAAAGTTTCTAGTGACCTCTGAGCTAGCTGGCACTCACTATTAAGTTTAGTATATTCGATAGAGACCTATTGACTTGAGTCCTATGTCAAATCTATAGGATATAATATTCCAATGTGCAGAGCCTATTGGGAATATAGGAACTACACTACACCTCTGCAGCACACATAGAAAGGCGCAAATTGCCATTACTGATTGTTAATGTGTCGGAAGGTGTCCCTTCCTGCACATAAACAATCGTCCCTTGCAGCGCAGGCACCCGCGCAACGTGCGGCAGGGTGCCTGCGCTCGCACTAAGCAGCTTTTTTTGCTCCAGCGCTAAGGGAAGCACAGGGGTGCACTGTATTCTTGTCGCCTTCCAAAATTTTTTTGTAAATATGCCCCACACTGTGTCCACCTGATGACATGTCTACCCTAGGTGACCCTTCCTGTAACTTTGGTGACGTTGGATCCTGTATATTGCTCAGTGGGTCTTGTTGTGCTGGTGGACTTCTGCTGCATACGTAGTGGTCTTAACCAGGTGTTTTTTATCTTGCATTGTGAGGTCTTATCCCTGAGGCATTATTGATATATTTATTGATTCATTGTTGAAGTGTGAAGAGTGATATTTTGGTGTCATGTGTTTTTAATCTTTGTTTGCACTTTTACGATTATTGCTTATAATTCAGTTAAGACTGACTGACTGATCCGTGTATGATTTCTTGGGCGCCAGCAGCCGCTCGGCGACCGCTTCAGGGCGCACACACACACCTGTGACCGGGTGAGGGACACCGAGTGATGGAGAGCCCGGCGAGAACGAGAGTGGACGAGAAACAGAAAGGAAAGCAGGGAAGATGTGCGCTAGTTTTTTATGATATTTCTACTAACCGTGAACATTTACAGCCATCATAAAATGGCAGTAAATCAAACGGAACACAGTAAAATGACCATAAAAAACACTCCGAAATAAACCTTAAAAGGACGGAACTGGCAAAGGAGTCGATAAAGGACGGGAGATTTAGCAGCTCCTGTGTCAGAAGCCCTGGGCGGCCTGAGAGAAATGAGGGAGAAAGAGACAGAGGGGCGTAGGAGGAGGGAAGATATACATGAGGCGAGAGGAAACGAGACAGAGAAGAAGACAGCGAAAGAGGGAGAGGGGGGACACAGCCTAGGAAAATGGAGAGAGAGACGGAGAGAAAGAGAGCAAATACGAGAAATACAGAAAGCAGGGACAAGAGGAGAGAGGGAGGTGGATGAGATGGGGCAGTGAGTGAGAGGGTCATGGAAGCGAGAAGAGACTGGTCGAGAGAGAGGAGGAGAGAGGGCACAAAGGGTGTGAGAGGGAATGTAAGAGAGAGCCCGCACCACAGGCCAGAAATATATGTAAAGAGAGAAAGGAAGCAGGAGAGAGGCAGAGAAGAGAGAGAAAGAGGGCTGTGAGGTGGGTAGAAAGGAATCAAGAGGGGGTGAATAAAAGAGAGAGAGCACAGGAGTGAAAGAGGGCAGAGGCGAGGGATCTGGAATGGCAATGTGGAGAAGGTGAGAGATAATGAACAGGTGAGGGGAGTGGACAGGGAGGAGAAGAGGACATGGAGAAGAGGGTGAGAAAGATGCAAAAGATAGAGAAAGAGAATGAGAGAAAGTACCGAAGAGGAACATGGAGAGCCAGAAGGAGAGGGGAGTGATTGAGACAGGGGCAGGTAGAGTTTGGGAAAAAAGAGAGAAGGCACGTGAGAGATAAAATAAAACAGTAGTTGATGGTGAGAGAGAGAGAGGGAAGGAGGGACAATTAGAGTGAAAGAGAGAGGAGCTTGAATGAGAGTGGAGAGAAGGGGGGTGCAAAGAGTGGAACAGAGAGTGGGTAGAGTGAAATAATGAGAGAGAGCACCTGGAACTGGAAGAGAACAATGATAGAGGGAGAGTGAGAGATATGTGTACCTGGTGAGTTCTGTATAGTCTTTATGTTAATGTGGTGTTGACTCTTTCGAACTTGTTTTTTTTTAACTTTTAGGGGATAAAGCATCACACATCTAGAAATGTCATATAATTCTGACGTGTGTCAAGAAGTAGAGATACTTTCCAACACAGACATCCTATATAATGCTAAGCACAGGTAATTGCATTCCACAAAAGACGAGGAAAAAAATAGAAGAAATCCAATTCATGATATGGGAAGAATTTAGTCCATGCTCTTCAATTGATATGATGACCTCCAACACGTGTTTTGCCCGGTAGCGGTGCGCAGGCCCAGGGCCTTTTCAAGGCTATAAAATATCATGGGCAAGAAGATGCATCAGAATCCATATAATAAGTCTTCCTAAAATATCTCCAAGTAAGCAGAACTACTTTTCACCAGACGGGCCTGAGCAAAGACGATATCACACGCTTTTCAAGACCTCACCAAGTCTAATTTATAGATATTGATGTTTACCCTATCCTCAACTTACCTTCCTAGGAATTGTACATGACCTGATACCCTCCCATTGATGGGTTGGCCAGTCATTTACTTTTACCAACCCAAAACTTCTCCCGCCCACTTTTCCTCTTCTACCATATGTTGATTACTTAGCACGTTATGGGTATTATTTTAACAGTCTTATCATTAGGGTTGTTAGATGAACTAGACTATTGAGCCTGATTAGTTTACTGGCAAGGTAATGAGCTTGACTGTACTTCTCTGTTTGCTTCATATAGCTATTGGTCGAAGGTTCTCTTAAAACTTGCTTGATTTAACTTTACACTTACCGGCCCTCTGGGTTATCACATCGCCTGGTGAATAGTGAACAAACAAGAATTTTTCTTCACAGAATCTTGACACTTACTATTATACTTACCAATCTCACCTTAAGATTTATGCTCATATGGTACACAGCTGGGCTACTGTTTGTATGGATTGGGGAGATAATATTATCACACCTAGGCATTTCTGTTTACTTGGAGATATTTGTGGAATACTAATTGCATGGAATCTGATGTATCTTCATGCCTATGATATTTTTCAGCCTTGAAACGGCCCCAGGCCTGCACACCTCTACAGGGCAAAACACGTGTTGGCTGTTATCATATTGTATCAAATACCAATTGACGAGCATGGAATAAATTCTTCCCATGTCATGAAATGGATCTCTTCTACCTTTTGTTCGTATTTACAAAATTTGCAGAATGTAGTTATTCGTGTATAACATTATATGAAATGTCTATGTTGGACACTATCTCTACTAAAAGATACATATCAGAATTATTTGAAATTATTAGATGTGTGATGCCTTTTTTCACTAAAACCTAAAAAACTGTTTTCAATATATAGTAAGGGGAAGGGGGTTCTGCCCTCAAGGGGTTACAAATACTTATTAGAGATACCTGAATAAGGCATTATTTGGGGATCAGGTCCCAAAGACCCCTATCACAGTTGTTCCTAACTTAGGTTTGTCCTTAAATGTCATGGCGCTAGGTTGTATATTAATTATTTTTAGACGCCACAAATCGTTTCAGTTTGTAGTGTGGTAGAGGTAGGGAGTTAAGCTGCCCAATATTAGTTGCCTCTTCAATGTATCTGTGACTTCGTCATAAGTTCTTTTAGCAATTAAATGATTTTAGGGAAATTGAATGAATTGTTTTTAATTTTGAACATTCCCGCTACAAACAAGAGTTCCATCTGGTTGTGCAACAAAGAGTTGTCTTTCAAGAATATGATAGACCAAATATTACTAGTTATTGAGGGTCTTTCTGGACTCTTCCCACCAGCACCACAGTGAAATCTGATTAACAATACATCCCTCAGGGAGGCACAGAGAACCGAGATTGTGGCACAGCTGAACGTTTTTGTTATTTATTTATTTATTTTTTAAACTTATAAAGCGCGCAAATCACTGGCGTAACGAAAATTGAGGGGGCCTCCCTGCAAGGTATGTAGAGGGGCCCCCTCCGGGCTCAATTAGGAGCTCTCCGGACAGAGTGCAGTGCCGAGGGGGCCCTCTGGAGCTTCGGGCCCCCCCGCACCGCGTGGGCTGCAGGGGCCTGTGTTACGCCCCTAAACAATGATGGATTCAACCCAGATCTGTGACTGGGGTGAGTGTCTGAAAAGTTTCAGCGCACCGTCCATCATCTCCTTGTGTTTGCTTAGTTTTTTTGGTGACAGGAGGAACAGATCTCCTGATTAGAGGTGGCAGCTAATCTTTACATCTTCTAGCAGTAATTGTTGGCTAGGTGATTCTTCTAAATGTACTGTTAGGTGCATCATCTACATGGTAAAGAGAGTTGGCAGCATCCCCTCTTCACCTTTTGCTCCTGTTTGAGTTTCCACCTTTGACATATTTATGCTATACATTTTGTAAGTACATTGCTTTGATTATGTCATGTGCCTTTCCATCTATACCACTTTTAATGAGTTTAAGCAACATTTTGTGCCCCAGATTGAAATAAACGCCTTTTGGATATCAGCAAGACATTGACAAGTTTCCACTTCTGTATTCTATGGATGTATTTGTATAGTATGGTGTGCAAAGTATATATGTGGTGGATTGTCCTGTGCCTATTCCGCTTCTTCATGGGAAGTTTTGGTCTTTGGTGTATGCCTAGATTTCTCCATTTAGGATGGTGAAAAATACGTACCCCAGTTTGCTGCATATTTAGAGGTGTACCTATAGGAGTCAAGGTGGTTTCCATTTTTATATGACGTGTATGTCCTTCCAACTATGCCTGCAGAAACGGTCCAGAGCATCACGGGGAAGAATGTTATCAATGTTCATCACTGTTGACTGTGGTCTTGCCAGCCGCTGTCCGTGCAGGTAAGGGGGGATTTCGAGGAACGATGTAGAGGGAAAATTAATTATTTATTTCATTTTCCCAAACCTGCACGGACCGCGGCTGGTTCTTGTGGGTGTTCTTGAGTATTTTTCATTAAGTATCTTGTTTTGATACATGTGCCTTGACTGGCTTTATATTTTCTTTCCTTTTGTGTCTTTATTTAAGTAATTGGGATCCGCAAGGCAGCTTTGCAAGTCTTAAAATGTGCCTTCCAGTTTATGTAGCTTGTCAACTGTTCAGGGATGAGTTTCCTTTTTTCTTTACATTCAGTAAGGATGAAACGTGTAGTGTTGTTTCCACTCTATTCTATCTAGGTTTCATTCAGCTGTCTTGTCTCTGTTTTAAGTTCATTAGGAGTCAGGTGATCCTGACTCCTAGAGAACCCTCCAAGCCCCACTAAATTATCTGTAAGGGCCAAATGCCAAAATCGGACGATGTGGAGCGTCTGCCGCTGGGGCCGCCGATACTTCCAGCGGCTGCTCTGCTGTGATATAGGCAATATCCACCCCTGGCGGTAACACCTCAAGATGGCGCTTGAGGTGAAACGGAGGTAGAAGTGGGGGGCCACGGTGAAATGGACCCACGTTATGAGGTAACAATGCGGGGGCCGAGACATCAGGAGCGGGCCCCCTGCTGCCCTTTCATCTTCCCCGGCGGGCGTCCGCAGCTGGTGCAGCCCGTGATCGCCGGATCTGCAGCCTCCATCCGCCTGTGTGGGCCGAACGCAGTGTGTGGATGGGGGCCCGTGGGCACAGCAGACGGGCGGGACAGGTTACACGACCGGGAGAGGATTTTAATTACAGCACTGATCCCCTACATATGACGAAGCCGCTAATGCCACCCTGGGAGAGCCAAGATAGACATCAGCTTTTTGTCTAGCATGAAAGCTGAATGGAGACCTGGGGATTTGTTTTAACACCCCTCCAGCTAATGGCACGGGTGGACTGTGGTGCTCAGTACAGGAGCATGGGAGCATTTAGACCAGGGATCATGTGTGTGCAGCAGTGGTGAAAGGAGGTGCAAATACTGAAGATGCTCCTCCTTTTGACCATCTGGCTCCTTTTCTCCTCTTGTTCTTCCTTCGTTGGGTCGGCTCCCTGGTTTTCTTTGGACTTGGCCCTCGTAACTTTTGGACTAGAACTCGTGTGCGCCCGCCATTTTGGGACCCTCTCCTGTTGTCGCTCTTGCCCTGGGTACATCTTGCCATGTTGAGATGGTTTCCATCAATGCACACGACCCGGGTCCGCCATTTTGTTGATTCTTGTCCTTTCCTTTGGGCCCTTGGATTCCATCCTGCTGACCTTCAGACATTTCACTTACGCTGGACTGCCTTATCTCTTTCTCCCCCTCAGGTCCCCCTTCTCTCCTCTCACCAATCTCAGCCTCCAACTCTTCTACCCCGCATACCACTCTCTACCCCTTTTGATTTTAATTTTTTTAATTAAAAAAAAAATTATTTCTCTTTTCACTCTGTAAATATGTGATATATACTTTCCAAGCCGAATCACTGGTAAAATGGTATCCTGAGAAAACCTACTATTTGTATATAAATGTATATAGAGATAACTCTAACCACTAGTATATGTAGTAGATCTTTGTACTCACTACCATTCCTATGTGATTCTTCGAGTGTATCCATTTGTATCTCTTCCTTGAGTGACTTTACAACTTGTACATTTGTATTTTTTACTATTTGTATCTCTTCCCTGTGTGACTTTACAGCTTGTACATTTGCAATTTTTTTTCTGTTTGTATCTTTTATGTAACTCATGTAATCCTAAGTCCTTATGTATCGCAATTGGTTCTTTTGTAAAGCGCTCTGACACCTTCGGGTAATGTTCGCGCTATAGAAAATCGCATAAAATCGCATAAAATAAATAAAACCTCTTCAACAACAAGGATTTGCTCAAAAATCAGTCTGGCACAAGCTCTTCTGAGTGTGAGATGCGATCTTTTCCTCAGCTGTCGCCGGGCATGAGCATAAGTCGTGATGTAACGTTCATATCCCATAAGATGCTATAGTTTAGCATCCATTTTGCGTTCATCTCTTGGAAGGACCCTAAAATGGGTGCTGAATTATAGGTTTGTTGCCAATCCCCAAATATCTTTCATATCTAACCCAATGGAATCCATGCCAAGTCCAACCCGCCCAAAGGTGTGATTGAGGAAAGGTAGTTTCTTGGTGGACACCCGACAGTCTAAGGGAGAGGTAGGTGTGTACTCAGGTGCAGATTTACCAAGCACTTGGGTTGTCCTTGTGACATGCATGTTGATGCAAGGCAACACAAGTGTTTAAGTGACATTTACTGAGTTAATCAAATCGATATCTGTGTGGCCTTGCGTCACTTTTCACCTGCAAAGTAAAACAACATAGGACCTTGCTCTGCCTTGCACTACCCTGGTGGAGAGGCATTACATAGTTAGAGCTTGGGTGCTCCTGTGCATCCAGGGCCGGACTGACCGTAGCAGGCACCAGGAGTTTCCCCGGTGGGCCGGAGGAGTGAGAGCTAGTTTTGTTGCGGTGGGGGTCAGATTGTTCCTGGGGCCGGCTTTGCAGCAGTGTTGCAATACCAGCCCCCTGTAACAAAAGCGGGAGCTGTGCTTCTTACTAGCACCCCCACCTGCTCCCCGGGCTGGCCGAGCATCAATCTACCAGGGCTGGCTGCTGTACCCAGTACGGCCCTGTGTGCATCCACCCATGTTTTTGAAGCAGACCCAGATTTACTACAGTCGGTAAACCTGGGTTTGTTACAAAATGGTGCACCTACCCAACCTTGGTGTAACGAGGAGAGGTATCTCTATTTTTACCCATTACTTCCTTGCACACAAAGAGGAATAGGCCTATAAGGATTGTCTTTGTGCAGGAGGGTACTCCTTTGTGTACTGAAACAATACTGGCCACAAGCAGGCAGCATTGCACCATTAGGCAAGAGTACCTGCATTGGCTGTAGGTAGCCACAAGTGAACCTGTGCAGGGAGAGGGATGAGCACCCCCATATCTTTGTAAATATGGTGTAGTTCAGCCCTCTCTCCTTCAAGCAATGCAGCACATTGCAGCAACTTGCCTTGCTGCAGCGCATTGGGTGAAAGATTAGTAAATCTGGGTATAATTATCTTCAATGGAGAAGAGGCGCACTTTTTCAATGAACTGCATGCGGAGGACAGTCCTTTGAACCATGGGGTGCCATAAACAATATGGCCTCTAATCAAGAGTAGGATTATAGGATCCTTCCTCCATTGACCAGGACTGGCACAATGAAACTCAAATACTCCTCAACCAGTTGCGTTCCAAGAGGCAACTTAGAATCAATAACTTGTTTTCCTGCAACACAAACAACCTTAGTTTTGCCATATCGTAGCACTGTAGAAACAAGTGTTACTATTACCAAATGTAGAAGTTCGTAATTTATCGACCATGGAAGAATGAATTGCAGAGCCTACCCTGCAAGGTTTCAAATTCTGAAAGTGTTTAAAAGGGAACAATGTCTAGTTAATCTCGGTTATAAAATAGTCTTGTGATGTAATGTAATGTAAATTGGTACTTATAGAGCGCACAGCTACTCAAAAGAGTGTCCCGGAGCTGAAAGACCTCAAGGCAGAAAACTGACACTATAACTGAAGGAGAGAGGGGCAGTTGGCTATTGCTGAAATAGCCAGGTTTTCACTCATTGCATGTTGGGTCCCGATTAGACTATTTTAGCTTAGATAGTGTATATTTAGGGCGAGAAAGGATAGCATATTTTTGCAAAATACTGGCTTTTTGGTTGATATAGTGGTTTGACTCACTGCAACCAGCGGCAGCCGGTGCACATAGGCACGATGGGTCAGGGCGGGTGGGGGGTGGGGGGGGGTGGGTTGGGTCAACAGACAACGGAATAGCGAAAATTAAATAAATAAATACATCCTATTCCCTCCACCCCCACCCTCCCCGCTCAACTGCGCTTAACCTGCAGCGACCGCGACTGAATGCAACATTTGAGGAGCACAGTACAACGGGCATAACTAACCGGGGGAGGGGCGACTTTTGCATTTTATTACATTACACCAGCTTCACCCTTCAGAAAAGGAAGCACTATGCAGCAAGCACCTGGCTTCGAAGCACACGTGGGCGATGCCTCCGATACCGCGCACCAGTGCCAGGCTCCACTAAGAACACACACAAAAAAAAACTGGCAAGAGCTCAAGTTATCGCTGCCCCGAGGGAGAAACCAGCTTACAAACCAATTACTTTGAGCAGCTCAAGAAAACATTATATTTCACAAATTACATTGCCAATTATGATATGTGACAGCAGAATGCAGCACGAACCGGTTCTTAGCATTGTTTGGAACCTAGTAATTAAGGACGCAGGTTCTGGTGAATGCACAGAAGAAGAATTAAAGGGGCTTCCTGCAGTCCTCAGAGGCGAGGAAGGGAGAGAAGACAAACTAAAACAAGCATTTGCAATGCAATAGGTCTCGCATTTACCAGAGTTTGAGCTGTTGGCTTTGTAAATGATAATGCCTTTTTATTTATGTTTTGTTTTTTAAAACATAAATAAAAGGCATTGTCATTTAGAATGCCAATAGCTAAACACTCACAAATGCGATACCTGTTGCATTCCAAATTGTGTTTAGAAAACTCATGGAATGCATTTGCAGGGGCTCACTGTGATTGATGGCCGGTATAAGGAGGCGAGATATAGGACGGGCACTTTATAGCTAATGTTGTTACAGATGCATTTGAACAGAATGCTGTCACTTGATGGGAGTTTATTTTTGTATATAAACTAACAGGAATGATTTATGTTTCGGTTTTTAAGTACCAAGGAAAATGCGTCCTAAAAATGCATTCCATGTTGGGAAAAAAAGAAAAGCAAAACAGAAATCTAAACTGTTAGTTTATTTTAAAAACCGTCAGGTGAACGTGCTGTGTTTATAAAGCACATTGAATGCAAGAAATGCATTGTGGGGGCTCACTGTGATTGATGGCCGGTATAACAAGGCCAGGAATGCCTCTTTCGGTGCAGCAGGGTAAAACGACGAAGTTGGAGGAAATAAAAGCAAGCGCCCTGAACCTCCCACCCAATTCTGGAGGGTTGGAATGTAAGATCCCTGCCATATCAGTAGGTGACCCCAGTCAGTTTCTGAAAAAGTAAACATGCAATGCAGGCATTTATTTTTTATTTAATAAAATGACAACAATGTCGTGCACACGTTTAAAGAGGCTCCTACCTGAAGGGTCGAGTGCAGAAGTGGAGGACGTGCTGATAAAAGTGAGTGCAGACGGGGTGGATGTGCCGATGGAATTTAGATAATTAACCGCACTAACGAACTCCCGTAGGGTGAACCCGACATTTAAAAACACGGGCAGAAAGACATAGGCGGAAAAAAACAATTACAAGTGATAAGGAAAGGTTACCTGTGTCAGAGAGAGATTACAGCCACACTGTTTAGTGTCCCATGAAGCCCATCATGCACTGTAAAGGAGGCGGGAGAGCCGCGGAGTAATAAAGGTTCAGCAACTTCTCCTCCACAGGAGGCGATGATAAATCTGTGTGCGTCTTCATGCACAAAACAAAAAGGGTGGAGGGGGCAGGGGAGGAGGGGGCAGGGGAGGAGGGGTCCGGGGAGGAGGGAAGGGCCAGAGGGACTTGATGGGAGTGGTGGGGGGGAGGGGGAGGGTATAGAGAGGGAGAGGAGGAGAGACAGGACAGGGGGAAGCAGCAGAGACACGGCGGGTAAAATAAACAAACACGGCTGGCAGGGGAGGGGGCGGAGAGGGGAGAGGTGCGACACGGCAGTAGGAGGAGGAGGGGGGAGGAGAGTAGGGGAGGCACGGCCTAGCGGCAGGCAGGCAGGGGAGGAGAGGAGGAGGGGGGAGGAGAGTAGGGGAGGCACGGCCTAGCGGCCGTGCAATCAAGTAGTGAGGGGGCGGAGCTGGGGGAGGCTGTGAGAGAGAGTAGGCAAGGCAGGCGGCTGGGGGCATGTGCACGCGCTTTTAAGCTCAATGCACATGCGCATTGAGCTTAAAAGTCACGGGCACTGCAAGGAATCGCCACGATTCCTTGCAAGTTAGATAAAGTCTGGATGAGCCCCTATAGTCTCGCTTGCTCGATGCGCATGCGCATCGACAGGCGAGACCTAAACAGGGGTGGGAAGTGGGGGGGGAGACTGTGGTGGAGGATCTGGAAGGAAAGCAAAAGGCAAGAGCATAGCAAGAGAGGTAGAAACAGAGTGGAAAATAGAGTTGTCAAGAGGGGAAGGGAATAAAATAGACAAAATGAACAAAAAGGTTAGGAAAAGAAGGAAACAGAGACGGATAGATAGTTGAGAATGTGGAGGAAAAGAAAGGAAAGGGGCAATTCTGCAGCAGGCACAGAAAGAGGAAAAAGCCTCTTGCAATTGTTTTTGTGCAGGAGGGTTTCCCTTCCTGAACAAAAATAATCATCCCTTCAATGCAAGCACCCTTGCACCATGGTGCAAAGGTGCCTGCGTTGGCGTATGTCAGCCCATTTTGTGCCGGCGCAGGGTAAAAGGACAGGAATGCACCGTATCTGATAGATATGGCGCATTCCTGCCCTTTTCTTTTGCCATAGCAATGCCTGCTGCGCTGCCCCTATGAGGCCAGAAATAAACAATCAGACAGAGGATTTATGTGCGTATTTGTGAGCAGGGCCGGACTGGGAACCACAACCAGCCCTGGAAAAGTGCTCGGCCGGCCCCCCCTCCCCACTCGGGGGGGGGTTGGAGGTACCGCTGAGCTCTTTGCTGGGCAGGTTTTTGTCCGAATTTGGTACAGGGGCCGATTTGCAGCTATGCTGCAAAAACGGCCCTGTAACAAAAACGGCCCACAGCGGCCCAAAACCGGCCCCCTCCCGTGCGGCGCACCGGGGAATTGCCCGCTGCCCGCTATGGCCAGTCCGGTCCTGTTTGTGAGTCTGTGTGCATTTGTGTGTGTGTTTGAGCATGTGTGTGTGTTTGTGTGTGACAGAGAGAGAGAGAGACAGAGATTCTTTGTTTGTTTGTGCTCCGACTATTTGAGAATCAGTCTGTTTGAGAACGTATTCTTGTATGCGACTCTCTACCAGTTTGACAGTAGGTGTATTTGTCATTCTACTGTGTGTGAAGATCTCTGAGCGGTGAGGCATGCAAGCCTTATGGAACGAGAACTGAATATCTGATGATCAGTAGCTGGAGGGAACCAATGGTGGAATAGCTAATGTCTTTCTAGCTGGTATGACAAAGTGTTCATAGGCCGATACAAGCAAAGAAAATGGACACCCAGCCTGTAGTAATAGTAAGAAACAACCATTGTTGGTGTGCAATGGGACCTTCAAACCCTGTGCCTCGGTGCCTTGTTGCCAAAGTCCCTTCTTTGTATGATACTAAAAGTTGATGGGTGAAATGAGGCCCAAAAAAGAAGGAGTGAACGACGAAAACAGGGGAGGTGTGCAGTGAAAAGGTAGAAAGTGGTAATGCTAGGGGTGGGCAAGGGGGTAGCAGGATGGCTACAATGGAGTAAAAGAGAGAACACAGCAGGCCCATAAATCTCTAACATATAGAACCTATCACACTATTTGACCCAGAACCATAACCTATAAATCCACACGTAATCTACTCTTTAATCTGTGATTTATCTCTTAGCCTTTGATCTTTCTGCTTATGGATGATTCATCTTTCATAGCCTGGAGGAGATGCTGACTGATGGGCCCCCGCAGCCCCCCCTGGGGAAAAGCAATCATCCCCTGGTGTTGTGAGCTGACATCTAGCCAGCATCCAATTAGCGGCTAGCCTTCAGCAAGCGACTGAGGAGCACGTGGTATGCACCTGAGAGGGCAAGGCTAGCATGGGCTGAATGACATAGAGGAAATAGATATTGTCGAACCAGCTCTGCCTCTAAAGCCCCTAAAGAAAGCGTTCTGAGATTTGCACGCATGACAAAGGCACACGAATCCACGAGGAAAGCAAAGACTGACAAGAACCATGTCGGCTGGCATGGAAAAGACACAAATGTGTGCTTGTACCTAAGCAGTCGATCTCAAACCAGGAGACATTAGCTCTAATCTCAGCTACCACATGAAAGCAAACTGTGTGTTCCTGGTAAATCCCCTTATCTCACAGTGCAGCAGGTCGCCTGTCTGCCAAAATTGACAACACCCAGCAATGGCCAAAATGAGGCCTGCCAAATTCTAAAAACTTTGGGGCCTTCTTTATGACAAAGCAGCAATGCAACACTTCTCTGTGGGCCCTTCTTCCAACACCATGGATGCGCTGTGTTTACAGTATGGAGCATCATGTCGCAAGGAGTTACAAATAAGTCAGTATTACTGATGTCTCTGTCGGCACAAAAGTGACGCATTGCTGGGATGTGTCTGAAAAGAGGCAACTCCAGCAATGTGTCCTTTCACATGGGGAAAGCCTCATGTGAAAAGGCCTGCGTCACCCTTACGCCTGCCATGAGGCAGGCGTAAGGTTTTGACGCATTGGCGTCCTAGAAGTGGCGCACTGAAATCTTATAGATTTCAATGCGCCACTTGTTCGAGGCTTTGATACTGGGCAACGCCCACCCTGCATACATTATACCTGATGTAGGTATAATGTAGCGCAGGGGTTTATGAAGTAACGCATTTGCCTAGATTTGTACTTTGTAAATATGGCGCAACGTGGTGTATTATTTAAGTCGCCGCAGCGTCTCAAAAAATGACGCAATGGCGGCGAAAATGTGACTCAGCGCTTGATAAATAAGGCCCTTACGCTGTGTGAGAGAAGGGGCCGAGGTTTGTGCTGAGTACAGCATAAAAGGAACTACTATCCTCCTCCACCCACTCCAAAAAGAAGCATCTAAGGCTACAGCAAATGCCCTGTAATGGACATCAGCTATGCAAAACCTCCAAAGACGACCTGAACACCCACTATGTGCCGCAGTTTTCAGCTCATGTTATGTTCCATTGTGTGATATTGGCTCTTCAATAGAAGAAAGTGTGAAGGACGCCTGATATCGTGTGACACACAGTGGCAATGTGTGAGTTGGCAGGTCTGTCTAAATTCAAGTGTTCCATAGTACCAAATTAAAATGAGAATTCCAATGACACACTCATCATTGTTAAAGTTCTAGACACCAGCAAACCTACCTATCTAACAATATAGGTCCCTTCTTGACTAACAACGTGCTTACCAGCCTAGCCACGAACACAAACTGACTCATTCCAGAGCTCTATTCATTGGCTTCAGTGCTCAGGTGTCTGGTGCTCAAATTCAGCTCACAACAGAACCTGAGTCACCTGCTTGGGGTTCAGTAAATTTAGGCCTCTCTGCACTAGAATTAAAATCAGATTTATCCAGCAAGTTAGTCGAATTTTGTGAGAGAAGATGTCACATAATTCCATGTCCAGAAATTTGAAAGCAAGTCTGCTTGAATCTAAACATACACATGTTTTCAAATTTGCGGGTACATGGCTCTCATTATTAAAAAAAAAAGCCAACATGTAGGTAACGTGCTATATATATAATAGGTAGTTCTAGTTAGGACCTAGTTTTTATAGGAAAATGTTTTTTGGTCTTGATTATAACTTTGGCGCTAAATGACGAATATTAATGCACTTAAAAAAATAAAAGAGCCTTACTGTTTCTAGTTGTGCATGGAATGTTTTGGGGTGACCCGTCAAGTGGGGACCGAGAAAAAGGGTAGTCAAAAAAATTGCATTTCCCATGCAATATCCCATAGGGATTTTAGGCACGACTACAGCCCAAACTTCTGGACGGAATTACACCAAATTTGGCAGAGAGGTAGCCCTTTGCTCGGAAAGAGCCCTTTTTGTGATTTGGAGTAAATCAGTTCAGTTGTTTTAAAAATATTAAAGGAAAAATAAATTTGTATATCTGGAGGCACAAATCCTTCATGAATCCATCACAGTACTTTGTAAATCCTCGCCACCACAGCAATGCACAGATTAGCTGGCCGCAACCTAAGTAGAAAGTTGTGGCCGCCCTTTTATATATAATGGAATGGTCAAAGGCGGTGAAAATGTATCAAAACAATAATAGAAGGGGTTAAGGTAGAGGTACCCTGGCCCCATGGGTGCAATATAGGGGTCTGAGAGAGACCCCTGATGGGCAGGAAAATGCCCAGGAATGTTTTTTTTTCTAACAAGGATTCACAAATCTGACTCAGCGCTCGGCACGGACCCCAGGTACCACCGTAGTGGATTTGCAGATTCAGCCAAAATAAATACTGACACACCCACTAAGACACTCATGCACCCACTCACACACCCACTCAAACACTCATGCACCAAGTCATGTACCCACTCAGACACTCTCACACCAACTTACAGATGCAGACACTCACACACCCACTCAGATAGTCACACCCACTTACAGACCCACTCAGACATGTATGCACTCACTCACATACCAAATCAGACACTCATGCTCCCACTCACAGACCCAGACACTCATGCACCCACTCAGTCACTCTCACACCCGCTGACAGACCCACTCAACACTCACACATCCACTCACAGACTCACTCAGACACTTATGCATTCACTCACAGACCCACTCAGACAAGTATGCACCCATTCAAAGACCCAATCACACACACTCACACACTTACAGACCCACTCATATACTTATGCACCCGCCACTCACCCACTGAGAGGCTCACGCAAACACTTACCGACCTAGTCAGACAGTTATACATCCACTCACAGACCTACTCAGACACGTATGCATCCATTTACATACCCACTCAGACAGTCACATACCTATTTAGAGATCCACTAAGTCACTGATCCATCCACTCACAGACCAACTGAGACACTCACATACCCAGTAACAGACACACTCCGACACTTATGCAGTCAGTTCAAGTCCACTCAGACACCTTTTGCACCCACTCATAGATCCACTCAGCCACTGACACATCCACTGAGACACTCATGCACCAAGTTGCACACCCACCCAGAAAGTAATGTAGGTACTCACAAACCCACACTCTTGGCCCCCAAAAAATTGCTGTGACCCACAACCCACACTCTAACCCCTTTGAAGGAAGGAGCAGTAGCACACACGAGGTTGCAGCTGAATGTGACAGTTGGTAGAAGGAAAAGCAGTTAAAATGCAGGAGTGGACCTGGTCTTAGAAAAGAACATATTTGATTGGGTGGTGTAAATAATATGGTCACTAAAAATAGGTAGTGATTTTATAAGTAAAGTAAGTAGATCTGTCATTGGCTATGGTTATATATAAGAGAAGTTACACTAATGTGGATATGCTTACATTTTCAAGCAGTCACCCACACCTGCTACAGTTAAACTTGAAGCTTTTATGCTGCTGTATTTAGTCATGTAGTTTGAAGTAGGTGGCTGCATACTTTGTTAGTTTTCAAGTGAATATTTTTCTCTCCTACATATAGCTTTGTTTCCTTATCCACAATTGGTATATTTAATTTATTTGTAAGGCCGAAATTCAGTGCTGTTAGGTGTACTTGGATTTGTACTTAATGTACTAGTAGTATGTCTGATTGTGCAACACAGAGAAGAAGGAATTCAAATGTGTGTAAGGCGTGCTACTCCAGTACCTGTGTCTGCAGTTTACATTGCTATGTTGAATTAACATTTACAATGTATTTGAAAGTCTTACATTATCCAATTTTTATATAAATCACCTATAATGTAAGTTGTTGGCAGGCAACAGAGTTGGAAGGTATGTGTTTGAATGGCAAAATGTGTACTTTTTTAGCGAGATTAAAAGAGGAATATGGGATTATTTACAAACCCATTGTGCCGCAGGCGTGTCACTTTTTAAGGCACATCAGCTGTGCGATGGGCGTGCCATTATTTACAACACCACGTAAAGTCACCCTACGTGACTTTTCATTGCCTTCTTTGGGTGTTGCTGTGGGTGTTCTCACGCAACATTCATAGAACTTCATGCATTCTCAGATTTACAACATTTTGTAAAACTGGGAATGCGTCAGAATCCTACGCCTTGTCTTTCTTCTTTCTGTGTGTGCTGAATTCTGCAGCATGCATAGAAAAAGGAAAATGCCATTAAGGATTGCTTTTGTGCAGGAAGGTGTCCCTTCCTGCACTATTCAAATATCTCTTCACTGCAGGCATCATTGTAAAATGACACAAAGGTGCCTGCTCTGGCGCATGGCAGCCAATTGTGCGCCAGTGCAGGGGAAAGCACACAGATTTATTGCATTGTTGTTAATACATGCATCCCTGTGCTTTGAAAATGACGCAGCACGGTTGCAGCTAAATGGCTTGCGGCACCGTGCTGCTTCATTTTTCTTGTAGATGAGGCCCCAGTGAGCAATATATCTAGTTGTAAAACCACTTACCTATGTATGCACTCACAGAGATACCTATTTAGAAAATTATAGAGCCATTCATTCATGTAGTCAGACAGTGACAGAGGGATTTACACATTCACTCATAGACTGTGATAGTAATGATGTACTCAGTAGTAACAAAGGCACTTGTATACATAGTAATAAGAGGTAGTAAGCAATTCAAACACCCACCTGATTACACATTTAGAGATTCAAAAAGTATCTAAACCAGCAACTAATTTAGTGAGGCAGTTATTTACATTGTCAGTTAAACATGCACACAGGAAATAGTATACTCAGTCAAATATGTAGTCAAATACTCATAGAAGGAAGTGACCTACCAAGTCAAATTGCTGTTTGAATAGTTCTCAGGTTTCCTACTGCACAGACTGATTATGATGTGACCGAAACTGGTGCGGTCACATACTCCCATTTCCCTTTGGGAGCTTGTGCTACGGCCGTAAACTGGTCATAGCACAAGTTCCCATAGGGAAATGGGAGGCTGTGTTCATCCCTGCACCTTGTGGAGGGCACGTAATGGTGTCTGCCACACAGTGCAGGGATCCACAAGGTGGCACCCCCAACCAGAGTCCGCAAAGAGAAGGGGGCCCTCCTAGGGGCTCCCAAACTCGCTCTCAGATAGGCTTTCCATGTTGGAAAGACCAGTCTGAAAAGCCTGTGGGAAACGGAGCATCATAATCCCATCTATTGGGATTATGGGCCAGTCTCCGACTGGCCGACGGACTCCTTGAGCCCGTCGGAATCCAGCCGGAATGACCTTCCATTTTCAATTCCGACCACCTACATTGTAATTAGGCAGACGGAATTGAAACCGAAAATGCCGGTCGGAAAGCCTCTGACCTGAGGTCGGAGGCTTTCCGACTGACATTGTAATAGGCCCCTAGGTATTTCAATAACATTTTTTACAAATGTTTAAAAATAGAAAAAGTATTTTTAAAATTAGTAATAAATATAAATTATTTTCTAAAAATAAAACAATATTTTATTACAATGCATATTATCACTTTACATTTTGAAAGTAGTTTCCCAAACTTTTCCATTGCTTTCCATGACAAAAACTGTGCCTTTTTCCCCCTTTTTTTTAATACTATTAGACCTCACATGCGCAGTTGGGTGTCTGTTTCTACAGTCAATGGAACATCGTGGTCAAGATCGGAAGCAAGGAATGAAGAACCGGGTTAATTTATACCCAGCGGCGCCAGGGGCATGCCCAAAGTCTTCGGGTTCCACCTGTCTTAGAATACAGAGACACGGAAACTTCTTGGTGGCGTCAAAGATCAAAATTTATTGGCTGCAGCCAGTTACAGAAGTCCTAGAAATCACCACGGTATGAGTTCTCAGGAGACTGCTCAATTTACAAAGCAAGTCATCCCTTTTTATGCCAAATATCACATTCCAGACGAATACCTTACATTTACGAACTGTCCAATCACATGTATCCACACCAGAAGTATCACATGACGGTAAAACCCACTTTTCAATTACCCGGCCCATGATCAATCATCGGACAAACCCAACATTCTTCTTAAGACAGGCAGAACGAACTCATAATAAAAAGAACCACAACCCATATCATAAATAGACCATAAAAGAAGAAACAGAAACAGGTGGGAGAAGGATAAGACATATTTGTGTGTAATAAAGTTTTACGATGTCCTGTGCTTTGATCCTCAATCTTGATCAGCTATTGGGAAAGGAACTGACCTAACCAGGTCGGCTTCAGGCAAGAGGGTCAGTTCGCTCAGGTCATTCAGAAGTCAGCTAAAGCGTACGTGTGCTAAATACTCGTTTGGCCATAGTCATCGGCTTATGTGAGGGCAACCACAAAATGGCTGCCATATACAAAATGGAACCCAAGGTTCAGAACGGAATCTTCAAATACACTACGAACCCTTGTGCGTAACGTAGCGAAATCACTCGTACTTGCCGAACTCCTCGGTTACGGTTCCTCGTTACCCAAATCGTAACGGAACCATGACATTTGAAACATGGGTTCAGAATTCACGGAACCTCATACCCTCCTTTTGCCCTTACATAGGCAATAACCTAAAGTCACGTCAATCTAAGTCCAGGTCTATATTCATCAGATCATCAAGATGCTGTTGAAGCATTATCTTGTTCCTCTGTGCATCTCTCGAGGCAGGCGATCCCCTGACACACATAGTAGCACAAAGGCCACATATGGTGGGACCGCACTGTATACAAAGACAACACGAGAAAAGAATTGCTAAAGCCACACCAATGATCGTCAGAATCTTCCATCCCCAAACGGATAATAGTCCCCAAAACCATTCAGTTAACGACCAATCTCCTCTGTCCACATGTATAGACTCGGAGATCTTATGTAACTTAGAAATGGCCTCGTAAACTGTCGGAGCATTATCTGGGATAAAAACGCAGCAACTCGATGGGATCACTTTACATACTCCATCTCGATCTGCGAGTATGACGTCTAAAACCATACGATTTTGTAACGTCATAAGGCGATCCGCTTGAAGCTCAGCTGTCAGATTACTAAGGGCACCAGCAGTTTCGTTTATGGTGGATTCAACCACTCTCGTCAATTGTCGTAAGCCTCTACTGTTTGCCATAGGTCCCCAAAACGGTAGGAAACCCTTGAAAAAGTCTCCCACTTCTTGTCCAGTGGTATCTTCCTTACTGAAGACACCCCTAACGACTCTTGTTCTGTGGTAATCTACGGCAGCAGTGTACGTAGGAGGCAACAAATATGCAACATAACATGTTCCCGAAAAATCAGGGGGCAACCATGTATATGCTCTATCATAGCAGACAAAATACGTGCCCTTAGCTGCTAGAAACGGTGGGGAAGTTTGGGACGCAAAGACATACGTCTGAGTACAAACACTCTTCCCTAACTGAGCTCTCGAATTCTTGCCTTTCCCTTGCAGACAAAAGTGACCACGATGGGGTACAATCCAAATGGGAGGTGACCTTTTTCGTCTCTGCTTCTCACCCAGACTAATACTATATCCGGTTGCATTCCAACCAACATATGCTAGTAACTCATCCTTGGGAATAGTCTCATACGTTTCGATATCTCTACTCATATCTGTAATTCCCTTCACCAAGGATTTATTACTTGAGTTATCTGTCATGGAACGCAGGGGATAGATTTCGATGGCATAAATAAACATCGTCTGATATGCCCATACGGACCCATTGTAACTGAATGGCAGAACCAGATAAGGAATACCTCTATCCATAGTATGTGGCATAAGACCACACACCCATCAATTAGTGGTGTTTACTACTAACTGGTGTTGATGGAGAAGTTGCACAAAGGAATTATTCACAAATTCCGACCTTCTAATCTGTTCGTGTTCAGGTAAAGTATGAAAAGAATGCAAAGAAGTAGTAGCAGGTAAAGTCGTAGGTTGGAAAATGGGTGCAGAAATCATTTGAAGAGAAAATACAAACCAACCCACCAAAGCTAACGTCATGCTAAAAAACATCAAAAGACATGTGATCAGAAAACATTTGCTATGCATAATATTACACAGTTTCTTCTTAAAGTTAATTTTCTCAACGGCTCTCTCAATCTCAAAAAACTCCATCTTCTAACCAATGCTGTTCACGGCGGTTGGTTTTCTTCTGCTAAGGAATGCTTCTGTCAGCCCAGGGAACTCCTTTAGACCAACCAGAACCGTTGACCTTGCGTCTTCGGCTTGCACTCTCTAGTCTTTACACCGTGACTCTACAGCTGAACCCGGATGGTGGTTCACAAAAATATACCAAAAGAGTTTCTTGGCTGAGAGAGTTCAATTCCTGAGAGAGTTCAGTTCCAAAAATAAAAAAAAAGGAATTCATTTATTTTATTAGTCCATTGTTTCTAGGACGTAGATTATAACGCTCTTTTACAAGCCTCGTTTGAGGCAGTAACAACAGTTCAGGTTCAGTAGTGTCTAATCTTTGAGACACAGGCACAGCTTCTTGAAGGACATCGTCATCTTCTTTCTCGGAGCCTCTCCACACCAACTCAGCGTTGCTAAACGGTGCAAACTTCGGCACCCTTTCAGTCTCTGAATCTGCAATACCTTCACGGACCCACTGGTCGTACGACAGAGGCAACGGCGCCCTTTTACAATGTACGCCGTGGATCCAGTTTTTCTTCTCGAAAACCTTTACTGAAGTCCTCGTAGATAGCAGGACTTGGTATGGTCCATTCCAGCGGGGCTGATCATTCTTAGTCCGTTGAAAATTTTTCACCAGGACCCAGTCACCGGGATTGAGGATGTGACCTGGATCCACAGAAGCTGGCGGCAATTTATCATGAACCTGTTGATGCAAGACACGTAATTTACTCGTTAAGTCATACAAGTAGTCCACTAGCATAGGGCATTCGATGTCACTAAACTTCGTTGGCCTCAGCACTCCCCACACATTTGCTGGACGGCCAAAAACTATCTCATAGGGACTAAGGCCTATTCGGGAATGTACTGTAGTTCTAGTCGACAAAAGTGCCAATGGTAAAGCATCAGGCCATTGATGACCAGTGCTCGCTTGAATCTTAGCCAGCTTTAACTTTAACGTGCCATTATAGCACTCAACTAAACCAGCTGATTGGGGATGATTCGCAGCGTGGAATTTCTGGTGAATTCCCAACCCTTCACACACTCCCTTCATCACCTTCCCCACGAATTCACTTCCGTTATCACTCCATACCATCCTTGGCAACCCAAACCTAGGGAAATATTCTTTGAATCAGGACTTTAGCAGTGGACGAGGCAGTATTATCTTTTAGGGGGTATGCTTCTACCCATCTAGAAAAGGCGCAAACAACTACAAGGACATACTTTAAATTATTGCACCTTTCCATGTGGATGAAATCCAATTGCAAAACCTCGAACGGATACGTCGGAGGAGCAAAGTGACCAGCTGGAGTTGGGGTTCCCTTGCCAGGATTATACATTAAACACACCATGCAATTCTTGACCACATTCTCCGCACACTTGGGAATTCCAGCATTATGCCATACTGGAGCCAACAACTTACAAATCCCTTTCACACTGATGTGAGACAAACCATGTGCCATAGTAACCACTGCAAGCACGTACGCATCTGGCAACATTCATCTTTGGTGTTCTGACAATTCAATCCAACAACCAGTCGAATCCAATCTACCCGTAGTTTCTCTCCAAACATTCTTCTCACTTTCAGTAGCTTCAGCCTGTATCGATTTCACACTCTCAATCGTATCTTTGCACATTCCAACATCACCAATCCATCTCACAGGGCCTGCCACATACATTCGACTCATCAGATTTCTTGCTATGTCTTTCGCAACTTCATCCGCAAACGCATTACCACAGCCAACATCATCCGTAACCTTCCGATGAGCACTACACTTCACAATCGCAACTTGCTTCGGCAAAGTAAGTGACTCGAGAAGCTCATTCACCAACTGTCCATGCTGAATCTTAGTCCCATGGGATGTGAGAAATCCCCTTTCTTTCCACAAACGTCCGAAACTATGGGCAACACCAAACGCATACTGGCTATCCGTGTACACATTCACTCTTTTTCCCTCAGATAAAATACACGCTCTTGTTAATGCAATCAACTCTGCTGCTTGCGCCGAATTATGGCTCACTCGTGCAGTTTCAACAATCGTACATAATGTCGTTACGGCATATGCTGCAGTCGTATCACCATTCGGGAGCTTATAGCATGACCCATCAACCCATAGTGTACCATCAGGATCCAAAAGAGGAGTGTCTATCAAGTCAACTCTCTCCTTCATTTCATATTCCGTCCTCAAAAAACAATCATGCTGTTCCTGATCATCTGTATCCACAGAGATCGGCAACAATGTCGCTGGATTCAATACGCTGCACCGCTTGATGTGCACATGACTAGCCAAAAGCGTCAATTCATAACCCGACAACCTCGCACTAGTAAGGTGTTGAGTCTTGGTTCGATTTAACAAAGTATCCACTGCATGTGGAACCATCCCAACCAATGTATTGTCCATCACCAATCCAGCAGACTGTCGGATAGAAACAGCCGCTGCCGCTGTAGCTCTCAAGCAACTTGGCAACGCTCTAGCTACCGGATCTAAAGTCGACGAGAAATACGCACATGGACGTTGCTTATCACCAAATTGTTGAGTCAAAACTGACAATGCACAACCCTCTCTTTCGAGGACGTACAGTGTAAAAGGCTTACTGTAGTCGGGAGTACCCAACACTGGAGCAGAGCACAATGCATCACGCAACTCAGAAAAACTTTTCTGAAAATCGTCAGACCACGGAAGAGGATTCGGTGTATCTTTACAAGTCAAAGCCAACATAGGTTTCGCTAATAGAGAGAAATTTGTAATCCACTGTCTACAATATGACGTGATACCCAAGAAAGCACGCACTTCTCTCTGTGTGCTTGGTACAGTCATTTGCGCAATTGCTTGAATTAGTTCCGGGGTCAACCTTCTTCACTCCTTTGACAAGAGATGACCTAAGTAGGTCACTTCTTGGTGACAATACTGCAACTTAGAAGGTGACACTTTATGATGCAAGTCCGACAGACGTCGCAACAAAGAAATAGTAGCTTCTTTACAAGTTTTCTCATCATCAGCGGCCACTAACAGATCATCCACATACTGAATAAGAGCAGCACCAGCAGGCAACACAAGAGTATCAAGTTGAGTTTTCAAAGCCTGACTATAGATAGAAGGACTTTCACAATAGCCTTGGGGAGCTCTCTTAAACCGGAAGCTTCGGCCTCCTAAAGAGAAGCCAAAAATATCTCTACATTCCACGGCAATTGGAATGCTGAAGAAAACATTCTTCAGATCTATAACCGAAAACCAGGCAGCTGAAGCAGGAATCAAAGTCAACAAAGCAGTAATATCCGGAACAACTGGAAACTGTGGCACAACAATCTTGTTAACCTCTCTAAGATCGATCACAAACCTGTACACAGGTGGCTGAGAAGAGTCAGTGCGTTTCAGGACAGGCAAAACAGGACTGTTACACACATTACCTCTCGTTTCTTCAATCACACCTTTCTCAATCAGATCATAAATGATTGCTAAAAGCGCTCTTTCACCATCGCTAGAAATCCGATATTGGGGAATACGCGGCATTTTAACATTCGCTTTAAGCGTTATAACATAAGGTGGAATCTCCAAAAGACCCACATCATTAGGACCAGTAGCCCAAAGAGTATCAGGGAGAGAACGCAATTCCGGTGGAAGCTGATCTTTAGACAAATACATCGGAGAGATCACTTTCTTACACAATGTAAGCTGTACTCCCGCAGGAGAACAACATAATGTTGCATGCAACCTTTTCAACAAATCCAAACCCAACAAATTCTCACCACAACCTGTCGTTAAAATGAGAGGTGCTTCCAACTCACAAGGCCTTATAGAAAGAGACAAGGGGCTAGAAACTGGGTTACGAACTGGGGCGCCAGAGAATCCTATTGAAACATTAGTTAAGCCAGACAAAGGTGTGCCAGGGAGTTTAGAGTGCATGATAGAACTCTTCGCTGCACCAGTATCCAAAAGAAAAGGCTCTACCACACCCGATGTGGCTACTGCAACATAAGGCCCACTCTGATCTACTGAAACCGACACTACTCCCTCTCTTTGTCCATGGCTGTCCTAGCAATCATTATAATCAGCATTCTCACTCTCAACATAATAGTCATCAGCATAGTACTGAGTCGACTGACCAGATGCAATTTTCTGTTGATCAAAACAATTCATAGAATTTTGTGGGGGAAAGGAACGTTCGTTCTGAGGCCATCTAGAAACAGGCCGAAGAACCGCTGTCTCAGTGTTATACTGGATGGGATCTTATAGTGAGGGGGGCACGACATCCCACAGCTGTTACTGGCTCAGTCTCACTTTGGCTGCCATTAGGAACGCCCCCAGCATAATCTCGGCCGGGCTTGACCGGTTATCTGTTGCATAGAAGGCTGAAACATGGACACCATAGTTGTGTAATCATTGGACCCGGGGGGAAAACAAAAACCCGGATCTTTATTGTGCCCATACCAGCAAGTGCCAGAAGGTTCTTTTGTTTTTACTTCCCAGTCTAGCTAGGTCCATTCTGGCCGTCTGGAGGATGGATGCTAACCAGTCTCCATGTGAAGGAGGTAGGGGGTCCTTCCACCTCCTGCAAATCTCTCTTCTTGCCAAGAGAATAGTATAGAAGGCAAGACTTCTTGCTGCTCCTTGTGATCCTGACAGGATCCCAAAGATTACTAAGGATAGATCTATGATAACTGGGAAGCCCAACGATATTGTGAGTGTCTTCCCTATTGCTTCCCAAAATGTCAACCTCATTTGAGCTCCTAAAGAGTTTAGTAAAACCCTCTTGGCTTCGCAGGAATCATTTATACACCATGCATAGAGCGTATTACTCTCCCCAGAGGTTATCTAAATTTGCTTTAGAGAACCCAGTTGTATGTCCAAGGTGTGGTCTCCAGGCAGCACCAGACACTCATATGTTTTTTGAATGCCCTCGTGTTGCTCCCACTGTTGGAAGACATCCATAACTGACTCTAAGTTATACCTCCAAACATTCGAAACCCATCTGCGAGCCAAGAGATCTAACACTGCCCGTTCTTCGGGACCAGGGACCAGGGAGCTGACTACGCATTTCTTTACGTGCAGAAACAGGGGTCATACTCAATGACCCAAAGAAAGGAGACAAAAGACCAGTAACAGTATCAGTCATTCGTTGTCGAGCAGAAGGAGAAGCCGTCATGAGGACAGGAGACAAAGTATTTTGAGGTGATAGAAGCGTAGGGTTAGTAGCAAGAGAAATTGAAGGTACAGGAGAATAAGGCAAAGTAGTTCCAGACAAAACCGATAGCAAAGTCGGCGGCCCCAGAGGAGGCTGCGCCGTAGGAGGAAGAACCAGCTGAGGAGGAGCCGGTGGTTGAGCAACAACAAGAGGTTGTGCAACTGGGGGTTGCGGAGGTGCTGTAGCACTCTGTGCATAAGGGGGTGGCAATCTCAACAAATGTGACATCAAAGGATCCTTCTCAGGGTCCTTCGTTGCTTTCTCAAGAATAGGTGGCAATGCTGGATAACATTTATCAATAGCCATATTATGTTGCCTATCTGACACCTCAATTGCTTTATCTTCTTCATCTTCTTTAAACTGCCTGGCAGCTTGCATTATCGGCATCCCCTTTTCTCTCTTATCTTTTTTAGCTTGTTTTATTTCTCTCTGTTTGGCCTCTTTACGCCACAGGCGAAAGGAATCAAACATTGCCAGCCGGGCTTTCTTCTTAAATAGTTTAACTTCCAAATTATCTAGAATCTCTGTGTCATAGCTACCATGATGTGGCCATTTTAAAACACCTTTCCCAGTGTATCAGACCCATACTTCATTAAACGTAATGGGGCCCACGCCGTGTTTAGAATAGAGCTCATAAGTCGGAGTTCCAACTGGAGGTATCGGACATGAATCCTCCAATCGGGAATCCCTGTTACAGCCACAACAGAATATTCTCCCAAGTTTGCTAAGACCAGGCATCTTCGCTTACTAATCTAGCTTCAAACTTCAAGACATTATCTACAACGATAGTCTCGTAAATATACGAGTCCCTCGGCTTTGGAAATTGCAATCTTCAAATCAAAACTAAGGGCCAAACAAACTAAGAACCAAGAACCAAAAACTAAGGACTGGGAGTGACCCACTTATACTTAACTGAGGTATCAGTCACGCCACCAGAAGACCCGTCTATCGTCTCGCCGTACAAAGCATCACAAATGGGTCCAAGACAGGGCGACACTCAGGGCAGCAGTCCTTAGTAGCCGTCAGGAAAGCGGGAAGCCTCGCAGAAAAGACCTTCAGTCCACATTCGACATGCCGGGGTCGATGAAGTGGTGGCCGTCCTCCAGAATTTCCTCACGAAGCTCCTCACGATCTTCAGGCTTGGACCGGTACCGCTGAAGTCGCCCTACGTTGGGCGCCAACTGAAGAACCGGGTTATTTAATACCCAGCGGCGCCAGGGGCACACCCAAAGTCTTCGGGTTCCACCTGTCTTAGAATACAGAGACACGGAAACTTCTTGGTGGCGTCAAAGATCAAATTTATTGGCTGCAGCCAGTAACAGAAGTCCTAGAAATCATCACGGTATGAGTTCTCAGGAGACTGCTCAATTTACAAAGCAAGTCATCCCTTTTTATGCCAAATATCACATTCCAGACGAATACCTTACATTTACGAACTGTCCAATCACATGTATCCACACCAGAAGTATCACATGACGGTAAAACCCACTTTTCAATTACCCGGCCCATGATCAATCATCGGACAAACCCAACATTCTTCTTAAGACAGGCAGAACGAACCCATAATAAAAAGAACCACAACCCATATCATAAATAGACCATAAAAGAAGAAACAGAAACAGGTGGGAGAAGGATAAGACATATTTGTGTGTAATAAAGTTTTACGATGTCCTGTGCTTTGATCCTCAATCTTGATCAGCTACTGGGAAAGGAACTGGCCTAACAAGGTCGGCTACAGGCAAGAGGGTCAGTTCGCTCAGGTCATTCAGAAGTCAGCTAAAGCGTACGTGTGCTAAAGACTCGTTCGGCCGTAGTCATCGGCCTATGTGAGGGCAACCACAAAATGGCTGCCATATACAAAATGGAACCCAAGGTTCAGAACGGAATCTTCAAATACACTACGAACCCTTGTGCGTAACGTAGCGAAATCACTCGTACTTGCCGAACTCATCGGTTACGGTTCCTCGTTACCCAAATCGTAACGGAACCTCAGGAAGAGCTATGGTCGGGTAAGAACGATTTAACTTATATTGTTAAGTATATAGGAGGATAGTTCTATTGTAAGGAGAAGGGGACGGTAGTTAGATTGTAGTTAGTAAAAAAAAAAAGCATGTTTGTGTTATTTTTAGCACATTTCAAGCCACATGCAGGTTGAGTTTGCATGCCCATGTCGGGATGGTGGAGTTTTTTTAAAAGTAGGTTTTTTACGATGCATTTTTCCCATTGTATGCTGCTTTCTCAGGACACAGATCACATGGCTGCTGGGGAGATTTGGAATTTCGTACAACCAGATATTTTTGGGGGAACTTTGATTTGGAAATCCATATGGTATTTTTGGTTATTTATTTTACTTATTTGAATAGTTTAATAAAGTGCGAACAAGACCCATCAGAGTGCTGTAGAGAATTGTCAAGAGCAAGGGTACAAACACAATGGGACAGTAGGTGAAGTTACAACAAAGGGGGAAAAAGATCAGGTTAAGATTTGGGGGTTTCAACAATGCCCTAGAGCACGAAGAACATAAAAGCATACAATAAAACGCACCAGTGTAGTGCAACAAGAATCAGAGTATAAACAAGACAAGAGCATGATCACAAGTTGATGCTATTAAAGTGCCCTAGAGCACGAGAGCAAAATAACAAAGCATGCAATTAAATACCCCAGTGTAGTACAACAAGAATTAGAGTATTAACAAAAACAAGAACATGATCACAGGTTGATCCTGTTAAATTTCGTTCAATAGTAACCGTTTGACAAGTTTCTTGAAGGATGCAGTGGAAGGATTGGATCTGATCTCAGAGGGCAGGGAGTTCCAGATTCTCAGAGCAAGACCGGTGAAAGCACGATTGCAAGATCTTTTCCTTTTTAATCTTGGTTGTTTCAAGAGTATGATGGACGTACTTCTAAGGTTCCGGCTAGAGCCCGAAGGTTCAAGCTTATTTGCCAGGTAGATCAGCGTGTTGTAGTGTATGGCTTTATGAGTCAGGCAAGCTATCTTGAGTCGGATTCTGGCTTCGATAGATAGCCAATTTAGTTGCAAAAGGTCGGGGCGATGTGGTCATGCTTTCTAGAGACCGTGATGAGTCTAACCGATGCGTTCAGGGTAGCTCTGAGTGGGGCCAAGCTAGCTTTGGGCCGTCCAGCAAGGGTTACCAGACAATATTCCGGTTATGTTTAGCCAAGCAGATTTTAACTTCTAGATTATTTTTTTTAGATTGATCATTTTCTTTAGAAGAGAATATGACTGGGATTTTACAATAAATTTAGTTTTGGAGAAGGGATTTTTTCTGGCAATTTCTTTTCCTAACTTTTGAGCTTTTCAGGACTTTGTGTTTTGTAGTTGTGTTTTTTAGTAAATAAACATTTTTATTTGAAACAATTGAAATGTTGGAGATGGTTTTAATATACGAACCATGTTTTTCGGGACTTGAATTTATTATTGGATATTGCTTACCCTGTATGGAATGTTGGCGAAAAGGAAACTCTAGGTGACAGGTGGTTTGAAAAAGTTAACATGGGTTGAAAAAAGAAAACAGCTACAACTCATGACCCCAAAAATACTTTATTGAATTATATTGTTTTTTTCAAAACTGGAACATAATTTAGGCAGTTTTCAGTAAGGGTTAGAAATGTAATATGTACTAAAGACTGGTAATCTGAAGCCAACATCAACGAAAATGGTTGCATTTTTCCCTGTAGTTTGTTGGACATCTCTTTTCTTTTATAGAAACACGTGTGTACAGACTCCCAGACAGTGATAGCGCAATTTGCATTTCTTGGAAAGGAGCAGTTTGGATTAGGTTTGCCAATATAATTATTGAAGAACTTGTGCCATGCCTCAATGGCATTATTAGTCTTTGCACCACCCTCAATGCAGGTCGCAAACAGTTCGACTATTCAATGGGTAACTATGGCTTCCTCCTGTGACCCAACCTGCTTAGATGGCCAATCCATGGGGCAGATTTACAAGCCCCTTGCGCCACTTTTGCATCACTTTTAACATGGGAAAAGTGACGCAAAAGTGGAGCAAAGGCAGGTAAATCTGCTCCATGTCTCTTCCATATAATTTAGCTGGGGAGCAAATTTGCCTTCATTTTGGGGAAAAAAATTGATTTTGTATTTGAAGTGTGGAACTCAACTACACTGTTGGGTGACATGAAGCATAACACATTCAGTTTTCTTAACTCGTACTATAGTTTACTGATTGCCATGTAATCCTCAACTAAAGATTTTTTGACAATATTCCTATGAAAAGTGAAAAGAACATCATTGAATATGAGCTAACAGGTTACAATTTGGTGATTGTATTAATCATTGTCAATTCAAAATTTATTATCACTTTTCTAGGACTTGATTCTTTTGGATTTTACCACTGTTAAATATTCTGTGTCAGTTGGGGATTGCTTGTCAGGGAGTATGCTATACACAAATTGGGCAGTTGTGTTATTTATGTTGGCATGAATAGTGTAAATGTGGGCAAATGGAAGGGATGCAGGTTTAAATGTACCATCTCCAATCCAATTTTCACTATTCTCAAGGTTATCAGGTTATGGTTGTGCTTAATGTTAGTACACTTTTCTGAGGGTTTTTCATTGTCATGCTATAGTAAAGGTTCATCAGATTAAGTAAACACAAGGGGATGGTGGACGGAGCGCTGACTTTTTTTAGACACTCACGCTCAGTCACAGATCTGGGTTGAATTCATCATTGTTCTTTTTAGCTCGCTTCGCCACCCCAGTTCAGACCCAGACATATGCAAATCAGTCTTGACCCTGAGCCTCATGGGAACAGTCCTGCCAAAACTTGGTAGTGGTGTTTTTGGAGATACTGGTAATTACAAGTTCTGTTCATTTCTGATTAAAATGACAAAAATGCAATTTACATTTGAAAACATATGCTGACTTTATTTTTATTCTCTCTGTATTTTTTCTATTCTTACCTGGAAATGTGCAAATTTCCTGTAAATTCTGTTCTGCTATGTGAATATTTTCCTGTGTTTTTTATAGGGATTTTTGTTTAAGTAATAAAAAATAAAGTTCATGTTGTGTATTATTTTAGTATTTATTTTACAACCACAGTCACTGTCTGGCACCTGCCCTGGGGTAAGTATCCGGCGGAGTTGAAATGGTAATTTTGCCCCCCGGCACTGTCCAGCATCAGCCCTGAGCTAGTTACCTAGTGGAGTTGGACTAGTAATCTTGCCCACCAGTCACTGTCCAGCACCTGCCCTGAGGTAAGTACCTGGCAGAGTTAGAATAGTAATTTTGCCCCCTAATACTGTCCAGCACCTGGCCTGAGGTAAGTAGCCAGTGCCGTTAGAATAGTAATTTTACCCTCCAATCACTGTCCAGCACCTGCCCTGTTGTAAGTACCCAGCAGAGTTAGAATAGTAATATTGTCCCCAGTCACTGTCCATCACCCGCCCTGAGGTAGGTCCCCGGCGCAATTAGAATAGTAATTTTACCCACCGGTCACTGTCCAGCACCTGCACTGAGATAAGTACCCAGTCGAGTTACAATAGCAATTTTGCCCCCAGGCACTGTCCAGCACCTGCCCTGAGGTAGTACCCTGCAGAGTTAGAATAGTAATTTTACCCCCTGTGACTGTCTAGCACCTGCCCGGAGGTAAGTACCCGGTAGAGTTAGAAGAATAACTTTGCCCCAGTCACTGCACAGCACCTTCCACAAGGTAAGTACCAGACGGAGTTAGAATAGAAATTTGCCCCCAGTCACTGCTGAGCACCTGCCCTGAGGTAAGTACCTGGCAGAGTTAGAATTGTAATTTTGCACCCCAATGACTGTCCACCCCCTGCCTTGAGGTACGTACCCTGCAGATTTAAAATTGTTATTTTGCCCACTAGGTATTGTTCAGCATCTGCCCTGAGGTAAGTACCCAGCAGAGTTAGAAAGGTAATTTTTCCCCTTGATACTGTCCAGCACCTCATATACAAAAGAGGGAATACACACCAAGGGAGCCCTCCCCTCAAACAATCACTCCAAACAAAAACCCTTGGTTTGACAACCACAACTAATACATTTTATAAGTTATGGGGTCCCCCCATTCAGCATTTACTTAGGTAAGGACTGGCTCTAGTATTAAGCTATAAGCAAAACCCTGTGCGTGTGTTATGTTTAAAAAAAAGGCTAGGTCCGGTGCCGTGGTGATAGACAAAAATATAAAAACCATGGGAAAAAGCCCATTGGAGAAAAACATGATTAGTGCTTCACATAAGAAACCACTGATTGGCAGGTTCTCACCAATTTGCTCAATTTATCATCTTCAGCAACTCTACAATCAATCGGAAGGAACTAACACCAGAGCAAGTTCAGAAGAATGTTATGTGCATTTTATTTTTTTGTTTCATAATTGTTTATTGAGTTTCTCAAGGGGGGAATTCATGTCAGTAGCATCAAGATATAATAGTACTGCAAAGTATAAATGTCTGTTTTTAACGTATCAGAAACATTTGTGCACTGATGGTGAGGCAGGGTATGAGTGGGGATAAGGTTGGAAGGGGGATGTATGTGCATTTTAACTTATCAAATCGTGTTAAGTGTACAACATATCTCAACAACCCCTGAGGACTCCTAAGAGGGAGGAGAAAAATTCTTCCTCACAAGAAAAGAGTTAAAAATGAGTTGTGAGAAAAGCAATAAGCAAATGTCTTTAATTGATGCCCAAGCAATAGCATGTTTAGACAAGTTTAAACAGCCAACATGTTTCAATGCCAATTTCTACTTGATAATTTCCAAAAGGGGGTGGTGATGGACAGAGTATCTGAGTTAATCAGAACACTCCTACCCAGTCAACAGATCAGGGCTTGATCCATCACCGTTTTTTAGCTCACTGCACCATCCCAGTTCAGAACCTGGCTATATGCAAATTAGTCTGTCCCTGGCCCAGTGCATCATGGGAACAGGGCAGACCAAACTACCAAGCCAATTCTTCACTGGAAAGGAAACAAGCTTCCGGGGACCGGTTTCTGGCATTACAGCCGTCTTCGGCCCGGCTTGCTTGAATCCTGATGGTGCAATGAGCAAGGGACTCATGTCTGAGCATACTCTTCCACACTCATGGTGGCCAAAATAATTTCAAAAAGGGGGTGGTGATGGACAGAGTATCTGAGTTAATCAGAACACTCCTACCCAGTCAACAGATCAGGGCTTGATCCATCACCGTTTTTTAGCTCACTGCACCATCTACTTGATGGCAATTTCATCAGGGCAAGAGGATCACATATTCACCAATACATGCACCGGACCATATGGCTACCAGGTGAATGCCTACCAGTAGGCCACAAGAAAGAATCAAGGAAAAAATGTTTCTCCACAGACTGTGTTTGTAAGCTCCAGGTGTCGGTGTTTCCAAGTATAGGAGGACCACCAGATATGCTTCCGGCGGTGTTAAAATACTAATTTTGATCCCCAAATCACTGTCAAGTATTTGCCCTGTCGAGGTAGAAATATGAGTAGGTTCAATTTTGTTTCTCCTACGCCAAAAACACACAGCTCATTCTCTTCTTCAAGGAAAAGACACTCAGTACTCATATCAAGTTCAGTTCCTGCATTACTCAAATCACCCACTGGATGAAGACTAACTGTCTGAAGCTGAACAAAGCAAGGCCAAAACCATGATCTTTGGGAAGAGCACTTCACTTCAAGACTCTACCTGGTGGAAACCAGAGCTAGGACCGACAAGCACTCCCACTACCCTTGCCAAGAATCTCGGTCTCATCTTCCACAGCAAACTGGACAGGACCACCCAAGTCAACACCGTCACAACCTCAAGATTCTATATCCTGAATATGCGGAAGAAGATTTTCAAACAGTCCCCAATCAGCATCTGAAAAACAATCACGCTTACCCTTATCAAACACAATCTGGACTACGGGAAGGCCCCCTATGCTGGGATCAACAACAAACTGACCAGAAGGCTGCAAACCATTCAGAACTTGATGGCCAGATTCACTCTCAATCTCCAATGCCGCACTCAGATCACACTACACATAAAGGAGCTCCATTGGCTCCCCATACACAAACAAGCACAATTCAAGCTCCTCACCCATGCTTTCGAGGTACTACATAACACAGAGTGTGCTTATTGTGATGTGGTATAAATCCATTCAGTAGTTTTTGAGAAATGAAGGCTTAAACATATTTGTTTATCTGGACGGTTGGATCCGCCAGAGTCTTGCAGGGGTGTCATTTTAAAAATAAAGCATTCTGATTGGCCTAGGAAGCTTTTTTTCCCTTGGGCCATCTGGAGGTACCTGGTGGGCTAGTTGGCCCCCAGGGACCCTCAGGCTTCAAGGGGACTTAATCCTCCAATTTACAACATGCCTGGGGCTGTGTTTGCACACTTGAGCTATCAGGCCCCGCCCCCTCCCTGCACCTTTGTGCAAACGAGCCCCCTGACGTGTTCTAAGTTGGGGGATTAAGTCCCCTTGAATCCTGTGGGTCCCTGGGGGACAACTAGCCCATCAGGTACCTCCGGTAAGCGCCACAGAGCTGCGTTGCAGAGTGGTGTAAAAAGGGGTTGTGGCCTTGGACCACCTCCCTGCAACACAGCTCCCTGGTGCATAGTGGAGGTACTTGGTGGGCTATTTGGCCCACAGGGACTCTCAGGATACAAGGGGAATTATGTCCCCAACTTACAACGTGCCAGGGGCTGTGTTTGCACACTTGACATATCAGGCCCTGTCCCCTTCCTGCACCACTGTGCAAACGAGCCCCCTGGCGCGTTCTAAGTTGGGGGATTAAGTCCCCTTGAATCCTGTGGGTCCCTGGGGGCCAACTAGCCCACCAGGTAACTCCAGTAAGCACCACAGACCTGCGTTGCAGAGTGGTGTAAAAAGGGGGCGTAGCCTTGGACCACCTCTCTGCAGCGCAGCTCCCTGGCACATACTGGAGGTACGTGGTGGGCTATTTGGCTCTCGCTTCCAAAATCCAAACCAGTGCTTGATATGACAGGGCGGGAGCCACACGGCTCCAGTCCTGCCACAGCAAACAGCAGTGTCCCGGGGATGGACATCGTGTCACACTGCAGGAGGTGGCCCTGGGGGGGGTGGCAGTCTCCAGGGCCATAAAGGGCTCCAGGAGGGGGGCAGCATGGCCCCCCTCCCTACCATTACAAAGCCCCGGGAGTTGGTGGTCCCCGGGGCTCGGGGTCCGTAATGGAACCCCATATTTTCATATTTAGTGCCCCCGGGAGGTGGTGATCCCCAGGGCGTGTGGGGTGGCTCAACACCCTCTACACTGGTTTTATTTAATAAAAGAGCCCCGGGGAGGTGGCGGTCCCCGGGGCAGCGGGGGGCCAGAGTGCCCCTGCATAAATTTAAATTAGCCCCAGGAAGGTATAGGTCACCGGGCCTGCGGGAGGGGGCTGCGTGCCACTAATAAATTGGCAGTGCCCCCGGGACCTGGCCCAACTGGGGAATTGTATTAGATAAAGCACGTTTTTTAAAATAATTTCGGCGGGATTCGTGACCCCATTGGCCCTGGGGGTCCTTGTGGGACCCCCTGAGAAGGCCTAGGGGGGTCAGAGTGTGTAAATACATATGTGTGTGTGTGTGGAGAAAGGTGTCAAAAAGGCCCTCTCACCAGCCCACCTAGGGAGCCGGGTACAACAGCACAGTGAGGCTGGTATATTTAAGGGGAAAGGGCACACAGCCCCTCTGCCCGAGCCATTTTTGGCTCTGAGGACCACACCCCTCTGGGTACAATCTACTTATTAAGGGGAGGGTGTTGTGATACCCCTTCCAAGTCATTTTTGGCTGTGGGGACCCCATTCTCCGGGGCTCAATATATTTATTAAGAGGAGGAGGTCTGCACAACCTCCTCTTGCCTTAAAAGACCCTGGGGACACTATCCCCCAGGGCCATCACTTTAATTAAAAGGGAGGCAGGCTGCACAGACCCCTTCCATGAGCCATTTTTTAATGGCCTGGGGGACCCCACCCCATAGGTCTGGCTTACACTTACTGGAATTCACCCCCAGGACACAGTTGTTTCCCTGCCTGCTCTACTGAAGGCAGGGAAACATGTGATTACTCCCAGCTACATGGAGCATTTTCAAATCTCCTACCAAATGGGAGCAACCACTATGGGCCTGATTACAATGCCAGTCAAACCAGCCATTTGACCGCCATCTTCCCGGGCCCTTTGCGAACGCCGAGGCCAGGAAGTGTCCCAACCGCTGCTACTACGATGGGTGCATCTACAGTTGAACTCATATCTACAAATATGTCACTGCAAATGCATATAAAGTCATAGAAAACATGTGAATTGAACAAACATGCATGTCATATGTGGTGATATGCCTCCATTGCTGGAGTGTCAAGTTGATGGGGATAAATACTGCATAAGGACTTACCTGGATTCCGGCATCCACAGGATCATAGTCATCGGGTGCAGCTCTTCAGGTGTAGGTGGAACCTGGAGGAAGTGATCCATGGTGAAGTCTACTGGAGAGAAGTGGATTCAGGTGAGTATGCAACTGAAATCCATCATTTCTGACGACTCAAAGCAGTCAGTCAGACCGACACAGTCGGGTAATCGGGAACCCACATCATAAGCCAGACGACGGTCAGAGATCCCGGTACTGCCTGATGGATGCTGTTTTACTCTGACCACCATCTCAGCGGTCGGAGAAAAGCTGTTGGAGTAGGTGGTCTTTCTGCATTCGGTTGGAGTACAGAGTACACGCATTATAATCCAGTGGTTGGACAGACCGCTTCCAACGAAGCAAGGGCAGTCTGACCTTCTCCGACAGGAACGCAGAAGTTGGTCTGACCAGCATCGCATTCAGGCCCTAAGTCTGTTTCTAACCAGCAAGAGCTTTAAAAATGCTCCTGCTGACTGTGAGTAGACTGGGAGGAGACTTGTGTTTTGTTTCCCTGCTTGCATCTGATGCGGGCAGGGAAACAGAACAACATATTGCTCCCACCCGGAGGGACCAGCGTAAATAGCTACTGCCTCTGGGCAGGAGCAATGGTGACTTCCACACTATGCAGGAGCCAGCTGGGATCACAAGGACCCTGGGGCTCCCCAAGTGGCACCCAATGTTGTGCCTGGTAAATGCCCCTGGATGTCACCAGGGCATCCAGCTATAAATAATGAAGACCCTGAGCCCAAAATAGGCTAGATGAGGGTGCAGCTCGTCCTCCCTCCCCTTTAAAAAAAAAAAACAGATGGCCCTGGGGTGGGGTCAAGGTTTGGAGAGGGGGGCATGAGCTCCCCTACACTTTAAAAAAAGGACGATAAGGTCCTGGGGACTAGTAAAGGCTCAGGGAGGTGAGCCATGCGACCCCCTTCCCTTTTTAATGGTTTTTGGCCCTGGGGAATGGGGTCTCCAGGGGCAATTAAGGCTTGTTGAGGGGGGCTGCATGCCGCCCTCCCCTCAGATGTTGGCCACGGGAGTGGGGTCCCGAGGGCCCAAGAATTTTTGGTAAGGGGGCCATATGCCCACTCCCCTTAATATGTATGTTTTGGCCCAATGGGAAGGGGTCTCCATGATCTGAAGGCAAACCCTACGCTGCACACACCAAGGGCTGTGCGCTGCATGTCGTTTACAGCCTGCTGGGGTTTAGCTGCAAACCCTTATGTCAGGTCAAGCCCTACAGCCAATCCCCCACTGCACATGGGCAAAGAGGGGGGGTTCGCTGTGCGCAGCGGGAGTTGGCTTTACATAGGGTAATAAAACATTACTTTACGAAAAAAAATTAAGAAATTCCCACTGAAAAAACAAAGGTTAAAGTAACTTTATAGTAAGGTGTGATAAAAATGTCAGTTTTCGTTTAAGAAAAACCTTAGAAATTCCCTGAAAAAAAAACAAAGGTTAAATATAATGTTTTGACTATGCAGTGTCTGTGATTTGTTTTTAGAAGTTTGTGGCTTTTTTCGGATCTGAAATAGCCACACCATAAAAGGGCTTTTACTAAAGCAGTGACCCTCTCAACAATTGCCAACCAACACGGACCTGCAACAAATCCCTGTCCCTTGTTAGCGTGTGACCTCCATTGTTGCTCCACTACAGACCGCTACCCATAAACATCAGCTCTTTGTGCCCTCCAGCTCGGACTGCACTATACACACTTACATACTTGGAGGCCCCAGGGCTGCAAGTGGGTGGGGGGGGCGCAGTCTCCTGTGCCCATTAGCACACCTCGCTGCTCTTCAACCCATCTCAGGTCCATCATTGCGCCTGGTGAGCTGGAATAACTGGCACTGCCTGCTTCTTGGATTTATCGAGCAGGCAAACGGCCCCCACCTCGCCACATCGATTCAGCGCGGAAGAGCGTTTGACTCACAGCGGCGCTAATGAAATGTGGACAAAACACGAGGCGCCAGCCAACCACAGGGCACAAAAAGGCCAAGATCACTGCACACCATCTCGAGTCCTACAGATAGAGGCGTGGGTGGACCCAGCAGGTGCACAGGGTGATATTGACCTATATAGAAAGCGTCACAAGTCAAGCGGAAGTAGTAGCGGCGTGCCGCTCGCCTCTTCAGACCTCACGCGCCATCCTGGCAGCATTGCAGCTCAGTGGGCGTTCTAGGTCACGGGATGCTCATATCTCCAGCCGCTGCCTGTCTGCCATGCCCCTGTCTCAGGAATGGAGCGATGGTACCGGAAGCCACACGTGGATGTCCCTACCTCGGAACACAACTACGTAGAATCCACTACATCACAATTACAAATAATGATAACACCTCCACTGAAGATGCCACTACACTTGTGTGGATTACCTACAATAGTAACGGTACCGACACTAAACCTAACACCGAACTCTAAAACGTCCCTTAAACTAATCCTAAATCAAACCCGGGGTCTTACTCTGAGTTTAAACATTATTCTAGCCTCATCCTTGACAGTGAGCCTTACAGGAACCCTAACACTACAGCTGGCCATGGAGACACTGGAGCAGTCCCACTGGCTGCAATGGTTCCACTCGTGCAAGGCAACGAGGACATGCCATTAACTTATTCTGTCAAAAACCCATGAATCACCATTGCTGCATAGGACAGTTGCTTTTTCTTCCTATGCAGCGAGGGAGCTAGAGAGTGGAAGGAAGAGAAGAGATCTTGGGGTCGCGCACCTGCTGTTACAGTAAACGCACTGCACGTACTGACGTGATCTCTCGCGAGACACACACTTTGAACGGAAGGCCTGCTGAGTGGAAGTGATTGTTAAGTTATGAAATGCATGAGTTGAAAAATGCCGTCACTACACACGTTTCCTCGTGTGACTGTCTGAACATGGAAATGTTCTTTTGCAGACTGCTGGATTTATTCTGTTTTGGGATTGGTGGGATGGTGGGTGATTTGTTGAGCTTGAAGCAATTTGAAGTGGTTGATACAGGACACGTTAGACCAGTGCTTTCCACATTTTTTAGATCCACGATCCAATCTTTGGAAGGACAAAACTTTCGCTACTCAAAGGACATGAGGTGGGTGATTGCTTAATGTAAGTAAAGCACGGTGTGGTAGCACCCTATCATTTACAGACAGCATATCTTTCATTGAAATGGCTACTAAATTTGCACAGACGTACAGTTTACGGCTAAAACTATATAGCACACAGATGATAATCTGTGAAAATCAGTTTTTAGCAAATGTTTATTCTTATTTTGTACTTGTTTAGCTTACTTATCACCCCTACAGGGGTCTCAAGGCGCTGTACTAATACCGCTGTGGAACCCTTCCTCGCTTTCCCTGGAAAGTGCCCAATCCTGGGCACCCCCGAGGTGCAGCCAGGCATCCTAGCGTTGTTGGGGCCATTTTGGAGGTTAAGCAAGCTATTGCCCAGAGTTGCCGAGTGTGACCCATGATTAGAATAGGCACCGAGGTGAGAATTATCGAGTCCGCAAACATTTGAACCCAAGACCCTGCCGCATCAGGAATTGAACCCTGGTCCTGGGCCTGACCTCTGCTTCAGGGTCTGCCGCTCTAACCATTGAGCCACACTTCTTATCATTTGTGCACTAACAAGTAAAGTGTCTTGATTTGTTTTGATCATTTTAAAATCTTTATTTCCCTCATTCTTCAGAAGTACAATAAAAGTGCTTCATTGGTGCTTTTCTAACTGCTCAATGTGCAAAGTTAATTTACCTAGAGCTTTTCCTTTCGTACAGCAAGATTGTCACATAATTCACTTTACTTGACTTTCTGTGACTGCAAATTGAGAGTTTGTAAATACCAATCCCTATGTTAAAAAGATAAGCAGCAATTTATCAGAAGCCATAGCCTGGCATTTGACCTCTCTCTGAAGCCCAGCAAAAGTGACAAGATAAATACAGAATTTAAAGGCATCTTTATTTATTGCTCGGGATTTTGCGACCCACCAAAAATGAGCTCATGACCCACCAGTGGGTGACAACCTACAGTTCGGGAAACACTGCACTAGACCCAGGCAAGGGTGGAAGAAAGGTGTATGAAGTATGGGTATTAGTATGTTGAGGTGGTAAGGTATTTGGTGGGTGATGGAAGAGGTAGGCCCTCAGTTTTTTCCTGAAAGCAAGGTATTTTTGGCTGTTTTGATGCTCGTCGAAGATACTTACACAGCATTGGGGCGAGCACTGTAGTTCTCCTGCTGCTTTTGGCTTTTGGTTAACTGTACCAGAGACAGTCCAAGATATCAGACTAACTGTTCTCAAGAGTGCAAGGTGGGCAGTACCATTGGGACCTGCGGGCCGTATTATATGGAGACAACAAACCCCCTGTGAAGGCTCCAGTGCATCCTTCAATGGTAATAGTGCAATCAACAAACACAATGTCACTCTAGGGCACATTTACTAGGAGTTCATGCAATGCAGCATAGCAAGGCACGTTGCTGCACAGCGTTATGTGGATGAGAGCTGAACAGCCCCATATTTACTGAGGTATGGCACTGTTCAGCTCCTTCTACGCTCCGGCGCAGTTGTGGCTACCTAGCGCTAACTTAGACTAAGTTGCGCCATGTTGCAAGGGCGCCTATGTTCCATGCTGGATTGTTATGTGCAGAAGGGGATACCTTCTTGTACAAAAACAATCTTTAAAGACATATTAATCTTTCTAAGTGTGCTGCAGAATGCAGCACACATGGAAAGAGGGAGTAAAGAGGAGAAAATATGTTTCTCCTTGTTACACCGCTATTTGGCAGACGCACCATTTTAGAACAAACCCAGGTTTTCAAGTTTTCCTTACTCTGGGTTTGCACCAAAATACATGGATGGATGGATGGGAATGCCCATGCTTCACTCATGTAACTTCTATCCAACAAGTAACGCAATGCAGATCTATGCGCTGCGTGCTTTACTTTGTATTTACTAAACAATGAAAAGCCATGGAAATCAACTTTGCGTGACTCAGTAGATGCCAAAATGGATTTTGTGTTGGGGCTGTGCCACAAAATTCACGCAGCCAAATGCATAATCTCCATAAATCTGGGACTCTCTCTCTCTCTCTCTCTCTGTCTCTCTCTTTCTATATATACACATAGTTATAGTTAGGTCAGCGTTTTCATAGGAAATGCTTTATTGTTTTGCTAATAACCTTGGCTCTGTTTAACGAATCACCACAAACCTTTCTTAAACTGTGCTCTTCTATGCCTAGCTTGGAAAGATTTGAGGTGATTGGTCAAGTGGGGGCTCAGAAAAAGGCAGGGACCTAAAACACAAAATCCCCATGCATTCTCCATAGACTTTTTTAGAACGTGATATCGCAAAAACTGTTGAATGGAATTGCACCAAATTTGCCAGGAAGCTAGATCTTGATCCTGAAAGTGTGCTTTTTGTGAGTTGGTGTAAATCGGTTCAGTCGTTTTAGAGAAAAAGTAAGCACCAAAACTTTTTTTCATATACGGAAACTGTGTTTGAGGGATTCTGTCAAGAGTCTCTTAAACCCAATTAAAAAAAATTGAGGGGAACATTTACAAGGATAGTGGCTCAGTGTGTGCCGCAATCATTTGGCTGCACCACACTGAGTCACTTTCAAAGCACAGTAATGCGACATATTTACAACAATATGTTGCATCTCTGTACTTCCCCCTGTGCTAGTGCACAAAGAGCAGTCATGCTCTAATGCAGGCACTCTTGCACCATGGTGCAAGGATGCCTGCACCACAGGGATGATTGTTTAAGTGCAGGAAGGGAACACTTCCTGCACATAAACAATCCAGAGAGGTTATTTCCTCTTTCTATGTGTGCTGCAGAATGCAACACACATAGAAAGAGGAAAACAACGTTGAGGCATGAATACATTCCTCCTTGTTGCAACTCCTAACACCTCCCCTGGGGAGGCATAGCATTCAGACGCATTTCCTGATTTACAATTTCTCGTAAATCAGAAATGTGTCAGGTTCCATGGGTGTTGCGTGGGAACACCCACAGCAACACTCATGGAATGCCCCTTTCACGCAAAGTGCTGCGTGCAAAGGGGCCATATTTACAAGAACAGGAAAAGTCATGCAGGGTAGCGTTTCCTGTCCTTGTAAATATGGAGCAGTAAAATGCACCACCGATGCAGCACAAAAAGTGATGCACCGGTGATGCAAGGGGCTTGTAAATCTGCCCCAGAGTGTTCTGATTGGCCTATGGGGCTTTTTGTTCCCTTGGATCAATTTGCTCCCAGAGGAGAAAAGCTCCCATGGAGTGAGTGATCTGATTGGCTGGCTGCAACATGAGAGAAAATATTACAGGCAGCCAGTACAGGACTTCTCGACTTAGCTCCCTGTCCTAAGTTTGTTTAAGCAAAAACGTATATGGGGCATGAAAGGTAAACCCTGCTCCTTTAGACCTTGTGGGGGGCATAGACCCCTCCCGGGGGCCAAAGTAAAAATAAATAATAATGCCACAATCCCATGGGACTTCAGTGGGATTGCGGCATGAAAAAAAAAAAAGACACCAACCAGCATTTTCTATTTTATGAATTTGAAATAATATTGGTAAATGGTTAAATATGGTAAATAGTGCTCCATTTTGACTTGTGCACTGGAAATATGCGATTCTTTACTGCACGTGCCACATAACCCAGCATCTGCATAATTTGCAGATTTTATCAACTATAAAATTCTAGCTCAAGCAGATGAAAAGTTACTGAAAACCAGTGCTTAATTTGAGCCTGTAGTTGCCAGTGGGGGCCACCGACACTCATTTTGGGTGAAGGACACTTATTTTTCCTGACCGGACATTTCCCGAGTACAAGGGAAAGAAAAACACAGAAAGGGGAAAGAAGCGAGGAAGACAAAGACGGAAAACCTGTTGCAAAGGGAGAAAACACGGACTGTGGGGGTAGGGGGGGTGGGTGGGAGCATGGTGGGTTTGGTACTGAATTCAGAACTTTGCAGCTTTAGTATTCAGCCGTTGTCATTTAATAGTGCCAGCCGATGGCTTCTGAGCAGAGCTTTGGGTGCCAGCACTCATTCTTTTACAAATTAAGCACTGCTAGAAAGCTCTGCCATGCATGTTGCTATGCATTGGCTGGCCTTTTGGGCAGAGGAAGGTAACTTTCAATTGGCGATTACTGTATTTAGACTGATAATAATCGGGTGAATCTTTTGACTATACATTGCTAACATACTTTTAAAAAAACGGCAGGCTAGTGAAGAAACAGGGCTTCAAAATGTGACGCATAATATGGATTTTTCTTGATGCATAATTTAATCAACCCTACTAAATAATTTGCTCCTCCCCTGCTACATAAATTCAGAGGCGCTTACTATGACAGAGAATGTTACGTAGCCGAAGAGTATAAGCGTGTGGGAGCATGATCAGTATGTAACTATTTTGTTGCCTTTGACCTACCGGACCCTGCATATAAAATATAATGCACGCACCATGAATGAGAATTACATACAAGCTAACCAAATCTGTGGGAAAAATATTGTTCTGGGAGGAAAGCTCAGTGAGTTAATCCATTCACTTAATTTGGCTGTTTGTTACCAGTGGGCGACTGACTTGAATTCTGTTTGATGCACAGAGAAACAGTGCCATATGGAATTATAGTGCTACGAGGTGCAAAACCTGTGACAGATAGCACTTGAATATGTAAGTGATTTGATTAACCCTGTATTGCACAGAGGATAAGATAGAATGAACACAATATGAATTAGCTGCTGCAATTTGTACAAAAAGATTCAAAGCCTTATTTATGAAGGCTTGAAACACTTTTACGCGCCATTGCGTCACTTTTTATAACACAGTGGCAGCACAAATAATGTGCCACATTGCGCCATATTTACAAAGCGACATATCTAGGCAGATGCGTCACTTTGTAAATGCCTGCACTCCATTATACCTGTTTCAGATATAATGTATGCAGATTGGGCGTTCCCACGTGAAAAAGCCTTGTAGAACTGCATAGTGAAGTCTATCAGATTTCCCTGCACCACTTCTAGGACACTACTACGTCACAACCTTATGTCTGCCTCACAGCAGGCGTAAGGGTGATGCAGTGCAATGGAAACAGTCCTCCCCCATTCATTGCTGGAGTTGCGACATGCTTACAATGCAACTCCAGCAATGTGTGGGTTTTGCGCCGACATAGGAGACCCGACATATCTGTCATTCCTTGCGACATGGTGCGCCATACAATACATTTGGCGCTTCCATTGTGTCACAAGGAGGGCTCACTGAAAAGTGTTGCATCACTGCTTTCACGCACAATGCAACACTTTTCAAAAAATGAGGCCCTCAGTGTTCACTTGCTTACAGTTCTTCCAAAATATATATTTTAGAAATATGCCATCAGATAGTACCCAGTGAAAACTTTTTTTGTAGGTTTTTATTTAACCCAGTATGTCTTGTATGAGCCATATATGGATATTATAACAGTTGCTATGGATAGGTCCTTGTTCATTAAATTTCGGCTTGGTACCTTGCCCTTGGCGGATCTCTGTTCAAGGTGGAATAAAGCCCAGCCCACCTCTCGCTTTTGTGCCTCTTGTCCGGACAAACCAGAGACGGTGCCACACTTCCTTTTTGAATGCCCGGACTATGGTCGTCCCAGATCACGTTGGCTTGGCCCCATTTGCAGAGAACTGGGGACTCGTCAGCACTCTGTTGCCCTTCGGATTCTTTTAACTAACACAGCCCCTCCTATTGTTTGTGCTGTTACAAAATTTTTAAAATGGGCTTGGTTGATAAGACTTAGAAGACTGTCTATAACAATTTAATTCTTTTTTATCTAATTTATTGCTGACATATCGTGTTTTAATTCTCGTTCCTCTTGTACAGTCTTACTTATTTCGACATGCTGTTTTTATCTTTTTGTACTGCTTTTATGATATGTGCATATCGAAATAAAGCATCAATCAATCAATCATTTAACCCAGTATTACAGAACATATAACACCTTTATACTACCTCTCAAAAAGAATAACTCTTGGTCTCCATGAAACTGAAGCGTTCCTTTCAACTAAATCCTACACTGGCTCCCAAGCAGCCCTTAGATTTGCTGCCAAGTGCACACATTTACATTTCTGCCGGGTAGCAGGCACCGTGGATAGGCAGCTTGGCTCTTTTTTTTAGCTGTCTGACCTTTCTCTCACTTCACAGTACAGGAATCCTTCGCTTTCCCTTTCTGCCTGATGCAACACAAAGTGTACATTAAACATTTTGGAACTGTTTTTTAAACACAAAGTAAATGAACTGTGGTCGCCCTATTGCAAAAGGTTGGGAATGTTGTTCCCACATAGCCAGCACTTATTGACATATGATTTTACGCTGGGTTTCAATCCATTCTCTGAACCTTATCCCAGCATTTAGAAATGAACTTAAATAACACAAGCCGGAGGGAGCTGTCCTTCAGCACTGAGCGCGCAGGCCCTGCAGCAGCGACTGCCTGGACGACTAATAGCTGCCACTCACTTATTAAGGACGAATGTAGCGCCCAATTCGGAGAAGTATTTCTCACGTTATTGAGATAATGATAATAATGATAATAATAATAATAATAATAATATTAATAATATTAATAAGTGTTCTTAAAAATTGTAAATTTATAGTGTTGAGTTCCTGAAAATGTGTTAATGCCAATCGTTTTAATGGTACTGAAATTACCAACCCCAGATAGATGAAAGGGTCAGCGGTGGTTTCTTCATGAGGGCAGCGCTAAACGTGGAAAATAAAATCGCAATGAAACTAGTTCATTGTCATTTTTCACCTTTAGCAGTGCAGCAGCCTGCAGCCGGGATTAGTGGGGGTGTGTCCTCTTCTGCCGCTGATTGGCAGCAGAGGAGGACTGGGGGATCAAGATGGACCCTCCAAAGCGCGGATGTCACTTTGGCCAGCACTCGAGTGACATGCGCACTTTGCAGCTCTTTACTCAGCTGGCATAGACAGCTGGATGAAGACCAAGCACAGGCCTAAAGGAGCATCCACCCAAGATGCGTCATCCAATCCTGGCCCTGCTCTCCTGCTGGTGAGAGGAGTGCCGTAATTGGTTAGTCGAACTTCCTGGAGTCTGGAGCCCGCAGAGCCAACGTAGGAGGGACAGAAGAGTACGGCGAAGGTACAGCAGGCAAGGTAAGTGCATTTATTTTTTATAATTTGCCACTCGCCTTGTCTGCATGCACGCATGCACCCACCCACCCACCATTTATTTGCCCGCCCGCTGACTGCATTGGTGCACATACGTGCCAGTCACCCCTGGAAAGGAGAAATTGTCCTTAACTGGATTTGATTGAACTCATAACCTCAGGGCCTGGGAGGATGAGAACAATAAGGCTCAGATTTACTAAGAGTTTGTGCCGGGGTTATTTCACTTTTATGGCATATCCCGATGTGAAATCCATTTTGAGATTCTCTAATCCACACAAAGTCCATTTAGATGGTTTTGCATGGTTTAGTAAAAACAAAGTAACGTAAAACCGCGCATAGCTGTGCCTTGCATTATTTTGCATCAGGTAGGCTTTACATAGGTGGAGGATGGGTGTCCCATGTATTATGAGGCAAACCCAGCTTTACAAAGACTTGTAAACCTGGGTTTGCACCAAAATGGCACACTCAGCTGACAGAGGCATAACAAGGAGAAATAGCGTCCTTTCTCACTGTTACTTACTCTTTCCATGTGTGATGCATTCTGCATAGAAAGAGGAATATGCCTCAAAAGATTATTTTTGTGCAAGAAGATGTCAAATACAATCCTACTGGTAACACAGGCACCCGTGCACCAGTGCCTGTATTAGCGCTGAGGTGGTAAGTAATGATGCCAAATATGGTATAAAAAAGTATCTGTTTATTGGGGCATCACACACACACACAGGTAACACCAGATACAACTGAAAAAGAACCCAAAAGGGAACTTGGAATGCAGGTAAGAGTATACAACAAAGGACCAAAGGTAGCACAGGTAAGTACCTAGCAGGTTAGGAGAGGTTAAGAACACACAGTAAGTGAAAGCAATCTTAGTGAAAGAAATCTATGAACTTACCAAAGCCAGGCGGCCACAAGTGTGCCAGCGCATGGATGGGGCTGAACAGCGCCAAGTCTCCCCTTCCCACAATGCAGTGCAGTAACTTGCCTTGCTGTGCTGTGTTGCATCAACTACTAGTAAACATGCCTCTTAGTGTTTTTGCTGAGGATCATATCTGATCATTCTGAGCAAATCACGAGGACACTTGTATGTGTTGGAAGCATATTCTTGTGTGTTCCTCCTTTCAGATGATTTCGAAGTCTTTGCAATAAACCCCTTCCCACGCACGTTGTTGATTACATGTGTACATACTTCGGACAGGGCCGGACTGGCCGTAGCGGGCACCGGGCGTTTCCCCGGTGAGCCGCTAGGGTGGGAGCCGATTTTGTTACAAGGGCCGTTTTTGCAGCATAGCTGCAAAATCGGACCCTGTAACAAAATCGGCCGAAACCGGCCCTGGCAAACAGCTCGGCCGCTCCCAGGGGGGGAGGGGAGGGGGAGGCTGAGCTTTTTGCTAGGGCCAGTTTTGGTTCCCAGTCCGGCCCTGATTTCGGAGTTATGTATGGCACGACTAAACACCTTTTAAGCTACTTTGTGCCACCCTGCATGCACCGGAGAAACAGTGAAAATGCTATGTAGATTAAAATGTGCATTTTGATGTATCGAGTCTAGGTTAATTACTGTCTCAGGTCAGAGACATTTTTACCTGGAATATACCAACCATTTGGTTTAAGGTTCATTTGTCAGGAAGTGTGACGTGCGACGTGCATTAGTGGCACAGCTGATAGTGTTGCAACACAAGTTGGAGCAGGTTTACGGTTTGGACAGAGTTTTTTCAGACATATAATAAACCACACCAAAAAACAGGGTGGGGAACTGCCTAGACTGTGGTTGAATTGTTGAGAATAATAGAATTTCTGTGCAGTGGTGGCTCGTTCCCTAAACATTTGGTGAGGTAACCACCCAAATATTCAGGGTACCAGACGCATGTGCCGCAAACATTTAGGGGCATATGTACAATGAAGAGGCGGAGCATGTCGTTAGCCACCTGGGCTTAACGACATGCTCTGCCACTTCAGAAACGCAAGGCTGCACCATATTTACAAGAATGTGGGGCAGCCCTGTGTTTCCCCCTGCGATGGCACTAAGTTTAACATCTTAGCGCCAATGCAGGCACCCTTGCACCAGACTGCAAGGGTGCCTGTGGGAAGGGGAGGATTGGTTATGTGTAGGAAGGTGTCCCTTCCAGCACATAAGCAATCATAGGCAATTTGCTGTTTCTTTCTCGTTTCGCCTGTATAAGACCAGGTTTTCCCTGCTCTTAATTTTGGCGCTGCCTCCTATTTCCGCTGCCTTGTAAATAGGAGACAGTATCAAAATCAATGGGCGTTGCTGTGGAACGCCCACCACCACACCCATTGCCCTCCCCTTTCACGCTAATACAGCGTGAAAGGGTGCCTTATTTACAAGGCAGCGTCAAGGCAGCGTTAAACCCCGTTCAGTGGCTTAACGCTGCCTTGTAAATAAGGCGAGGCCCCTATCGCCATAACAACAGCACTGAAAGTGACGTTGTGGTGGTGATACAGGTTTGTAAATATGCCCCTAGGTTTTGCGTTGGTGTTGCTGACGTGCTGGGTTAGTTGGGAGCAGGATGAAAAATACTGCGGTTGGGAACCCGCCCCTGTAAGAAGTCTCAGTGTTAAAGTTAGAAGGTAAAGCTAGATTGAAAGCCAACATGTAAATCATAGCAATGGTTCAAGTAGAGGTTTGTACGATTTAAGTCCTCTACAGTTTGCAATCAGTTACAAGCAAATTAGCTTGAAATAATCTATTTTGGTCCACCTGTCAGTAATGGCTCATTATAAACAACAGTGTTTATAACGTACCATGGCTGACTTTGAGGGCAATGTTGAAAACGACATAGAATGAAGAATATAAAAATGCACTTACCTCTTCCGGCTTGCCTTCTCCGGTCCCCGTGAGTCGCTCGACGCTCTGACCGCAGCAGTGGAATTCTCCGCACAAATCCTCATTCAGCTTTCATGCTGCAGATGAGCGGCATGAAAGAAGCGCCAGGATTGGCTGGAGCAGGCTGCCTCTGCGCTCCACGAGGCAATGGGTGCCTGTGTCTTCTCTCCACCTTGCAGTCCTAGACAGCTGGGTGGAGCGGTTTACACTGCGCAAGTCAGGCTGGCCGTCGCAAGACAGCCGGCCAAAATGACCTGCTTGGTAAACAGGTGGAATGAGCACCACTCCCCTGCTGCCAGTCAGCAGCAGTCACGCCCCCAAAGAGGGCTCGGCTGGGAAAAGGGAAAAAAGAATGGCAATAAATGTATTTTAATATCATTTTATTTTTCACCTTTACGGCGGAGCTGGCAGCAGGGGAGCGATGCCCCTGTGCCCAAATGGAGGGGCAGCCACTGTTTCTGTGTGCATTGTTGTCTTGGGAGACAGTTAGCCGCTGCTTCACTATGTTGATTAAAATAGCCACATTGGGCTCAGATAATGCATTCACTTGCCTTGTGTAGCATCCCTTTCTTCCTTGGCTATAGAGAGCACCACATCACGAAGCCCAGTGTCCCTGCTAGCTTCCCACTTGCACACTTGGCCTCTACAGGAAACTTTTTCAAAAAGCCCAGGGTAGGCAAGGGTTATTTGTCTACAACTATGTTTACCACTGATGTCCTAGGGCTCAACCTTCTTACAAAAAAGATGAATTTCAGGGTGCAGGGAGGGTCAGCCAATGGTCATCAGTCTCTGGACGTCCTTGCTGTCTTTTCTGGATGTCCTTGTCCTCTCCCGCAGATGGTCAACCCAAGTTTGCTCGCTCCCTTGCGCGCCAAGTCCGCCTTGTCTAAGCAGGCGCCGCAGCCTCATTGGCAATCAGCGGCAGTGATCATCGCTCCGGATCAGAGCTAGGGTTCCCTTATCTCCCTGCAGGCGCTCATGATGTATGAAGCAATTTCCTCTTTGGTTCCTTCTGTTGCAAGCACCATCCTTCCTCGCTAGAATCTGCAGGCACTTTTTTTTCCAAAAGTAATATTTTTGAAGTAGAAGAAGCCAATGGGGCTATGGATCATACTGCTCATTTACTACCTCTAAACCGAATGTAAAACTCTAACGGAGAGCGGAGATGACTCGTGAGGCTGATATTCGAAGTTCCACATTTTCAGAATTTTATCATCATAAGAATGACATGAGAGGGATGTAGGATATAGAGGATTTAATTTAAAAAAGCAGAAACATAATTTTTTGTTTAATGATTGAGGAAAAGCAACATTCCAGACAGCACAAGACTTCTTCAAAGATGGTGGTCACAATCCCCATTATATCAAATGGCCATGTCAGTAGACTCTCTTGGACTCGCAACTGCAGCATTCTATGCAGGGGCCAATTAGCTTGCGTTTTGCACACCCAGCACTTGGGGGCTCGTCTATGAGAAAGTGACGCAGTGCAGTGCAGCGTCACCTTGCTGCACTGCACTGCACTGCGTGAGAGGGGAAGGACAGGTATGCACCTATTTAAGGTCCTGGGCTCACTGTACCATTGGAATCAAGCTATCCTGGCTGAGGAGGGGCGAAACTGGTCCTAGGAATAGAATCAAGCTATCCTGGCTGAGGAGGGGCGAAACTGGTCCAAGGATGCTTGTTTCCGGTCCAGAGAGGACTTGGCTTGGCAGTTCGGGCTGGACAGTTCCCATGAGGCACAGGGTCAAGACTGATTTGCATATGGCCAGGTCTAAACTGGGGTGGCATGGTGAGCAAAAGAATGATTGATTTAATCCAGATCTCTTGACTGGGGGTGAATGTTTTGATTTGTTCTGCATTCCGTCCATCAATTGTGTGTCTTTTGCATTCTCGCCCTAAGTGCTCCAGGTATGCACAGACGTGGGTCCTGGGCTCCCTGTGCCACTAGAATCAAGCTTTCCTGACTGAAGAGGGGTGAAGCCCTGAAACCGGTTCTAGGATGCTTGCGTCCGGTCCAGGGAGGACCTGGATTGGCAGTTCGGGATGGATTGTTCCCATGAGGCACAGGGTCAAGACTGATTTGCATATGGCCAGGTCTAAAGTGGGGTGGCATGGTGAGCAAAAGAATGATGGATTTAACCCAGATCTCTTGACTGGGGCTGAATGTTTTGATTTGTACCGCATTGCGTCCATCAATTGTGTGTCTTTGTATTTAAGACAATGCAGCACATTCCTGTCTTTTTTCCTGCGCTGGCGACCTTTTGGCAGTCTAGAGCCAACGCATGCACCCTTCCACCATAGTGCAAGGGTGCCTGTGTTGCATGCCGAATTGTTTGGTGCAGGAAGGGGCATCTTCTAGCACAAAAACAATCCTGGGAGGCACCTCTGTCTATGTGTGCTGCTGCAGCACTCACAGAAAGAGGAAGAAACAGGCAAAATAGAGATATTTCTCCTCCTTACACCTCCCCTGGGAAGGCATAACTTTTTGGAATAGTCCCAGGTTTACCAGTACTGGTAAATCTGGGAATGCAACAAAGACCCTGGGAGTTGCATTAGAACACCCACGCAACACCAATGGAATCCCTTCCCAAGGTAGAGTACCGCAACACAGTGATTTGCACTGCGCTGCGTTACTCCAGATTTGTGAAGCCACTCAGAGCCATATAAAGTGGCTTTGCATGGCTTCAAAATTCTGACTTAGAGGTTTGCTTCATGCGTGTATCATGTCGCATGGTGCACACGTGACGCAACCCTCTCATGAATATGCCCCCTAGAACTGAATGCAGTGGCCAGGCTAGTACCTGCACAGAAAGCAGCCGCAGCCCATGCACATGCAGGTAAGAGCGGTGGGGCAATGGGGGGAGATTTCTACAGACGACGATGAGGGAAAATGAATTATTTATTTAATTTTCCCTTGTCGTCTGTCAAAATTGCCTCCCCCCCCACTGGACCGCACCGCTCTTGCTTGCATGGGCCGCGGCTCACAGAGTGTCTGCAATTATATTACTCCTAAGAAACACAGGCTCAGTCAGTTGCACATCATATCAAGACAGACTGTGTGAAATTGTGAAAGTAATTTGCTTGGAACATTTGTAGAAAAATTATGTGTCTTGCGAATCATACAATTATGTCACAGAGATACTGGTTTAAAACTTAAAATACATTTCTGCTGAAAATATAAATTACAGACAATAGGACCACGTTTCAAGTGCGTCACAAATTCTTATGTGCAATTTAGCAGGTAACAATAATTTGGGGGTGCAAATTACCCTGGATTCATGAATTATCCCCTGTGGGAAAGTGGATTACTGGTAAAATGGTATTCTGCATCACTTTTTACTTATTTTTCCTAATACCAGGCCTTTCTTCAGGGACTTAATTCGTCAGCTTTCAACCTGACAAATGTGTTACACATTAAAAAAACAAAGGTAAATTAGCACACAGTAATACCACATGCAAAACTACCAACGTAGTTAGAAATTCTGATTCAAGGGGAAACTACTCTTTCTGCTCAAATCTGGAAGTCCAAGAAGTATAGAATGAAGAGTTTAGGGACAGGGTGTGATTTTGGCAGTTGAACCACAAGGCAGCCGCAGCGGCGGTTCTGAAAACGCTGCTGACCTGGCATTCCCCCGCCGTTTTTCTCCTGTACAACACAATTCCGTGTTAAGCAAAATGCAAAATTTGCACAAAAAGATCTGCATATATTTTCTGGCATGGAATTATGACGGAATTATGCAAGTGGTGTGGCTCATGGTTGTATGTTGGAACAATGAGTTCCACAACAACGAATACCCTCACAAAGAGGTCGCTACCACGACCTCGTCTAAACCACGATTTCTTTTACCACGCATTCCTTTACCACAATTTTTTGTTGTAAAGGCATGCATGGTAAAAAGAAATGCATTCCAACTACTACACCGGTACCCCCCAACCTCCCCACCCTCTAAAAACGAACACCTGCCACCCAACCGCTAAAAACAAACATGATTCCCCTAAAAACTAACACAATCCCTTGTTAATTAATCCCAACTCCTCACACACCTGAAAACTAACCTCAAACCCCCACCCCTGAAAACTAACCCCCAACCCCCACCCCATAAAAACCTAGCCCACACCCCTAAAAACGAACCCAAACCCCTCCCACCCCCTGTAAACTTACCCCAACCCCCTGAAAACGAATCCCAAACACCACAGACCCCCTAAAAACGAACCCCAAACCCCCACCTCCTGAAAACAAACCCCCTAAATACTAATCACAAACCCCTCTTACCTGTTCCTGTGTGATGCTCCTCTGAAGTCCCCCCTGCCCGCACACTAGACCGAATCAACCTAACCACACACATGCGTGGTTAAGGCTGCGTCGTTTGGGCAAGTCGTTGTTCGGCTTGCGTGACTCTGGAACACGTTGTTCTACAGTTGTGGCAAAGGTCATTTCCCCTGGCTCATACATGTTGGTTCACATATGGCTTGACTGGTTGTATATGAATCAACATTAAATTCATGTGGTTGAAGGCAAAATAAAACTGGGAAAGTTTGCAACCACGCAAAGGGTGAACATTTGGAACTTTGCAAACCTTTGCAGGCAAAAAGAAAAAAAACTGTGCATACCTGTAAATATATGCAATGCACTGCTTAAATACTTCTCTATAAGGTACACAGATATTACACTGGAAAACCAACATACCCAGCTAAAACTGACAATAAACAGCAAAAAACTCACCAATATAATCTTTAACTTGTGACGTTTGCGTACTTGGAATACAAACTCACCCACTGTGGTCCACCTGAGTACAAAACAAAAGACTAGCAAACAATCAGGAAGTGGCAAAACATACATGCATCAATGATCTCATAAAAAATACAGCATCCCAACACTCTACAATGTACCTGACTTACTTCCCGCTATTATACCCTCTACCCCATACCTAGAGGTGATCTACTCTGACAATTGCCATCCTGGAAGGTAATCAACATTGTTCATCCACCCCATCAATGTAATGACATCTCCTATGTGGAAATAGCACTATGTAACAGAACTATAAATGAAGTAGATCAAAGCTGAGGTGGAGAAATACAGTTTCATTAAAAATATGTACTTTTGTGAGTGATAAATGGGGACTGAGACAATGTAGACCTGCCCTACTCAGACTACAAATGTTAAAGGACGATTTTACTCTGTATAGTGTGACAACTTTTTTAAAGAGCCTACTGCGTTTTAGATTGTCAATGAATTGATTTTCCTTTACATTGGTTTTTAGTGGAAATTCGGTATTTTTCTCTCTGTATTTATAAAATGGGTTTATTTAATGTAATAATGAAAGCTATGTAATGTCTGTTTTATATTTTTATGTGCTTTTATGGATTCTCGGAACTGAAACCGAATAAAGCTTCTTTTTGATTTGATTTGATTTTGAGTGATAATTGCCACTGGGATGATTCCTCGCCCCACTTCTTTTATGCAGCTGAAACTGCTCCAGTTGTGGAAGTTACCTGGTAAAGTGAAGCAGACAGTGGATGTATAGGCAGGTACTGCTCATGTGTGTAAGTGTTGGTTGTCAGCTTTCGCAGAGTGCTTTGTAACGAAAGTCGCTCCTTGATCGGCCTGGTCCCAGTGGTCTGCATTCACAAGCAGTGGTGATGGAGCAGGACCTGGCATTGATGAGGATTCTGGGAGTCAAGACACCACCGATGGGTATTTGTACACAATTACACCTCTCACATTCTAGAGGATGCTACCCCTAGTACCCTGCAGCCTGAAGGATGCTTGCGCATCGTTCAAGGCATTGTATCAACAAGACATAGTAAGGCTTGTGTCTTGGGTACCATCTCCTGAAGGTGACACTAGCCATCTATTCCAACACAGACGCTTGAACATTAGAGGCCAACTATGTATCGTGTGTCTATGAGTACTCCACTTGTCTCAAGACTTCTCTGGTGCCAGCTCCACAAGATGAGGATGGTTGCACGTTAGAGGATTGTTGTATGTGATCTTTGTCTCTTTTCCCCTAGTTAGGATTTCCCTGTGACTTACATGATGTCACTGTTAGAATACTTGGTGACATCGTAGAATGTTAGGGGGCTTGGCCTGTAGCTGATGGGCAGTTGGTGGCAGGCCGGCAGAGTGACAGGGAGGTCACTCCTGGTGGGGTTTTTATTATATTACCATCTTATGATCTGGACCAGCAACCCAACTTGAAAAAAAGAGTAACTTGATTATATTCCTGGCTCAAGTACTTCTTTTATGTACAACAAGGATAGCCAACAGTCTTAAGGCATTGAGTCTTCTGCCTGTCTTGAAGTGGTCACCACGTGTAGAGGGAAAAGTTCTCTTTGCCCAGTCCTGCATCAGCAACTATAAGCATTTTAAAATGTTTGTATGATTGCTGATTCCAGCTAGGGGTTTGAGATCTATTATGACATCTTTAACCGGATGGTCCCTACTCAGAAGGCTTTTTTGTTACCACCTCCTGAAGCAGACACAAACTATCTAACCTAAAGAGTACAGTTCTAACTAGGAAAAGCACAGGGCTGTGATGGGGATGAAATCTGATGTGGCAGATTCTTTTAAGACCTCACTACTCCTTCCAAGGACAAATGATTCACATTCTCACATAAATGCCCTTAGGGAATTCCCCCTAGAGGGTCAATATGAGATATGCCTAGTAATAGTGCCAAACTATGGTGGGTAGGAACTGCTGGGTTCAACTAGGAGAGGCAACGGGGCTACTAAATGCTGTCAGGAGTTTGTAACAGCCTATTCTCAAATAACTGTATTTCACCAGCCCATGTCTGTGATCAAGGCATGGAGGAAGATCTGAGCATTTTCAAATGTTCAGTATCATTATTGGCAAATATTCATAGACATACACAATATAATATTTTGTATTCACAAGAAGGAGGATTTAATCCCAGAATGGAGGCCAGGATGGCCACAATACACAAGTAAACCCGCATAATCAAAAAATGTTCGGTCTGCCATGGCCTACAGTGGTAGCACATTCTTTTCAACATCTGGTGTAGCTTTAGCTGTTTTCCATGCCTCATCTAATTTGAAAATATACATTTAAAAGAAGAATAGAGAGCGGTGATTGGGCTCTGTCTTCTGTCGATCTTCTCTACTGACACTCGGTTGGACACAAATTTTGCTTGTCCAACTACGAATTACTTCTGTAGCACTATAATCATAACTGATAGAGATATTATAAATGCAGAGCCCATGAAAATATAGAGGACATGGGCGTTGCATGGTGTAATCTATTTACAAATACAGAAGGAAGGAGTTTTAAACAGTGAGTTATCAGCGAAGTACTATAGGAAGGGGCTTTACATTATGAACTCTCTAATAAATTCAACTGGAAGCCATTTTACATTGTTACATCTCTGACAAATAGGAAGGAGTTTATAGTGTCAACTCTGACAAACACCGTCGCACAGTTCTTTACTTAGTTCAGCCGCGGCCGGTGGTGGGAGTACCGGCCGGGCGGTGACGTGGGGAGGGGGGTAGTAATGTATGGATTATGGAGTTTAACAGGTAAGTAAACATATAAATAAATAAAACGATTTCGTTGTGCGCACTGCATCGCATTTGGTGATGCAGTGCACGCAACGAAATTCGTTTTATTTATTAGGCATTATCATTCCTTACACAGCTTCCTAGTATAGAAAGGGCAGGGGTGATTTGTTGTTCAGTGAGTGCATTTTCATGCTTATGTTTAGCATTTAGTAGTATATGAATTACAATGCATCTTACTTTTTAAAACTAAAAGTAGTTACTAGACTGTAGCTTATTAAGTGTTATTAAGTGCCCTGCCAAGGTCTGAGTTTCTAACCCACACCGCTTCGCTGAGTAAGCCTTGAGCCTTTCTGTCTCACTACCCTTAAATGTGATAAAGAGGTGCAGCTGCGGCTTCTCCGTTATGGCGAAGGAGAGACGCCCCACTGCCCGCAGAGACAAACAAAAAACAAAATGCAGATCATTTTATTTTTGATCCTTTGGCTGAGTCTCGGGGCGGGGGAAGTGGTTGGCACTGATGTCAGCCACATGACGGTATGGCCGTCTTAGGACAGCCAAACCATCATGTGCACTGACATCCCTTCAACCGAGCTGTGTTGCTGGCTGGAGAGACCAGCAGGCCCAGGCGGGAAACATTCATTATAATGCAGTCATTACAACTACCTACCTTTACAACGTAGCTGTTACAATGCAACAGCCTTTACATCGCATGCCATTATAATGCATACCATTACAACGCATGTCACTACAACGCATGCTATTACAACGCATACCATTACAATGCATGCCATTACAATGCATTATAAGGTAAGTAATGGAGATTATTTCAATATTAGGGTGGGTATTGGTTTTGGGGTACATGGGAATAGTAATTTTTACCCCTACACTATCCAACACTTTCCCACTCTTGCACTCACTGGAGTGGGAATAGTAATTGTTACCCCTACACTATCCAACACTTTCCCTACTGTTGCACTCACTGGAGTGGGAATAGTAATGTTTACCCCTACACCATCCAACACTTACCCTACTGCTGCCATAAGAGTATTATGCATTGTAATGGTATGCGTTGTAATGGAATGCGTTGTAATGGTAGTTTTTAAAAATGCGTTGTAATGGCATGCGTTGTAAAATCATGCACTGTAATGGTAGTTGTGATGTAAAGACTGTGTTGTAAAAGCATGCATTGTAATTGCATGCGTTGTAATGTCATATATTCGCTGAGGCTTCCAGCTCCTGATGGAGCACAAAACAAGCCAGCTCTGCCCAATCGTGGCACTGCCATCATGGATATGAGAGCAGCATCTGGATTGGCCATAGGGGAGGTTGGGAGCTTCAACCTGAGAACAGAGCACCAGGAGACCAACAGTTATGTTTTATTTTTATTGTTTTCCTGGTTACATCCACCTCCGTGCTGCCCTACCTCATTTGCCTGTCATCAGCCACTACTGAAGAGGTGTACTTGTTGCTCAGGTTGGGTCTAATCCTGAGGTTGCACCAGGACAGTAGGGCAAAGACTTCAGTTTCCAAAATAAAAGCCCTTTATCGTTTATTGCCTAGATCCCCATCTTCTACCACTTCCCACATTCTCACATGAGCTGCAAAGACTGTGTATTGTTATTGCCTCTTTCCTAGAGAAAAACACCCTTGCTGCGGTCCATTTCCCCCAGCTCCACTTACTGTGGCACCGAACATTCCATAAGTAGCAGTGCATGCTGCCAGTAGCATCGGTGCACGTGCCTGCAACTGCAGAGGTATTACAATGTGACATGACCTGATTCGCTGTGTGTAAAATGGCAGAGGTGCACAAATGTAATGTAATGGCAGTCAGAGCCAGACTGACCGTAGCGGGCACTGGGCATTTCCCCGGTGGGGTGGGGGCCGGATTTGTACAGATGGGGGTCTTCTTTTCTTACTGGGGGCACAATATCGCCCCCTATAAGAAAAGCGGGAGCAGTGACTTTTGCTAGCACCCCTCCCAGCCCCCACTCCCAGGGCCGGTTGAGCAGCAACCTGCTAGGACTGGTTGCTGTTCCCAGTCCGGCCCTGATGGCAGTAAATGTTGTGGTTGATCTATGGTGTGTACTAAGTAAACAAATAACTGAGCTGCTATTGTGTGCCCCATGCCCCTAACTCAGCAATGAACACTTTATGCAGTGTTTTGACGGTTGACAGGTTTCCTCCAGAAGCAACCCCTCTCCTTCCCAGAGGGCAAAGGCAGTGGTGGGGAGGGCCCTTGTATGCTTTTTCTAGTACGCTAGGACAGCACTCTTCAGTGCATGCACAAGTATATGCGTATGCTCAGTAATGTGATTCCACCTGATGGCGATCCAGAGGCTCTCTCCCGCTCACTAAACTGCACATGCACTCTTTGCAAGAAGAGCACTTATCTACACACGTGCACTATATGTGTCCAGGCAGGGGAGCTGGAGTGGCTTTAAGACTGGTGCTGAGGACAGGCCAGAGGAGCAACTAGACCCTAAATTTCAGGGGTGGGGCTAAAAAAAATTTCAGGGGGGGCTAATTCTTCCAGCAATAGGCAGAGTGGAGATGCAATGCTCTAAGAAGGGGTGAAAAAACAACAAAGCCTCGTTAACAAGTAAATGGTCTTTTAAAGATCTGTGAAGTACTCGGTGCGGCTGCAATAAGACCGACGCCACACCAACCTGCCTACAGCAGCTCAAAACCTGTCTATGTGTGTGCCCGGGAAGCTGTCTCAGACCGGGCTGACACACACGACACGGGAGGCTGAAGCACTTTGAGCCTTATGGGCGTTGCACACCCGGGACAGGCATCAGGCAGGGAGAACAGCTATTAGAAACTGGTGTGGAACAGATAATTTGAGGTGGAAGCAGGGTCCAGGACCAAAGAGGCTGGGTGTGAAACTGTTTTCTCTGGACTACAGCAAACTCAACTGGCTGTGCACATGATGTGGTGGTCAGGAATCTATGTGTGGGGGGCAAGGGGTGGTAGTTGGCTATCACTGGCAAGGGGTGAGGATGTGGCCTCACGGCTAGACTGACGACTTTGGAGCTAGGAAACCAAGTTTCGAGCCTCGGGCCGACTCCAAATCCTGTGATTCTGGGAAAATCACTTAATTTCCCGGGGCCTCATTTAGGAGAAATGCGCATCGCTGCGTTAAAGCAGTGATGCGTCACTTCTCAGTGTGCACTTCTTGCGACATATCTGATGCATCATATTTACTGTATGATGCATCATGTCGCAAGAAGTTACAGATACGTCAGTATTTCTGACGTATCTGTAAGTGCAAAAGTGACACATTGCTGGAGTGTGTCACAAAAATGACGCCACCCCAGCAATGCGTCCTTTCACTTGGGGCAAGCCCCATGTGAAAGGGCCTACGTCAGTCTTACGCCTGCTGTGAGGCAGGCGCAAGATTTTGACGCAAGGGCGTCCTAAAAGTGATGCAGTGAAATCTCATAGATTTCACTGCGTCACTTCTACGAGGCTTTTTGCGGGGGAACGCCCTCCCCCCCCGCATACATTATACCTGACGCAGGTATAATGTAGTGCAGGGGTTTACAAAGTGACACATCTGCTTAGATGCGTCACTTTGTAAATAGTGCGCAACAGGAGGCATGTTTTACGCCGCCGATGCGTCACCAAAAGTGACGCATCAGAAGCGCAAAACTGACTCAAGGCCTCATAAATGAGACCCCCTGTGTTTACCAAAAAGAATGAATGTGTCTTTTAATTTTATTTTTTTATTTTCAGTTTTTTATTCAACCCATAACAATTATTAGACATGCCAGTTACATGAATGTGGAGTAGTGTGGCTCACTGGTTAGAGGCGGCAGGCCCGAAAGCAGAAGTCGGCCCGGGACCAGGGTTCAATTCCCGATGCGGCAGGGTCGTGGACCTTGGTCAGCGGACTCGATAATTCTCGCTTCGGTGCTTACTCTAATTAAGAGTTCCACTCGGCAACTCTGGGCATTAGCTTGCCTAATCTCCACAACGGCCCCACCAATTCCGGGGATGCCTGGCTCCACCTTGGGGACTCCCAGCAAGGGACCATCCCACAGGGAAAGCCAGGACGGGTTCCTCAGAGTTATACAGCGCCAGGAGACCTATGGACGGGTAGCAGTGCGCTTTACAAGCTCAAAAACATTTACATTTACATGAATGTAAGAGCCATATATAAACAGAACAGCAATACCATGGCAGTCAATAGAACACAGATGACAGAAGATAAATTATAACAACACATCATATGACATTATTTCCGAAGTGAGGCTAAAACATCAACACCATACCTTACTCCAAGCACTAGCAGCATTGCAATACCAGGAATACGCTCCTGAGTTCCCGCTGGGTGTCCAGGTGGTTTGGTCACACCTCAGCCACCCCGTATTTCGCCACTGCTTCGACATGCTGTACCCATTTCTACTGCTGCCTGATCCGATTCCTCAGCTACAGGTGTGCAAAGCCGGTAAGCGCGATCTATCCAACAATTTTACTATTTTCACAGTTCCACAGGCGTTTTCCCTGTGGTTAAGGTTGCTTCTCAATAGCTGCCCCTCCGTCGTTGCTCCTGAATTAAGCCGCCTGGATCCACACTGTTGTCCCAGGTAGTTTAACGCGGTGGTAATTCTGCCGCGGTGCTAGGGGGCAGGGGGGGCCGTGCGGCGCTGCCATGCTCTTGATGGAACCACTCCGTCACGAGCCACGGTGGCGCTGTGCTTGTGATGGAATAGTTCCATCATGGCCCCACCCGCTCAATAGAATGTGCCACGCAGGCGTAAAATCAGCATCGCGCAGGCGCGGCGGCCGTGCCGTTACGGAACCATTCCGTCACCAGCACAGCTCCACCGTGGCTCGTGACGGAATGGTTCCGTCACGAGCGAGCAAGGTGTTAAGCACACCTCCGGTCACCAAACACTTCGCCACTGCTTCGGGGTGCTGTAGCTGTTACCGCTGCTGCCTGAACCAAATCCTCTATTTTCGCCATTCTGCGGGTATTTTTCCGGCACCTACAATTACTACTCCTTAGTCCTCAATAGCTTGCCCCTCCGTCATCACTCCACAGTTACACCACGGCTTCTCTTCGAGAAAGGAGGATTACCTCGGGGAGCTCCTCACTCACACGTCCACTTCAGTGGATGCCATCTTGCCCTTCCCATCTTGCCCTGAATGAATGTGTCCTTGTGTAACGTAACTGGTGCTCATGTAAAGTGCTCCAATACCTTTGGGTCGAGGTTGGGCTATATAAATCTGCAAAGAAAAAAAAAGGGTCTTGAAAATAAAAAATGGGCCTGCATCAATAACACCCACTCTCTCGTCTTCGGGCAGACTCATTAAGAAAGGCTCAGAAGCAGAGAAAGAGGACTCCACCTAGAGGGCTGCTATTAAATGTTTTATGGTGAAAAGGCATAGCTCCATATACACCGAGACACCCTCACAGACTAGCAGCCATACACCACTGTTAGCACTTTCACCCTCACATAGTGCAAGTTTCAGCTTACCTGAAGCATTCCGACTACCCTCACGTACTAGCTGTCTCGCACAGCTGACAGCACTCCTGCACCTATCCATGTGGTGGTCACATACTATCAGAAGCATTGTCGGATGTATGACGGTACAACGCGTGCTTTTACAACGCGTACCGTTACCACGCAGGTTTTACAACGCAAGTCGTTACAACGACTTGCGTTGGGGGGCGCTGGATAGTGGAATAGTTTAACTTACTATTCCAACTCCAGTCCCCGTGGATAGTAGGGAAGGTGTTGGATAGTAAATTAAACTATTCCCTATCCTACAGCGCCCGCCAGTGCAAGTCGTTGTAACGACTTGCATTGTAAAACCTGCGTGGTAATGGTACCACGTTGTAAAAGTTTCGTCGTAAAGGATGTTTCCCGCATTGTCAAGCACCTGAACAACTCATAGTCACACTCTATTGATTTCAATCACTTCCCTTACCAAGTCTGACCTTGCTGACAGTATTCTCACACCTCTCACACAAAAGCAGTCACTGACACTAGATTGCATTCTGTCACCCCTCACAGAACCAAGGAACCCCATCTCACCTTTCACAGATTAGCCCTCATATCGTACCGTGAGCACTCTTACTTCACTGACAAAAGAGTAGCCAAGTAATTTGTCGGGCTGATAACTGAGAGTGTCCCCTCATTGTAAAATGGCCCTGAGATGGGAGTATGGAAGACCAGTGAATGGATGAATGCAAGACTAAGGGTCTTATTAACAGTACGGTGGTCCTGAAACTGCCGTACTTGCAGAGGTGGCCCGACCACCACCACCCGTCACCCTAGTACGAGTGTGGCAGTGGGACCGCCATGAGACCACTGCCTCTGGCGGTGGTCAGACAATAGCCTGAATATCCTGGCAGTGCCATTGCAGCGCCGCAGAGCATATTTCGACCCTGCATATCCACCGTCCTTTTCATGGCGGGGACTCTGCCATTAAATGGTGGCATACATGCAGGTAAGGGGGCCTGAGAGTGCATGCGGGGGAGAGAGGCACTTGTTGTACACCCCCTGGAATTGCACCTTTGTTCCTGCACGGTGTGGCATACTCGACATGTTGCATGCCACACCATGGTGGAACATGCTGCAGGCTCTCTCACAACGGCGGTATGCTTGTTAGGTTCTCCTATGAGCCTAACATATCACTGCTGTGAGACTGCCACAGCACCGCCCGCACAGGATTAAAGTCGTAATCTGGCAGGCGGGCTCACCACGGCCTTGACAGTCTTCCTGGGACAACGGTAGTGGCGGTCCCAGTAGAAGACCGCCAAAGTCGTAATAAGACCCATGAGGGCAAGGATGGCTGAATAAATTGATGGCTGTAGAGGAGGATGTCCTCTCCCAATACCAGGCCGGGTTTAGGGCTAGCACAGCAATGATCAACCAATTTTTTTGATTATTACTTATATATTGGAAGGTCGCTGTGATTGGCAAGGGTAGCCTTTACCTTGCATTCATTGATTTGAAAACTGCTTTCGATCTCGTACCCAGGATGGGACGGTGGCAGACATTGAGGGACCTGGATATTCCTCCCCAGTTCTTAATTTTTTAATTCATTTACACTAAGGAAATGTGCCCTAGTGAGATGGGGGATTCAAGGGGAGGTTACACAGAAGATATCAGTTTGCAGAGGAGTCCGCCAGGGTTGTGTCTTGGCCCCCACCCTGTTTTCCTTATATGTCAATGGGGTGGTGAGATTCCTTCAGGAAGACTCGGCTGACACGCGCCAATCCTGGCAGGCCACAAAGTCCCAACACTCTTGTTTGCTGATGACACCCTGCTGGTGTCAAAAACGTCATTTAGGTTGCAAAAACTGCTAAATAGATATCAACCATTTTGTGACTCTCTGGGATTAGTTACAAATACCACTAAAACAAAACTTATGTTTTTTAACCCTCACAAATCTTTAAAAAATAATTCAACTTTAAATGATACTTTTTTGGAGAGAGTAAGCATGTTTAACTATTTGGGCATCCAGCTTTCTGACAAAATGCACTGGAAGCCCCATTTAGCCAAGATGCTCATGAACTACAAGCGTGTAGTTGGGGCAATAAGTAAAGAACAACGGTCTTCGTACAGCAGGCCGGTTGCTCCAGCTCTCGCAATTTACGGAGCCAAAGCAGTTAGCTCCGCACTGTACGGGGCGGAGCTATGGGGTTTTGACAATATTGATGATATCTGCAGATCTGAGCACAAGTTCTTGAGGGATCTGGTGATGCTCCCTCGTAAAACCCTACTGACCCCCTTAATGTTTGAAATGGGTAGACGGACGCTCAGGGATATTGCAAAGTTCTGCCCATTGCTTTTTTGGAGACACTTAATGCGCACCCCTGAGCTTGCAAATTATGCCGCTGCCCTGACTGAGGCAGTGATTAATCTGGATGTGGGACACAGGGGCAAGTGGATATCTAATGTTAGCAAGACGAAGACACAGCTGGGTCTTTTGGAAACATGGGAAACTCAAGTCCCACCCAACAAGTTAGAGCTCAAGTATATTTATTGGATTTGGGTTGATTCTACTGAGCTGAGCAAACAAAATTTGGGGAGACTGACAGATGAATTTTTCATTCACAAGCAGTCCAGAGCCTTAGAGCCTTACCTGGAAATTATCAAGGTCGCACGCAATAGGCTGCTATATACCCAATTCAGGTTAGGCACACTCCCAGTTCATGCAACATTTTCTAAATGGCGCCTGCACAAACATCAAAACGAAGGCTGCCCCTGTGGCAGAGCTCCGCTGGAGAGCGTGTCTCATGTTTTGTTTGCCTGCCCAGCTTATTCTATCGCCAGGTTCAAATGGATAAAACCAATTGCTAGTGAGCCCGGAGCAATATGGCCGCACATTAGTGCTGCTCTGCTGGTCAGGACAGAAATCCTTTCATAATCCTGCCCACTTCGGAGGCATCCCGCGGTCTGCTGCGGTGAAGGACTGAGAACCAAAACCGGCCCGGGCAAAGTGCTTGGCAGCCCACCCCCCTGGGGAGTGGGGGTGTTTGGGGTGCGACCGCGCTCGTTGCCATGGGCGGTTTTCGGCCGATTTTGTTACAGGGACGTTTTTGCAGCAACACTGCAAAAACGGCCCTGTAACAAAAACGGCCCCCAGGGGCCCAAAACCGGCCCCCACCCTTGCGGCGCACCGGGGGATTGCCCGGTTCCCGCAACGGCCAGTCCGGGCCTGCCTTCCCTGCCTGAGAGCAATCGTTTGATGTGCGGCCATTGAGAATTGGAGCACCCTACACACAGTTATCACCCTGGTAATGACCGGGCCTGGGCCTCTGCCGAAATTGCTGATGGCGGCGTGAATTTTGTGCCCACTCCGGTGAGCTGACGCATCGCGCTGCTGCCTGGCTGATGGCAGTGTGCTCACCTTTGATCTGTAGTGTAGGGCGCCGATGAAAGCACGAGTACCTGCTGGGTGGCAGCCCTGAACAGCGAAGAGACAGGTGACTCCGGTGGTGGCCTCGGCGCACTGGGGAGTTCGCAGCGGCGAGACCCTAGTGCTGCCATCTCTCGCGGCTGCGTCTGGCGCTGGGCGGGCGCGAGGGATTGTCAAACAAGCGGAGGCGCCTGTCATCGACAAGACAAGCCTGGCTGGTGGAGAGCAGCGAGTGCACGTACAGCGGCAGAGGAGGTTTGCGGCGCTGCCGGTCCATGACGCTGCTGCAGGCCCGCCATTTTGTGCCTTGGGCCTGCGGGCGGCGCCTGTTACAGATACCGGCCCTCTACACCCAGGTCTGAACTAGTGCTGTGCAAAGGGTGGTGTATTGCGCCTCTGAATGTTGGAAGTGGTGCAGTATTGTATGAACATTTGGTTTGCTGTTCCGCCATTTTGACTCCGGAGGCAGCCCCCACTGCGAGGCTCTATGGTGAATACTTGACTTGAGGCTCGGTGGCAGATTCATAAGCTGAATTGAACAGGGACACACTCCTTGATTGATTGGCATGAATTACAGCGTCCTGACTACTCTGCGATAGTAGGCTCGCCTCTCTTTTCTGTCTCCCACTGTGAATATTGCAGATATATCCCACCGCTATGGGTTACTTGACTGGGGCTTCGTCCTCATGTGCAGCTCGGACTTTGACTCTTGGCAATGACTCAAACTCCGCTCCATAGCGCAAATGGGTAAACCTGATAAGCAAGTACAGCCCAAGTTGACATTTGAATCCAGGCGCCTCAAAAAAGCGACCCCCACAAGTCATGTCAGACACCGAAACTGATGTGGAGGCTGCTGGCACCGGCAAACTTGAGCGGATGCTGCTGGTGATGCAGCAGAGTTTGCAAACCATTGATGGCAAAATTGACACGCTCAATCTATGCATGGACAACATTGCATCCAAGCTAGACAAGCATGCAGCGCGCCTCACTGAAGCAGAGCAACGCATCTCTAACTCAGTGGACAAGGTGGAGGACATCACAAAATCATGCCCGCAGATGGAGAAACTAATCGCTGTGATAAATGCAAAGAATGAGGACCTAGAAGCCAGGTCCAGGCGCAATAATTTACGCATTATTGGGGTCCTAAGTCCACTAATATTGTGAAAATGGAGCTCTATGTGGAGGACATGTTGAAAGTGATGTTTGGTGCGGAAAGATTTTCCAACATGCTGGTGGTGGAGCGGGCGCACCGATCACTTGCACCACGCCCGGTCCCAAGGGCTCCTCCATGTCCAATAATAGCTAAACTCCTTAACTATAGAGACCAAGACGTGGCACTACGGATGGCAAGGGAAATGGGCACAACGAAATATCAGGGCACGGAGGTGCAGCTCTTTCCGGACTTCACAACAGCGGTGCAACAAGCCAGGCCGGAGTTTCAGACAGTTAAAAAGAAACTACAGGCGCTTGAAATCCAATACGAATGCTCTTCCGGCTTAAAATTCGATATGGCAGCAAACCACGAATTTTCACGACTCCAAAGGACGCTATGCATTTCGTCAAACAGCTCAAGTGGAAAACCCTGACAGTGACAGAGAATGGAGAGGCGGACAATGAGGATTGATAACACTGCAAGTGTCTTGTGGAATCCGTCTGTCACTGGGATGTGCAGAACTCTGGAGTATGGGACACTCAAAATAAAATGAGGCTCTTCATTGTTGTCCAAATTGTGGATGTGTAACAGGGGTGTGGGCCTGCATCAGGCAACAACCACTTGGTTAGGATCTGCACACGAGACTCAGGGTTCGTAAGTGAGATCGGAGATTGGCCTAGGCCTCTCTAATTCATCTTTCCCTATCTGGATGAACCAGTGTTATGGTGATGATCGTGTGATTTGTTCCTTCATGCACGGATATCTAGAGCTGCTACAATAATGCATTTTGACATATGCTCTGTTGATGTTAAAACCGCCATAGACTGTAGAAATTAGGTGCATTTTGCCGTTATGCTGCTGGATGTGCGATGATGGTGGACACCGCTAGTTCTTTAGAGTCCATTAGTATGCGACTACAGTAGATTGCGGTCTGTTGGACCGGAAGGGAATATAACTCTGGCCCTGACCCCCCCACATGACAACGTGGGGGCAATTGGGCTGCTAGCGACCTCCTCAAGGGTACTCCCCAAGCAGTTCTTCCTTTGTTTCTAGGTATGAGCAGGTTTTCTGCTTGAGGTAGGCGGGGGGGTTTGTTTCATTGTGTTTTTTATGACGGGGTGGCCGGGCATGATTGGGATGCCTGAGTGGCAGGGGGGTTGAATGGGTGTTTGTTTCTTTGTCTTACTAAGCGATTCAGAATACAACAGATTAGGCAGAATGTGTTCTACAGATTACATGCATTGTCACAATGTATTCGGCCAACTGAGTACAGTGTAAATGGTGGCTGAGGAAGGCAAACTTACATGGATAACGTGGAACATCAGAGGCCTTAACAGTCCGAAGAAAACAGGGCAGGTGCTCGCCTATCTAGATAGGCATAATGTACAAGTGGCGTTTCTTCAGGAGACCCATTTGACTGTGCAGACAGCTGAGAAAGTAGCTACAAAATGGGCTGAGGCTAAATGGGCTTCCAACTACTCACCCTATGCAAGGGGGGTCATGATTTTAATAAAGAAAGGCTATCCATTTCAGATGACACATGTGATGTAGACCTTCGTGGCAGGTATATTATTGTGCAAGGGAAGCTATGTGGCATGTTCTTGACTCTGCTTAATCTCTACAGTCCTAATATTGATGACCCTGGTTTTTATGAGGAGGTCTGGAACAAGGTCTACCGCCTGCCACTGGCCCCCATTGTCTGTGGAGGGGATTTTAATGTGGTCTTAGATCTACACATGGATCTTCAATCCACAGCGGACCCTGTCGTCAAGAAAGCTGCACAGGCCCTTAGAAATGGTACACAGACGCTGTCTCTCGTAGATGTTTGGAGGCTAAGACATCCAGGGCAGAGGTAGGGTACATGTCACTCTTACGCGCATAACTCCTGGTCACGACTGGACTACTGGTTAGTTAATGATGAGGTAAATTCACTAATCACTAAGGCCCACCATTTACCTAGAACGCTTTCTGATCACTCCCAATCCTTGGTTCAAATGATTATACCTACTTACAAACCGCCCCTACTTCATTGGAGGCTGCAGGCCTCGGCATTGCAGGATCAGGTATTCCGTGAGGGGGTGAGTGACGCCATCGTTAAATACTTTGAGGAAAATACTGGCTCAGTTGATAATTGTGGTACGCTGTGGGAAGCGTTCAAAGTTACGATTCGGGGGGATGTATAGGGTTACAGGCAGGAGTGTTAAAATCGATATGGGGCTCTATGAAGCGTTTAGAACAGGACCTTATAGCTCTGGAACGGCAATATGATGCAGCATCAGATGCTCAGATCCTGGCGTCAATTAGGTCAAAAGTTACGGAATGCAATGACCTAGCAGACTCAGAGCTTAAGCACTTATCACGCCGTTGGACAGCCAGATATTATGGTGAAGGCGGCAGAACTGGCAGGGCACTAGCAGAAAAAATCAAAGGGTCTGGGCACAAAATAAGGTGATGCAGTCTATTGTGGATGGGGAAGATAGACATTGCGATAATGCAGGTATCCTTGCAACCTTTTTACAGTATTACACAGATATGTATAGAGCTAAACAGACGGCAGGTGAAGATGAGATAGCTCAGTATCTAGAAGAAATCGCCTTGGTATGGCTCTCCAAGGGGCAACAGGAATTTTTAATGCATCCTATAATGACTGATGAAATCCGAGATGCAATTGGTACTTTGCCCAATGGAAAAGCCACTGGCACACATGGACTCCCTGCGGAGTTACATACCATGTTCGAAGATGCCTATGAACAGCAAACATTAACATGCACACTACGAGAAGCACTAATTGTGACCTTGTTGAAACCAGGTAAGGCCTCTGACAAATATGAGTCCTATCGTCCTTTATCCCTAATGAATACGGATGTCAAAATACTTGCAAAGGTACTGGCCACAAGGTTGCAGTTGCTATTGCCAGTCATGGTATTGCCAGATTAGTCGGACACGGTCCAGGGCTCACAATCTGCGTACGCTATTTGCGGTCCTACACCTTCTAGAACCCACTCTGCCGGCCTCGGCGGTCCTCTTGGACGCCGCCAAGGTTTTTGATTCCATCTCCTGGCGGTATATGATAGCGGTGCTGCATCGTATGGGGGTCCCCTATATTTACACTAATTGGATTAAGTTACTATACGAATATCCCGTAGCTCGGGTGAGGGTGAATGGTAGGACCTCTGACCAATTCCGAATTCGGCGTGGGACACAACAGGGCTGTCTGTTATCGCCTATACTTTTTGCAATAGTGTTGGAGCCCTTGGCCTGCATACTGCGACAAAGTCATGCTAAGGCAGCGTTGCGATTTCACCAGCGACCATTAGCAGTGTCTATGTACGCTGATGATATGGTTTTATATGTGCGGGAACCTGCGGTATATTTAGAGCAGCTTATCAGGGAATACCTCCGCTTTGAGCGTCACTCAGGTTTGGGAATAAATTGGGATAAATCGGTGATACTCTCCTTGACAGAGTCCACACATCGCTTTGAACTAGAGTTCCCTCCATTGTGGAGTAACGATCCTGTTAAATATTTAGGTGTGTGAATACACAGGGATCCACAATGTGTACTCAGCGAAAACTATCGTATTGCGATTACCCGCCTGGAGGGCCAGGTCGCCCGTTGGATACGCCTGCCATTGACCTTAGCAGACCGGATAGTCTTGCTAAAAATGGTAGTCTTACCCAAATTCTTATACTTCTTCACTACTATACCTATAGTGCTAAAACCCCATTTTTTTGCCACGCTTCGCGGCTTATTGATTACTCTGCTTTGGGGAGGGAAGAAGCCGCGCGTTAAGTGGGATGTCCTGACATGCCCCTATGAGACGGGAGGCTTTAAGGTACCTGATTTGAATCTATAATATTTATGTGCACAAGCCCGATACACTTTTTATTGGCAGAATGCACCTCCCTTTACACCACATGTGGCGGTTGAGGCTGGGGCAGTTTGACCGGTACCGTTGCAGGCGATGATTGTTAATAGCACATCTGTTTATTGTCTATTTACCAATTCTGGTGAAATATATGTTATGAATGTTTTTTAAGATGGAGTAACGAATGATTTTAATGTGTATTGTTTGTCAGTTTTCATGTGATTTTATATTCTGCATAATGGATTGTGAACATAAATAAAATTGTTTTTTTAAATTAAAAAAACGGTGACAAAGTATTAGATGTAATATTCAATGTTTGATATCTGTAATTAGTGTACCTAAAAAAATTGGGTCAGGGGAATCCTTTCTTTTTCAGTTGCAAGCCAGACCTCTTTGCTTTGCAGATATTTGTTTCAGGTGTGTTTAGTTCTCAGGCATCCATGACTTTGTTAATGAACTAAATTCCCCCATGTAGGAAAAAACACAATTAGAATCTCTGAAAAAATAAAAGAGTAGGGAAGAGCGTGAGCCGGATAGGTTTGTTGACAGTGTCTATGTGTTGCAGTGTCTCAGTATGCGTTAACATGTGTAGGTGCATTCGTGTGCTTTGTCAACAGGAACGTGCTTGCTATTGTGTGAGATTATCAGTGTGTGGGTGGATGTGGGTGCGGGCACGCACTTCTGCTGTTCCCAAGGCATTTTATTATGTGAAATATTAGAGGCATATTTTTATGATTTCACAATGTCATTACCTGCTTAATGATACAAGACATTCCCGTATGCAAACAAGAATTGGAAAAGCAACTTATAATGAACCTGTGACAACAGAAACCCCTCGAGGCCAATGTGGCATAAGCAGTAGGAAGCTGACACAAGCGACAGCAACAACTGAGATAGATGCGGCAAAGACAGCAACCACAGAGACGGCAGCCACTGGAGAAAGAGGCGCTAAAGACTGCAGCACAAGAGGCAGCAGGGATCACACACAGCAGCAAGAGAGACAGCCAGACTAGAAAAAAACAGTCAAGACAGGGCAGCACCAGAGGCAGCAAGGGTCAGACACGGCAGCCACAGAGACAACCAGACTAGACCAGACCAGGCAAGACAGAGCAGCACCAGAGGCATCAGGCATCAGACACAGGAGCAACAAAGACAGCCAGACTAGACCAGACCAGTCAAGACAGGGCAGCACCAGAGGCAGCAAGGGTCAGACACGGCATCCACAGAGACAGCCAGACTAGACCAGAACAGGCAAGACAGAGCAGCACCAGAGGCAGCAAGGGTCAGACACGGCATCCACAGAGACAGCCAGACTAGACCAGACCAGTCAAGACAGGGCAGCACCAGAGGCAGCAAGGGTCAGACACGGCATCCACAGAGACAGCCAGACTAGACCAGAACAGGCAAGACAGAGCAGCACCAGAGGCATCAGGGATCAGACCCGGCAGCCACAGAGACAGCCAGACTAGACCAGACCAGTCAAGACAGGGCAGCACCAGAGGCATCAGGGATCAGACATAGCAGCCACAGAGACAGCCAGACTAGACAAAACCAGGCAAGACAGGGCAGCACCAGAGGCATCAGGGATCAGACACGGCAGCCACAGAGACAGCCAGACTAGACCAGACCAGTCAAGACAGGGCAGCACCAGAGGCAGCAAGGGTCAGACACGGCATCCACAGAGACAGCCAGACTAGACCAGACCAAGCAAGACAGGGCAGGACCAGAGGCAGCACGGATCGGACAAGGCAGCCACAGAGACAGCCACACTAGACCAGACCAGGCAAGACAGAGCAGCACCAGAGGCATCAGGGATCAGACACGGCAGCCACAGAGACAGCCAGACTAGACCAGACCAGGCAAGACAGGGCAGCACCAGAGGCATCAGGGATCAGACACGGCAGCCACAGAGACAGCCAGACTAGACCAGACCAGTCAAGACAGGGCAGCACCAGAGGCAGCAAGGGTCAGACATGGCATCCACAGAGACAGCCAGACTAGGCCAGACCAGGCAAGACAGAGCAACACCAGAGGCATCAGGGATCAGACGCGGCAGCCACAGAGACAGCCAGACTAGACAAAACCAGGCAAGACAGGGCAGCACCAGAGGCAGCAGGGATCAGACACGGCAGCCACAGAGACAGCCAGACTAGCCCAGACCAGGCAAGACAGAGCAACACCAGAGGCAGCTGGATCAGACATGGCAGCCACAGAATCAGCCAAACTAGACCAGGCCAGGCAAGACAGAGCAACACCAGAGGCGTCAGGGATGAGACACGGCAGCCACAGAAACAGCAGACTCGACCAGACCAGGCAAGACAGAGCAACACCAGAGGCATCAGGGATCAGACACGGCAGCCACAGAGACAGCCAGACTAGACCAGACCAGGCAAGACAGAGCAACACCAGAGGCATCAGGGATCAGACACGGCAGCCACAGAGACAGCCAGACTAGACCAGACCAGGCAAGACAGAGCAACACCAGAGGCATCAGGGATCAGACACGGCAGCCACAGAGACAGCCAGACTAGACCAGACCAGTCAAGACAGGGCAGCACCAGAGGCATAAGGAATCAGACACAGTAGCACAGAATCAGCAGACTGGCAAGACAGGGCAGCACCATTCGGCAGCCACAGAAACAGCTATGTTAGACACAGCAACACCTTAGGCTGCAAGAAGCGGATGCAGCTCACTAGAGACATAAGCTACAGAAACAGCCACACCACAGATACAGGCACCAGAGACAATAGGACCAGAGGTAGCACACATCAGTCACACAGAGGCATGAGTGACAGCAGCTCTAGAGACAGCAGCCACAAAAACATAAGCTCCCAAAGACTTAGGCCACTTGAGATAGTGGTAGCAGAGTTATAGGCACCAGAGGCAGCATTCAACAGAGATACGATGCTCTGGAGCATGGGTACTCACAAACATTTTTCCAAGGGCCATAAGATTTTGTCTGTGATGTGAGCAAGGGCCGCATTGATGCCAGCAGGGTGGTTTTTGGGGTGGTAGGTGCATTGGGCGATGCTGGTAAGGTGGGTGTAGGGGAAGAGAAACATAAACATCCAGTGGCTGAAATGCACAATGTGAAACCAGAAAACCTGGGATGAATCCCGGCTTCCCCACATTGTGATCCCAGGCACTTGTTACATTTCACTTTCCCTCCTTTTCATTGATTATCATAAATGAAAGAAATCCAAATACAGGACTTCTGGGTGTACATTGTACAAAACCTTCTCTTGTGTTTGATTTTATGAACTATAATGTTTTCATGTATAATAGGAACCTAGCCCAAAGATTGCATTTAACAACTGACTTGCACCTTAGTACACTAATGACATTGTTGTCAGGGTGGGGGAAAGAATGAATGTTTGTAAATTCATATTTGAAAACTAGTGGTTTTTAAAAAAAATACTTCTATATGCACTGATACAATGTGATGTACTAAGGTGAAACAGTTCTGCATGTTAATGAAATGCACTTTTTGAATTTTGAACAGACCGTATCCTATTTTATACTTTTGCTGCAAGATGTCTTTAAAAACTGAAGGTGTTTCCAAATCCATATGGTGCACGATAATCTAGTTACTTCCTTTCTTTAACTTCAATTAACCTTTAAATAAAGGCTTGTCTGTTTATTCACCTTATTTCTCAATGTTAGAGCGGAGTCGAGAAAACAGCAGCCTAGTAATGCTGTTGACCAGGGGACTGCATGTAAAGGTCAGGAGGGCCGCATGCGACCCATGGGCCGTACTTTGAGTATTACTGCTCTAGAGACACAGACAACAGAGACAGCAACACTGGATGCACATGGACACAGTCAAAAGAACCAGAGGCACCAGAGACAGTAGTGCCAATGTCAGTAGACACCTTAAACAGATGCAAAAAGAACAATTTATGGATTGAATGCTGAACAATGTCAAACATTCACCTCTAGTACAGAGATTTGGGACTAAATCCATCGCATTATATCCATCATTTGTTCTTGTTGGTTTTGTCGCGCTTAAGTGGGAAGAATATGCCCAGACGTAGGTCCTGTGCTCACTGTGCCACTGGATTCAGACTAGCCTGGCTGATGAAAGGTGATACCCCAAAACCGGTTCCAGGAAGCGTGTTTTCGGTCCAGGGTGGACCTGGCCTGGCAGCTCAGGCTCCACTGTTCCTATAGGGAGCAGGGTCAAGTCTGCTTGGCATATGGCTGGGTCCAAACTGGAGTGGTGTGGTGAGCAAAAAAATGATGGATTAAACCCAGATCTGTGACTGGTGTTGAGTGTTTGATTTGTTCCGCATTCCATCCATCATCTGTTCTTTTTGCTCTTGTTGCCTTAAGTGCGCCAGGTAAGTCCAGATGTGGGTCCCGTGCTCACTGTGTCAGTGGATTCAAGCTAGCTTGTCTAATGAGGGGTGATACCCTGAAACCTGTTCCAAGATGCTGGTTGCCGGTCCAGTCAAGACCTGGCCTGGTACTTTGGGCTGGATTGTTCCCATGGGGAGCAGATTCAGGACTGATTTACATATGGCTGGGTCCAATGTGGGATGGCATGGTGAGCAAAAAAAGATGATGGCTTAAACCCAGATCTGTGACTGGGGCTGAGAGTTTGATTTGCTCAGCATTCCATCCATTATCTGTTCTGTTTGCTTTTGACACCATAGACAGAGGCACCGGAGACAGCAGCACTAGAGACAGAGGTACTATAGACAGCTACACTAGAGCCACATGCACTAGACTCAGCCGATGGATGACACAGCAGCCACAGAGGCAGCAGAGAAAAGGGAACCAGGTACCAGAAACAGAGGTACCAGATATGGCAGCACTAGTGACAAAGCACCAGAGACAGCAGCCACAGAGACAGCTGGCACCAGACAGATATCAGAAGTACCTGAGGTGCAGGCAGCTGACAGTCAGACTACTCACACAGACAACAGATGCAGCAGGCACCGGAGACCGAAGCCATAGAAAGAGAGCCTGCAGGGACAACGGCAGATAGGGAACAAGTCCCAAAGACAGAGCTCAGAGAGACAGCAGCTCAAGAAACAATAGGCATGTGTGACCACAGGTGACAAAGGCAGCACTAGAGACACCTGACACCTGAGATAGAAGCACTAGAGACACCAGGGGCCAGTTAAAGAGCAAAAAGTGACAGCAGCACTAGAAACAACAAGCTCCTGACCAAGAAGGCAACCAGAAGTGTAAGCAAAGGACACAGTATGAGTCAGAGACAAAAGGGATCACAAGAAACGAAGAGGAGACACTGCAGTTTGAAGAACTGAAATCTTCATTCTCAGGGAATACTTACTAATAAAAAAGAACTTGGCACAGAAGCTGAAAATCTGAAAAGACATCTTTATTAAATTTAATAAGTGAGGCCACGTCACACAGAAGCCGTAGCAGCTGAATGAGGTAGTCTGAGGAATACAGAAAACAGAGGCCTTTTATATGTTTAGGGTTACAAACTTCAGCATACAAGTAAGGGGCAGTCCTAGCTTTTGCAAGCATGCAAAAAATGCCTAACATGGACATGCAAGGTCTGCCAAATGACAAACCCATTTTACAGTTGTCCGGCCCATAATCAATCATTGAACAAACCCAACATTCTTCTTTAGACAAGCCGGACAAACCCATAATAAAAGGACCACAACCCATATCATAAACAGACCATAAAAGAAGGAACAGAAAGCAGGATAAGGGGTGTGTGTGTGCATACCAAACTCTACAATGTCCTGTGCTTTGATCCTCAATCTTGATCAGCTAAAGGGCAGGAACTGGTTTAACAAGGTCAGCTTCAGGCAACAGTGTCAGTTCACTCAGGTCAAACAGGAGTCAGCATGAACTCAAGCTAAGGTCTACATGTCCTTAAAAGACTTGTTTCAGCCACAATCATGGCCTATGTGAGGGCAACCACAAAATGGCTGCCATTCACAAAATGGAACCCATGGGTTCAGAATTCACAGAACCTTAAGGTACCAGGGAAAACAGGCGCCAGAGAAATTTAGCCAGAGAAACAAGGAACTCCATAGGGCGCAGGCTCCATAAACAGTGGGCACCAGAGACAGGAGACAGGGGGTGCGACTGAGAGACTGTGGTGGTAAAGACCAGAGACAACTGGCATCATAGATAACAGGTGCCATAAGGTTGATCTTACCGCCTGAAGTTAATGGGATTGCACCTTTGAAGTCACACAATGGCTCAAGGGTAAACATCGTTTACCCCAAAACCGGAACAATGCATGCCATAACAACGCGGTTGTTACATTGACTGCATTGTTACAACGCATGCCTTTACTCTGCAAATCAGAACAACGACTTGCTCTAGGGGTCAGAAGGTGTTGGATTTAAAATCCAACACCTTCCCTACTGTTTCACAGACTGGATTTGGAATAGTAAATTATACTATTCCAACATCCAGCGCCCCCCCCCCCCCCCCCCCAAAGCAAGTCTGTGTTCCGACTTGTGGAGTAATGGCATGCGTTGGTACAACGCAGTCGTTGTAATGACCGCATTGTAATGGCATGCATAAAAAAAGTCAGCAGGGTAACAAGTCATATTCTGGCACAAGAGCCCCAGCTTAAATAAAGTATAAAACTATGCAAATTACCTTTATTTAAAAAAATGTGGGTTGAACCTTCTGCTTGATCATACTCCACCACAACTAGACATTTGCTTAGGGCACTCTCAGACACCACCCTATCCTAGACTTGAGATAGAAGAAAGATCCTTCCCATTAAATGTAAGTCTCTTAAGTGCCTTCTTCCTATACCTGGGGTGGAGGATTTCCAGTGCTGGGTCTGGCCTTTGTCAGCAGTGTCTGTTCTTATTACCTTCTCACTGTTCTCTTGTTGTCCAATGATATTTTATCAAAACATCTCGATTTAACACAATCAAAACAAGGTCTGTAACAGCAAACACAGTCAGAAGCTTTTGTCGGACAGACCTTCTTAACAAGACATTTCTTTTTTTAATGAGGAAAAGGAACCCCCCTTGCCTTAACCCCCTCATCCTCTGTCCTATCCCACACAATGAGTATACTAATCCCCTATACAAGTATCCCCCACATAACAATCTCAAGGTGCAGATACAGTATCCCACGGTTCACTACTAAGGGCCCGATTACGATGTCGAAGGGACCGGAGTCTATTCGACATCATCTGGGAAGTGGGACCGAACTACCTCCTGTCGTCAATCCCAACCCAGCAATTAGGATGCAACAGAACACTTTTTGGTCACATACCTATACTTTACAATGGGAGCATGAATTCCATATGGAATGCATGCTCTCATTTAAAGAGCAGGGGTGCAGTTCATCGCTGCACTGCGTGCCAGGCACCTCAAGGTGCCTGCCACCGGGTGCAGGGATCAACAGGGGGCACCATAGGTGCCCTCTCGGCTGCAATTCGGCAGCCTTGCACCCATGGGGGCCCTTCTGGGAGCCCCCCAAAGTCAGATTCCCACAGCCTTTCTGTATCGGAAAGGCCGGCACAGAAAGGCTGTGGAAATCTGCCATTGTATTCCCTCTGCCAGAAAGAGCCGGCCAAGGGATTACTGAAGACTTTTCGAATGGCGGGCTGGCTCTCCAAGCCCGTTGGAGGCCATTCGGAAATCCGATTTGGATTCCCTTCCAACCAACCCCATCAAAATGGGTCGGTCGGAAAGGAATCCGAACAGGCGATTATGATGCTGTCTGAACAGCTCCAACCCATAGTCGGAGCCATTTCAGACCACATCAAAATCAGCCCCTAAGTCAGTATTCTGATATCATCCACTCCAATCTACTCACTTGTCCACTTTAAGCCACTGATCAGAGGGAGTGTAATGAACTGGGGTACCAAGACCCAGTTCGGCTTCTTGAAGATAGTCAACCAGGGGCTGCCATTAAGTATCAAATTTATGCGCCATATCGCAAAACCCCCAAGGTAGCTTCTCCATCATTCTTAGTTCCCATAATTTACTCACCCATTCATATATTGTAGGATTGGTGGGTGATTTCCATTTCTGTGCTACTCCCTGTTTAGCTGCAAGGATAATGTTAAAGTTTAGTCACCCATCGCCCTTTTACATGTAGTCATATGTCCACAGCACGAAGGCCCCGGATTATAGTCCTCGGGTATGGTCTCGAAGGATAGCCTATTGTTTCCCTAATATGGCTGTTGTCCTCTTTCCAGAAAAGATTTAACTTGGGACAAGCCCACCACAGACCGACCACACCCTCTCCAGCATAGCCCATCAGCCTGGCCATACAAGTACTTTAAATGTTTCGGTGCAATGTACCACCGCATCATCATCTTATATTGGGATTCCTTATATTGTATACATGGTTGATATATCTTCCCAGAGCTTGCGCCATTGTTGCGACTGGATTGGACGGCTTAAGTATCGGGGCCAAATATGAAATTTTGTGCATAGGTTTTGGAGATAAGACCCTTGGGGCCAGCATAGGTGATGAATGTTTGTTCCCAGGTTGTCAATGCTGCTACTTTATTACTAGGGCAGAGGACCCAGTGGTGCAAATGAAAATATCACATCCGCTCGATCTCTGTCAGGGCAAAATCTTTTTTGCACTGCAAGAAGTCCTTCATTTTGCCCCCTTGAAAAAGGTCCCACAACATTCTACAACCTCACTCCGACCAGTACAAAAAATCCTCTCTGTTCATCTCCAGGGTGAAGTCTTTGTTGCCATACAGGGGTGCAACGGGGGATGGGAACATGGTAAGCTTAGAGGTTTCAGTGAGGGCATCCCAGATCTCAAAGGAGGGTTTCAGTCCCTCAGATACATAGAAAACTGTCAATCTCGCTTCTTTCGGGAGCCACGGGACAGCTGTGGTACCCCTCCCATCATCGCTGCCACCATATGCACCCAGTGGCATTCCACTTCACAGAGGGATTGCTAAAAAATATTTAAACCACCGCTGCTTGATAATATTTGCGAAAATATCTGGAGGTGTCAATCCTTCCCAGCCGCGGTCGGTAGTAGGAGTTCCTGAAGGGCGGTGACGTGGGGAGGGGCAGGGTGGGGGGTATAATGTATGGATTACGAAGTTTAACAGGTAAGTAAACATATAAATAAATAAAACGAATTTCCTTGCGTTCACTGCATCACCAAATACGATGCAGTGCACGCAACGAAATTCGTTTTATTTATTTATATGTTCACTTACCTGTTAAACTCCGTAATGTAATCTATACATTACTACCCCCCACCCTGCCCCTCCCGCTCCCCACGTCACCGCCCTGCAGGAACTCCTACTACCGACCGCGGCTGATCCTTCCTTACGTTTTATTGCTCACAGCAGGGGCCATGGTACCAATACTCGCCTCCCTTCCATATCAAGTAGTCAATGGATTTCTGCAGAAGTTTACATTAACTCTCCGGGTCGTTAACAGAAAGTGCCTTAAAGAGGTACAGCAAAAGGGGGAGGATATTTTGTGTAATGATGTCAAGCGTTCCCAAACGTGTTGATATACTGAGTGTTCCATCGGGACAAATCAGCTTTGATAGTGTTGAAAAGGCGCGGATAATTAGCTGCATATAGCTGATGCAGGCGTGGGGTAATGAACACTTCCATATATTGTGGGGGCAAATTTACAAGCCCCATTCACCACTGGAGCATCACTTTTTTCGATGCTCCGGTGGCGTAGCACCATTTCCCATATTTACAAAGTGGCGCTAAGTCACTTAACGTGGCTTAATGCCACCTTTTAGATATGACCCTTTCTGCCTGAGTCCTCTGTGGCAAAGGGGCATGAAATGGGTGCTGCAGTGGACGTTCCACTACAACACCCATTGCTTTTTGACACTGCCCCAGATGTACAAGGCTGCTGCAGCGCCAAAAACGAACACCAGGGAATACCTGGTTTTAGCATGGCGATACGAGGAGTAATTATTAATTTCTCCTAATTTTTTGAAATTTTTTGGCTGTTGCATTATGCAGCACAGATACAAAGAGCAAATCACCATTATTGATTGATTGATTGACTGTTTATGTGCAGGAAGATGTACCTTCCTGCACATAAACAATCGTCCCTGCAGCGCAGGCACCCTTGCAACATTGCGGCAGGGAGTCTGCGCTGGCGCTAGGAGTTTTTTTTGTGCCAGCGCTAGGGGAAACTTCTTGTGAATATGGTGCATCCCTGCATTTAAAAAATGTCAGAGTGCGGAGTTGCCAAATTTGGCATATTACCGCGCTCTGACATTTTTCTGTAAATATGCCCCGTAGTTTCTTGCCCTTTGTCCAAGGAATTGGTGGCAGTGTGGCCAGCTCCGCACTTGTCTCTGGCATGGACCCCACAGTTTGCATACCTCCTCGCTGTTCTGCTGATGTTCCCTGGTCTTTCGTATGGCTTTATTGCTTTGTTTATGCTACGGTGTTATGTATATTATGCAACTGTGTCTGATGTGGAGCACAAGGCTGAATTAGGTATGTTGCTAGCCTTGGAGTGCTGCCTCTGTTCCAAGTCTGCTGAGAGCTGCCTGTCTGCTGTGGTGGTGCTCTGCGCACAGCTGTTTTTGAAACATGGAATACACTTTGATTAAATACCCACATTTGTATAATTGCTGTGTCGTGCACTTCTTTACACTGGCTCATTTTCTATTATTCATCATGTGAGCAGGTCTTGTCTGCCTCTTAGGATGTGCACTTTATTATGAAATCCAAGTGTTAATTCATGCTGTCAGCAGTGGGCATGTCCAGATGCAGGTGTTTTAGGGATTGTTTCATGCATTATTTTATTTCTCGTGCTGGTATCTGCCTGCTCTGTAGGCCAGCATCAAGCATCACAAGTTCTCTTTCAGTACAAGCTTTTGTTTTGTACTAACTTGAGTTTAATTTGAACCAGTGGTTTCACGTACTCAGCACCAGCACTTAATCATCAACACCTGCTCTTTTCATGAGCCCCAGTTAAGGGCACATTCATTTACGAGGATATTAAGGGGCAGATTTACAAGCACCTTGCGCGTCTTTACGCCGCCGTTGCTTCACTTTTGTGATGCAGCGGCGGCGCAAAAGATGCGCCATGGTGCGGGGTATTTACAACATGACGCATCTGGGAGATGCGTCATGTTGTAAAGCCCTGCGCCAGAAGGAGGCGTTCCTGCACAGGGAGGGGCGTTCCGGCGCAGGAATGCCTTCTAAAAGTGGCTGAGTGAAATCTACAAGATTTCACTCAGTCACTTTGGGGCCCATGCTGCGTCAAAACCCTGCGCCTGCTTGAAGCAGGCGTAAGTATTGACGCAGCATTAACAAGATAGGGCCCCCCAGAGCATTGCTGGAGCTGCGTCGCGCTTGCGACGAAACTCCAGCAATGCGTCACTTTTACGGCACAGATGCGCGACGCATCTGTGCTGTTTTTACCCCATGGTGCGCCACATTGTAAATGCGGCGCATCCATGGTGGCGGAGGCATGGCGCACAATAAGTGGCGCATCCCTGCTGATATGCAGGGATGCGCCACTTATTGTAAATATGCCCCTAAGTGATTTGCCCAGAATCATAGAAAGTTGACCTGACGCTGATCCTCCAACCTGGTTTCCCAGCTCCGAAGTCAGCAGCTCTGGCCATTTCGCCACATCCTCTCCCCACTTTCACGGTTAGTAGTTGGTTCTGTTTTAGGCAGCGCTAACAGGTGAAATGGGCCGGTGCAAGCTGCCTCTTGACGAGAGCCACTGCACTTATTTTTTTTATAAATAAACCACTGGTACTACCTTATGCTTGGCGACAAGGAAGGACGAGAGGCGCCCGCCTTTTTGGTGTGACTGCAGAGTGTCTGGAGTGTTGCTTGGAGAGTGGAGACGATTAGTTGCTGCTAACCGAAGGCTTGTCAGCATCAGCGTTCAAGTTAAGGTTAAACAACCCCTGGGGAGACACCAGTTTCATCACAGCTGTTGAAAGAGCTGTTCGCATCTGTTTCCTCGCTGCTTCCGAGACTAGATGTTACCATTGAAGTCCCTCAACATTTAGAACAGGCGCAACACCAAGATTGGGATTGCACAGAGCCTCTTGCAGGCGCTTTCAAAGTATTTTCTAAGAGGCTGGCACCTGTCTGCTTGTCGAGACATACATTGAAGTGACTGGACTTCTCCAATAATAATAACATATGAGCTAGGGCCTGCTTCTCAAAATGTGGAAAACCAAAGAATCAACACAAACAAAAGGTCCCAAAAGTTAGGACCCCAGAATGTGAACAAGAAGGGATACTGCAATTCCTCATATATTGAATGGAAAGAAAATGGATCAGAGGTCAAGGTGCCACTGCCTGCACAAAAACAATCCTGCCTAAACAGGCACCCTAGTACCCTCATACCATGGTGAAAGGGTGCCTGCGTTGGCGCTAGGCTGCCAAAACTGCACCAATACAAGGGGAAAGGACAGGAATGTGCAGTACAGGATAAATAAGGCGCTTTCCTGCCCTCTCCCTGTGATGCAGGGCAGCTCAGCAAGGTGACTTGCTGTTCTGCCCTGGCACCGCTAATTTCATAAATATGCCCTTTAATACATTGGTGAAAAGAAATAGATTGCGGCAGGCATGCCTCCAAGCCCTAAGGAAAAAATAGTGGACCTACGACCTCTCTCCATTTCAATCTCCCCTCATTTCTTTCTTCTTCTTTCATAAAGTTACATTTTGTCTACAGTTAGTTGGTTACGGGGGGAAGATGGTGTCCGATGCGGATGCATGAGCGGACCTCTCCTGCCGGACCCTGTATGGAGAGCTTCGCTGGGAGAGGAGAGTCGACTTTGATGGCCATATCTTTTCAGTATAGTCGAGGGTGCTCACTACCGGCTTAGTGTAGTGTTTGTAGCGCTGGCTAGGAGCTATTTGCTCACTTTCGGACCGCCTGCACTCTCGCTGTGGGGATTGTTCTTACCTGTGGGACGCCGATGCTCGATTTCCATGCCTCTGCTGTCTTCGGCTCTGGTACTACGTAATGAACAGGGGTTCTGCCCAAATTACCCTCCCATACCTGGGCAAGGAGCATCACGAGGATGAAAAAGTAGAAAGAAAGGTACTGAGGGACAAATAAAGCAAAAGCTATTTCAAAACAGGAGACAATTTATTAACCTGTTTTCTTCAATATTTTTATCAGCAATAAATTATATGATTTTTTAAGAAGGACAATGAATTGAATCACAGAAAAAGAGGTGACCAGACTATATACAGTAATCAAAATATGTAATTACAATATATACATAATATATACAACTATGTACCCTAAAAAAAAAAGAAAAACAGGGGGGTAAAGAAAACACAATCAATTATCTGTCGACGCAGTCGCGGTCGCGTTTCCGCCAGTAGTATCTTGTGGCTTCATCAGGACAAGGGTACTGGAAAAATATATACACATAATACAATTGAAACAATTCCTAGAAACACACTATGCCGCAAGGATAATCTCACCCATTTGTGACGATGCAATGTCTTCGGCTCTGGGGCGTGTTCAGAGCCGGCACAGCCATTGGGCGTTGTTGCTGGAGGGTATACGCCGCACCTGGGAGCTGTTGCCTGGTCATGCTTAGAGGCTGTGGTTTTCGCTTGCAACGCCACCGAAAGGCTCCTGTGGGAAGCCGCGTAGCCAAGAGGAGGGAGGCACTGAGACGGCAGAGAGTACCGCTGCTGATTCACAGATGAGAGGAAAAAATATCCAAAGTGGTGAATCGAGTTTAGCCTCTTGAATGCTCATGACAAGCTCAGCTCGTCATGAGCGACGGCGCTCCGGTGCTCATGACGAGCTGAGCTCGTCATGACCGTGCACGCTCCGTGGAACGCTCGCACGCTGGGCTGATTCCCCTGCTGTGCTGAACGTTCCATTGGAACGGGCGCGGTCATGACGAGCTCAGCTCGTCATGAGCACCGGAGCGCTATGGCTCATGACGAGCTGACCTTGTCATGAGCATGGGGGCGCTGTACGCGCCCCCCGCCCCCCAGCACAGCGGGGGAATCCCCCCAGCTGCGAAGGGGTTAAACAAACCAGTGGATCCTATCTCTGCAGAATTGAGATCAAAGGGTAATCAGTTCAAGGGAAAAAAAATACCTGCTTTGTTCTCTGCCGCCAAAGACAAACGGAAAGGCAAAATACCCGAACCTGAACCGGTAATGGAGGTTGCTGAGATCTTTTCCAGAGATGGAGGGGCACAGTGTGAATTTCGTGATGTGACAGCACTGACTCAGTTAATACAGCTAATGTCAATGTTGGAAACATGGAAAATATGGGGGAAAAAATGGGAAATTTGGCTAACGCGAACTTTTTGAACTTACAATTGCCAACTAATGTCTTAGAGGGCGGTGTGGGTGACAATGTAGGGAGTTCTGCAGGACCCGCCTTAGATGGTGCTAGAGACTTGCTGGGGACTGGTGAAAGAACTGCTCACAGTTGTCTTATTGGTGAGGCTCAAGGGCCAGGGGTGCTAGGGGCGCAAGGCCCTGAAGCAGACTCGGGTGATTTATTTTCCCTTTCGGACCAATCCATGTCTTCCTGTGAGGACTTGGCGGCGCAATACTCTGCTCAACTCATTATGGCAGACGGTAGTGATCAAAGCAGCTTGATTCTGGAGGAATCTGAAGAACAAGAGGGTGGACTCTCTCTGACTGTGAGGAAACTTGACCTACATGCCACCAAAGACTCGCCTTTAAAATCGGTCTCTCAGGGGTGTCAAGGTCAAGGTGCATTGGAGGAGGAGAAAATATCTTTGTCTATGATATATCAATCTATCATGTCGCATCTGGATGAGACTCGTGAAGAGAGTCAAAGAGTTCAGAACTGTTGCCGTAAACTTCAGAATTCAGTCAGACGGCTGGCCAAATCACAGGCTGTGTCCAGGTTCAATGAAGCAGAATCTCGTATATCTACTTTAGAGGACGAACTTGCTCAATATAAAACTACAACTGACTTGATCCAGGCTACTATGGAAGATACTATATGGAAACTAACTGAGATTGAAAATCGGGCACGGAGAAATAATTTGAGGGTCCTTCAGATTCCTGAGGGGAAGGAGGGGCAAGATCCTAGGGGGTTTATTGTTGATTTGTTTAAAAAAGCTTTTCCGACTTGACCCAATGGGATTGGGACCGAGAAATAGAACGTGCCCATAGGTTCTCATTCAATATTCGCTTGAGACCTGGTCAGGTCACTAAACCCAGGGCTTTTTTGGTATATTTTAATAGTTTGCTGGCACGAGAATAAGTGTTTACATTAGCAAGACCCGATAAGAAAAGAAAGGGGGAGGGGGGCGTGGCCTGGAGCCGAAGATGGTGGACGTGTAGTCCTCGAGCTCCGTCCGTAGCCCGAAATACTAGCTAATTATCCTTTAACCCCTGTCTGCAAACCCACCTGATTGCTGTGTCGGAGGCCCCTGGGGGGGTGCGGCAAGCGGCGGAGCGGTGTCTATCCACTCGGCTCGCGACACAAGAGCGTTGCGACATCGGAGCCGACAGCGGCCTTCTGGACAGCACGAAGCCCCGGGCTCAAGTAGGTGGCCTGCCCGGCTTGCCCCTCACTGTCGTCGCGGTCCGACCGGGGCCCCGGACGGACAGTGATAGTGGACATCAGCGGAGGCAACGAGGCAAGGAAGGACGCTCTCACGCATCTGCGACCCTGCTGCCTGCCTTCTGTCGCTGAGCCCTGCCCGGCCGCCCTGCTGTGGGGCCCGCGGGACACACGGGAGCATCCCCGGACCGGATTGCCTGCTCGCCGCCCGCCCGCAAAGACAGCGGTACGCCTGTCCGCAGCGGCGCTGGCCAGGACTGCGGGGCGGGCGCTGCCAACCACCTGCCATCGGCACTGTGAGCCCGACTTCCCCTGACCTCCGCGGGCACGTCGGATCTGAGGCGAGTTTTTCACCGGCGCCATTTTGTCTACACGCCCGAGCAGTGCAGTGCCCTCGGGTCTGGACTGTGGCACCTTCCATAAGGGGAGAGGATCCTACACAGGGTGGCGCACATCTGTGACGGCGCACCCCGAAGCGGAAAACGAGCCCTTGGTACCCGGACTGCTGATGCTGGCCCACTTAGAGGGAGTGCGACAAGTGTATTGATGCCCTGCCACAAGACTCTAGCACTGACGCCCGCTCCTGCCTGGGTTTAGCGCCTCGCTTAACAATAACCAGGGCCCTGCTGTCTCCCTTCGTCTGCTCTCTGTAAGCCGGGGTCACACTTGCCCGCGGGGCCCCCAGTGGACCTACAGACCTCCCAATTGCAGCGCCGCGCTCAGAGACCCTGCACAATCCCTACCACCTCTGACCGCCACACCTTGCACTCTCGGTGGACGCGGTACTGCGTTCTGTGTGGACACTTGAGTAGGCAGCGGCACTCGGCGGTGCCCCTTACAGCGCCACCCTGCTAACAAGATCCATGGGCAAACACAGGGGCAGGACTCATGACCAGGGCGCTGCGGCGGACGTGCAGTCCACGGGCTCCGAAGACCCGCTGGCCTCCTCCAATGTGGACATCATTCCACCGACCGGAAGAGGATCCCAGGATGCAAAGTTGGACCTAATCCTCAATGAAATACGCGTGACGCGCGAAGCCCTGGAATCGCGAATAGACAACATGGCGACTGGCCTATCACTGTTGAGGGCTGACCACAACAAGTTGGCAGAGCGTGTAGCGGAACAGAAGATAGCACTGAATGACCTCGTACCGCAGCAGACGGAACACTCCACGAAATTGGAGGGTGTGGAGAAACAGCTGAAACAACTGTGGGACAGGGTGGACGATGCCGAAGGACGCGCCCGCCGCAATAACGTCCGCATCCTAGGCATTCCGGAGAGAAGCGAGGGGAGGAACCCTACCCAGTTTGTGGAGGACTGGCTACGGAAACTGGTGGGCCAGGAAGACCTCACTGCCCTGTATAGCGTGGGGCGGGCGCATAGGATGCCGCCGAGGCCCCCCAAACCAGGGGCGCCCCCTCGTCCTCTAATCGCGCGCCTCCTTCACTACAGAGATCGAGACACTGTCCTGCGTGCGGCCAGGGAGAAGGCGCCGATACGTTTTGAAGACAAGAACATTTCGGTCTACCCTAATTTCACTCCCACTGTACAGCGCGCCAGGTCCACCTTCATGGGTGTGAAACGCAAACTAAGGGACAAGAACATGAAATATGCACTTCTGTTCCCCGCTCGGCTTAAAATTCTGCACGACAACAAATCTCACTTCTTCGACTCGCCAGAGGAGGCGGAGGAATGGATGGAGGTCACTCTACCACCACCGACCTCACAGGACCCGTTTGGAGATCACCACGACGACGGCCGCAAGGACCCTCCGGACCGACGGAACAGCACTTCCAGCCCGGGACATCACTCCTCCCACGGTACACCGGCGCAGTCGCACCCTCCTAGTCCTCGTATGGCAGGACATTCGTCATCAACACAACGGCAGCGACTAACAGAGGAGGCACTGGCCGCACACGACGCGGAAGCACCCGAAGACAGACACACCGTCACCACCGACACCCACACTGAGGTGTCTGGATCGGTTGACAGCCTGCCGCTGTTTCCGAAGGTCACGGCCCAGATGGCGGAAGAGCTCTGAACTGCTGCGAGTATGACCCCCACCGGATGGTAACGTATATCTGATCCCCCCCCTTATTTAGTATGCGGTGGGTTGCATGAGGGGCCCACTCTATTGAGGGCTATCGTACCCATGCAGGCCGTTAAGTGACAGTTGGCAGAGGCCTGTCGCCCCCGGTATGCATACGAACTTAACTGACTTGTGCCCACGTTGGGCACCATGGTTTGGATCCCAGGCACGTTGGCTTGGGGACCTTTTTGTTCAGGGACTACAGGGTTACAGGACACTCTATTTTCGCAAAGCTGAACTAACGTGGGTACCCGGATGTTTTACTTGGCCGCAACACATAGATAGATATGGGGCCGCTTAATGATTACCAACTGTGCACTTGGAACGTGCGTGGCATGGGAGCAGTTCAGAAACGTCATAGGATATTGGCTCAGCTTAACCGCAGGGGGACACAGATTGCTTGCCTACAAGAGACACATTTGAATGCTGCTGAAAATATGAAACTGCGCAAGAAATGGAGGGGGCAACTTTTTGCTACCTCCTATTCTGGGTTCTCCAGGGGAGCGGCGATCTGGTTCCGCGGCTCTGTCCCCTTCCAGATGTTGGAGCAAAGAATAGATAATGAGGGACGATATGTATTTGTGCGGGGGCTGTTGGACGGGGATGCTATTGTATTTGGGTGTGTGTACTCGCCGAACTCAAATCAATCGGAGTTCTTGTTGAAAGTAAACGGGGTACTGGCGGATTGGGCGGATCATCGCTGGTTAATTGGAGGGGATTTCAATGCTGTGCTTGATGTTACCTTGGATAGGTCACATCCCCCTTTGCAGGCAGCTGAGAGTAGAAAACAAGCGGATGCTCTTACGAGATGGGCTGGGGGCTGGGACCTGGCAGACGCATGGCGTAGCGCGCATTCACAAGAAAGGGAATACACTTTTTTCTCCCAGCCCCACCAGCTCCACACCAGAATCGACCATATTTTCTGCTCCCGTTACCTTGCGGATTCGATAGTCCAGACCCAACACATGGGGAAAACTCTGTCCGATCACAGCTCCGTGGAACTCACCTGGCAGTGGGGTAGGCGGCTGGCCCCCATCCCAACTTGGAGACTGCCTCCAGATCTCCTTGAAGACTCGGTATTCCGGGCCTCCCTGTCTGACACTATAGTAACCTACTTCTCCACGAATGCGAACACAGCCAGCACCCGGCTAGTGGAATGGGATGCTTTTAAAGTTTGTCTGAGGGGGGCGGCAATGGCCGCTGGAATGGGCAGGAAACGGGAGGTAATTAATCAACTGAAGGAGGTGGAGGGCTCGCTAGCGTCCCTAGAAAATGAGGCAGCCGGCACAAAAGCACCCTTCACACCACTACAGGAGGCTCACATTAGACATGCGGAGCTGCTGGAAGACCTGAGGCTTCTAGACTACAGAGAATACACGAACAGGCAGCATACGCAGGCGGATAGGGCCGGTCCCCTTCTAGCTCGTCTTCTACGTGATTCCCCGGTTCACCACCCTATTCTGACTATCCTAGATCAGGCGGGCAACCCGACTACCACCCAACTCGGGATTAACACGGCGTTCAGGGACTATTACACAACACTATACGGCCCCCCACTGCCCCTATCCGAGGTTGCATTCGAGGCCTTCACGAGGGACCTGGACCTACCTCAACTCACTGACGAACAGACCAAAGATCTGAAGAGTACCATTACAATAGCTGAAATCAGGCAGGCAATACAAGCTCTTCCGAAGGGCAAAACCCCTGGAACAGATGGCCTACCGGCCGACTTCTATGCGACATTTATAGACCTCCTAGCCCCGCGATTGCACACTGTTTATCTGGAAGCCCTACGGATAACCTCATTACCACAGTCGTCCCTGCAGGCATTGCTCACGTCCCTCTTGAAGCCTGCCAAAGAGGGGCTCCAAATGGCCGACTACAGGCCCCTGTCCCTTCTCAATACTGACTCCAAGATATTGAGCAAGGTACTGGCAACGAGGCTGGTGCAATACGTACCGCAACTGATCCACCCGGATCAATGTGGTTTTGTCCCGGGCCGCAACACGGCCATGAATCTTAGGCGCTTAGCCCAACTAATGCTCGGGGACGGAGGAGACATGAACTCCGAAGGCTGCATATCTCTGGACTTGAAGCAGGCGTTTGATTCCCTGAGGTGGGACTATATGTTCGCCACGCTGTCCAAGTTTGGGATACCACCTGATTTCCTCGGCTGGGTCAGATTGCTGTATACCGTCCCCACGGCTAGAGTGCGCACCTCCGGACATATATCAGCTCCTATAGCTATAGCGAGGGGCACCAGGCAAGGCTGCCCGCTCTCCCCCCTCCTCTTTGTCCTTGCCCTCGAGCCTATGCTCTGTAGGCTTCGGTTGATGGCCCCCCGACATGGCATACGCAGACATGGGACGGCACATATAGTGTCTGCTTACGCGGATGATATTATATTGTATCTCCGAGACTTGAGGGGCGACTTGAGCCCTGTTTCCCAGGTCTTTGAGGACTTTAGGACGATCTCTGGCCTGACCATAAGCGAATCCAAGTCCTATGGCTTCACATTTGCGGCCACAGGTCTGACTACTCCCTTGCCCTTCGCCCCCCACGAATTCCAGATGGCGGAAACTACCTTTAGATACCTGGGGATGCATATCTATAGGGAGGCTGACATGATGATTGACGGCAACCTTGGTAGGGCCATCAGAGCACTGAAGTCGCAGATACAATTCTGGTTGACACTACCACTCTCAATACCCGGCAGAGTAGCGATATCTAAGATGGTGATGCTCCCCCGTCTCCTCTACCATTTCACCAATCTACCGTACCTGATCCCAGCAACGACATTTAAGACCCTTGACACTCTCCTCACCGAACTTGTTTGGGGGCACGGCCGCAGGCGTATAGGTTTGTCCAAGTTGCAGCTCCCCTCCGACGCCGGTGGTATGGGCCTGCCGGACTTCAGAGCTTACAACTATGCGTGTCAGTTACAGTGGCTGGCCTTCTGGGTGGCCGGTCGCAATCTCCAAGAGATCAATATGTCGGAGGAGGACCACGACAAGGGGAGAATACACACACTGCTACTGCCCGACTCAGATATACCGAGAGACGCCCCGCCACTCCTTAGACTGGTGATAATTTACTGGAGGAAGGCGCTGAAGTACACGTCCCCTAAGTCATCCTATGCCCCCACGATCCCGCTCTTGGGCATCCCATTGGGTACGGAAGCTCTCACGGCGACCTCGCTGGCGCCATGGCGTGGCGCAGGAGTATCGCATGTGGGCGACCTGTTTGCGGAAGGGCTCCTGTTGTCCTTTGAAGACTTCAGGACCACACGAGGCGTACCTGGGGATTCATTCCTTTTGTACGCAGGCCTCCGCGATTATATCACACATAAGTGGTCACCTGAGGGCCGGGAACCTGTTGCGAACCCCCTCATCAAGATGCACTACCTTATGGGCACGGGCGCAAACCTGACTAGATGGCTCACTGCTAGCATCAAAGAAGGGAGGGCATACACTCTATCGCTTCTCAGGGAGACATGGGAGGGGGATATTGGTAGGCCCCTGAGAGACAAAGAGTGGGACCGAGTACTGCAGTTTCCCAAAAAGGTGGCTAGGAACCCCAAGTTCAAATTCATCCAATTGATGCTACTGCATAGAGCCTACCTGACTCCGCGCCGCATACATGCGATGTTCCCTGATGCGAAAAGCAACTGCCCCCGATGCGACACTGAAGACGCAACACTGATGCACATGCTGTGGCAATGCCCCAAGTTGGGATACTACTGGACCACGGTCCATGCATCGCTTGAGAGCGCAGGTGCTCTGTCCCGATCTCCTACACTAGAGGGCACACTACTGGGGCTGGGACCCTCACAACGCAAAAGGACAGTAGCGACGCGCTTTGCAGACCTGGCCCTATTGTTTGCGAAGCGTGCCATTACGATGAGGTGGAAGTCACCCAAACCACCCAACCCTGAATTATGGAAGGCAGAGGTAGTGCGCTGGGGTAAGGCAGAGGGAGAAGCACTGCAGCGTGAGGAATATAGGGGTCTGCGGAAAACGCCGATCTCGTTGGACTGGTTTGTCACGCTGGGAGCATTTGAAACTGGGGATGAAGGGGAGGACGGGGATACATGTGACTCACCGAATGTGGAATAAATATGTCCTGAGCCGGACTTTCATGCACTGTCACTGACTGGGATGCACCATGATGGGATACGGGGGCACCCAACCGCTAGCCCTTTACCTCGTTCCACCTATGTGTACAGATAGAAGAAGCTACATGTTGCAACGCTATGGGTGACCCAGTTTAACGTTCATTCGATTATATGCATGTCATGAGAGTGTCGGGAGGGTTGTTCGAGGGTGGAGGGAGGGAATGAATTGACCGGGGTTTGTTTACTTGTGACAGTTACGGTCACCACGAAATGTAAAATCAAGATGACGATGCAACCATATGTTCTAAGCTGGCACATGCATGTTTACTCTGCTTTACTGGGCTTGGAAATTTATGTAACTGCTTTACCTACTATGCTAATAAACAGATTTTCAACAAAAAAAAAAAAAAGAAAGAAAAGAAAGGGGGAGGGATGTGGAATTTTTTGTCCGTCCAGATCTGTGTCAACGCTCTGTGGAGCTTCGCTGGCAATATCGTCAGTTGATTCCAAAGTTTCAGTCCAAAGAGGCTCAAGTGTATTTATTGTTCCCCGCTAAGCTAAAAGTAATATCTCATGAGCGTACTCGCTTCTTTACTAGCAATGTCCTGGCTAAAGAATTCTTAAGCTCTATTTTGCTTAGATAGGTTCATTCATGTGGACTCTTGTCGGTTTTGGGTAAAGGCATATTTGTTATGTTTTTCTCTCTATTCCCTGGCTTTATTTTATTTTGTGTGATAAGTTTAGTTGATCCTGCTACTCTTGGGGAGGAGGAAGTAGCTCTTCTTCCCAAGCTGCAGGGCCTACAGGGGAAGGCATGGGTTTCTTGGCGAGCTTGCATCCACAGGACTATTCGTCCTAAAGCCCTGTTAAAGGGGGAGGGTTAAGGTAGAGGGTGGCTGGGGTACACTAGGGTGGGGAGGTTCAGGGGTAGGGGGGAGGGTAACACTGAGGTAGGGTAAAAGGGGTATACAATTCACAGCAGCAAGTAACTGTTTAATTGTTAAGGAAATAACAACTAAAATTCTCTGGTCGCAAACTGCAGTAATATATAGTAGTTGGTTCAAATGTGTTTACAGTGGGTCAGGGTCCTTATGGTCTGGACTGGGCGCTTTGGAAGGGTGTGTATATTTCTATGATGTCACAAAAAGGGTTAAAAATTTGCTCACTAAACGTTTCCCGGATTACGAGCCGGGACTCGTTTTGATTGACCCTTATTGTGGGGTGATTTCCCGAGCTACCACATCTTTGTTGCAACCACAGAAGAAAGTGTAGAATATTCTACTTGACATATTGAGCCCTGATGAAGTTACTTTGGTCAAAGGAACAAAACTCGTTGGCCGATGGCTGTTTTTACTCCTGTCACTAATAAAGTAAACTAATGGGATAAAGTTTACAATTCTGACTTCATTTCTGGTGCACCTTCCACTTCTAAAAGACTTTGCTTACTCTGGATACCAACAGCGCTTAACGGCGGCAAGTGCCGAAAGCAGATACACAGAAATTATAGTTTGTACAGATAGGGATTGATGTGCTGAACCTTGGGTCAGCCGTTGTAAGGAGTGTTTGATTGCTTATATCAGTGGATGCCAGTAAGGCTGCATGATAATTCTGAGCAAGGCTTGCTGTATTTGTAACACAGCAAAGACGTTGCTTTTTAGGGCACTGCTTACTGATATGGAGGAGTCCACCTTGGCTTCCAATCATTTCCTTGTTCTAGGGACTTGCTTGAGGAATTGGTGGCTCCTAACTGCTGTTGTACATGACTGGTGTGAGATGTGTAAGTATTTTGCTCTTTGTCCTCTATCATAGTCACACCACATTACAGTTCCTTCCAACTCCTTAATGAGGCTGAGACACTAAATTCTCCGCCCCCAACTTGACATTTTCCACCATATGGTGCTAGACCCCTAGCACTCTCCTTTGAAACATGACTTTGGGGTCACCAGAGTCCATGCTGCCAGTGTTGTGAAACAAGTGGATGTTATACAGGCTGGGATTGTTAATTTGGAGACCTAAAATGTATTCTTCCCTTGCCAAGACCACAGTAGGAGTATGTATAGTGCCCAGGAGTTGATGGAAGGTGTCTTTATCCATTGGGGGCAGGGTGGAGTCAAGGTCAGGTTGATCATCACCAACATGCTGGTGTTCAGGTGATTATGAAATTTCCTCTGTAAGATGATGAGATAAATGTTACACTTCTTCATTTAATGATTGACATTTTAAAGAACAGACATTTTTTATGACAGGCTACCATAACAATTTGTCCTAGACAGTCATGTGTACATCCATATGTCAAAGCATATCAATATGTCCAAATTGTAGGGTCTGCAAGATATTTCCCAAGTGGTCTGTCGTCACACTATCAATTTCAATGTTTATATGTAAATTGTAGGACTTCACATCCTTGCTGTATTTTCACACAAACATTTTCACTTACAGCCTCCTGTTTTTGCAGAATTAGGACCAGATTATGATCTTGGCGGACGGGTTACTCTATCACAATAGAATATAAATCCTATAGGATATAATGGGATTTCTATATCTCGGGCGAGATATCCATCACTGTTGTGACAGAGTAACCTGCCTACGAAGATCGTAATCTGGCCCTTACTGTTTTATGCCATTAGAGCTAAGCAAATTTAACCACTGCTAAGCAATGCTAATATGCTTGTGCTCTCTCTTTTCAACGTGGTTACCTAGGCTTACACCCCAATTATTATTTTTTTATGACACATAAGTCCCTAGTAAAGTTGTACTACATGTACTCAGGCCCTCTTTGTTATATAGTACCACTGTCCATGTGCCACACACTTATGTAGGCCTTTACACATGACTGCGGCATTCCTGCACATCCATTGTGTGCATATTTACACAGCCATTAGAACCTGGGTTGATCAACTTTTTGGCAGGCCCAGACCTCTCTTTGTACAACATACAAGTCACCCCTGAAGTAGGCCCAAAAAAGTCCAGAAGGCACGGAGCAATGTATTTGTAAAAATCCACATGTACGTTTACATTTATATGTCCTGGTAGTGAGAACATGATGAATGCAGTTTGTCGTCACTGGGAGGGCTACATCTCCCAAAGAATAACATTGACTTACCTTATGACATATCATAAGTGGTAACTATCAACTGGGATCAAGTAGGATAGTAGATGTTGGTGTTTAAGGAATTGTATGATAGAACACTATGCAATGGAAAAGTTTGGTTTGGAGTAAAACTTCAGCACATACCACTTTTCTTAAATGGAATATAATGTTCCCCTAATCATTTTGTGACTGGTGCCAGTATCTTGGGGCACATCACCAGGTGTAGCTTCCTGTTTGTCTTTGTGTATTATTGTCAGACAGTGAGTCAATGGGCCATTGATGTTTGCAGTATGAACCATCTCAGACTTGACAAGTGAGAGGAGGTGTCACCTGACACACTTGCACACCACATAAACTCTGCATTAGGTCAGTCACAAAATATTTGGGAACAGTGTTGTTTCACCCCAGACAAGCTAGGACCAGGATAGACAGACACAATAATCACACTACCTCTGGGGGTGCCCAACACAAGTACCTTAACCTATTTTAAAGTGGGCACCCGTAAATTATATAGGTACCTCATACCCAACAGTTCATTCAAACTCTGGAGCTGCAGAAGGCTCAGAAATACTACTTTGGTGCTCTGCTACTTTGTTGTCCTGCTGCTAGATTGAAAGTAGTTGATGTAGTTCTTTAACCGCGAACCAAAAGAGTGTCCTTAAAGGCTAATTGGCTTGCTGCTTGATCAGGGCCTCAGGACAGAAAAGCCTCAAAACTCATTTATCCAAGCACATGTCATGTGTCTGCTGTGAGTCCTACCCCCAAGTCCTGGACCTTGGGATGTGGCCCTGCAGGTGCTCTGCCAGGTCACCTATGGTCCTGTGTAGCACAACCAACTCAGCTCATCACATCTCCTCACCTCCAAATCTGAAACTCTGCAGCGCAATGTAAACCCAACACAGGCACTCCCTACACCTGGCAACCCTGGAGTAAACTAAATACTTTCAGATGTGCAGGCCTACATTTGGACCTGTAGTGGGCTCACAATCCATTCCAGTTGTCCTATAATTGCAAGTTTGTAACTATCCAGCGTAACAGCAAGACCACAGTTTTCCACTTTTTTTCTTTTTGCCACTATCTTCCCAAGACACTTTGAAGTTACATATCTCCGGTGATCCAGATTGGTGTTTTACAACTTTTGTACTCAAGTAATTGTGTGACTTGACTCGATTTATCAAAATCGGTGTATTACTGTGTTATGTTTTAGTTTAATTAGTTTGAATTACTGCATAAATACTTAACACCTTGCCCCAAATTGAAGCCTGATTTCTTTCTGGCATGACACCGGAGGGTTTGGCACAGGTAAATTACTCAACTAACAAGGCTTACTTGAACAACATGAAATTTTAATCCATGTGCCCCTATGTTTGTCATAAGGCATAATAGCCGTTTGTGAAAAGATTGGACATGCAATCTATTACGACTCACCTTGTACATCTTGCTGGTACTCTGTGTCAACACTGTCATGGTCCTGGCTTCCAGCAAGCAACTCCATTGGAATGACGGTTGCCACCTGCTCCCTCCAATGAATTCAACTCCTCCTGGACATACAATCCTCCCCGGTCCTTATTGCAACCTTAAGGTTCCTGGACAGTTTTTCTTTGGTCCGGCATTTGTGGTCATGCCTAAGCTTTTTACATTACACAACAGTCCTTTTTGCTGGTGCCACACTTTTGTTTGCCATAAAACTTCCTTTTTTTTAATGATAATTTTGAGTTGACAAATAATCAATACAAGTTTTGGGTTACCTCACTTATGAGTATTTCACTTTCTACCTCAGTGAAGTTGGACTTCCTCTTCTTTTTGCCAACTACTTCTGGTACATCCTGAGGACTTATGGTCTCCTGGCTTCCTATTGCTCCTTCTATGGTGCAAAATGTTGAGAAGTTCCACAGAGGCTTGTGCAATGCACTGTGGCATTTGAAACCTTTCCGCGAAGCATTGCACTCCTGTGTGATGCAATGCTGACTTGCAGCACGTAAAGGTGTGTTATGGCATGCAATTTCACCTTGTGTCTCATTGGGTGAATATGCATTATGGAGCATTGCACCAAAACAACCACTTTGTGTCACACTGCGTGACGTACCTCTGAGCCCTGCGCCATTTTGCGCCGTATGATAAATATGGTGCATCAATGATGCAGGGTTCTTCCGCAACACGGCACAACACAGTCTCACGAAATGCTGCACAATGCAGCGTTGCATGATGAATGATAAATCTGGGCCTGGGTCTGTAATGTGGTGGGTAACTTGTTGACTGGAAATACTGACTACATCTATAGACATGCCAGAGAGGGATAAAGAAGTACTTCAGAAGTTTTAAGAGGGAGCGGCTTGCTCCCGTGTCAATAAGGCGAATGGTGTGTTTACCACTGATCACATGATTTACATAAAGGTCCTTTTGATCTACAGATATCAATATACATAACAAACCCAGAACCTCTAGAGCTGCCCTAAAATTCGGGATAAGGATTTTTTTTAGCAATGTGTTGATACCCAGGAGGTCAGGTTGTCTTAGAGCATTGGAGGCAACCTTAGTACAGACTCACTTCCAATGTCCCAGCTGGCCACTGAGATTTTTCCTCAACCCCTTCTATTTCTTACTCCAATTTTCCACCTACCTGACCTCTTTACCTCGCCCCATTGTTGAGGGAGACACCCAGCTCCTTTAATCATGCGTTGAATGTTTTGCAATTTCAGTGACGTCAATTTTGATTTCTCAGACTCTTTCTTTTTTTCCTGTGACGTGGCACAGATGTTCACAGTCACTAATTCTGCTATCTTTTTAGGCTGCCAGGTAACACTTATAGTAGACGTGGCACAAATGTTCACAAACCACCACCAATTCTGCTATCTTTTTAGGTTACCAGGTAACACTTATAGTAGACAATTGATTCTTGGCAATCAGTTGCAGGCCCTGGACAAAAGCAATACCAAGAAGCTTCCTAAGCCATCTCCAAGGGATGGGTTATCCCCTAATACATATCAAATAAATCCTTCAGTCTGTTCAAATAATCATCTGGTGCTTCAACCTTATATTGCGTACAATTATAAATTTGATTCCAGTTAGCTTTCACCAGGCATATCTCTGTAGTTACACTCCACACTGCATCCTTTGATGCATTCAAGGCCCCATCCTTTCCAAGGGCAAGCCTTGGCCACTGCATTTTGTCCACCGGTTTTTGACTCACTTCGCTCTGCACTAGCAACCGCAAAAACAGATACACATCTGTGCAGTTGGGTCTATACACCTCTAACACACTCTGCAATTCTTCTTGACATTGAGTTAGCTTATCTTAAAAGTTGGGGAATTGTTTCTTTATGCTTATTAAGTCACAGGGGCTCAAGGGAACGTGCATTACAACCCAACCCCAGCAGCTGGGTAGTCCCTCAAAGCAAGAAGATTGAAAGATGATGGAATTTCATCATTAGCACCACTTGGATGGGTAGAGGGGTGTGGCTATCTAAACAGCCACCTTGCAGTTCATCTTTAACTTTAGATAGTGATTTAGGGTTCACTCTCATTAGTCCCTACACCCAGGAGCAGAGTGCATGTGCGCTCCGGACGAATCAACTGTAGTGGAATCAGCCTCCAACTTAGTTGCCCTGCTTGTTAAATTCTAAATTTTTCATGAAAAGTTGACCTCGGTTAACGTTGAAGAAAAGGTGCCTGATATCAGAAATGTGCTTAACTTTGTCATGGCTATAGAGAAAACCATAGAAAAAATGTTTCTTTAAATGTGAAAAATAAAACATGCAGCTTTAAACCGAAGGAGAAGATGACCTCTTGAATGTGTAAAACAAATGTGCAGCTTAAACAAAGTAGTAGGCCCTCATACCTAATGTGCTACTACGATTAGGCCTGAAAATGTCTTTCAACTTCTGGTTGACATTTAAATAAAATGCTTTTTAGAAACTGTTGACCTAATGATCTGACTGCAAAATCCTTCATTACTTTAAAATGTGCTGCTCTAAGAGAAATGCATTTCTTTGCTTGCTCACACCGTATGACTCCCTTATTTCTCTAATAGTATTAGTAAAATTAAGGTTACTGAATATATTGTTTTGCATGACATAGAAATGTTTTGTTGCCTTATACTAGTCCTTTCCCCACACAATCGGACAGTAACAACAGCTAACAGAATAGTCCTGCAAAGGTTCTCATGAGAACCTTTTCTCCTGTATCTGGTGCAAATCATTGAGAAACTTTTAGATTACTGCTCATCATCGGCAGGAATGCTCACCGTGGGAAATGGGAGGAGAGACAACAGACCATCGAAAGAGACGTTTTAATTGGACAAGAATGACTGAAGTGTGGTGAATGCTGCAATAATATTTTATGTTCTCATATGTACGTGTTTCTAGCCAAAGAGAATTAATACCTTAATGCCATCTTAACCTCGATGCTTCATGCACAGTTTTCCCTTATTGTTGCCCGAATTGCTGTGTGCTACTGCTAACATTGATTTCCTTTTATTCAGATCCATTTTGTGGGGAGATTTTCTCCTCATGTTTATCATAGCTACTGCTGTGATTAATTTCTTTTGATTTTTTAACAGTTGCTACTGCAACTTTTTGGAGAACTCGGCTGAGATTTCTGTAGCTACTGTTTATGGGGAGTTCAGTCTTTTGACAAACTAGAATCTCCAGAATCTTGATCTTTTCCGAAATAACTCTTTATGGTTGCTTATTTAGGTTAGGACTCTTAGATTAAGATTGGGAGTATTTCCTTTATGGAGCACAATGTCTATTTTATGCTGGCTCTAACAAAATCTTTCTTGATATTTCTGTCAACTGACCCGTTTCATATGTCTTTATTTCGAATTACTTTCATCATAAAAGACAGTACATAATAAAATACATCTTTATAAAAGAAAAAAAAGAAGGAGACACGGAATGATCTAAAAACATCAGAAAAATATGTGTATGCACTCATGGCCATTACATGGTAACAAATTAAAAATATATATAAAAATGGGTTTAAATACATAGAAAAGACAAACTAACCAAGCTACATAAAACCAATCAGTTGCTTACTCTTTGTTCCTAATAATCCAAACCCATCCTAAAAACTTCGCTACCGCAATTACAAAGGGTTCACTAGTCTCTGTCCTGATAATCATTAGAGCTTCCAACCCGACCCTGGTACCCATGTTACGGCAGATGGGTTTGAGCCATTTTGCCTGAGGGGCTTCATACGCCGGGCATTAAAAAAATATGTGTCCGACGGATTCCTCACGGACAGGGCACCAACGACAGAATTCGGCCTCCTGGCCCTTCCATCTTTTGGTGAATGATCTGGTTGGAAGAGAACCGACCCTCAGCTGGTGATAAAGTTTCCTGTCGTTAGGCTTAGTAATAATGTCCCAATAATCTTCTAACAAAGGGTTGAGTTTATGCTCCAGAAACAAACCGGACAGAGAAATGGCTGATGTTTGGCCGATGTGTCTCTGGCGGACAGCCAACCAGTATAAGCTTTTAAATACTTCTTTAGATGGGAAGCGGCCATTAACGGGGTCAGTCCACAAATTGCTCAAGCCCATGGTCTCCAAGAGGAGTCTAACTTGTTTGGACCAGGAAATGTTACCTGAAACCATTATGGATCTAACATCCAAGATTGATTTAGCATAGAGAGCCAGTTCGGGGGTGGTCCAAATCCTCCTCCAGAGGGCCACTGGCTTGAAACGGGCAATATCATCTATAGAGTGACTGTCCAAATCCATTATTTATTTATTTATTTATGTATTTATTAATAGCGCTTTCATGGAACTAGAACAGGGAAGGCCAGTTAAGGTCCGTAGAAATTTGTTTTGGGCTTTGACCAGGGGGGACAGGTCCGCAAAACCCCGAAAGTCCGCTCCGTACAAGATCGCTGAACCTATCCTGGAGTTATAGATTTTCAAAGCTGGACCTATCATTTTCATCTGCGATGATCTCTGTTCTTTGATCAGACACCCTGTGAGCAGGGCAAACTTGAGAGATAAGGTATCGATCTGGGGTTTCCAATTCAGTTTTCTCTCTAGAACAATCCCCAAATAGGTCATGACATTAGTTTGTTCTAGTTCAATGTTATTCATCGTGACATGACCCACCACAGGTCTACTTTTTGTGAGGATCATGAACTTGGTTTTAGTTACATTTACCTGCAGGTCATGATCGAGGCAGAATTCCTCAGATTTATTCAGATGAATAACAGAAACAGGGTTGGCGCTAAAACGCACCCTTGCCTGACACCACGGGACAGCGGAAATCTGTTAGTGACCTGCCCTTGCTTGCCCCAGCAGACTTGTGCAAAATTCGCCTCATGTAAATTAATTACAACATTCAGAAGCTCCTGTGGCATCCCCATGTCGCTTAGGACCCCCCACAATTTGTCCTTGGGTACTAGGTCGAATGCTGACTTAAGGTCAACAAAAGCGGCATAGATGGTACCACCACCCAAACTGACTACTTTCCAGTAAATCAGAAGGAACCTGAAGACCTGCTCGATGGTGCTTATGCAAGATCTAAACCCAGCCTGCAAGGGCGATAATATATCCTCGAGCTCTATCCAGCTCTGTATTCTGGCCAAGACCATTCTAGAGACAACTTTTTGTATAGAATCGATCAGACTGATCGGTCGATAGTTCCCCTTCTTATGGATGGGCAGGATCTCGGCTCCACGCCAAGAGTCCGGGATGCTAGCCCCCTTAGCAATTGCATTTCCCAAAAATACGATGTACGGAATCAAATTTGTTGGGTCGTATTTAAAGACGTCTGCTGGGATGCAATCCATTCCCAGGGCCTTTCCACAGGGAATCTTTTTCAGAGCTGCCTCGACTTCCATACAATCAAATGTAATAGCTTTAATATTCGGCATGGGACCAGGGTCGGAGGGGAGGTGAACACTGTTCAGGTCCGGCCCAGAAAACTGAGACTCAAAATGCTCCACCCAGATCTCGATAGGAACGTGGTTTGTAGGGGCCTGGGACTGGTGGGAATTTCCCCATTTAACTCTGTGCCAGAACTTGGTTAAGTTTTTCTGCTTACTGGCTATTAGTAGGTCAGACCAATGTTGAGTGTCCCAGTCTTGTTTTGCCCGGATCCGGACTTTACGATAGTTCTGCCTCGCTCTCCTAATATCGGGCATGTTTTTAGATTTAATCGCTAGTGCCAGGATACCATAAGAAACCCGACACGATTTATTGTACCATGAATTATTTAAGGAACGGGCGGTTGGTTTTTGGGGCTTGCAGGGTTTTGAAAAATGGGCTTTAAGATCATTAAAAAGATTCTCGTGTAATTTGATGGTTGTCCCATTATTATCTTCCTGGGATGGAAGTGAACGTAATACCCCCAGTGCCCTTAATACCTTAAGCCTAATCTCTTCCAGTACCCCGGGGTCGATAGAGATCCTTGCCCAACGCACCCTACGTGTATCATTTGTGAGCAGAGCGTCGGCGGTGGCTATCTCTGTCTGGGTGCTGCACTTCGTACCTCAATTTAATCAGAGACTCATTGCAAGGGGGTTGTGGTCGCTCTCAGGACGATCCAAAATCACCATATCCTCTAATATGCCCCAGTACTCAATTTTAATGAGGATATAGTCTATTCTGCTTGTATGGGGGCCGTTAGCGAAAGTTGCCCTACCCATTTTATCCGAAATAGAACGACCGTTAGCTGCTCTATATCCACGCTCTAGACAGAGGCCCGTCCACTGCAAAGCAGATTCCGTCCATTTCTTGACTGGCCGGAGGTCGAGCAGGGGGATGTTCATCTGGACATCTTTCTCTGTCAGGAGGGTTTCTCCATCACAATGTAGGGGCTCAAACGTGCAGTTAAAGTCGCCAGCAATTATGACATTGCTGGCGGGCCCAACTGAATTCAAGAAAGTATCCAGATCAGCAAAGGTTCTGGAGCCACGACCGCCGGGCTGACCCCTGTTATACACATTTATGATAATGGTATCTTTTAGGTCTGGCTGGTGCAGGGTTATGACAAGGAGGTCTGGGCTATCAACAATCAATTCGGTGGGTCTGTAGTTGATTGTTTGTCTAACCCATATGGTTAGACCCCCTGAGGGTCTACCTTTTTTCCCTCTGACTGCAGGTTTACAGAAATTGATGTACCCTGGACAGTATATGGGTTCCACTGTCCACATCTCCTGAAAGACCAGGATGTCGTATTTTTCCATCAGGACTGACCATTCTACTATGGGTATTTTACTCTTCAGCCCAGCAATGTTCCAGGAGATCAACTTGATCGTGTATACATCGTTAGCTAAACGGGGCAGGGTGGGAGTCGTGCCCAATTGGGGGACCAAAGCACGGGTACTAGCCGAGCTGGGGCAACCGACTACTGTAGGTGCGAGAGCCGAGATCCTGGACTCTCCGTTATCCATTGTTTCTTCCCTGTCTGACAACTCACCCATATATAGCCTACGATTTATATAAAATGGTTTTATCTCCTGGGGACCCTCCAAATTGACAAAGCCAGATGGAGCACCAATAATATCTATAATTTCGCTAGGGGATATATTTAGATCCTTGCTTCCTGCAACTAATGATGCCCTCGTAGAGCTATTACTAGTTTTTGGTTCTACCCAATCATTAGCTCCATTTCCCATACACCCATCAGTGCTGTTTCCCCGCCAGCAAGATCCCAGTCAGTCCACCCCCTCCAGGCCTCAAATTGATTCATCAGGGGGAGATGAAACTCCTGCCTACAAGCAGTGAATGGGCGTCTTTTTATCGTCTCCCATCTATGTTGCTGAGAGAAACTCTGGCCAGAGAAGTAGCTGGGGTAAGAGAAGCTCAAATCATGAGTTTGTATGCCACTGGTTCCCCAGTTCCCAGAATCGTGACATATGAACCTTACCATTCTGGGGTCCCTAAAGTTCACGATTATGCAATCGCCCTAAAGGTCCTTGGTTCTGAGCCTCAACCACCCCACCCTTCTAACATGCAGAATCTCGGCATTCATAAAAGCTGGGGGCGATCTATTTCTATTGAGCCAATGGATGACCTTGTTCTTCAGCTCACTATGGGTCTCAGGTTTGTCAGTTTGAATCTCAGGTACACCCGATAGGATTACTGTGTAAGGTATCGACTCAGGGGGTAATACATGGGAGCTTCTGGGGCGATCCTATTCTCCGCGGACCATTTGACCCTCTGCTAGGTGGATCTAGACTATGTTCAGGGGCGGCCAACTTTGTTCTAATGTCACATCCAATGGCCGCAGATCCCACACACATGTGATCTGTGACAATTGATTTTGCTCTGCCGATCTCGGTGGCGATAGAAAATTGTTGGGCATTTTGTTTGTTAGGTATGTCCTGCGGGTGGCTGTCGATGGACATTTGGAAACAATGGTCACTCTCGAGGGGGGCGGAGGCCCTAAACCCTGACTAATCCCCGCGACCTTTTCCAGAGTTGCTGAATTGGCTATCACAGCTCTTTCTAGTTTCCCCATGTTCACATTAATTAACTTTACCCTTTCAACTAGTGGTAGGATCAATGATTTGAAATAACTGCTCTAGTGTTTCCAGGAAACCCTTGGGTATTTGATTCTTAGCTGACAGTAGGGGTTTTGGTGCATTTGGTCTATTGCTGGAAACAGATGAGGAGGTTTGGGGATTCACCGAGGAGAATCGTGCTTGGGTCGATGTGTGGGTTTTGATTACTTTAGCACGCCCTTCCTTTTGCATTCCTCCCCCACGCTTTCTTTTGCCTATGGCTGGTAGGGATTTACTATCGATTCCAGGTTTGAGTGATGTTGACCCATTGACCAAGGACTGGAAGGAAATGGTGGAGGAGTTGGAAACTCTTGGACTATTTCCTAGTATGGATATACTATCTATGGTGGAGTTTAGTGAGCTGCAAGCCAGAGACATTTCTGACTCAACTGACCCCGCCTGCTCTACACCAGATCCCCCACACAAGATGCCATTTACCGGGGACTGCTCAGGGGTAACAGCATCCATGATTGTACCCAAAGAGGATCTCTTCGAAGGAAGGAGCTCTAGAGATAATCTCTTTTCCATCAGTTCTATTTCCCGTTCCAACACAACTGCTGCTCTAGTGATAAATTGATCTAGGGTTCCCGACACAGACCCCCCAATGTTGCTGAATGGAAGCTTCTTTACGTTCCTTGGGCGGGCCGCCATGATGCGAGGAACTAAGGTGCGTGATAGTGGCAAAAGAGAAAGGAAAATAAGACAATGTGATTTCCCTGCCCCAAATTGCAATGATACTTAAAACCATAAACATTAATGAGTAAAATACATAAATGTCTCACTGCTCGGGGCTCTGAGCGAAAGGAGGTGGCCCAGCCCAGCCTCCACCGACCTCGGACGTCCGCAGACGGTCCTGCCCTTGTCCCGGGCTTCTCCCGGGACGCTCCCGCGCGCTCCCGCGACGCAGGGGGTGACGCTCACCTTTAAGCGCCTCCTGGCGCGGATTTCCCTGGTAGCAGCCTCCGGCCGCAAAGGCAGCCGGGAGTTGAAGTCCTGGCTTTCACGGTCCACCCCCACTGCGGCCGTGCTAAGTTCGAAAAAGCAGCGGCGGCAGGGAAAGACCGGATGCGATGGTGGCAGTGCGGCGATAACGGGGCTGGGAGCCCGACTCCAATTCTCTCCCCCAGCAAGGACAGAGGCGCAAACACAAGCGGCAAGGCAGGTTAGTTCTGTCAATTGACTAAACTGAATAAAAGTGACAAAAACAATTACTAATCTCTTAATGAGAAATAAGTCTTTCAAACAATTTCAAACCTCTCATCATTGACTGAACATTAAGATACTGAAAGTTGATTTTATTTGAAATGTGTTTAATTACAGCGCTATTCAAATACGGTAGCAAAGATCCATTTGCCAGGTGATGTAGTGGTGCCAAAGTTGGAGGCTGCTGATGTAAGTTTTCTAGGTTTGCACTGGACATCAATTTCCCCCTGGAATTTTAGTTATTGACAGATTTGGTAGCAGAGAGACAATTTACGCCGTGAATGGAGAAATAAAATAAATCCCAAACCTTGCTTAAAAGTCCTGATTCTAATGTCCAGAACTTGAAGATCCGACAAGGAGGTACTCGAAGGAGATTGCGGTTTAGAAGGTGTGAGTATTAATTGGGCAAATGTGGTCTTCCGTGGGTTGTATTCTGTTTTTCTTTAGTGTGTGGGAGTGAATGGTAATAGTATTGATAAGAGGTTAAAGAAAAGAGGTTGAAGATTTTAGGCACATCACAGCCGAAAGATCCTGGGATAATATAAAAAGTAAACTTGTTTGCAGGATGTTGGTGTACTGTGTGAGGCACTCTCACCTAGATCTGTAATATTGTTATTCGAGATTTGTTTGTGATTGACTAATATTGATTGATGTTAGTGGAACCTAACTGCGCAAACAGGGAAAACTGCATTGATTTGGGTGATTTCCTGCTGGTTGAGAACTCACTTGTGATTGTGGAAAATGTCTTGAATGGTTGTAATACTTCGATTCTTTTAGTAGAGCAAACAAGAAGTTACTTAAGAAGTTATTTAACAGAGTTGTTTGAATGCAGAGAAGAAAAGGAGGAGGAGCTTTGTGAGGACTGAGATTGTACGTCATCGTCTTCTGCGCAGGGATTGGTTGGTTGGTGTGTTTTCACACTGGGATTCGTTGGCAACGTCACAGTGCCATGCTGGGATTGGATCTTTAAAAAGTGAATACTGTCAATGGATTTGGTTTCAAGAGAAATAATAGCTGAAGTTTTTTGGGGTTGCTGGAAATTGACATACACAGCATAGAATCATACGTTTTGATTAAAAATTTGCGGAGCCAAATTGCTATCATGAAATGTTGTAGGGATTTTAAGAAAATGTTGAGAGGGACAACCACTATTCCAGTATGTAAGGGGGAGGAGGCACCTCCTGAGGGGACTCCTGCATACATTTTGACTACTGAACATGATTTGAACACGTCTTTGTCTTCAACAGTGGAGTAGAATTACTGAGAATGAGGGTGCATTGAGTTTCCCTAGATATGGGACATTTAACACCAGAATCCTGGATCCTTTGAAGAGAAAGTTGTATGAAATGTAGCCACCATCTCGACCCATTCAATATGAGGCATTTAATGTCTGGGAGAAAGTTTCAAGGGAAAAAGAGAAGCAAAAGTAACAGAGGAGAACTGAGCGTGCAATGAAGAATTATGCGAATGCTCAATGGAATGAGGGACAGCGTAGATGGAGGAAAGCCATTATTGAGGGAACTTGGTTATATCCAGTACTTACATCGGAAGCTGCAAATAAGGAAAATAATAAGTCTGTCATCAAGAAAGAAGGAGATGAGTCAGATACTGATTCAGGGGATGAGATATTGGAACGGATGTTGAATTCCAGACTGCAGGCACAACATACTACCCTTGCTGAGCAAGGAGATTTGAGTTCCAGTACTAGTCAATCAGTGGCTACTAACCCTGTGGATCCAAGTTTGGTACCAATTGAATGGCCCTTACAAGTCTTGCAGATTGTACCACCAGCTACGGCTCGACCACCAGCTGTAGTCCCCACTAGGACAACTGTGTATGCTGTGCCTGGAACTTCTTGTACATACACAATCCATGGAAGTTTGCTTTTTCTATGTGGGCTGCACAAGGCAGCACACATGGAATAAAGCAATAATGAGGAGAAATAAAGCATTTTTCCTAATTTTGCCAAGTTAATACCAGGTTTTCCCTGGTCTTAATTTTGGCGCTGTGCTGCCCTTGTACATAGGGAGCAACTTCAAAATCAAAGGGTGTTGCGGTGGAACGCCAACCACAATTCTGACTGCCCACCAATTTCACGCTAACCATAGCGTGAAAGGGTGCCTTATTCACAAGGCAGCGTTAAGCCAGGTTAAGTGGCTTAACCCTGCCTTGAAAATAAAACTAAGCCCCTATTGCCCCCACAACGTCGGAAAAAGTGAAGTTGTGTTGACGATAGGGGCTTGTACATATGCCGCCAAGTGTCTCCAAGTAAACTGCAGTACTGTCAAAAAGAAGTTCAATAACTGGATACATTATTGTGAAGGAAGCTAGAAAGGTGTCTCCAAAAAGATTGGAAGCCATCTTACACATGAATTCCACCCAAACTCAAAAGAAAGTCAGAATGTTTTTGGAATGGTTGGCTACTGCAGACAGTGGATACCAAACTTTTCCTTAATGGTACAACGTCTACTGAGGATGACACACAGATATGTCAGATCAGATTCCATGGGACAAGGAATGCACAAGAGCATTCCTGGAACTGAAAGAAAAATTATGTAATTCCCCAGCACTCTGAATGCCTGATTATACGAAAGAATGTACTTTATAGTGCAGAGTGTGTTGACACAAACACATGGAGGAGCTCAAAAGCCTATGGCCTATTTTCCACCTCACTTGATTCTTTAGTGGTAGGTCTTCCCGGCTGCCTAAAAGTGGTAACAGTGGAAAGTAGTAGTTTGGAAAAGAGTGAGAACATAGTTATGAAATACTGTTTAACTGTTATGGTCCCACACTCTGTGGAGCTATTGATGACAAAAACGAAGACACAGTAACAGATTCATAACTCATGACTCATGACAGGTTGGCCTGTTATGAACAGAGTATTTTGTCCACACACAATATCACACTAAAACATTGTACAATCTTGAATCCTTTAATGTTATTGGCTATAAATGAAACTGATGCCCCTATGACCAAAGTGGAGCACAGTGGCACAATTCTAAATATTGCTAGCCTTAGACCATGGTCTTTGTTCAAAGCCACTTGAAAGCTGTCTGCCTGCTTTGGTGCACAGCTGGCATTTTTATGCAAAGGCTACTCTTTGATTAAATACTCATTTTGATATATATTTGCTGTGTCGTGCATTTTTAACTCAGCTTCTATCATTCGTCACGTAAACGGGCATATCTACCTCATAGGATATGCTCTTCATTCTGAAATACATCAGCTGTACTCCATGCTGTCAGAAGTAGATATGCTTTGGGACTGCTTCATGCAATATATTATATACATTGTACATTGTTTACAAAGGTGCATCAGGAGAATGAGATGGGATTTGTGCCGGTTCTAGTCGATCCATTCTCTTTGTTTCTCGGTCCACGTCCCTCCATAAGAAGGTGTCATGTAGTAGTGACTGACATAGTGGATGATACATGCGACTACCGGAGGGTCAGAACTATCAAACCTGCTGAGTATCTCAAGATAAGGCGAATCTTTGACCACAAATCATTGGTCAGTCATGCCCTCCATGGGACCCCGTCACAGGCGGGTGCTTCCTGTGCCTACCCTTCGTAAGGCTTTGCGTATCACTCGTTAGTGAGACAGAAACAAGTCTCACTACATCTGTAATTGTTCTCGACCTGATTGGAGTAAAAGAGAGCTCTGACATGTCAAAGTTCCAGACTGAGCGCCCTGCCAACATTATTTACATGTGAATTGGTGGAGTGGCTGATGGTTGCCTCCACCACCATTTTAGGTGAAGGCAATCTAGAGTTGTGGAAAGGGATCATTGCAGATGTCCAAATCAGGCCTGATCCACTTGTTTGGATCCGGGTTGGGACACAATCTGTAGCCCGATGACTATGCGTAGATCGAAGAGAACTCTGCTCTCACCATGTTTTCTTACCTGTCCTGTACATAATGTGTTATCCTGGCATGTCAGTACGTTGTTCTGTGCTTCAGGTCCCACAGAGTATAATATATCTACTGAAATGGGAAACCCAATATACCCCTGACGGCTTAGGCAGATTCAAATGAACAGTTAAATGCGCCTTCAAGGGATTTATTTCAATACTTGTTTTTACTCTATTAGCTCACCATTCAAGGCAAGCTAACAAATATTACTTGCAATGTAATTTCTTTTTATAATTCCTTTTTCGTAGAATATAAACGTACTTATATTGCTCCCTTTAAAAAAAAAATATATATTTCTTTATTAGGTTTATATCTCCAGCACATTAAAAGAAGCAAGGTACATACATACAGCTTAACCGCCCCTGCTGAGGTGGTCCGTAAATCTGCAACAGCGCATGACAAGCCATATAGCGATGATTATGATGATGGAGATTCCTTTGTCTACCACATTTACAGTTTCATTGTCGTTTAAACATAACACAACTGTGAGAAAACTCACCCCCCCAATCCTGCCACCCCCCAACGCCCCCCCACTCCCCCCTGCTACCGGGTCAATAAAAATGAGGTCTAGGTCACCTACTCCCTATGTTCGGTCGCCGTGTGTCTCTCCTTCCTGTTCTGGAGCCTCCCTCTGCCCCGAGGGCGTTGACTCGGAGTTGTCCTGTGTCAACTGGGAGTCCTGTCCCGCCATCTCCTGTAGCATTGCCCCCCAAGCCAGTAGGTCCTCAGGTAGTTTGCCATCCCTCCTGGTATTCTGCATGTGCCCCTCCTCCGCTAGTGCCCACTCCCGCAGATCCGCCCTCCATTTAATCAGTGTCGGGCCCTGTTGAGACAACCAATGGATTGCAATGTGTCGCCGGGCTATAACTAGGCCCAACATTAGGAATCGCCTGCTTACTTTCCGCTTGGGATCCCGAGGGATCAAGCCCAGGAGACAAGCATGCGGGTCCAGGTCCATTGTCCACCACGTCACCCTTGTCAGATCCTCCAGGACAGCCACCCAGTACGACTGGAGCACAGGGCACACCCACACCACATGTATAAAATCCGCCTGTGCACTGCGACATCTCGGGCAATGGGAGTCTCTGGTGTTATCAATGGCTTGGAGCCGTTTGGGTGAGAGATAAGTCATATGTATAATATTATATTGAATTTGCTTGAAGCGGTTACTCACTGACACCTTCTGCACACTTTTGTGTATTTTTTCCCATTCTCATGGGGTAATCTCCTGCGGACACACCTGCTGCCATTTGTGTTCTATCGTCAGGGGCCCTAACTTTTTATCTTCCCTCAAAGCCCTGTAGAGATGAGTCACAAACGTATGTCCCCCTGTCATCACTATCAGCGTAACCAGGGTGCGGGGGTGCACCGGAGCCTCTGGAAACGAGGGCTATAGTTGCCGCGCTGTCGCCGCTATATTGGCGTATTGGAGAAATTGCCCCAGTCCCAGCTCGAAGGAGGTCACCGCCTCCTGATAAGTGATACATTTATCGTCCGGATAAAGGTTGGCCAGCATCAGGCAGCCTCCCTCCTTCGACTTGTCTGTGGACATGACCTGTTCTATCCGTGCAAAGGGTGGTATCAGCCAGAGATCCATTTCAGGGGCGAACGGCCTGTCTCGAATTAGGCGCCGTACCACTCGATTCCATATCGTGGCCACCAGCCATAGTAGTGGGGGGGCCGTAGTCTCATCGCCCCCCAACCTGCCATAGCAGCGCTCCCAATTGCCTGCCCCCAAATGTCCCTGCCAGTAAGGACCTCTTCCAAGAGGGGTACGTATCTAGCCATGCGATAGAATGCTGCAGTTGTGACGCAAAATAATAAAGTTTCAGATCCGGGACTTCTAAACCTCCGGTGCCCCACCTACGTTTCAGAACCTCTAGACTCACCCTGCACCTCTTCCCGTTCCACAGTAAGAGGACCAGCAGGGAATCCAGTTCTTTAAAGACCCGGTGCCGCAGTTCATAAAAAGACCCTTGCATTGTGTACAGATAGCGCGGGAGGACCATCACTTTTATTAAGGCAATCTTCTCCATCAATGAAAGCTTAAGGGTGTTCCAGAAGGTGATACTCCCCTGCAGACCCCGGATTATCCTCCCCATGTTATGCTGGAGGAAGGTTGCCGCGTTCCGTCCAATCCATATCCCCAGATAGCGAAGTGTGTCATCGACCCATGGGAGTCCCATCTCCGGGCGTTGGACCCCCCCCCCCAGTCAGTCTGCTCTCCAATAGCATAAAGCTGTGATTTAGCTTTATTCACTGCAAGCCCGGAAGCAGCCGCAAACTGCGACAGTCTGGCCTTCAGGGTTAGCAATGACTCCGTCGGCCGATTCAAGTAAATCAACGCGTCTTCAGCATACAGTGATACCACATGCTCCATGTCCCCCACTTGAATGCCCTGACCCTCAAGCACCGTGCGGAGATGACACACCAGTGGTTCCATTGCCAGGGCAAAGAGTAAGGCGGAGAGCGGGCACCCTTGACGCGTCCCCCTCATTATGGGTATTATTATTTTGTCCGACACGTATCGTCCTGTGCGGACCCTAGCCACTGGCTGCGGATAAAGCAGTTTTATCCACGTTACAGACCCTTCCCCTAATCCCATTTTCAAAAGTACCTTCCAGAGATAGGCCCAACGGATCGAGTCGAACGCTTGCTCGATATTAAGAAATACTAGGGTGTTCTCCTGGGCTCGTCCCCCCAAAGCTTGCATTACGTGGGCTAGGCGACGAATATTCCGCAGCGTATTCCTGCCCGGAATGAAACCAGACTGGTCATCATGGACCAGCCGTCTAAGATAGGGGAGGAGTCTACTTACCAGCACCTGACTGATAATTTTCAGATCTACATTCAGCATGGATATATGCCTATACGAACTGGGAAGAAGAGGATCTTAACCCGGCTTGGGGATCATAACTATCATTGCTGCCCGCATGGAATCTGGGAGCGAGCCACGGTCGTGGGCCTCCGCCATAACTTCGAGGAGCTTTGGGATCAGGACCCCCTTGTACTGTTTATAGAGTTCAGCGGCTAATCCGTCCATCCCGGGGGACTTTGCTGTCTTCAAGTGGGCTATCGCAGCTCGTATTTCCTCCTCCCGAAGGGGGCCTCCCAATTCCTCCTGACTGTCCGCGTCAATACAGGGCAGTTGCAAGCCATTAAGATACATTTCAACGTCCTCGAGGCCCATGGGGGGCTGAGACTTGGAGTATATTTTACATAAATGAGACCGAAATACTTCATTGATCTCCTGTTGGGTATACACCATCTGGCCTCTATCGTCCTTCAGTGCCAGAATCGGGGGGGGGGGGGTTGAGTTCCACCCGAATCAGACGAGCTAGTAGCCGCCCAGCCTTGTCGCCCTCTGTGTACCATCTCCGCCTGCTGGCAGTTCTATTAAACTTGCTGAGCGAGGCCCACGTGTCCCCCAGCTGCTGGTGCGTGGCAGTCCATTCAGGCAGCCTCTCTTTGTCTGTGGGAAAGTCATTTTCCAGCACCGCCAGACGTTCCTCATACCGTCGGAGATCCGGTCCAACACCTTTTTTACCCCCACCTCCATGGATTACTACCTTAATTGTGTCCCATTCAGTCGCCCTGGTGCTAGCTGAGCCCCAGTTAACCTCCAGATATGCCTTGAGCCCCTGTAAAGTAGCATCTTTGTAGGTAGGGTCACCCAAAGCCTCCGCGTTGAGCCTCCATAGTGGGACCCTAGGCCGTGGTCTGTCTAACGAGTATGTGAGCAGGAGTGAGGAGTGGTCGGACAAGTATCGAGCCAAATAGTCGATCTCCGTTACTCAGTGCATTGCCGTTCCCTGGAGAGAAAAATAGTCCAGTCTACTATGGGTATTGGCAGCAGGTGTGTGGCACGAGTACACCCGACGAGCGGGGTTGCGGTGCCTCCATGCATCTAGTAAGCCTTAACTCTGGAGCATCTGGCCCATCGCTTCCCTTGTCCTAAGCTTGGCATCTAAATTTGGGGGGGTACCTATCTAATTCCCCTTCAAGGGCACAATTAAAGTCTCCTGCGATAAGTAGTTCTGTGTCTGGGTCCAGGTCTAACTGTCCCATCACCCGACCTAGAAACTCCCCATCATCACTGTTCGGAGCATAAATATTTACCAGGCATATACTACGCCCATCTAGCGTCCCCACCACCATCACGAACCTTCCCTTCGGATCCTGTTTAGTGTGCAGGGCCTTGAAGGGGACTCCCAGCGCCACCCATATCAGTGTACCTCTGGCGAACCCCGAGTAGGACATGGCGAAAAACTGCCCCCGCCATCTACGTTGGACATACTTAAGACAGTCTCCCCAAAGGTGCGTCTCCTGTAACAAGGCTATGCTTACCCCATAGCGCCGGAGGTAGGTGGCCACCCTGATTCGCTTAATCATGTTATTGAGCCCCCTGACATTCCATGTTATCAGTTTATACCTTTGTGTATCACCCGGCATGTGTTAGTAGTCCATGATATCGCAGCACACAACCATCATACAAGGGACCCCCCTAACATTGCAATGTGACCTCCAAAAAGCAGACCTCTTATGTGTCCCATAACGCAGCTACATTTAGACCCGACAGCAACCCCCCCACAACCAGAACAAGAAACCCCAGCACCCCCCACCCACAGGTGGTAGTACTGCATTCTCCTAACCCGGCTCTGGTCAGAGGACTCAGAACCCCGCCCCAAAGCTCCACCTGCCCACTAGACCACCCCCCTCAACTTGTAATCACTGAGTAGAAAAACATAAAAATGTACATTCGCCAGTACGAAGGAATCACTCCCCCCTGTTTTGAAGTTCAGCCGACTGACTGGTACCGCGCAGCCCCGCCCGACCATTGGTCTAGTTCAGCCGCCTCAGTACTCTACAGCCGGTCAGTGAATTCTACATTGGCGCAATATTGTAACCTCGTTAACAAACAGGTTTCAAGCCCCCTCCCCCTGACCCCCAAGTCTCTGGACGAACCGCCCCTGTTACAAGTCACTCGGGCCTGTACAGTTCCCCCTGGGTCGAAGAATAGAGATACTCACAGTGTCCAAAACCCCACTTTTCTCTCTCTCACCACCGGGTCCACCAGTCATTTGTCTCCTGAGATCCCAACGGGGGCACCCCCCAACTCCAACTGTGTTTCCTGTACCAAATACAATAGGGAGAACCGGTTCTGGGTCGGGATCGCTTCCAGTTCCGCCCGGAAAGTGCCACCCGGACCCACCGTGATACGTCCTCCCTCCGCAAGATCACGTACTCCCGGGTGTTGGTCTCCCTCTTCACGTCATTGGTTCCGCCACCGCCCACTTCGTCGTCTCTGCTCCTGCAAGCCCAGTGTTTGGTCGTGGCCCGCCAGAACCAGCGTGTCCATCCAGTCATCTGCGTCCGATGGGTTATCGAAAAAATGTGTCCTGTCGCCGTGTTGTACTCAGAGCCTGGCCGGGAAGAGCAAGCTATATTTAATATTCTGGCTTCGCATCCATCGCTTAACCCTCAAAAAGTTATTCCGGAAATCTTGCACCTTCCTCGTGTAGTCTGGGAAAATATGGATGCCGTGGTTATCAAATCTGGGCGGGCCCGCTTTGCGGATGTGTTGAAGGATCGTGTCTCAGTCCCTAAAATTAAAAAAACAGACTATTATGGCCCTAGGTGGGGATCCCGGCTTCAGTGGCAGCCCCAGAGTCCTGTGAGCCCTCTCCACTGCAAACATTTTGGAAAGTCGCATGTTTGGGAAAACCTTGCCAATCCAGTCTTCGAGGAATAGGTCCGCCGCCGGCCCTTCTGCCCGTCCTGGAAATCCCAGGAAGCGAAGATTATTCCTCCTGGACCGCCCTTCCGCATCTTCTGCCCGATCCCCTAGCCGGGCCGTATGATTCTGGAGAGCCGTGACCGTCTCCCTCAGCTGACGGACCTCGGATTGCAATGTGCTCAGGTCTCCCTCCACGGTGGTCACCCTGTCCGCCACCTTCCTGAGGTCCAGGCGCAGATGGTTGATGTCCATCGCCATCCTGTCCATTTTGGTTTCCAACTCCACCCTGGAGTCACGGATCGCTGCTAGGATATTTGCCTTGTCCCGGGCTGCTGCATCCCGGTGGGCCTTCATCTCCCGGTCCATTCTGGGGCGTTCCGCCGATGTTGGGCCTGGGACAGTGTATTGCATGATTTTATTTGCCTGGGCTCCCCTTGTATGCTGGTCTCTCACCATATTTGGCGCGGCTGTTCGAGGGTGCTTCGCAGGGGGCCACCGTTATCCGACGCAACCTCGGCCGGGACCGCCTCGTGAGTCGCAGCCAGGCCTCTGCGTTGGTTACACAAATCCTGCCGGGGCTGGCCGTTAGTCGCCGTTATTGCAGTCCGGGCCAATTCTCGCGCCACCCCAGGCGCCAGTCAGTCGAAACCCCACCTCCACACACCTGCGGCCCCGGGGTACTTCCCCGCGTCGCTGAACCTAAATAAGCTGCTCAACATTCTAAAAACAGCTACAAGGGTTCAACTGTTATTAACTTTTACAGTCCTGAAGATGGTCTTATTGACGAAAGCATTAGGACCAAAATGTCGACAAATACACTTCTTTCTTAAATATAATTTGTTTTTTATGAAAAAGTGTACACAATTGTTACAGTGAAGGGGTTAATTATTGTAAAAACTTTTTTCCTTCTTGTTTCATTGTGAGTTAAACCTACAAGTGCCCTATATTAATTCTCAATATAAAATAATTTTTATACTTACACCCGTGTTTGGATATATTTGTCTATGATTAGATCTTGTGTTGTCATTTTGTGAATAAGGGAACAATCTAAGTACGTTTATATTCTACGAACAGAAATTATAAAATGAAATTACATTGCAAGTAGTATTTGTTAGCTTGCCTTGAATGGTGAACTAAAAGAGTAATAACAAGTATTGAAATAAATCCCTTGAAGCCACAGAGTATAAGGCAAAGCTGGGAGCATTTTCAAGGAGGCACGATTCATGCAAAAAGGGCTGCATGCATATTGTGGTGTGCTCTAGAGAATTCGCCTGACCCTTTCTCTGTGCCTTATCATTTTTTAGACAACAAATTCCATTCTTGTTACATATACACATACTTGTGACTACTGAATGTATGTGAGCTGAATATTCTCATGCATGGCTGAAGCAGGGATTTTATCTCCCAGACGTCTTAGAGTTGAATCATTTTGTGCTGGTCCCTAAAATTTTACTTTCAGAGGCTTAACTGTGCGAGAAAATATACCAGGGAGGCAGACCTTACCTTCCTCGCTGCATCACCACTGCCATCAGCAGCCCTGACCAACTTTGATATGTTGCCAGTGGCGGCTTCTCCGCTAAGGTGGAAGAGGGCCGCCACACTGCTTTTAACAGTGCAAAGAATGACACATAGGATGATACTAACTTGACTGACTGACTGACTATACTTATAAAGTGCACTATTGCCGAGGCGTCTTGGCGCTTTGTTAGAAAAACTTGGTCATGAAGGCATCTTAACTGTTACTGGGGAAAGAGCCATGTTTTGATTTCTTTCCTGAATACATGTCTATTAGATAGACTTCTGAAATGAAATGGAAGTGTATTCCAGAGTTTGGATGCCAGGAATGAAAAGCGTTTGCCTCTGCAACGTGCTCTTTTTACTTTTGGAATTTTTGCAAGTCCCAGGGACGAGGATCTCAATGTCCTAGTGGGGACGTAGTGCGCAAAAAGAGATTGTACATCTTTTGCACCCTCTCCGAACAAGGCTTTATGAACTAAGCAGAGTGACTTGAATTCTATTTGTCTGCGTACAGGGAGCCATTGAAGGTTACTGATGGCTTTTGATGTGGGGTGATGTCTAGGAAGCCCAAGCAGTACTGTGGCTGCTGCATTCTGAATAGCCTGAAGCTTATCTATTTGCGCAACACCCATTCCTAAGTAAAGGGCGTTGCAGTAGTCAATTCTGGACAGGATGGTGGAAACAACCACCGTTTTCCTTAGGGCAAAAGGAATATACAGGAGAATCTTTCTCAGACCTCTCAGGGTGAAGAAACATGCGGACTTGACCTGATTAATTTGTGGTGCCGAGGTCAGATTTTTATCAACCATTACTCCCAGATTCCTAGCTTTTGAAACCGGTGTCGGAGGTGGTCCAGCCGCATTCGGCCACCATGACTGGCTCCAGATTTGTTCTTTTGCGCCAAATTCCAGGACTTCTGTATTTGCCGCGTTTAATTTTAGAAAATTCACATTCATCCAACTCATCAGGGATGAAATGCGGTTTCAGAAGTCTGTGGCCCGGGTGTCTGCTGACTCAGCTACAGATACTATAAGCTGAGTATCGTCAGCATAAGACACCAACTTAAAGCCATGGCTCTTTTTCATCCTGGCCAATGGAGCCACATATACGTTAAATAATGATGGCGATAAAGCCGATTCCTGCGGGACTCCACCCGGCAGAGTAAATTCTTCTGATCTTAGGCCATTCCAACATATCAGTTGTTTTCTGTCTGACAGAAAGGATGATAGAAGAGAGAGTGCAGTGCCCTTGACACCAACCTCCTGCAGCCTTTGATTAAGCACGGTATGGTTAACCGTATCAAAGGCTGCGGTTAGGTCAAGCAGGACTAATATAGCCCTACCCCCTTCATCTGTTACCTTACGTATTTCTTCTGTTGTCATAATTAGAGCAGTCTCTGTGGAATGTTTGGCGCGGAAACCATGTTGAGTGGTATCTAACAGGTTGTTTGTTTCCAGGAATGACATTAGTACCAAGTTCATTGATTTTTCCAATACTTTCGCTGCAAAAGGCAAACAGGAGATAGGTCTGTAGTTCATCTCAACCTGAGGATCCAATTTAGGTTTTTTCAAAAGTGGGCGTATACATGCTTTCTTTCATGCCTTTGGAAAAAGTCCATCAGACAGTATTTTATTGATTAGTGGGCATAAGGCAGAGCTGATAACTTCTGATGCCATATGCACTATGTATGGGGGACAGGGATCCAAAGGGGAGCCAGATTTAATGCTTAACACCAGTTCCTCTACCCTTTTTTCTTAAATTGGTGAGAAAGATAACAAGCCTTCACTTTATTATCATTGTATTTGTTCCTGCTGCTTGGCAGCTTTGTGGGTGGGACGGGCTGTTCTGATCTCAGAGCAGGGGAAATGAGTGGTGGGTGCTCTGTAAGGTGCACAATGACTGTTTGGCCAGCCCTCATGGGCCGGCCAAACTGTCATGAACACATTGCATGTTCTCCACCCAGGCTGAATTGCAGCCTGGGTGCAGAACATGCCCAGGCCCCCAGTCCCTGGCTGAGCGTGGAACGGCAACGCTCCGGCAAATCACAACACTGCATTGCAGCATTGTGAATGGCTATGGGGAGCTTGAGAGGTGGCTAACAGGTAAGTTAGTTAGTTTTTTTTTTTAAATACCCCTATCCTCTCCCCCGCCCAACTGCTGCTTGTCAGGAGCAGCCGCCGCTGTATGTTGTGCCCATCTGCTGTGTAATCACCCTGTGTAGCGGCATGCACACCATCCATGAGTGTGAAGAGCAGCCTTTCTTTTAATCCAAATAGGAGAAGGGCTGCCAATACACTGAATGGTGAGCCTTATCCATTGCATTGGCAGACCTTCTTCTGTTTCCATGGCCTTAGTGGAAACAAGAGGATGACTGATCTGTTGTCTCCTGATGCATCTAAATTAAGGTGACCGGCTGCTGACAGGGACTGGAACAGTGAGGGAGGATGGCAAAGATTCCTGGTCTGAGGCCTAAGGCCAGTAATCAATCACTCTTCATCCTTGGCTCTCAAGATTCTTGTTCTTCTCTAATCATTTGCCAGATTTTAGGTCATTCAGTCATTCTCTGAACACCCTCACTTTTTCTGACCGACTGCAGGTTGTCCATCACCAGGGGTCGAGCATAGAGCTAAACCTCATACCCCCTTCCCCAGCTGATATGTTCTAACTCACAACACGCTAAAGCCACAAAGTGTGTTACAGACATTCGAAAAATATAAATGACATAAAACATCAACATTGTTACTTACACGGGGATACTTGCGGTGACAGCAGAGTAGAAAGCTAGTTGTCATCCATTCCATCCCAACTGGGTCAAAATAAGAACTTTTGCTGAATTCAATAATGCATGAATACATTAGAGGGAAATACTGAGAGGAGAGGAAGCTTGTGGCCAGGCTTATGACCCATTTGTCCGCAACTGGGAACTGAACATGGTTCCTCACAGAAGGCTACTGTACCTCGCTGTCAGTGCTGGGAAACTCAGGTTCCCAAAGAAATGTCCAAAAATGGCACACTTCAACATGAGAGAAGTAAGAAAGCACCTATAAGATTTCTAATAAAAAGAAAAACAAGAGCATGAGATTCTCAGCAGAAAAGTATTGGAGAAACATACTAGCATATACTGGCGCTATACTACTAGGGAGTATATGTGCCCATCGAACAGGAGTAGATAAACAACATTGGTACCAGTGCAAGAACAAATGAAACAAGACTAAAAACTTTGTACAGTATGAGAAAATAAATACAAGACGGGATTAAAACATTTCTAGTGAATAATATTGCTAACGTTTAGTCAGGCCCAAAGTGTCTCCAAGTAAACAGCAGTACTGTCAAAAAGAAGTTCAACAACTGGGACACATTATTATGAAGGGAGCTAGAAAGGTGTCTCTGGACTTCAGATTCCAGCCCTCCAAACAACCTCCTCACCTTCTACCATCGTTCGTTTGTTCAAACATTAGCCTTTAATTTATTTTCTTTGAAACCCAACCAATTTAAAATCCTCCCCTTTTGGGGAGTGTGATCCAAGAATTGCAAGGACCTCCATTACCATGATAGGGGTACCCACAGGGCCCCCAACATTTTTTTGCCAGCTGAAGCTCAGCAGCAGGCTAGAACCCTGACCCCGGCACACACTCTTATTTCCACCCTGTGAAATCGGGCAGGTAAAAACAGTAGATTCTGATCTACAAAGCCACCACATAGACAAGTGAAATTGAGGCAGTCCCGGGTAGGTAAAAACAACAAATTTTGAACGACAAAGCCCTTAATGAAACAAGAAAATTGAGGCAGTCACAGGCAGGTAAAACAGCAGATTTTAAACTACAAAGCTCACAAACAAACAGGTGAAATTAAGGCAGTCACAAGTGGAGGAAAATCACTTTTAAAGAATCAGGAAATAGACAGCATAAAGTCTGTCTTCTTACCCCCTCCTGGTCCTTGGTTCACTGGGATGTTGGGCACAGGGAAGCTGTAGCTAACAAAATGGAGGTGTGACACACAATATCGGTTAATAAGATGGTGGCAGGGAAAACTAGCTGAAAACCACTGTAAATAATTGTTTTCCAGCTCGAATTCTAAGGCTTTGAACTACCGAAGTCCATCAACACCAGTCTCAACAAGCTTTTTTTTCCCTTTCTTTAATTTTTTTTAGGAGGAGGGGGCTTGGGGAGGGGTACTTCTGGGCACAATGCCCTGCCCCTTTCAAGGCCATGCCCCCTCCTCACACAGTGATATTGTTCAGCAAGTTGGCATGTATGTAACAATCCTCTGCGGTGTGGCCGGGCAGGTGATGGATTCCTCACGGAGCTCGTCTGCATTGTAGAACCTTCTCCTGCTAACAATGACTGCATCAAATGATCAGCGAGGCCATTCTTAAACGAGCTTCTGCAAAATCCAAAATCAATAGACATTCAGTTCCCGACTCAGTCCGCGCGACGTGACGCACGTCGCAGGGCCTGGGCGCTTGAACATCGCAGGAGAGAGCCAGCCTCCACCACCGACCTGCCGAAGGGAACATTAGCTTGTTCTGGGTCACATACCTGTAGTGTAGGGTGACCAGAATTTTAAAGCAAAAAAACAGGACATTTCACAAAAAGAGAAGAAGTACTACACTTCTACGTCAAGCGAGCGCACAGAATGACAGCGCTCCTCAGCAGAAAATTACAGAACAGGCAGTAAGAACATACATAAGATGCAATTTTTAAACCCAGTAGCTTGCCTATTAATTAAATTGCTTTCTTGGAACAACTGTTAACTATCCCTTCTTTGTAAAACATAAAAAAACACCTCCCCCATTTTTAGTCGACCCTCTCCAAAAACGGGGACATGAGCTAAATTTCTCGAAATCTGCCCAGACAAATGGTGAAAAACGTGGACCGTGCTGGCAAATCCGGGACACCTGGTCACCCTACATACCTGCCAATTGTACCCCAAACCTGACCTGCAGCACCCTATTCTTGTTCAGTAATGAGAGGGGAGACAGCTCCGCTAGTGCATTTCACTGTTGGCGTCCAGCAAAACCAGCTCTTCTATTGATGAACAGAGGAAAAACTCTGGCAATACAATGCAACCCTGACCTGCAGCAGCCCTTCCATTCCAGGAATTAAACTAGACAGCTCTTCCAATGCACTTCACACTTCGCCCACAACACCCCCTTGTATTCTACTAATAAGAGTCACCGCTCTGCTAATGTGCTTACAATCTCCCCTGTATCGCCCCATACTACTACACTGTCAATTCACGTCAGTGCTTGACTGCTGCTCTGCCTGCTATTCCAGTAATATTGTGAGGACACAGGGGCATATTACCAAGGGCCTTATCGCCGCTTTAGCGGGAATGTTTCCCGCTAAAGCGGCAATAATTTTATCGCCCTATTACCTAGCTGTCGCTAACACCAGTTAGTGACAGCTACTAGGAGATAGCGATCATCTTGCAGCCCACTTTGCATGTCAGCGATATTTATCGCTAATGACATGCAAAGTGGGCGTGCCAAGATGTTAGCGACTGCTATCTCCTATTACCTACAAAGGCGTACTTTTGGAAATATTCACGTTAAGCACGAATATCTCCAAAAGCTAACGCCTGCCCAGAGCAGCTCTTAGCCATGTTGTCCAATGGTGGGTGGATAACATGGCTAAGAGCATTAGCTCAGTAATGCATGAATATCGCTGACATTTCAGCGATATTCATGCATTACTGCCGATTTTTATCGCTTTTGAGATAAACCTTGATAATAGCAAGGTTTATCTGCGATAAGAATCGGCGGAGCTAGGCGATATTAAGATTGCCCCTAAGCCAACACAGCGATAATTATCGCTGCTTGTTGGTAATATGCCCCACAGCACTTCCAATGTACCTCAGTCCTGCGATGCAATATCTATAGAGAGGGCCACTGGAATCATGGGGCGGGGCACAGAATGATGTGGCAGGATTGACTAAATGATGTGATACCAAAAGGCAAATTATGTGGCATATTTCAGCACATTTTTTGATTGCATTATTTTATTCTTTTGTAATTTTTACACCAGCTAATACTGCCTGGGCAAAGATTTTACCTCATTAGTACAAGTTTAACAACCAGAAATGGAAAAAGAAACTGAAAGATAAGATAACCAGTTAACCCCACTGCGAGTGAACGTATGTTACGTCGTTTTTTGTCATTTTTGATCTGTTTGAGGTAGAAACATTTTTGTGTTAAGATCTGAAGTGTATGCTGCATATAATAGTTTCTGTGGCAAATCCATAGCTATGCAAAAAAGCACATTAGCCGCACAGTTGGATAATTCCAGTGGCCCTGCCTGTCGTCTATTTCAGTAAAGCGGCGAGGCGCATTTCTGTCAATGCACTTCATTCCTGACATGGAACACCTATCTGCCATTTCAGTGGTTGAAACACAGCTCTGCCAATGCACTTCAATCGTGACCGAAAGCACCTTCTGCTGTTCCAGTATTGAGACGAGACATCTATGCTAATGCACTTCAGTCCTGGTCAATGGCAGCCCTACTATTTCTAGTGCTGAGGAGACACCGCTCTGACAATGCACATCTACTTGTATTGCAGCAATGGAATCAAGCATAGCTCTGTCAAAGGATACCATTGCAATTCCAGAGCTGAGATAGACACACAGCTCTGCTAATCCACCCTAGTCCTGATCTGGCTGTTTATGGAAGGACCAATTTATGCGACAATTGGGTCTTCCCTAGATGCAATTATCCCTGCAAGGTCCCTTAATTTGAGGAAAGTTCTCTGACGTGCTTTGCTCTAGAACCCAGCAGTTTTGAAAAACACCAACTAGACATGATTGTATTGCATTGTAGCATTTATATAAGTGGTTTATACCCTTATGGTGGGAGATGACGCTCATTTTCATAGCACCCTACACTGTTGGCGAGTACCTGATTGGCAGAGTGTTGGATTTCTTGTGATCCGATGTGGGAAGCATTTTTGTGTTGCTTCCCACTTCCCATTGACAAGAAAGCTATCCTATGTTGTCTTGGGATCCAGTGTCTAGCAGTATAATGGAGGTGGTGTGAGAGACAGACATGCAATGTATAGTTATTGTTCTGTCTAAAACATATCGGTAGGTACACAGCACCGACCTGCCAGAGGGATAACAGGGTGCTTTGTGTGCATCCATTATAAAAAGGAGGGTAATCAGAAAAGTCACAGTAATCTAAATGTCAACATGGACAACGCAAGAAGCTTTTATTTGCTTAAAACAATGCCAAATGGGCACGAAAGAAATGTATGCCATGAGCAGTTTCAATGCACATTTTCTTAAAGGCGGAGAAACAGCCTACTGCTGTACACAAACAAAACCAAAAAATCACTCAGTGAGCGAGTAAAGAAGTAGAGGAGCTAACAAGGTTGATCACCTAAGCAGAAACAACCCATCTTTAAAAGGCTCAGATACCACCTGCTCCACCTTGGCCGAAGGGAGGCAAACATTTTGAAATGGGATTTGTGACTCAATCCCCTGTCATGCTTCCAGAGAATAATATATAACAAGTACGGTGCACACGTGTGAGGATAAACAGTAATGATACTGAGCAATTGACAGAACGACGCCTAAAGGAGGACGTAACTTGAACAGGACGCAAGTTCAAACCAGAATTTCCTTAAGCACCATACTGAATATATCCTTAGTTTTCTGTTAAAACGTCAACTAGAGTTGCGTGATTGAGGTGTATGCTATGATATGCCACGTGCCCAATAAGTGTTTACAAGTAGAACGTCCCCATTTATTCCGACCAGTATACACTCTCGCGTCCTGACAGCCGGATTTCGTGCCTTTATCAGTTGTTCTTGATGCTATATTTATATAGGATATGTATATAAATAAGTTCATTTTTCTACCCAGTTTACCACCTGAAGTCACATTATTCTAACTGCTGCTAATTTGAGTAAATTTTGCCCTGAGGAAGCCCGCTTCGGGCGAAACGCGATGGCTGTTTCTTGGCTGTTTCATTGGTTATCCTATATTGAGAATATTGGCTGTTCACTTGTATCACCGTGTCAAGAAGACTTATTAAAACAAGACTTTTTATACATCAATGAAGGACATCAGCTGTGTTTTGTTGTATTGATACATCTTTTTCACTGTTCTCTCAGTTGCCTCTCCAAGTGCTTGTTTTATATCTCTGTGTATCCAGGACCTTGGGGTGTCAGGTCGTGGCGGTGCTCCTATCTGCATTCGGAATCGGGATTCCGATTGCAGATAGGAGCACCGCCACGACCTGACACCCCAAGGTCCTGGATACACAGATATAACCGTCTGTGCTCTTTTTTCCGTATTTTTCCGTGCCGCATCCCACGGCTCTACTCACACCCGTCGACCGGGTTGGAAATATCACTGGTTTATAGCTCCCATACACCACGCCTGTACAGCCCTGAAGAGTCACAGGTATCCCCCTGTAGATGAAACACGTGTCGGCTGGCATTGTACTTTCATGAAGATTTTGTTCACATAAGCAACGTGTATACCATACAACCGGTGCCATCTTGATTTTCTGCCAATTGCTCAGTATCATTACTGTTTATCCTCACACGTGTGCACAGTACCTGTTATATATTGTTCCAATGCTAAGGGTAGTGATCCTTGGCTCATTGAGAGGTTTAGCGTATTCCTCCATACTGGTCGCACCGTGATAAAATGTCTCAATCTTAACCACTCCACTACTACCTGTTCTACCACTGTTCGAGCGCCATTGTCCTGCCTATTTCCAAACCCTATGCAGGCTTTCCATGCTTCCAGAGAATCCCAAAGTAGTATGAGTGATGTGACCCCTCCTATAGTCATGGCTCAGCCCTTAGTCAGGCTGGTGTGTTGCACGTGCAAAGCTGAGAGAAGGAGCCCTTGGTAGGATTGCTTCTCGCACAGCATAAGAATAAACAGGCCCAATCTGTGTATTTTTTCTACCTCGACCTCTTCTGCCTCGCCAAATACTCTTTCTTAGATCTACATTAAACTTGCTTCCATTGCTTCAACAAGAACAGCAGCTTGAGTAGCAGTCTGCCCTCTCTCTACTAAATGGCCTTGATGTCAGGAGAGGCTCATTGCAGGGGTTAAGCTAGGCCTACAGTCAGTTGTGGACGGTACTTACAGCAGGTAGGGGATGGACGGCACAGAAACGCACACACAAACATTGACTCACACCCATGCATTCACACATGTGTGCACACACACATATCCATTCACAACACTCACTTCCATATATTCATTTGCTCACCAAACATTTAAAAAAAATCACACTTACCTGCAAAGCTCTGCCTCAGAGGTCCCAGGAGGGTTCAGACTGCTGCCTCTCCTCATTGGCTGTCCTTACATCAGCCAACGAGGGGAGGCAGCAGTCCATACTCATCACAGAGTGGGATGGGATCTGTGAGAGTTGATGACCCCACCCCAGTCTGTGACAAATTGTCAGTGATTGACACTCAGCCCTGGACACTTCAAGGCTTATAATTTAAGTGTTCTTAAACCCTGAGATAGGGGTCACAACGGAACCCTGCTCATGAGTTTGAAGGGGAGACTTTGAAAATTGGTCCATGGGATACACTCTCCCTAAAGTGTCAATACTAACCAAGCAGGGAGAGTGCGGGCAGTCTAAAATAGGTAATGAAGAGGCAGGCTACCCTTGACATCTGTGTGAGTACAGGTACATGCTTCCTGCTCCATGTATGGTAGGGTGAAATTCCCAACTAGGGAACCAAGATCCTACAATTAGGTGAGTAATAACTCACCTTGCATGCGAGCCAGTCTTGAAGGCTATACTCAAACTGAATGATTGTGTTGCTGGGGCAAATGAAATACTGAAATCCTGTCAAAAGCCTTGTACCCAAGAGACCTTGGAAGAGGGGCTGAAACTTGTCAACAGTGATTTAGGGTCATAGGACCAAAATATTCTTACTCCAATTAAGATAATTGTAAGTCATGCCCGAACAACCCACTAGTAAAGGGAAACCTAGGCTTGTTTAAGGTCTGAGGTATTTTTTATCTATTCTAGGTATCCCGGTTATGTTAATATTAAAAGTGTTCCCTGGAATATGGTCGAGCCCATCCTGGTTTTTAGGGACCAGCATGAGACCAGATAAGGAAGCATGCCACTTGGGTGCGGGTCTCACAGAAAGAAAAAGAACTCTTTTTCTTTGACAATATGAGACAGGGTATCTGATTGGGGAAGAATAACTACCTGTTTAGGCAAGGGATACCACGGTTTGGTAAGTTTCGAACTGAAGCACCCAGGTCCACGCAAGGCCGGCTCTAGGGCGGTGCGATCGGTGCCACCGCACCGGGCGCTGACTTTGGGTGGGGGCGCTGTGTTTGCATGTATATTAGGTTATAAAAGCCCCTGTTGCTGTATTCCGGCCTCGAGAGATTTTCAAGAAACCATAAAACGTCAAGATAACTCCAGGTGTTTTTTTCTCTCCTATTTCGTATAACAATATGTACGTTTTGAGAACTTTGTCATTGGTCTACATGATGTAATGTTTCTTCTTGATTTCCATCTTTGATATCACTTTGTAGTGTATTCAACTATTTATATACCTTTCTTAAATTTAATAAAATTATTGAACAAAAAAAAAAAAAGAGAGAACTCCAGGTGTTTGATGTTCTTCCTGGATCTAGAGTGAAGTTTTGTCTAGAGGAAGTTTTGACTAATTGTAAGCTAGCACAGAGGGTTAATGTGCCTACTGCAAAGAAAGTGTACTGCGCAGATTACAGAGTACATATAATATAAATAGGTCTGTGGTTAGTGCTTTTGTTAGAGAGATCATTTTGTTACTTGCATTTTGTAAGTTGAATATCTAATATAGAGCAGTGGACGCTATTAACTATCATCAAAGAGTTACATGCTAAATGCAAGGTATAGATTAGAGCTTTCTGATTTCCCCCCACTTTTTCTTTATCCTAATGTTGCAAAAAGGGTTTACTTGGATAGAAATTATTCATTATCTTTAAAAAGAACCCCCAACCATGGTGTTAAGTTTTAAATTCTGAGTTTATGCTTCTCCAGACCAAGCACTCTTAAACTGTACTGCCTACCAGCATGGATGACAGGTGACTCTTACACCTCATAAAACAGTGCCTTATGTAACAGTTCCTATACACTGATCTACATATGTATTATTGTCTGTGTGTGTGTGATTTAAAAGGACACCCTACACTGGTACAGTAGTGCTATAAAACTAATTTAATGCATCTGAGAGAAAGTGGTTATGGAGACGAGGGGCACTGTTGAAGGGTGGTAGTGAGGGAGTCTGTGTCGGAGGAGGTCATTGGGGGGCTCCAACAAACATTGTCGCACCGGGCGCCACCAGCACTAAAGCCGGCCCTGGGTCCAAGGCAATCAGTGACTCGCCTCCTCGTCACAATGGGGAGGGCCTCAAAGTGCTTTTGCAGGTTGGAGATGTCACATCCAGAGGAGCTGTGACATCTTCAGTCCGGAAAAATTCAGCTCAGGCAGCCAGGAGCCTGCACATTTAGCACATGTCTAGCTCCTGGCTGCCTGACCTGAACATAAAGAGTGTCTGTCAGGCTGACCTGTGCTCAGCCTGACAAACACTCTTCTTTTTGGGCAAAGCATGAGGGGAACTGGTCCCTTTGCCTATTAGGATGGGTCACAGCTGCTTACAGTGCAGTTGAGAAGTAGGGATTACGTCGGAGGATCAGTAGGATTTGATGACTATACCGGATCATTTGCTGAGCAGGGCCGGACTGAGAACCAAAACCGGCCCTGGCAAAGTGCTCGGCTGGCCCCCTGGGGGAGCCGCCGAGCTCTTGCCAGGGCCGGTTTTCGGCCGATTTTGTTACAGGGCCGATTTTGCAGCTGTAACAAAATCGGCACCCAGGGCCCAAAGCCGGCCCCCACCCTTGCGGCGCACCGGGGGATTGCCCGGTGCCCGCAACGGCCAGTCCGGGCCTGTTGATGAGGGAATGGTGATACCTGGGACCAGGCAGGGCCTCCATACACAATCTATAACTGAAAAGGAGAGCATTAAATGACAGGAGCAAGCCGCAGTAGCAATAATCAGGGCCACTGGAATTATGCACATGGGAGGGCCAAATTTTGAGGCAGGCTTGAGTAAAGTATAAGGCAAGAAGAAGCACATTATGTGGCGTAATGCACCATATTTTCTGATAGTATTACTTCATTCGTTTTCAATTTTTACACTTTTTAACACTGCCTGGGCATTGGTTGTACCACATTAGTACCAGTGTAACACCCAAATATAGCAATACGAAACAGAAATTTGACCAGGCAAACTTTGCAAAGGACCTTTCGCAGCACGTGATCACATGTCAGATAACTTTTAGTAATTTTTTAACCATTTGAGCTGAAAAAACATTTTTAGTTTAAAATCAGCAGATTATGCAGCAGATGATTGATTATGTGGCAAAGGCGGCAAATCTTTAATTATGCGAAAATCACTGCAGCCACACAATTACATAATTCCAGTGGCCCTGGCAATAATGGGTCAGGGCGCAGCAGTACACAGGAAAAAGGAGGGATACAGCTACAATCACAACACACATACAGGTCTGAAATTTCTTTCAAGCCACTTAAAGCCAGCACGGTCCCAAAACAATGTAAACACAGCCTATCAGTGAACACTATATGAAAGGAGGTGATAGTGTGTACACTTTACTCTTCTAATGCACTTCAAGTCTAGTAGTGATAGAGATGAGTCTTAAAGTTCTAGAAAACCAGTCACTGTGCACACTTAATTGTCCCAGTCAATGGTGCTAGAAACGAGAATTAGAGGTATGGCTCATAGGAATGGCCTAGAGGTCAGGAAGAGTTTGCTCAGTGCACGGCCAACAGTGAAAGAAGACCCAACTTGAGGTTAGAATTAGTGGCCAGGCAGGGAGGAACAGATGAGATCATGGCCAAACTGATCATTGAGCCACTGTGAAATTTCCACAGTGGACTGCAGACTGAAAGGCTGATTTTAGACCTCGATCGACTGTCATGACAAAACCCTGAAAGCCCCAGGGAATGGCAGGTTGGAAAACAATTAACATGCAGAAAACAAGTATTTGAAATGCAATAGGTTTCGCATTTTCGAACCTTTGACCTATTGGTATTGTAAATGACAAAGCCTTTTATTATTGCAGCTTTTTAAACACATGAATAAAAAGGCATTGTCATATGCAATGCCAATAGCTCAAAATCTCGCAATTGCGAGACCTATTTAATTGCAAATGCTTATTTTTCCTTTCTGTGGCCTTGCAGCACCTTAGAGAATGCTGAAACAGTGAGAGCGGTGTCCTTGAAGTGGGCACTGTAGGGTCGGGCCTTAGGCCCTCATGCTGAAATGACTGGACTACAGGACACACTGCATACTCGGTGCAACTGGCCCAGAGCACGTGCGCTCGGCCTCTTTTATTGGTACTGTGTCACATGACCTGTGACATCAGTGGTGGGTGGGTGTTCAGTGTAGTTACAGGCTCAGCACTAGAATGCTGACTTGTGCTGGGCATTACATCCCTCCCCAAATTGGTTAAAAAGTAAACCAAACATGAAAAGTCCAAACACCTGTGGGGGAAAGAAAACACAGAAAATAACATTGGACTTGCGCTTTCAAAAGAGTCTCTTTGGCTGCTTGCAAGCCGCAGGCAGTATAGTTCTTGCGTTTTGAATTAGCAGTTCTTGCGTTTTGAATTAGCAGTTCTTGGTGGCACGGTTGTTAGTTGTTCGGCGGGTTCATTCTTTCTCTGTCGGCTATTCTCAGCCCTGCCTTTTGCTTTGCTCTCTTGGTGACGAATGGTTCAAGAGAGATGGATGACGTGGTTGTTGTTTGCCTTCCGGCTACTTTTCTCCAAGCTGGTTGCGTGTTGTTTCCAGGCAGGCTTCAGTGTGTTTCTTAGCAGGTGAAGATAGTAGGTGCGAACATCCCTCTCACTAGGATGCCCCTCTCGCCGGTTTTCTTCTGCCACAAGATGTCCGGGAGGACCTCTTTGCCAGGTTTCCACTGGACTGGTGTTTTTGGTCGCGTTGCTCTACCATAGCCTTCGGGCCATGAGCAGGGCGCTCCACGAGCCTCACCGTTGTGTCCTAGTTCCACCTGAAGGTTGAGTTGTCGACTCACTTCATTGCTCTCGAGGCTTTCCTCCTCTTGAGTCCTGCAGACGTGCTTCTGTAGATCTGTCTCCCGTTTGGGACTTGCTGCCACCAGAGTTCCTTGAGGCCTCTTCATGGGTTGCCACGGGTCGGTGTGGAGTGGTCAGTTCATCAGCTGGATGTGTGAGCACTCTCGCCATTCGATCTTCCGCCAACCCCAGCGGTAGTTGTCTTCAACAGTCTATCTTGCTCCCTTCTGCGTTCGCCATGTGGATGGATGACTCGTAGGTGGTTGTCTTTGGTCTGCTCTGCCGGTGCTCTTACCAGGCTTGTTCTCCATTGCACTCCGGTGTTCCAGTGCCTGTCACCTTTCTTCTTTTCTTAGTGGCGGTGGCCACTCTGTTCTTTCTTCATTCTTCTTAGCTTGACAGTCGTGCCACTCTGATTGCGTCTTCCTTCTTTTCTTCTTAGTGGCAGTGGCCACTCTGTTCTTTCTTCATTCTCCTTGCAGTGACTGGGTGTCACTCTGACTTCTCTTTCCTTCCTTTCTTCGGTGGCAGTGTGCCGCTCCGATCTATCTTCTTCTCTTCTCCTCTTTTCGCAGCGTACCCTGTTCCCCTTTTCTTCATCTTCTCTGGCCAGGCTTCCCCATGCAGCGCGCGCACTCTGCACGTGTCTTCCTGGTCTTGTCCTAGTCCTAGGACACTAACTTCTCATTACTCGCTTCCCAGGGTTAGCGTCGCGACCTTCACATCTTCTTCCTGTTGCTTTCGTTAATTTGTGTGGTTGAAGTTCGTGGGTCTAGGTCGTCGGACCGTGCATTGTCTGAACTTCTTGGACGTCGTGCTGGTCCCTTCTGCCGGGGTCTGGCAGGTAGGATTTGTGGTGCTGAGCTTCTTGGACGTCGTGCTGGTCCTTTCTGCCGAGGTCTGGCAGGTAGGATTTGTGGTGCTGAGCTTCTTGGACCTCGTGCTGGTCCCTTCTGCCGAGGTCCGGCAGGTAGGCTTCTTGGTGCGACCATCTGGCTGGTCGACTTCGTGCTTGGTGACCAGGCTGAGTGGTCAGGTTGCTTTTGTGATGTATCATCAGTTCTGCGGGTTGTCTGCACAACCATTTTCTTTTCATGTCAGTTCAATTGCTTTGGTGCGCAACTGGGTGCGCTCTTCGGGTGTTCCCTTGTGACTTGCTGCTTTGGGCTAGTGCTGTCCGCACTGCTGCGCATTTGCGTCATGCGCTTTCGCACTTCCTGGTGCTGGGTTCTAGAACCATCGTTGGTTCGTGTGGGGTGTTCTTACTTTCGCCATTTTGTTGCAGCGATGGCCTGTGGCCACCAGGCATCGCTGTCTTCTTTTCTGGCGTTGTGTTGATGCTTCTTGAGTGTTTGCTTCTGGAGGGTTGCGTCACCGCTCCATGGATCTTCTTCTGGTCGTGCTTCTTCTTTGCGCTGTTTGCGAGTTTTGTGAACTTCTTCTTGTGGGCGCAATTGTTGCGCGTTCTCTTGGATGTCTTGTGAGGAGTCGCGGCACTCCTGGCGCGCTTCTGGGATTTCTGGCGCTTTCCTGGGGTTGTCTTTGCGCTTCTTTGGGCTTCTGGCGCGCTCCTGCGCCGTCGCCTTGTTTCCTTCTCAGGCTGTGTGGTTACTTGGTGGCGTTCTGGAGTGATAGTGTTCTTTGTGGTTCTGGAGTGTTCCTGCGCTCTTTGAGCGCTTGCAGCCTGTTGTCCCCTGCTAGGAGTCTGCTGTCCTGTGGCACCCTTGGGGGCTGCTAGGGCAAAGCTGCAGTGATCACTCGCCTTGCTGCAGGCTTATCTATGAGCTGTTCGATCCCCTCACTGCAGTGTTCCTAATAGGCCACTAGATGGCAGTGCAGATCAGGCAGCTTTCCACCTGATGCGTGTCTCGCTGGTCGTGGCTGGGTGGAGAGGAGCAGGTTCTGGAGTAAAAGGCAAACACACTCAGGCCACGGGACACGAGCTGATCAGGCAAGTGGAGGGGTCTTTATTCACTTATGACGGCTGGTGCAGCTCTGATTTATCTGGGGCAGCGCAAGTTGTGCTGTGGTCTTCCCTTTTTGTTGTTCTCCTCGAGCCCTCCGCCCGCAGCAGCTTCTCATTTCTCATGCTACGCGGGGCGGAGGAGGGCTGGCTCTGCTGCCCTCGCTGTGTTGAGGCACAGGCAGACGTTGGGGGTGTCTGCTTTATTCCCCCCCTTAGTCGAAGTGCCGTTTCTGCGCACCCCACCGCCGCAGCCTCACTTTCCTCTCGCTGCGCGGCGGGGAGGGGGGGTCGGTGCTGCTGGAGTCTTTCTGCCCTTCACAGCAGATCTTGCATTACTCGCGCTGCGAAGGGTGCAGTTACCGATTCCTCTGAGGCGGGGTGGGCACTCGCTCGGCTCCCTTTTTACCCCTACGTCATCCGGCAATGCAGCGTGTCCAGCGCTTGGGGTCTGAACACTTGCGGGTGGGCTCCGCTTAACTTCAGTCGATTGCGGGTGAGCTCCGCTTCAATGTTCTTAGAGCTCGGCAGCTCTTCTCACACCGGGGCTCACTCTCCTCACCGCCGCGGCAGCTTTAGTCAGACGCTGCGCGGCGGGGCAGAGATGGCTGCATGCAGGCTGCGGGTGGGCTCCGTGAGCCTTGCCTTATCATCGGGGCAAATCTGGCGCCGTTCACCCCTTAGGGGGGGCACAGTCAGTGTTCTTAGCGGGTGAGCACCGCTTTGTATAGTTCTGGGCGGCGCTGTCGCGGTTATGATCATCGCGGGTGGGCTCCGCTTTTGGTGCTTAACAGTCTGGGCTCACCTTCGGCCGACGGGCCTGTTCTTCAGCGGGTGGGCACCGCGATGGCTCCGCTTGTCTTCTTGGGGCTCCGCCACGGCAGGGCGGACCACAGCAGGCTGGAGAGGTGCGGGTGGGCTCCGGTCACCTCTTTCCTTTTCTTTAGGCCCGGGGCTCGACACACGCCTCGTGGGCCTCTCGGCGGCCGGCTTCCTTCTCAGGGGGTGTGCCTTTGCAGCAGGCAGCTCTCTTCCCCTTTTCCTGCGAAATGTTCTATGGAGCTGTGGCACGCTGGGCACGGCTCCGCCCTCGTCGCCATTGTAGGGTCGGGCCTTAGGCCCTCATGCTGAAATGACTGGACTACAGGACACACTGCATACTCGGTGCAACTGGCCCAGAGCACGTGCGCTCGGCCTCTTTTATTGGTACTGTGTCACATGACCTGTGACATCAGTGGTGGGTGGGTGTTCAGTGTAGTTACAGGCTCAGCACTAGAATGCTGACTTGTGCTGGGCATTACAGGCACTGCGCTTACATTTGTTGAAAAATCAAATTTAAAAGCAGTTGAAACAGAGAATGCAGTGTCCCAAAAGTGGGTGCCGCGCTCATCATTAGTTAAAAAATAAAATTTCAAAAAGGCTGAAACAGAGAGTGCAGTGTCACTGAACTGCGTGACGTGCTCTGCATTAAAGTAAAAAATAAACTTGAAACAGAAAGCGCGATGTCCCTGAAGTGGGCGTCGCAATCATCCTTAAAGTTAAAAACAAAACGAAAGCAGAAAGTGCGTTGTCCCTGAAGCGGGCGCCACAAACAGCTTGAAAATTTAAAAAACAAGAAGTGGCTGCCATTGTCCCGCAAGTGCTGTGGGGGCAGCCACTATTAAAGTTAAAGCACGTCTAGCGTACTATATATACAAGAAGCGGCCACCATTGTTCCACGAGTGCTGTTTGGGCGCGTTGCAAATACAAGAAACAGTCGCCATTGTACCGCATTATTCATTAAGTAAAAAATTGTGCTTACCGACTTATAAAACAGACCATGTAACAACACAAGTAAAAAGTCCAGTCGTTATGGGAGGTTGCAAATGCAGACAAGGCGGTACCAAGGAGTGACTACTAAGCCTACTCATAAATGAAAAGCAACGATTTAGCAAGGACAGTAACAGGAGGCAATTGAAAAGATGGATGGGAAATGGGAGGAGCTTACATGCTTTACCTCAGTCGACCTGAAAAGGACAGACAGAGGGCCTGATAACGATCTTGGCGGACGGGTTACTCTGTCACAACGGTGACAGATATCCCATCCGCAGAAATATAAATCCCATTATATCCTGTGGGATTTATATTTTGGCGGATGGGATATCCGTCACGCTTGTGACAGAATAACCCATCGGCCAAGATCGAAATTAGGCCCAGAGGGTGCAGGCCCTTACAATGGGCTTCTGGCGAGGCCCAGTCTATCAACGCAGAAGAGCAGTCCACTCCCACTATTTCAAATGGCCCTAAATCAGCAGAGCTTTCTATTTCCTCACAGGACAGGCCATCCCTCCTACATTCACAGAGTTCAGTGGAATCTTGTGCAGAGAGGCCCTTCCTCCCAGCTGTTCTCACCGGCAGGTGCACACTGGCTGCTGGTCAATCTGGGATTAGTCAAAGCTGGCAGAATGCTTCCTGCTGCCCTGAGCTTCAGCCCCAGTCCGGGATTATGGGATATTGGATTATTCCAGGATATTTCAAATGGAACTATAAAAAAGCAAAAAAGCATCCAGCGGTGGAGCTTTATCAGAGCTTCACATCCTCTTTAACCCCGATGCCATCTGTCTGAGTGGGCACAACATCCTCCGCTTAGCACAGGAGCAGGAGGCACAGGGGCCTAGGAATCCAGCCAGCAGTATTCAGCCTGAAGACTCTCTGGCAATGAAGAGATCTCACAGGCAGTGCCTAGCATCACATTGGAGCTCTGTCAAGTGGCCTCTGCCCTTATTTGCAACAGTCTCTGCGGCGTATTTTCCCATATTAAAAGTGACACTCCGGCGGCGCAAGGGGCTTGTAAATAAGCCCCTGTGACTGCAGCGTTTAGACACCCAGAAGACTTCACTCTCTTGTCCTTTGAGGACTCAAATATAATTTGCCTAAAACGGGTGTCCAAAGTTTCTGAGAACTATTAGACCATTGTACTTTGCTAAACTTGTAAAGGTTTATTGCTGAAGTGTGATCTATGTGAAAATTGTCACCTTTGCATTAATTCAAGTTGAACATAATTATATAATGCTAAAAAAAAAACTGGTCTACTAAGGTGTACTTGCAGAAAATAGTTTTGACCTAATTCCTGGCCCAAAATGGAAAATTGGCCACAAACGGTGGTTGCACCGGTTTGCATCTTGTTCTACACTTTGCACATATTACAGGTTCTAGAAAAATGATTCTGAGAACAAGGCCTGTTCTCGGGCTATTGCATTCTGGTTCTAGCTGGAGGAAACAGCACATGCATAATAGTGTGGCGCGATGAAATAACATGCCCAACACCTGGGAGAAAACAAGTAATCCTGGGCAAAAATTGACTTTATACAATGCAGCAAATGCTATTTTCCCTGGGATGTTTGTATGTTATCTCAAATAGAAAGAGTGTTCCCCTTTGGAAACATTTCAATATAATTAATTGAATTTATTGTTACTGTGTATTCACATAGGTTATGATTCATTTAATAGAAAAGAGAAAACAAATCTGTTTAAACAAGGATTCGCCCATTTACTTTCAAAGAAGCTAATTGCTATGTTTAGAACACTGATGTTCAGGAATCACCACTAAAAAACAATAATAAAACTGTGGTGACTTTAGGTGACCAAAACAAACAGTGCGAGAAGCAGTGCTCTTTGTTTCTTGTGAAGTTTTTAGTATATTTCTCAACAGGCAAAACCCAATGATTTTGGAACAAATGAACGACAGAGATGTTATGGGTTGTATAAGAGAATTGCCTTTAAGGTATGTTGTTGTTAGTTTGTTGATGTTTTGGTCAGTTGTCCCAGAAGAGCGAAGGGGTCTTCTTCAGTACATTTGGGTATTGCTGACTTAAAAATTGAAGCAGACAATCTGAAGAAATCGGAAGTATTACAATTATGTTGTGAGTTGTATGTGGCACCATACAGAGCTGATGACGAAGGCATTGGAGAAGTGTGGCTCACCGATTAGAGCGGCAGACCCTGAGGCAGAGGTCTGGCCCAGGACCAGGGTTCAATCCCCTTCGCGGCAGGGTCCTGGGCTCAATGTCCTCGGACACGATAATTCTCGCCTCGGTGCCTACTCTAATCATGGGTTCCACTCTGCAACTCTGGGCAATAGCTTGCTTAATCTCCACACTAGCCCTAACAACGCTAGGATGCCTGGCTTCACCTTGGGGGTGCCCAGGAGTGGACACCTTACAGGAACAGGGCAGGAAGGGTTCCACAGCGGTATTCGTACAGAGCTTAGAGACCTCTGGGTGATAGGCGCTATACAAGTGCAAATTACATTTACATTTACATTGTGTCTCAGAGACTCTCAAAATGAGGCTGCCAATATTCTTTTCCCGAGCAATCCTATAGGAATCTGATGAAAATGCAAACTTGCAGATGCATTTTCAAGTATGGAATTATGGTGTACACATGCAATTAGAGTGATTCACTCTTTCACTTGATGGGTTCTATTTCATTTGAAAATTATTTCATAATGGGGAGAAAAAATGAAGTGCAAAGGTAACAGAGATTCTCCACAGCTAGAAATTTCGAAAAAACTTTACAGCCAAAAACAAACCTTGCAACCACAAGAGTTAAACCCAAGCACTTTTTAGAGCTGGGCAGATTACATTTTAGAGCTGCACTGGTCCACTTACTTTACAAGTGAATCTTTTTTTATTCAAAAGTTTGCCTTACCAATACTTAACTTCCTCCATCCTAATTAACATATTTACTCCTCTACCCTGGATAAAATGTCTAATCATTTTAATTCATGCCTCATTCAAGGCGTAGCCTTCATGGACTTATTTCAGAAATGTTGCTCAGAATGACTCTTTTTCAAATCTAAATTCCAGCAGTTTGCATCCTATATGGGTTACAGTCTTCCTCTCAATTAAGTCAAAGTTGCTCCTCAGGGCCATTCTACTTTCTAGCTTCCAAAAATGAACTCTTCTATTTCCCTGATCACTTTTGCACACCCTTCAAGCCTGGTCAAATTCTTCCACTATTGAAAATACTTTCATTCTTGTTCCAGATTTAGGCAATGTTTGCCCCTTTAAAGATTAACCTCTTCTTGGCAAATTACTTGAATGGCATACAACTCCAAAATCACATCGTTATCCTTCATGGATATTGCTCCTGTTGGTCATGTCTCCGCCTCTGGCACAGAGCCATCGGATCCTTTTTAGTTGATGCATGACAACATGTAGAAGCTGGATCCTGAAGCGGCTTGCCTACTTATCCTCATCTTACTAACTTTTGGAATCAACAGCGAGGCACAACGTTCCATTATGTCCACTGGCATCGGGTGTACAGGACAGATATCTAGCAACAATTTCAACGCATTTATCTGCTGCATGCATTTCTCCAAATTCGATTGTTCGGATCCTTTCCTTGTGGGTTGTGGGGTACCTTTCCATCACCAAAGTTCCATCACCAAAGTTGCTTAACATCAAAATTGACCAGCTGGGAGATCTGCCAATAGGGAGCATGGGGAAACATCCTTTACAACGCAACTTTTACCACACTGTGCTTTTACATCGTAACTTTTACAACGCAAACCATTGCAACGCATTGCGCTGGGGGCGCTCTAGGATAGGGAATAGATTTAATTTACTATCCAACACCTTCCCTACTATCCACGGGGACTGGAGTTGGAATAGTAAATTAAACTATTCACTATCCAGCACCCCAAAGCGCTATGCGTTGTAATGGCATGCGTTGTAAAAACTGTGTTGTAAAGGCATGCGTGGTAAAAGCAGGCGTTGTAATGTCATACATCCGGGAGCATGGACTGCGCTTCTACCCATAGCTACACAGAGGACATTTGAAACATCAATAAGACACTGTATTAGAACATATCCGTTCAACCAATTCCGCCTACAATTGAAATTATTTTAATTTGAACAATTTCACTGTACTGAATTGCAGTGGATACAAAATTAATTTTGTCTATATTTTATTTGGAAACAGTTTGCAAAATCCAGACTTTTTTGCCGGAATTCTGCAATTTACATCCCAAAAATAATGTCTTGTTCCATACTTTGAAGGTAATGCATTATTCAAGCATAAATACATGATTATTTGAAGTCTTGTCAGATGTGATCATTATTACATATGATAAAAATCGTACAAAGAGGTGTTCGGAATTTATCGGATGGGATAGTCGTAGCATAATCTGTTTTTTTTTGCCAAACAAAATTCATCCTTTGGTACTACCACATCAAATGCTGCATGTCCCAATAAACACACTGCTTTATCCCCTTGGGAGCCCTGCCCAAACAGGCGTTTGTGCAGTAACTTTAATTTAAAAGCATCTTGCACTAATCCCCAAAAAGTAAATGGGAGTAAAAAATCTAATTTTCTATGAAAGCCAGCCTTCTTAAATCTGCAACTGATGTTCGTCAAACAAAAGCTCCAACAAAGCTCTCCTTACCTTCTGCATTATTTTCCACTTTTCTGGGGCAGAGACCGTACAAACAGTTGTCTCACAGAACAATACCTTTCTGGCACAGTCTTCTCATTAACTTCTGTCCATGCCGCCTTGCACCTCTCCTGGTGCTCTCAGTCCTCCACACTAGCCCTCAGCATCTCTGGACTGTTGACAGTGCCAACGCGGGATCTCAGGATTTGACACGCACAGGACAGAAGAAGCACAGGGGCATATTTGCAATGAAATGTTTGGGCGCGGAGCTGCGCCAAATTTGTCAGGGCCGTGCTCCGACATTTCCAAAACGCAGGGATGCGCCATATATACAACAATTCGGTGCATCCCTATGTTTTCCCTGGCGCTAAAATGAGCTGCCTAGAGCCAACGCAGGCACGCTTGCACCATAGTGCAAGGGGGCCTGTGTTGGAGGAAAGGATTGTTTATGAGCAGGAAGGGGTCCCTTCCTGCATATAAAAAATCCTTAATGGCAATGTGTTACTTCTATGTGTGCTGCAGAGTTCAGCGCAAATCATCATTATTTATTGATTGTTTATCTGCAAGAAGGGACTCCTTCCTGCACATAAACAATCATTAAAGGCGTTTTGCTCATTCTAAGTGTGACGCAGCATGCAGCACTCCTAGAAAATGCAAAAATGAGGAGAAATAATAGTATTTCTCTATGTTTCGCCATTCTGACGCCTGCTCTAGCATGGCGGTACCTCATATTTACACATCCTTGTAAATCTGGGGCAGTGTCAAAAAGCAGTGGGTGTTGCCATGGAATGCCCACAACAACACCCATTGCACACCCCTTTCACGCTAAGCGATGTATGTAAAGGGCCCGTATTTACAAAGCAGTGTTAAGTCACAAAAGAGGCTGCACGCCGCTTTGTAAATGCAGAGGAGGGCGTAGCACCCCCAGAACGTCTCTAAAAGTGATGTTCAGGTAGCACTATCCCTTTATAAATATACCCCACTGTTTACAGGAAAATTAATACAGAGCTGTTAGAAGCTGGAGAGCTTTTATTGTGGCCTTAACATTAGAAGCCATGCAACCAGAAACTATGATCCAGTAACACAGACAATTTAGTGACTATTTAATTGGGTTATAAACTAAAAATTCATATGAGTTGGTCAGGATTAAGAAATTGTAATTTTTAATGGTAATTCTCTTGATGCAGTTTGTTAGTTTATAAAACAAATCTCAAGCCAACAGGTGTTTCGCAACAATTTTGGTGACAACGTTGCTTCTTCAGGTCAGGGGAATCAAAAACGAACAGATAGAAGTGATTACAATCCAAAGGAATCATAACAGAGCCCTTGTTACTAGTGTTTTTTATGAATCACAGAGTGTCTGGAAGGCAGGCAGTGTTGTAAAAATCTAATAAATAATTACTTAGAGTCATAGTGTATCGCAATAGTTCCGCAGTTGACCAGGAGCGGCCCGTGCAGGTAAGAGTGGTGAGGCGGTAAGGTGGGGTGGAGAGGCAGTCGACAGATGACGACGAGTTAAAATTAAATTTTAAAAAAAAGAACATCACTTACCTTGTGCTGGCCGCCACGTCAAGTCAGTGATGCAGCGAGCGCAAGGTAAGTGGTTTTCTTTTTTTTAAGTTGAATTTTAACTCAACGTCGTCTGTCGACTCCTTCCCCACCTCTCATCACCACTCTTACCTGCACGGGCTAAGACTGGCATGATAACCCCGAGTCGCGCATTATGCAGTTGCACAGAGTAAGCAGCAGGAATGTAAGATCCTGCAAGTCTGACTGATATATCAGCCACACAGGCCTAGGCTATAGCTAAGACTGCTTATCATCATGCTAATAATGTGCAACATTTGCATAATGTGTGTTTGCAGAATTATGGAAACTTTTGAGAATAATACACAAAATGATATGCAATTATGTAAAATGCAAAGTTGACACTTGGCGTTATATTAGTGCAAAATGTTGATTTGCCCCATTTTGGGTGTGGGGGATAAATTTTGCGATAAAATTATGCAAAAACGCAAACAGAAGCCCCTCATGTTCTGGTCCTTCACTTTGTTCCCATGCTCTTGCGCTCAATGTTTGCCACAAACTGTGCTTAATCACGCAACGTAAAACAGGAATTTCGCGTAACAAGTTTAATGCAAAATTACCGAAATTAGGTGAGATTACGCCACTGTAACAAGAACTTTCACCCTTGCCTACATTATGCTCAGTTTAGGACTAGTCTGCAGAGTCAAGCTTAGAATCAGTGTGCTTGAGAATCAGTGCATTTCACATATTTGTGAGTAGAAGGTATGATGAGTGCTGTTTTTCCTTGCCAGAGTTTTATTTTTGCCAACAGTATGCCCCTACTTGCAGGAGTTCTTTTACCTTTAACTTCCATGGACAGTGTGCCAGCTTCATGGACAGACTCTGATGATGGGCCAGATGGACATAGGATTGTTTTTGTGATTACCTAATAGCACATTTTAGCAATTTGCTGTTAGGTAAACCCAAACAGCTATGTACTACAGTGTGTTTTACACTGTTTGAGATTCCCAGTGGGTCGCAAATTGACCTACCTCATTAATATTTATGAGGTAGGTCGGAATTTGTGACCCATTGGGAATCGCTAAACTCGTAGGGATGGTGCCCTGTTGGGGTCAGCAGACCACCATGTCTGTTATTGCTTTTAAATACAGCAACAGTTTTTTTTGTAATGCAGTCCGTTTTCCTTAAAGGAAAATTAGATGCATTTCAACAACAAAAATGAAAAGATTTCTTTTCATTTTTAAGTCATGCTGAGGCAGTGCTTGCGCTGTCTCTTCGAGGCATGCTGTATTCAGGTATGGACTTGAAGCTCTGCCCATTTTCCGCCCATCTTTTCAATAGGCTTGCGGGTGTAGAGAACAACGATGTGCAGGTGCTTGCTTCAAGTCTGCACGCTTCCTATTTGTATCATTGTGCACATAATATATTTAATATGCATGGGTGCTGCGCTTGACGTCATAGCACGGCGCCCATTATTTTTTTTTTAACTCAACAAACCCGGGCCTCCCAGTGACCCGTCTGAGTGCGGGCCTTTGCCAACAATACTAGCCTACGAGAAGGAGCAGAATAGGAGCAGCAAGCAGCCTGGTACCAGTCCTCCTGCTCGGCCTCGCTCTGCTATGAGTGAATATATTTTACTAGTATCATGAAGACTGCTCTTGCCTTTCCGCAAAACATACATATTTCATGGAGTAGTAAATTACAGATTATCACATTTTGAATACATGGTATATCGATAATCCTGGGCGTTGTAATTGAGGAAGAGATCAAACCCAATGCGGTAGTGTGTGTCGTAGAGATTCAGCAGCAGGCATCATTCAGCATTCATTGCTGCCTCTTTGTGGATGCAGGGGCGTAGCTAGAGCCCGTGGCGCCCGGGGCCATCCCACAGACTGCCGCCCATGACATCCGCAGCCCCATGACCGTACGAGGCCAAGTCTCGACACACATTTCGAATCTCACCCCACTGTCAAACCTCGGGCACAAATATTTCTCTCATGTATCAACGGAATGCCAGCTCCACATAACATACACATTGACAATAAATCATACAAGTGTGTAAATCAATGTACAAGATGCGTTGCATGAGTTAGTAAGGATTAAAAGGTGTAGCAGTCGCATTCTATATAGCTCACTGTGCTATATTAGAAGACTTACAATTTAGGACTTGCAAGTAACAAAAGTATCTGTGTTCAAAGCAGTAACCCACTTACCTAGCTACATAGAAAAATAATATGCCATCTGCATATTATATGATGTGCTTTGCAGGAGACACATTAACCTTCTATACCACTTTGATTCAGATCTGGGACTACACAAAACACAGCTCTCTCCAACAAATACTTTAACCTCCAGAGTTATTTCACCATTATTATTATTTCCTGATATTTACTGGGCACCTCTGTATCACATGTCTTAACCCCATAGAATATTTGAATGTGCAGACTTTGCAACCAATTAAACATAACATATCTACTACCATGCTTCTTTGTGTTGCCAGTTTCTTTGTGGCAGGGTTTTAAAAATGAGTTGAGGCCCTGATTTTGTGTCAGGATTGCATTACCTTTTTAGCACAACCGCAAAGCAAAATCTCATTTGTTAAATCTCATAATGCGATTAAATGTTCTCAGTGATATAACTAATAAAAGCACGTGTAAGATCTTAATATCTGATGTCACTTCTTGTAATGTCACTGTGATGCCACGTGTGATGTCATGCATTGTGACATCATGGGTTGTGATGGTACATGCCATGATGTCACTTGCATACTGAATAACTTGGTTAGTCCACCCAAGTGCTGGAGCTACAAAAAAATGTTAGCTTCAAGGCATTCCATTTTAGGAAGAAATAGTTTTACCCAATAACGAAATCTGCTTTGCCAACTTCTTCCAAAAACTACCCCCATTACTTTCAAGGGGGAAAACAATTCAAAGTACATATTTTACCCTTTAAGGAATCTGGAAAGAAAAACACATGTTCCATGAAAAAGGGCACTGTGAAATACACAGCATAGCAGGCAGTTTCATACTTTCATCTACATACTTTCATCCACATGCATTCATTCACATGCATTCCATAGGCCTGTCCCATGCCTCCAGGTAACTTCAGGTGTAGCTGCAACAATCAACAAGACTTATTTACTGGCCACAGCGCGACGGGATGACTCGAGTACTGCAGCCATATGAGACTCCTTTGGCCTGAAGTCACAAACTAGCAGTCCGTCCAACTTTCACCTATATCCGACTGAGAATGGGAACAGATACCTTAAACAGTCACCCTTAAGTAGATATGAGGGTGCAGGTGGCCAGGAATGTCTTGGTCGGAACACCCAGGTAGGTAAAGACTTTGCTGAACCCATTATCCTCTGTGGCAGCATACATTCACATTTCAGACAGTTCTTAATGCTGAGTAGGTAGTTAAGAAATAAACAAGTTCTTCAATCTATTACGGACTTCAGCATGCTTACACTATCATCGTGGGCCTTCAAGAACATCTTCATCCCATTCAATCTGACACAACAACAAATATACTGGCAATTTATCTCCGAATGAACGCTGTCCGAGGCACTAAAACACCATTATATTTCTGTTTCATAGATTTCAAAGTGGCCTTTGATAATGTTGACTTGACTGGTAAAATGTGTGGCATAAGCTAGCAAGCTGGAACATAACTCAAGGCCTGCTGAACATGCTAATCATATTCCATACGTGCACATACATGCAGGTCAAATGAGGCACAGGAAGAAGCAAACATTCAACAAGGTACAGCAATATTGTCAATTACAGATATTCAGTTGTACTCCTCAATGGTCTGCAGTTACAGGTCTAAGGTAGAATAGAGCGTTGTGCCATTAGTCCAAGGCCCCCACCCCCTCTATCAACGTAATAAGTTACTACAAGCTACATTGTATTCAGTCTATCAAATGTTTTACTTTCAGCCCTTAACATCAAAAACAGTCAATGCTCAACCATATAAACTGCGGACATATTAACTTAATTAACTTACTTTAACTTGGGTGGGTCGTACTTCTTTTCGCTGCGGCAGGGCCCATACCTGTCATCAACATACGACGACTCGAGGCGGGGGGTCACAGCAGCACAGGGCTGGGCCGCAAGCACGCACCACCTGGCCAGTCTGTCTCAGGCTGGCCCCGGTCTCTGTCAAAGTGAGTGGGTACTGCGTGACTCACTCAGAGACGGTCGGAGTGTGTCAGTGACATAGAAATCACAAGCCACGACCCAGAAGTTTGTCTTGGGACTCGTTGCCACTTGCCGCGTTGGTAGTGATCCCCACAGACTTCGGGACTGAAGTCACTCAGTGCCACTTCTGCCACCTGTCCCCGCGCTGAGAGAGGATAGTGCACGTGCATCAACTGCATTTAAAAGCACCGTATGGGGGCTGACCCTGGAATCCTCAAACAAGGAATCGCCGGTGCGCATAGTATCGCCGGTAGCAGCACTATGCTAGGGTACAGCGTCGTATACAGCATTGCAGGCCGGTGCGCTTGCACTTTCAACATACACATGGTGTTCGTTATTCAATCCCAGCAAGTGTGTGTGAGGGGATGGGGGCGGGCGTGTACACCATACACCATGGATGTGATTGGACAGTCACTCACAGCGCACAGGCTGTTCTGGTCCTCCTCCAATCATATCTCAGCCATCACCGCGCTTTGCGAGCACGTTCACCAATCCTGGACCGTGCTGCTAAGATTCATAAGCACGAACTTGTCGGCGCCTCACAGATTTTTTCAAAAATAATGTATTAATCTGCATTCCCTTTGTTTATTCTTATTTCAAATGTATTTCCTGTTTACCCAGAGGCATAGCTAGACAGACCATCGCCCTCAAAATAGTGCCGCCTGGGCGGACCGCCCCCCCCCCCCCTGCACCCCCCCTAGCTACGCGGGTGTGTGGATGTATCATTTACACACCCACTACAAGTATACAGGTGGTGGGTTGGTGTGGAGGGTACATGTGGGACAGGGAATTCAGCTCATAGGCCAAATCAGACCCGCAGAAACTGACACATTTAAAAGGATCAGAAAACCGCACTCACTTTCTGCCAAGACACTCCTCCACGAAGCATTGCCTGGAGAGCTATGTTCCTTTTTGCCCACCACCCTTTACGAAATGTTTCCTTTTGCAATTTCTCGATTAAGAGTTCATGTTGTAATGTACAGATAACTAGATAACGACGGGGCATATTACCAAGGAGGGCGATAGGCGAATATCGCCGCGTTAGCGGCTGTTTTCGGCCGCTAAGCAGCGATAATTCTATCGCCCTATTAACAAGATGTCGCTAACAGCAGTTAGCGACAGCTTGTAGGTGATAGCGAGCGGTTTGGGACCCGCTTTGTATGTCAGTGATATTTATCGCTAATGACATGCAAAGTGGGCGTACCCAACCCGTTAGCGACTCACAGCATTCGCTAACGTCACTATCGTCTATTAGCAAGGCAGGCGTAGCGATGGAAATATTCGCGCTAAGCGCGAATATCTCCAAAAACTAACACCTGCTCAGACCAGTTCTTAGCCATGTTATCCAATGGGAGGTGGATAACATGGCTAAGAGCATTTGGTCGCTAATGCGTGAATATCGCTTTATTCTCAGCGATATTCATGCATTTCACTGCTATTGCCTGGATTTTTATCGCTTTTGAGATAAACCTTGCTAATAGCAAGTTATCTCAGCGATAAAAACCGGTGATGCGTGGCGATAAAAATATTGCCGCTAACCCTACTTAGCAATAAATATCACTATTTGTTGGTAATATGCCCCCACAAGTTTTCTAACATCTGGATAGCCACATATAAAAGTGGTCTGTTAAATCTCTGTTCTATCTTTTTAGACAATAGAACTCTGTATCACTTGAAATTACTATGTATAAAAATTCACTTTGTTGTTACACCGGTGGCAATACTGGTAATCATGAGTGTTATTTTTGTGTTCTTATTGTCATGGATATTGTATATGAGTCTTATGGGTTTTGTCGATTACTAAAAACTCAATAAAAATTATGTTTAAAAAAAAAAAGAGTTAATGTAAATTTATTTGCATTCAATGTCAAATACTGTTGCGAGGTTGCAATGTTTTCTGTCTGGTGATCACTTAGAGGCCAATTACGATGTAGGTCGGAAAGGCTCCGAATGGCATTCGGTTAGTCTGAATCCGATTCAGAACCCGCCTTTCCGACCAACTCGGAAACCCTTCCGACTGACCGATTACAATGTTCGGAAACTTGGTTCCAAACGGCATTCGTAGGTACGGAGTTGGTCGGAGTCCTCTCGTACAAGTCTACGAACCGCGTTTCCGGCCGATGTATTACGATGTCGGATTCGGGCAGCCTTTCCGAATCGGTTGTTCTGACACGGATCGGCTGTTGGAATCCAACTTTGGGGGCCTGTAGCAGGTCCCCCTTCACCTGGGCCCTCCAAATAGAGCCTGTGGGGTACCCATGGATCCACTCTTTCAGACCATGCACAGTGTGGCAGGCACCATGGGGTGCACAATTTTCCGCACCCACCCCCTTTTTCAATGGGAATCTGTGTTGTCGGTTGGAACACAGGCTCCCATTGAAGTCATGGCGAGTCTGACCGAACAGCGTTCAGAAGCATCGTAATCGGTCGGCCAGACCCCCAAATCCGATTCAGTCGGAAACAATTCCGAGACTGAGTCGGTTGGAATGCTTTCCGCCCCACATCATAATGAGGTCCATACTGTTGTAAGAGCTTTGAGGAAATGCAGCAAACATTTTTTAATTGGGCCACTCGAATAGGGTACAAAGAACACCAACTGTTTGAAAATCCACCTCTAATATTTGTGGTTGTGTGTAGATTGAGGCCATTTGGCCTAGTTTCGTATCGTCCGAATGAGCTGGTTATGGTTAGAGCTGGTACAGGCTGAAAAAGCACAGAAATAACTTTTCTTTATGGTATTACAGATGTGACACACAAGAAACATTGACTTAGGAACTCTTGTCAATGGTATTCATTTGTGTGTCTGAGTTGTCCGCAGCATTGATTAAGCCTTAGAAGAATGGATATGCCCTTAAATACTGCTTAACTGACAACTCTGCTCACAGCATGAACCCATTATGCACAAAAAGGCTCAACATTCCTTATGTAAACAAGCATTTGCAATGCAATAGGTCTCGCATTTGCAAGAGTTTGAGCTATTGGAATTGTAAATAACACTGCTTTTTATTTATGTGTTTTGAAAACCTGCAAGAAGTGCGTAAACACGCACTAGTGGTTGCTTAGTACAAGCAAAAGGCTGGCAGTTAAGAGTGGAAAGTGGTCCGTTGGACCACTGCCTGCTTTTAAAAAACATTCTACAACCATTCGCAAAGGGAAAAGTGTCCCTTGGGGATCCCTTTCCATTTGGGAATGGGTTAGCAACTACTTCAATTCACACATAACACTGCGAGTTGCAAAGAGGAAGAGACACCCTTGATGCGCCCCTTCCTACTATTGAATTGCTAACCCATTTTGTGATTCGGTAATAGGTTACTGAATCATAAATTAGGGTTTTGTACATAGAGTAATGCTTTTTTTCGTGTCACAATTGGCCCAATTCTGCTAATCGGGCCATTTGAGGGCTGAAAAAGCTATGTACATCTGGCCCTAAGTGTTTTGAAGTCACATCTGGATTTTCACGGGCCATGAGAGGACAGCCCTCTTTTCCTTCTTACCGGCTATTTGCAACTCTAACAGCGCACCTCAATCTAACCTGCTTTTTCCATCGAATTCCATTACTGGCTCAAAGGTACAGCCTGAGCCTAACCCGTAGGCCCCATAGGATTGCACTATAGGAAACACTCTGTTGATGCCATTCCACTGCAGAGACTCACACACATCCCTGCCATTCCTGTATCCTCAGTTCACATTGGGCCACCCTCCCCCTCAGTCTAGTTACAACATCCCTCCCCAGCTTTATTCATGTTTTCATTGGACTTAGAGAATAATTGAAAGATTGGATTAGCTTTTAACTCACTTAATGTGATTTATGTTTCTATATTTCTGTGGGCACAAACATGGCTGCTCAAAGCACGTAGCTGACTGATTACTTAAATGGAGGTAACTTGAAGGATGGCTCCCGCTGTCTCCAGCTGGCCCTGTAAAATCTCTGTAATCACACTCATAGCTACGGCCTCATGCATCATAGTGCTGTGTGAGGATTGAACCTGTAAGATCACTTACTCGCAAGATCTTCATTATTTCATAGAGCAAGCTCTTAAAACAACATGACAACAAATCCTACAATGCACATATAAAATGATCAATGACATGTCACAACATTGCATTTTATTTCACCAACAAGTTTTTATTTAAGACTGTAAGAATGTTCCATGATTGAATATATAAAAAGCAATAGAAGTATAAGATATAGCTTAATGTAAAGAAGTCTTCTGAGGGAGAGGTGTGGCGCCGCGGCCAGGGCGACTGACGCTGGAATCTGGGGACCACGGTTCGATCCCCGGCTCCGGCGGCAGGTTAGCCCAGCACCATGTGACTCTGGGCAATAGCTCGCTTAATCTTCCCGACGGCCCCCAGCGCCTAGAGACCCTTACGGGTGATTGTGCGCTTTACAAATGTGGACTTTACTTTCTAAACACAAACAAATCTAGCATTATTAACCTTAATGTACACGATTATCTCCCCCAACTGCCACCACAAATTGTCTTTTTAGCGGGCACAAAGTTCCCTTTATTAGAAGTGAAGTCTCTCCTGGGGTTATGGTCGCAAGGCTCAAAGAGACTTAGGATTCGTTTTTCTAAAAACATTCCTGGGTGGCTTCAACATCTCCTGTAGCAGCTCCCACACACTTACAATGTTGGTGGAGCTCCTGACATCCTGCAGCTACCTCAAACAGAACATATGCAAATAGAGCCCTTGCAGGGCATTATGGGACGCTCCAGGCCGGGAGCTGTGAATATTTTATTGGCATCTTTCTTCTGCTGTTCCGCTTTGCACTTGTTGGCTCACACCACCAGTGTTCTTCATTGTTTTTATTTGAATACTAGGGGCCTCATTTATGAGGCCTTGCGTGAGTTTTGCGCTTCCGATGCGTGACTTTTTGTGACGCATCGGCGGCGTAAAACATGCCTCCTTATGCGCACTATTTACAAAGTGACGCATCTAAGCAGATGCGTCACTTTGTAAACCCCTGCGCTACATTATACCTGCGTCAGGTATAATGTATGCAGAGGGGGCGTTCACCTGCAAAAAGCCTCGTAATAGTGACGCAGTGAAATCTATGAGATTTCACTGCGTCACTTTTAGGACGCTGTTGCGTCAAAATCTTGCACCTGACTGACGCAAGCCCTTTCACATGGGGCTTTCCCCATGTGAAAGGAAGCATTGCTGGAGTTGCGTCACTTTTGTGACACACTCCAGCAATGCGTCACTTTTGCGAATACAGATACGTCAGAAATACTGACGTATTTGTAACTCCTTGCGACATGATGCGTCATATTGTAAATATGACGCATCAATCATGTCGCAGGGAGAGCGCAGTGAAAAGTGACGCATCGCTGTTTTCACACAGCGATGCGTCACTTTTCATAAATGAGGACCTAGGTGCCTCTCCCCACTAGATACCCAGGTACAGGTAGGGATAGTTTGGGGGAGGGTGGGGAGACAGATCTTTTTTGTCCCCGTGAGGGAGCATCATGATTTGTTAGTCCATGCCCACAGTTGGAGCAGCTGATCTGGTGTTTCACGTGCCCGTCACCCCCTAGACTTCAGTAAGGCGAGGGTGACAAAACTCTCAGCTAATTGGTCCCTTCTTCAGGGAATGGGGACAGAAGGATATTCAGCCTGTTTCTCGTGTTTGTTCTGGACCCGGTGATGGGGTCCTGGCTGCCGCCATGACTGCACTCCCCGGCAGGATTCCTCACCTTCTGGGCCTCGGGGGATGAGGTCCCGGGGACTGAAGTTTTGTTCAAGGAGGGGGTCCCTCACGCACCTCCTTCCCAGTGTGGGATAATATTTAAACTTAAGCATAACTACGTTGTGCTGATCCCCAAACCCTGGGGTTTTTCAAGGAAATAGCAGTAGAGCCCCACTCACTACGTTTCTTGGGGCATATTACCAAGGAATAGCGATATTTATCGGTAAATGTGCTTAGTGCATTTTTTTTTATCGCTGTCTATCGCTGGATATGTTAGCGGAGAAAACATGCTTATTAGCAACGTTTTTCTCCATTATGCCAAAATATCCAGCGATAGCGGCGAAATGCGTGAATATCGCTGAGAATACAGTGATATTCACGCATTAGCGACAAAATGCTCTTAGCCATGTTATCCACCTCCCATTGGATAACATGGCTAAGAACTGGTCTGGCAGGTGTTAGTTTTTGGAGATATTCGCGCTTAGCGCGAATATTTCCATCGCTACGCCTGCCTTGCTAATAGGCGATAGCGACGTTAGCGACTGCTTTCAGTCGCTAACTGGTTGGGTACGCCCACTTTGCATGTCATTAGCGATAAACATCGCTGACATGCAAAGCGGGCCCCAAACCGCTCGCTATCGCCTACAAGCTGTCGCTAACATCAGTTAGCGACAGCTTGCTAATAGGGCGATAGAATTATTGCCGCTTAGCGGCCGAAAACGGCCGCTAGAGCGGCGATAATTGCCTATCGCCCTGCTTGATTATATGCCCCTTGGTTTTTCTGTGGTTTCAGCTTAAATCATTAAAGTTGAATATCTCCAGTCCAGTTTGGCCATTTGTCTCCCTTCTGGTCTTGCTTTACTCATGGTGGCAATCTCTAACCACCAGGAGCATTTCCAAAGGGTCAAATGGCCTCTAAGGGGTGCAATTTGTATTGCTTAGCTCTCTGACAACAGGGCCTAAAGGGCATAATTGGTCTTTGTCACTGGCCCTGGAGAGACCCATCATAACCATGGGGGTCAGTTGGTAACAAAGTCCTTAGTCCATCTTTGCAGATCATCAGGAGTTTTGCCTTCCAGTTGGGCATTCTTTTCTCCATTGCCCCTTGCCAGGGTTTTCTCAACTTTCTGTGCCTTGTGCAAGGGCTTTTAAGAGAGGGTTGAATGTGCTAGAGACATGGCACCTTAGCCAATCCTAGGATATCACCTTAGCCCTTAACTCTTGTACAACATTCCTGCAAAGCGTTCTGGGACAATCCATCATAGTAACTTTATTTTTTCTCTAAATAAAGCTCCTATGAAAGCCTCAGTTCTGCCTTTAGCTGACATCACTGCATCATCCCTTCCTATCACAACATCAAAAGTGAGGCCCTCCTTTGTGGGCTAGGCTCCCTCCTTTTCCAATTGGCCTGGGCTGTCCTAGATCAGGTGCTGTGTGAAAAGCTAATTATTAGATGCAGATTCCCTCCCCACCATTCCTTTTCCAGCAACTGAGTCAATAACTGATATCTGTTCCTTTTTGTGAGGAGGCCTTGGTTTCCTCTGCTGGGAAGCATTATGATTAACTTAGCCCATTGAAGGAGACAAAGGCTTGGGGTTTGATTATGAGCCGAACGAAAGAAATATTAAAAACCCTAAAGTACCATAAGATGTGGATATACGTTGTTGTGAACTGCAATTCAAGCTAGGTGTGCAAGTTTTATCCCAGTTTGACACCTTGATTGACTGTGTAGTCCTAGGTGGAGCAAACCTGAAGATTGCGTGTATATGTATAATATAGTAAAAGCACTATAGATTTCCCAGTAATCCCTACTGACATATCTATGAATGCCCGCCCATATTCTACGGCCTACCCCAGGCCAGAACCAATCCTTTTTGAGTCCCTTTTGTGCCAGGCCAGCTCCATGCAATTAGCAGGCTGAATGCAACAGAAGTCTCACACATGCTGCCTGTACACGTGCGTAAATGCACGTAACCAGCCCAGTGCATGTTATCAAGCTGGGCAACTGCAGTCTTATCTTCAAAGGCAGACATTGCAGTAAACACGCTCAATCCAATTACTGTGATTTTACCACGAGTGAGGAACAACTACTGAGAGTAACCCACAGTAAAGGTCTAAAAATTGGGCAGTCATGAGCAAAAAATCATGGAGGACTGAATGGACAGTATCAATTTGCTACACCACTCTTAATCTAAGAATTGTACTTTTTAAGAGTAAATTTGGGAAGGTAGTCACATATTTAACAGCCCAAGAATTCTAGAGGTAACAATACCAAGGATTTCTCAAAAAAATAAACTCAAGCTCTACAAGTATGTGTTTTTTATTTTATCTTTATCTTGAGTAGCAGTAAGTTGGCAGTAAGGTGGATATTATCTGAGGGATAGATATGAGGGGGAAATGTAGATACAGGCAAGTGAACATGACTCATAACTCACAATGCACACAGTACGAGCAATAAATCAATGTCCAGTGAAATACTTAATTTTGGAAGGAAAAGCAGTATTTTATTTCTAACTCTACCCATGCAAAGGAATAATGGCAATCATGAGCAGTAACACAATCCTCTTGATGTTAGGGCACTAGTCACTGGCAGGCAAATCTCTGTCCCACCCTCTTTCTTATTACATAGTTGGGTTATACCTCATTTACTGGTGGCTGCATCCAAGGAAAGCTTACCAGTAGTCTGTACTCGAGAGTTCCCCTTTGACTCCTTAAGGTTTAGTCAAAGGTGTCTATGGTGCAGCAGCAGATCTCAACAGAGTCCAAAGGCTAAGTTGCAGTCTTACCTGCTCCGGCAGTATGGAAGCTTT